>NW_028321881.1:40480339-41098907 GCF_036245765.1 Copidosoma floridanum
GGACACCTGAACAGCTAGATTTATGGAATGGTGTGAGAAATATAAAGAATATATCTGTTTCTATTGATGCAGCTGGACGTTTCATAAAGAGAATTTTCGCAGATGGTGAAAGTACGTCTCATATCTTTTTATACGTCATGAGCATATCACTTGGGAAAAAAATATATCCTGTTTTCCAATTCGTATCAGAATATCACTCAGCTATATTTTTAAAAGATGCTTTTACGTTTTGGATAGAATCAGGTGCATTAAAACCTAAAGAAGTTGTGACTGATGGATCCAAGGCCTTACAGAATGCCATTTGTATGGCATTCAACGATTGCTTTTTAAAGCAGTATTTACATGATTGTTTGAATGTAATTACAAGTAAAAGTAAATTAAATGTATCATGCTTTTTGAGATTAGACATTGCACATCTCATAAAGTCAGTTACTCGTTGGAAATGTTTTTAAAAATCCAATAATGATAATTGCAAAGACTTTTATGCACGTCTAGTTGGATTTCTAAGTAAATGTAGTGTATATGAGAACTTTAAAAAAATATTCAAATCTATCATGATTGTTTGCCAAAGCCCTGGAATTCTCCAACAACCTGAAGTTCAAGAAAATTTGAACGACCTTTTGAGATTAATAAAAGATCAATCGTGTTCGTACTGTGAACCAAATTGTTCTTGTGACTTTTGTAATGAGGAAAGGCCTGTTAATAATGACTCTAAGGAAATTAAAAGTAACCTAGCAGATAATCCATTTCTCAGAGAATTTAAAACCATAAAAAATGAAGCTAAAAGTTTTGCTTGTAATATTGGAGAGAACAAATTTTTCTGTCCTGAATTTGCACAAAACTTTACTATTCTCTCTGCAGATTTAGTATTTTGGACAAACATAATGACTAGATATTTTGATTCTGAAAACACTATTGCCTCTTCAGGACGTTCAGAATCTTTATTCTGTGATTTACGACACATAACGAATATTAGTAGACCAGTGTCCGGTCACTTATTTTTATCTATGTACACTGAATTTTTGGATGGATCACTGAGATTAGCTAAAGCTTTTTTGGAAAATAAAAACCACATAATCCCAGTAGCGGAAATGAATGATTTTAAAAGTATGTATATTGATAGTCCTAAAAAAAATGTTTGTAAGATGCGAGGTAAATTTTTAGAGCCTCAAAGTGATATATTTATCAAATACAATAGACCAAAATTCAAAGTACCTGTTGATTTATTAAAAAATGGAATATTACAAAATGCCATCATTCATAACGAAGAAATATATATATACAAAAGTACTTGTCTACTCGACTCGATTTTTGAATTGTGTAACCATGCTTACCGTAATTATGTTGATTTCAAAGTTGCAACTAACAATTGTTGTTTAAATCATGATTGTTTTGCAGCTCGTTTAGTACAACTTATAACTAATGGAAATGAAAAAGAAATGTATGAAAAGAGATTTTTAATTTGTAAAGAATTTTTTAAGTGTGAACAAAATATTTTATATTATGACCAATCAATCGGTAATTTAATAAATAAGATTTACAAAGATTGTGTAAAAAACTTATTTTATATAAACCTTAAACCGCAAATTCAATCAGAATCAATGAATATCAAAGAAATAAATACGTATAATAATAACTTTCTATGCAATGTAACATTAGATTTAGCATTTTTTCTATTTATTGATATTGAAAAATTCCATAATAAAAATAGTTATAGTTGTATACCAACAAAGATAATAATGAAAAATAAAGTATATATGTTGGTAGAAGTAATTGAACGTAAAAAATCTAATTATAATCAAAAGTTTTTTCACTACACAAGTTACTGCAGAACATTGCAAAATAATTGGATTTTAAAAGATGACTTGTTGAAAAAAAGTGTGCTCATGAAAAAAAAAAAAACGATTGTTCACTTGAAATTACAATAATTATGTTTGTAGAAGTAAAGAGTTTATAACTAAAAAATTAACAAAATCTAAATGGTGTTAATTTATTTTTTAAATCCTAGTAATTGTATAACCATATTTTTTTATTAAGTATTTCCGTTAAAAATTTTTTTTATGCAAAAGTACAAAAGAAATTTTATTTCTGGAAATACCACAGCGTCCTCTCTAAACATCACTTATTAAATTTGAATCAATTATTCATTGAGGTTAAAATGTAAATTTGGTATTATCGAAACCCGATGAAAACTAACAGTGCTAAATGACTGTTCTATTTCACCGAAGCAATCTTCATTATCTCCTGCATCGTTTATTGCTACCTCCACTTCCATGTCGTTGTCCATCACCAGCCATACCTTTTCTTGGTTTGGATCCTGTCTTTATCCTACCACTGGGCTAACATGACCCGCAAGTTGTGCTGCAGTTGATGTAAGTCCTAAGTTGTTATGTGTTGAGCTTGTTAGTTTTGAGCGGATAATTTTACAAGATCAATTTTTTTTACGTTGGAAGTTGAAGCCTTAAGCGACGTATTTTAAAGTAGTTGTAAGAAAAACACCTAGGAGTATTAAAGAAAAACCTTAAAAAAATATTGGAAATTTTGATCAAACTTGAATTAAAGAGGTTACCTTGGCAGAATCCATACAAAAAACGAAAAGGAAAAATATGTTTTATGTTGTATGTTATAGAAAAATCAAACGAAAAAAAGGGAATGGGAAGTAGAAGTTTATAAAAATTGTCGATTGTTTGGCGCTAGTGAAAATGTCATTGAGAAAATGAAAATTTTTAGTCCCAACCATTATTTCAAAAATTTTTTTATCAATTGATCAAAGTTGGCAGCATCTTGCAAGCCAGCAGACATAAGGGCAGTGGAAAAAGCGCTTTACGTTTATTTACATTTTTGGCAAGTGTTGCCATATTAAAACAGAATATTTGAAGTTACGCTTTTTATGATACAATTATTTAGTTTCCTACGGTCGTCGAAGATCTAGTGCCCAGCATACTCGACGTTTGTCAAGTTTAAAATGAATTAACCTCTAATGTCAGATAAGTAAAAATATTCATTTGTGCAGCAAATATCCTTTTGTGGGATAAATCATGTCCTTACAGTAGGATAAATTTACTTTGTGGAAAACTAAAATTTCAGATGTAATTTGCAACAGTTCATTCAAAGGATCAATTTCAAGCAAGCAAGAGAGAAATGTCACCTGTTGACGAACAATTGCAGCTTTTACACTTGTCTTAATCAATCAAGAGCTGAATGGAGAAAAAAAATCCATGAAATTGTGACATTTTTGTTCTCTATAGCACTGTAACCAAGTTTTTTTTCAATATGATAAACTATGAGAATCTTTTTTTTCAGCCACAGTGCAATGAATTATAAGGTATTTAGATTACACGAGCTTTAAAGTTAAAAAGTAAGAATAAAGTTTAAAGGGTTCACGTTTAACCAGACAGGTTAGACAAATCTTTGAGCAATCTATATTTGCAGTGTTATTATTTTTAATTGATGACTAATGAATCTTTTTCATCATCACTACAAATGCTCTCATTATTCATTAACGTAGGCTACAAATACAGTTTATGACTTCTAGTTCATACTAAAAGTCTGGATAAAGTTCATTTGGAGGATCAGTTTTATCGGAGTGACTGATTAGTGCCTGGAGATGCCAGATGTCACCTGGCGAAGAATTATGAGAACTTCCGGAGCCATCCTAATGGATTATGGAGGAACTGAGAAGAAACAACATCATCCATAAATTTGGGACACTTTTTTCTCCACAATTTTGCATCAAAGTATTTTTCAGTCTGATAAACTTTGAATTTTTTTTTTTTTTAGTAAGAGTGCAATGAACAATAAACTATTTCATTCATTGCACTTACTTTTACATTGATTGACAATCAACTCTAAACATTAACTATTAATTTTAAAGATTTCATAAATAAGCAGACAGTCTGGATCAATCTTTGGGCCTTTTTTAACTTTAGACAGTTTTTTCAATAATCGCCCGATTCACCTCTGCCACAACAACTAGAAATGCTCATGGTTTTTTTGGTTACGTAGGCTTCAAATACGGGTTGATGACTTCAAGTTTATACTAACAGTCTGGATGAAGTTCATTTGGAGGATCAGTTTCATCAGAGTGACTGATTAGTACCTAGAGATGCAAGATGTCACCTGACGAAGAATTATGAAAACTTCTAAACTCATCCTCAGTTATATTCAGTATTATTATTTTGAACTATCAACTGATGAATCTCTGCCATGGCAGCTGCAAATTCTCATGTTTGTTTCTTTACGTAGGCTTTCAATGTCGTTATCAACTTTTACTTTATACTAAAAGTCTGGATGCACTTGTTTTGGAGGATGAATTTCATCGAAGTGACAGGGACTGCCAAATACTTGGAGATGCACGAATTTTCCTGTCTATGAATATATGATGGTTTTAGATTTAATTTAGTCAATCAAGAGCTAGATGCAGAAGAAAATAGATCCCTAAAATTGGGACAATTTTTTTACAATACTGCATCCAGTTATATTTAAGTGGGATGAACTTTCAATTGTTTTTTTATTTATTTATTATTATTATTATTTTATTTTTTTCGTTCTTTTCTATCAAAAATGTAATGAATAACAAGTTGTTTAGCTTATTGCACTAGCTTTTATATTTAACAGCACTCAAGTGAAAAAATTCCACATCAAATTTGAAGTGTTCGTAAACTCAATTAGGTAGGCTACAGACATTTTTGGGCCTTTTATAAATGTGTTGTTTTTTTTAACTTTCGATTGATCAATCTCTGTTATTAGTACTAGTTGTAGACAGATTTTTTAGTAGTTTTATTCTGAAATTTGATTTGTGACTTTTAATTTATATTCAACGTCTGGATTCAGTTCTTTCGGAGGATCAATTTCATCGAAGCGACAGAGAAAGATTGCTTACTATTTAGAGATGCAAGCGACAATTGCTCTTGTAATATTCTGGATAATGTAATCCTTTTGTTTTAATAACAAATTTCAGAATTTTTTTAATAAAATAACACAATAAGCTTTGAACTGGAATCGATAGAGTTATTTTTTTTTTTAAGTTTTATTTGCTCTCAATTTTAATAATGTAGTGTCCCTCATCAGATGTATGACATTGTGCTATTATTATTCGTTAAAAATCTAACTTTTAAATTGGAATATTTACAACCTTAAAAAGAACAACTATAATAATTATACGATACAGATTTTTCAGCTATTTTGCAGTAACACAACGAAGCATGCTATGATTAAGTCTTTTTAATTGGATTATTGTATCACGGTAATCCTTATGAATCCTGAAGTAGCAGATTGATTTTGCGAATAGCTTACTACAACATACTTTTTACTCATATGCTCGCTAACATTGGCACTTGACGTGGAGCTGCAATACAAAATATTACTGAATTATAATTACAGAAATTATTTTAATCATTTATATTACAAAAACGATGTACCATTTCGGAAATGCTTGAAATGTGTGAGATTTTTTCTCATATCTACGTTGTCTGTGGGTGATATCTTGCTGGTTGCAGTATCCTGAAGATGGTGTTGTTAATATTATTACTGGTGACGTCACGCCTCCTTGATGTTGGCTGCCTTTCAACAGTACAGTTTCGTGTAATTACTTTTACTACACATTTTCTTTCTTAGTTAGGTGCATCAATTATTTTAAATGTGAAGAAAGAAAAGTACATTACGCCTCTACGGCGCAAAGTACGAACTTGAGTACCCGAAGGGCATGATTGTAATACGTTTGAGCTAAAGTCGCATGTATTGTTTTTTTTTACCGTGGGCACGCAATGAAACTGCGGCTTTTTGCCTTCGGGCCGCACTTTGCATTTATTGTTCCAGGATACAAAAAACTTCGATGTGACTCTGGCACATATGTACAAAAACCACACCCCTTGGGCGCTCAAATTCGTACTTTGCACTCTACAGACGTACTATACTACTTCTTCCCCTCAGCTGCACGCAAAATTATGTATACGCCCTACGAGAGGCAGCAACAAACGATTAGACGATTTAGAATTTTTTATTGTCTCCTGCAGTGCGTATATGACTTTTCGTACCGCTAAAGAGAGGAAAGGGTATTTTTTTCAATAAACAATAACACATTTCTACACTTTCGCATGGCAATTTTGAAATTCTAAGTTTAAAAATTTATTTTTATTTATCCTTCCCTTAATTAGTGTTTCCAAGAATACGGTGGTGTATAGGAGTGGCGTCATGAGTAATAATTCAAAAATCCGTATTCACGATGTGTTTTTCCATTTGTTGAAGATGGTCTTAAATATCTCAGGAAAATATTTACATCCAAGTATATACGTTCATAATGTAATTCAGTGGATGAGGTACTGCATTGTTCAAAGTATATAACGTGATCATTATTTATGTAATGTTCTTTATTGTGTGGATTTTATGATGTGGTTTGACAGAACATAGTCACGCAGCAAAGTAAGTAAAGCAGCATTTTTTCCGTTATAATTAGAATAAAAATACATAAACGTTCCTTCTCCACGATTGACTTTAAGCGCTACCTCATAAAATGTCTAAATGTTGTTCCTTCTTACCGCGATGGTCGCAGTAAGTTAAAAAAGAATGATTAAGCATTTATAATTTTTGACACAATACAACGAAATTTCCAGTAGCAATAGTCCAATAACAATTTCTAGCTCTCGAACATACGTGAAAAAATTATAGCAATTTCAGATTATTCGTAAGATATATTTAATATGTAATTTAAGTTTTTATTTTTTTTGGCAATGCTGGTAATTACTTAATTAATTTAACATTCATAAGAGCAAAAAAATCAAATTTTTAATTAACGACTATTACGTATTTTTCGGTAGATTCCTGGAATAACTTGTTTTGTGGCTCTATTCGTTATATACGCTATTTTATATATTAAATATTTATATTTTTAATACGTATTTATTTAATTATTAATATTAATTATTAGTAAAAGCTGTAAATTAGCAAAAAAACGAAATAAAATAAAAATACTATATGAATGTATTACTGATAGAAATAAGTACAATTAAAGTTATGTAATATAGTAATTTACACAATATAGAATAGTATTATTAATCTCAACTCTGATAATCATATTAATTCTTGAAGAGAGAAATCATACCCAGAGCACGATGCAACAGAGACAGTGCTTAAAAAATTAAACATACCAATGAACGTATACAAACTCAACTTAACTCTTAAATAAATGGAGCAGTGTAAATCAGAAACAATAAAAGCTTGAAAGTAACTTTAATTAAGGGATTATTCTGAACAGTAAATCACGTCTAGTGAATTATAATGACTAAAAAAATTTGAAAGCAGTTTGTTCATCTGATTTAAACGAATAAAAGTATTATTTACAAATTAAAGATTTTTTTTTTACTTATCTTACTTAATATATAAAGCAAAGTCGCTAAAACCGTTGTAATCGCTAACCGCGAAAACTACTAAACCAATTTTGCTGAAATTTTGCACACTGATTCATAATACTTCCTAGAGGGTTTTAGTATAGTTTTTATCTTAAAAAATTTAATAAAAAAAGCACTAAATGAGCTCAAAGTTTTGTAAAAATACGCCAGCTTTTCACTTAAGCTCAGTAAAATCCGCTAGGTGGCGTCGACATAAAATCGAGGCTACCTGCAACATAATTTAATAATTAAGGTTATAATACGCCGGAGCGTCTCGATCGTGATGCAGTCGTACGTCGGCAGTTCAACGTCTTAGTCGCCGTGTCCCCAACGCGCTTACCCACATGCTCCCGTCTAACGATGAGCGGTTGGTTATCCGGGGAACGACCCGAAGACGAGATATTCTTTGGTCAGCGGCGTACCTCCCTCCATCACAGTCTCCGTAACATAGAGACTCCCAGGGTAAGAATCAAGCTACCCGTAGCCAGCTCTTCATCATCAGGAATAATAATAAATAATAGCCTGGAAGTTTTACTACTGGCGCTTTTTAGGGCCATTATAAGTATTTACGTTCCCTTTACTCAACCATCAATTTCATCGGTTCTTCTTAGGATCCACCTAAGTGTAAACTACCTTGCCAACAAATACGTTTTTATTACCATTTCCGGAAGCGATTCGTCGACTAAAAGACTATATTAACTAAAGACGGGCACTATCAAACCAAGTCAGCCATTCACTAGCAGACGTCACTTGCGGAGTTGTTCTTCGCAAGGCTGGAAAACCCGGTGACCGACGACCCTATATTACCCTCTCGACTCTAAGCATTCAACCAGGAATCACTAATCCTCTCCAAAGTCTGCGTTGGGCAAACCTATTACAGCTATGTAGGAAAAAAAAATTGAGCCAACGGGACAGCCTCCACTGGACAAGTATCACTAACCACTCTCCCCATCTAAGATCATCAAAACAATTAAATCTGCAAATAAAAAAGGTGCTTTAGACACCAAAGTCTTCGACGTTATACCAGGAGACGTTGGGAAAGAGCACTACAACTAGCCCCAAAGCTTCGGACTTTGTAATTTTTCTTCCAATCAGTCTGGGTCTTCAACAGCAAGCCAGAAAAGATCACCCTGAGGTATTCAGGTCACAATTGCTCCTGCAGTTAAAAAAGAGTTAACTTAAAAAGCTCACCGATTTTTTTTAGGGCCATCGGACGTCGAACTACCTTGCCAACAAATATATTAGAACTTAACAAAATTGACAGAAATAGCCTATAGGGGTCACAAAAATTTAAAGCATGCCAAAATTCGCAAGAGGGTGAATTGGAAGAAAAACTTCAAATGTATCTAATAAATACAATTTTACTTAGGCGTCAAGAAACTGACGCAGAAAATTAATCGAGATTGGAACAGCAGCGTCAAAATCGACAAATAAAGAATCGATTACGTGAGAGATCAGCTTTTCATTGTACCCTCACAGCAATCTCTGAAATCTTTAAAGATCCTACTTCAGATTTTTAAATAAGTAGAAAATATATTTGTGTTTTTGTGGTAATAAAAATGTAGGGTTTAAGGTCCAGGACTTCGTTGCTCTGGTAATAAAGTTGTTAGATATGAGGAAAAAAAATTTCTTTTTATATAAATTTTTTAAGAGTTCAAAATCATAACAGCTTTAAAAAATAACCCTTTTCGTGAATTACACGGGACTGTAAATCAACGGCTTCTTACTGCCACCGATTATTTTATGGCATAAAGAACGCATGGTACTTTTCAGCATAATTATTTTTTTGAATTTTTACAAATTATTATTTGTCCAAATAAACTATATGGATTTCGAAAAAACATGTTTTTATTAATTATTCTGAGATGTGTCAGGAATATGTGTAAAATTTCTAACTGAAAACGTTTCACATTACATGTCAACACACTACGGTGTTTTATTTAGTAAGTCTCGTGGGAAACCGATACGGGGGGCTGCTAGTTTATAATACTTACAGTTAGTACTATCATTCTATACATAATATTCTTAATTTTTATGTAAGTGGAAAATAATTAGATGTAAAAAATAATGCCAAAATTATTAAGTATACTGTTGTAACTAAATTAAAATTAGTATGACATATAAGAAAAAGTAAAAAAATTATTAAATGAATTACATTATTTTCAAATTACATGACTGAGTAATTATTATACACGTTTTAGTGGTCGCCTATAGATCTAGTAGAAAAGAAAAGTGTGACAAAAATTTACCTCATACAAAAGTTTCAGCTGATATTGGAGTCCAAAAAGAGTTTGTTTCAATTAGAAATCATTAAAAATAACATACTACATCATAATTACATGTCTAATTACATTTTCCCTTAATGGCCAATTCAATCAATTCTTGCGTAGGCTCGAAAACTTCATCTTTTTGGTGGCATTTAACGAATTCTCGCACTCGCAAAGATGAATTAAGTGATTCCTAATTCATTTTATTACGGTCGTTAGTTTTGCAATCATTCATCGCGCTAAAAGTTCGCTCACAGTCCGCATTAGCGTGCCGTACTGTTAGGACGGTTAAGACAAATTTTTCAAGGCATTTAAATGGTTCTGTACAGGTCTCAAAATTTTTCATATCCCTTACGTAAACCCAAAACGCGACTACTTCCAAAGAATTTAAAAAGTTATCGGGAAAGTTGATATAAACTACGCTGTTCCACTTATACATTAATTTTTCAGAGTTACCTATGGTCCACTTTTCAAAAGATTTCATCAAATCAAAAAAAATGTTTGGATTTTCCATTCTAAATTTTTTTGAAACAACGTTAATAGGGTTTTAACATTTGGCAGCATTTGAAATTGGATTTTAAAAGTTTTGAAATCTTTGTTTCATCTCTAAGCACAGCTTAATTATGAAGTTAAATGTATCCTTACAAAATTGGACCAAGGCACATCCAAATTTCAGTAAATATTCTCTAATTTTATCTCCTAAGTAAAAATCCACGAATCTTAAGTAGTTACTGGCATCGAACAAATCCAACTTTCCGTGTCCAACTTTTCCATCAAGCTTAAAACTTTTGTGGATTCAGTATCTCCATCTGTACATAAATTCCGAAAAAATTTTAACAAGGCCGGCCATTGCTCCAAAATCTGATTTGTGCACTTTTCTAAAGATAACCATCGCGTCAAAACTTGTTTTAACAATTTGTGTATAGGAATGCCGTCCGTTTGTAACAAAGCGAAATCGTGTAACTTATTGGAACTTTTTTTTTTTTTTTAAATTGATTGGATTAATTCCGTTACACTGTTGGGTAACTTTTTAAAGGCATACTGCATACACAAGTGCGTGCTGTGCGCTGGACACTGCACGAAAATTATTCCAGGAATTTTTTCTCTCAATTTCGGTTTGAAGCCACTTTTCTCCCCAACCATTGTCAAGCATCCGTCTGAACAAAATCCCACAATATTATTCATCGGAATACCTTCATTTTTAAAAGAACTAGTAATGCATTCTAACAGGCGATCGGCATTAATTGATAACTTTTGACCTTTTTCAAAAACGGGTGCTAAATTCCACGTTCTACATTTAACTTGATCATCATAAATATACCTAACAACAATCGCCAAACATTTATCTTTTACAACATCAGTGGATTCGTCTACGCATACCGAAAAAGGAGTGTCTCTTAAAGTTCTCGTTAAAAGCTGCTTTGCATACTCTGCTAGAACGTTCACAGTCATGCATCAAGCCTTCTCTCTAAATCTGAATAAGTGAAATTCCACTTAAAATAAGTGAATAGTCACTTATTGTCGTAGTCATAAGTGAACAACGTAGAATAAGTGAATAGTCACTCTATCAATAAGTGAAAATCTTCACTTTTTGTATAAGTGAATAGTCACTTCAAAAATAAGTGAAATGCAAACCTTTTTCCTCGTTTGTAAAGTCACTTTTTTTAAATAAGTGACAATACACGTATTTGATAAGTGAATATTAACTCATTCATTAAATGTAAAATCTGACGCTTATAATAAGTGGATTGTATTCTTTTATTAAAAAAAGGAACACAATAGCCTCTTATTTTTTTTTGTTTTTGTATTTTAAAGACAATATGGACATGCGAGTGTAGGTTATATTTATTATTTGAAAGTGATTGTAGTATATTATTTCTGATTCACTATGGTGATTTATACAGTTTATTATTGCTGATTTCTGTTAGGTAATTTATCACAAGTCTGTTGTTGAAATATCCAAAAGACAATAGAGTAAATTGATTTTTTTTTATTATTTAAGCAAAATACACAGTGCTTACAGCCTAAGTACTATCTATATATGAAAATTGCACACAGAATC
This sequence comes from Copidosoma floridanum, assembly GCF_036245765.1. Lineage (NCBI taxonomy): Eukaryota > Metazoa > Arthropoda > Insecta > Hymenoptera > Encyrtidae > Copidosoma > Copidosoma floridanum. Next base: position 40,492,054 of record NW_028321881.1, read on the forward strand.
TCGTTTATAATGCATTTTGTATATTATAAAATTATAATAATATAATTAAAATTCGATAATAACATGAAAAAAGTATTGTTAATTTATATAATTACAGTTTAACGTTTCTGAAGTTAACTTGCAGCGATACGACAATGCCACTGGGAGTTTTTTGTGTCGTATTGTAAATTTCTGATTCAATGAAACTGTAGAAATTTATTAGTGAAACTGGATATTCTACGTTCAAAACGTGATACAGTTTAAATAATAGATCAAATGCTAATATAATATCTGACTTATAGTTTCTACAGATTATCTCATTATCAGCCACAACAAAATATGAACTAGTTTCTTCTTCGACACATAAGATAAAAGGTTGTATACTTTGCTTCGAAAGTGCTCTTTTTGTTTTAACAAATAATTCCAAATCGGTGCCACTCTGAAAAATTAATTACTGTTAGGTAATAGTCAGTTGAATATAATTTCTTTGTGTGTATTTTTAAAGCAAAAATTATTGGCGCAGACGTTATTAAATCATTTAAAAATAGAATTACAAACTATATAATTAAGAAGAGGAATAATCACAAAATATTTTTCTGAAAAAATTTGCTCACTTTACAGTATTTTTCACTTGGTTACAAAGTGTACCCTAGACTCCATAAAAGTTGTAATAGATGATTTATTTAAATTTTGATTAATTTATTAATCAAACCTTTCGACATTAGTAGGTGGAAAAATAAGTTTTATTAATCCTCTAATTCAATCTTTATTTTTATGTTTTAAAAAAATGTATACGTATTGAAAAGGAATTATTCTTCAATCACGTATGTAACTCTGTATAATGGACCATTGCATTTAAATTTGAACTCAAAAATTAATTGTGTAGTTTAGGAAGTAAGTACAAAAAAAATTTTAAGTCGTGTTTTACTCATATTCAAACAAAGTACTAATACTAAAAATGTATACCCTTCGACAGAGATTTAATTTATTTTTACTAGAACTTGTGTGAAGAAAATTACTGTGTAAAACGTATTGAATAATTTATTGCAAATATTAAATACCTTCTAAGATATCCAATGCATCCTCACAGGAGACCATTTTACTCAATGTTTGTTTCAGTTCGGAGACATTCAGTCTTGAAAATGACTCCATGCTCGGGCCCTAGTAAATAAAGATTTTTTATAATAAGTTCATATACTTTTTTATCAATTATAAATTTCGTTGTATCTTTCACAACTAAATATTCAAATACAGTTTTTATTAGATACTAGGAGGCTCTGTCAATTACATTTACATTACGAATAAGTAGGCTTCACCGTGTGACCCATTAATCTTTTAAAAAAGAAATATGACATATACCGTAAGCATGCTAATTTATGACACGAATTTGTAACGAACATCACGTACATGCGATATGTTACCTGAGGTGTAAAAAAATCAGACGTAAATTCTCAAAGTTTCCGAGTAGAAAAAATTTGAGGATTAGACTCCAGGTGTATGCACTTCCATCCGTACCGTAAGTAACCGAAATACGAATGTGAACCTACATATCCGAAAAAAAACCGGTCAAGTTGCTAATCTAGCTTTACAGAAAACATATGTTATTGGCAGTGTATGGGTACACCCAACCTTGCATGTGCACATACATAATTCCCTACATAGGTTAGATAAGCGTGTCACTTTTCTTTGCACTTTTTATTACTCTTCGCGCTAAAATATCCACGAATTTCACAACACTGTACTTCGCGACAAGCCACAGAGAGGTTTATTAAAATGTACTTACTTTTCTTATTAGTGTAACAGCAGCCTGCAGTTAATATTTGGGAAAAATTTTTCTGAACTTGGCAACAGCACTGATCCTCGGCAGTTAAGTATCACATTGTTCGTTGGCTTCCACAGGCATATGTTTCAGTGGACGACAGAATGTTAGCGAAAAGTACAATAAAAACTTATAGACTGATAACAAAGGTACAAAGGAACTTTTTCAAGACAAAGAAGAAACACGTATGAAATACAACTTTCTTTCAGCACGAACTGCACGATACGAAAAGTATTGCAGAATGCTGCGGCCCCAAGATGGCTGTCGCAATAAAAAGGACAACCTTGCGCAGACGCAGCCACGGACCCCTTCCACTACTTCCACATATTTAAAAGTGATATTTCACTTATTTGAATAAGCCATACATGTTCCACTTATTTATAAGAGAAATTTTACTTACTGTTGAGATATCATAAATTTCACATAAATATAAGTGAGTTTTAACTTATTTATAAGTCAAATCTACTTTTTTATGAGTGAAAACAAATTGACTTATTGAATAAGTGACTTTTTCACTTATTCAGATTTAGAGAGTTTGTTTGGTTGATGCGGCAGTGCTTCCACACCCCGCAATCCTCGGACTGAACGGTACGAAGTAAATCGAGCATGCTATTAAATGACGTGTTCTTGGCAACGCAGGATCCAACAAACTTCAATTCTGATCTTGTCTTTTTTATCCACACATCATTTTTGTGCTTGGGAGGCAGTTGTAATTCCTCTTTTGTGTAAGGGATGGTTCTTCCACAAGCTTTCAGATGTTTCTGTGTTTGCACATGGTACACCAGAACATTGAATCGGGCAACAAGGGTTTTATTGCAAGCATTGCAGTACGCTTTCTCCTGGAATTGTGCGTGCTTTGAAAGACAATCTTTAAAAGCAATGACTTGCAGCCATTCTTCTCGAAACATTCGCTTCGATGGCTTTCTGTTTTTTCTCTTCATAATAGTTTTCGCCACCACCATGCTCTAAAAAATTGTTCTACGTTACCAAGTGTTTTAAAGGTAGACTGAAAAGATAACCTCGTACCTTAACAAAAGCTACATTTGTGTTTAACGATAAAAAAAAAATTTGAAAAGGATGACGTTAAGAATCATTGCCCCTTTTTTTATAACTAGGGAAAGTCAACGTGATGAAATATTTTCAGAGTTATGATCTGTTAAAGAGTATACTAATAAGAATTGAAAATATTTAGTTTTAAGAGAAGGAAAAATTTCTTACATTTATCTGAAAGTAATTTATTTTTTTTTATACATTTCATTAGCCATCCAATGAATTATGTAGATCAAACTTCGAGATGTACAAAAAGAGTTAAAAAAATAACCAAAACACGTGAACCGATACATTTTGAATTGCTCTTTCTGATGATGCAATCAGTTTTTACCTATTAATTTTTTTTCGTAGCGAAAATTAAGTACAAAAATAAAGTTCGTTTCTCTTAAGATTGTTCGCTTTTTTAAGTTTACCACAGCTTAAAAAGTTTTAAAAATAAAAGAGTAAAAGGTTTTTGAGTACTGAAGATAAACAAATATATAAATGGATAATAATGAAATCAATACTGCAATTCGAGGTGGCGCGCCAGCTGCCGTCTGCCATGGCGGCTGGCTGCCGTCGTCAAGTTTCTTTGTCGTCTTTGTCGAGCCACACGCCGACGTGTTTATTTATTTACCATTAATTCAATTTTTGCTCTTGCACTCTGAAAATTTTTTTACAAATACTTGAAGAGTAGCACTTTTGAGTAGTATAAATTATAAAATTTAAAAAAGTGGGAAACTTTGAGAAAAACTAACCTCTACTTTCAGCTCGTTTTTCACTATGAAAAAATTTTTTTAAGTAAAAACTAATGACACCATCAGAAAGAACAACTCAAAATCTATCGATTCATGTATTCTGATTATTTTTGAAGCTTTTTTCCTTCTCGTGTGAGCGAGTTGAAAAAAGCGCATTTCAGTGACAAACGCGCATAGCGCACCTGGTGGCCCGCTTTCCGTGGACGAGCCCATGTATGTGATCTGATAATTTCTTATCTCCTGAGGTACGTAAGTTCGTATATGATTTTTCATGCTACTGCGAGAAGGAAGGAGTATAGTCCCTTCACGCAGCGAGATGAAAGTACCCGCAAGCAATTTGTAGTACATTTCCATTGAATCAAAGTGTAACATTTTTAACAATCTGTTATGAGTTGAGCTGTTTATTTTAATATCTAATAATATTTTTTAAATTGTTTTGTAGATAATAGTATAAATAACAAAGAAATATTCTTTTTAAGAGGGATGGACTAAAAATCTATTAATAATAGTACCCGAGTAGAATATACCACGCGACATAAGAATATTGTATGATTAACTGTGAATGTTAACTTACAGAGCTTTTGGATTGCTTGCTGCTACTTTTTGAAATGACAGAGTCATTATCCCCACCAGATGTTTTCTTTTTTTTTCGTGTCTTAGCCATTTTTCAGAAATTAAAGTATCTGAAAAATTGTGCACAGTGTAAAAATTTTTATTTACAAAACCAGATCTCTTGCTCGGTGAAGACACCTATATACACATCATTCAAGACATATTATTTTCTGGTTGCAGCTTTTTCAATAAATGCTACTCTTCATAAATACATCACGAACTACGTATGATGTTGCACATCAGATAATTTTAAAAAACACTGGCCATTAATCGTCTCGTATTACCTAGTGTTCGGCACTTGTGTCATTTATTATTTTTTTATTAATTTATTAAGTGGCAAGTAAGTGCCCCGGGTAATCTGATGATTGGTGGTTGTGTTATTATTTAATGCTGTGTAATTAATAAAGTGTCCATTAAGTTCCCCGGGTTACGTAGCAATCAGCGCTTGGGTTATTATTTAATACTTTATTAATTAATAAAGTGGCCAGTGAGCACCTGGTGATTGGCGCTTGTGATATTAATTAACAAAGTGGCGAGTAAGTAGCGTATAATTCCGGGTTATTATCGCTGGAATAGCGGATCACGACTATCAATTGTTCTTGACGTTGTGCTCATTGACCGATTGTGGTAAAAGATTTTTTTTCACACTAAATTCTTTGGACCTCTTTACCAAGTAATACTTAATTAATATGTTTGACAACGATTGAATTGTAACTTCTTACGAATAAAATAAAATTAGATGTGTTTAATGAGCACAGAAAAATTATGAATGCAGATTTTTCAATAAAAAAGTGTCAAAAATAGCTAAAAAGTAGCTTCTCTCGCAAAAAATACTCTATAACTATTTACCAAATAATGATTAATGGGACTGTTACCGCCTAAATCCTAGATATTTTCATAATCAATAACACTAGATATGTTTCATTAACGTAGGAAAATTATTAACAACGATTAATTTATAATAAAGCGTCGGAAACTGTGAAAAAGTACGTTAGTAAAGTTTTCTTATCCCTCTAGCGCGGTGCTGTGCACCGTAGGGCACACGTTCCAGCCACCAATTACTAGAGCTAGAGCTAGCCACTGTACTATATGGAAGGGTCCATAAAAAAAATTGTTAATCATAAAAAAAGACTGAAACATTTTAGAGTATCATTTAATTCAATAAACTGTTGTTTATTTTTTAAAGGAACCTTATGCTTATGCTTAATTAACATTCAAACAACTTAAAGGTTTAAAATTTTCTTCTGCAAGCGCTACTTTTCAAAATGTTTAACGCCCCCGCTCCCACAAAAAAACGAAAAAAAGTTATAATACACTAAATATCAATTTTCTTGAGCTTGTGTTTTGACACTACAGGATGTTATTATGCATATTTTTCTTTAAATTGTCGAGACCAAAATAGTTAAAGTGAGAAATACTGCCGCTCTCGACACTTCTGGCGCCCTGACTATGAGTTATATGTTTTGCTTTATATACGGCATATACATCTTTTTTTTCTGAATTTTTAAATTACAAAGTTTTGTACATGCATTTTTGAAAAATTCGATAAGGGACCTTATTCCTTCAAATATGTTATTTGTGACGAAAAAATTGCTTTAATTTACATTTGATTCAATGGTTTTTTTACATTTTTTTTCTTAACCAATATGAATTGCTTAAAAAACGTAAGGTGTAGAGGATAAAGTGTTCCTATACAACCACTTTAAAAATTACAAACTGCCACTAAAAATAAAAGTTGGAAGATTTGAAATGTATAAAATTTAACTCTATTATTAAATATACGTGCATTATGGCACAGTGGTAATGGTGAAACTTAATTTTTTTAAGGGTTGGTCAAGGAAACGAACCTCCTTGACGCAACTGATACGCCACCTTCTCGGTCTTTTGCCAGCTCATTGGCCTGCACTACTTGTCATAAAAAATCAATACTATTTTTGTTCCATTTTTTGTTATAATTGACAGTTCAAAAACCAGAACTACGTCAGAATGAAGTGTAAGTGTCAACATAAAAAACTATAAAGTACATAGGTGTTCATTGAAATGTATATCTATATTTGGGCCTCCGAGCACACCCGAGCGGACCCAAGTCGAAGCCTCGAACTATGACTTATCGTTGCGAGAAAAATAAAATAAAAATATTTTAAAATTACCTTGTATGTGAAGTTAATAAATAAAAGGTATTGGTTTGGCAAGAATCATCTCAGTATCCGCAACACACCATATCCTCACGAAACTACTTTATTGACGAGATGACAACAAATTTTATTGTATTGCACATAAAATATGATACACTTGAGAAAAAAATTAAATCACATTTGTCTATCTACGCGTTATTGGAGAAAAATAAGTGATATCCACAATCTTACAAGAAGGTAGTAATCTCGTTAGAAACACCTGACTTCACTGCAGCACTTCTTCACTCGCTGTTGTTATGTGAAATCGAATTATGTCCTATTGTTTTGCTGCACATCCCGTGAATTTTTCTAAGTAAAGATAGTGGGAGAGAGAGAGATAAACAGACAGACAGAAAGTGGCGAATGCAATCTGCTTTTCTTTTAGCTATTGCACAATTCGTACATTATAATTATATGGATGTCTGAAGAAATCTACCCTGTAGTTGGAATTCTGCACGAGAGTTTATTACAATAATCTTAAAGGTAAGTTAAGTTTACTATACGTCGTACGGTTACGTTGTACTCTTTGCCAAAATATTGTTGAAAATATATAATGGGACAGCAAGTCGCGCTCGCGCAGAAGCGCAGAATTTCGCATATACTATATCAGTGAAAAAATTAACCTAATTAAAAATTTTTTGCTAAAGCATGAATAATCAATACCTTTGATAAATAAGCAGTACTCAACAATCGTATCCTAATTGGCACATAAAATAAAGTGAATTAAATAAATTTGTAAACAAGTATACATAGCACATCAGCAATACATATGGTGGCGAATTTCGAAAGCTGCGAATATACGCTCTTCGACATCAGCGCCACCCCTCCGCCTATCCTTCAACATTGTGGTAAAAATTTGAAGGTCCGAGATATTGCAATACATAGCCTCATGAGTTCCGATTTCAGATCCCAAAACCGGCGGTGTTTCTGAAGAAAGTGCCATTTTCATTTAGTCTAATAAATTCTATATAGAAAAGTACATAACCAAAAACCGTGTTTATGTCGGGGTAATACTACAAAATTAAATATTGTTATAAAATAAATTGTACAACTTCACACTGCAGTTGTTGTCACATATATTGTAATACATTGTAAAAATACATTGTTGTTTTATGATTAGTATCATGAAGTGAAAATTAGCCAGAAAATATATCTTAGCAATTGTAAGTTACGAAACAATTTTTTTTTAAATTTTCTGTTTTTAAGGTTGAAGTATTGTTGCCAATGAGACCTCTGTAATTTTTTCCAAAGAAAGCCAAATAAAAGTAATTCAACATAATATCCTCTGGTTTTTATGCGGCATGTACTATGAGGGGTAAACTTCAAAAAATAAAATACCGTGTAACTTTTTTAAATGAGAATTATGGGATACTAAATATTATCTCGTGAAACTTTGAATGTTGCTTAATTGTATTTGCTACCACAGTAATATTTTAAATATTTTCTATTTTATGCATGCCAATGTGGAAATAGAATGGATACATCCATCAATAAGGTAGCCAAATGGCTGGAAACATTTTCAGTCGAAAAGGAACTACACGTTGTTGATATGATGATGGCGCAACCAATAGTTTTGATGTTGAATCATTTTCAAAAATGGACTATTATGACGAAGACATCCAGAAAGCGTACGAAAAAACTCACCCCCCATCTTTTGAAGTAAACAGCCAAATATTTAACGAAAACCAAAATTTTCCCAGAGGTGAGGCAGAATAAATTTTTAAATAGTACACACTAAAAATGACTATATTTATGCATTTTAGATGCAAGTAACATTGGTTCTGACGAGATTTTTCCAATTTTAAATCCCGGAGAGGTCGTCGATGAATTCTTTATTGAAACTGGAGATGGAAGTAGTACTTGTACGAGTAGTACTTGGACAATCCAATTTTTGTGCGTCGTCAGTATCCAAGAGAAGCGGAACCTCTAAATCTACCCTCCGCACAAACTCACGCGCGAAAAGAGTAAGAATGACACCTAATACATCCAAAAAATAAACCTTCAGAGGAAGGGGACAGTAATCTCCAACCCTGAGGCTCAATGTACTTTCTCGCTCTAAGGCGCAAATCAAAACTGCACAGCCAAAAAAAAAAAACGCCGTTCGCAACTCGGATAACGATGTTCAATAACTATATGCGATTCATACGTGTTCTTTCTACTTTTCACGTATGGTACTAAATAAATATCCACTGTTTAACATTGAAATCCACTGTTTCCTACTTAGTGCCTTTTTCTTCATATATTTACTGCACCCTCGGTAAAAAAAATTTTCTTTGCACCTGGTAAATATGCGACCAGGGAAAGCATAAGGACATGGCTTGGTGACATGAGTCTACGCGTACTATCACTTTCGTGTATAAACATTATTTTTATATTATTTTCATATCTGGTGGTGCATGTCATCGGGGCAAGCCCTGGGCCCGAAGGACTCGTTGTGTTTGCCTTAGTTCTTGCCTTCTATACGCACTAGATAAGAAGAGAATTTTTGGGAAGGGTCAATCTAAATTTGATGACGGGGTAAGTGATGAAAAATCAAAATAATTAATAATGAAAAAGACGTTTTCTCGTTTGTTGAGAATACATAGAAGTGACGCTAATACCTTGCCATCGCATTCGCATTCGCATTCACATTGTATTACTATAAAACGTAGTCTTGCATCAGTTCATGTACAAAAAATAAAAAATGCATTAATAGTTGTTTACGGTAACATAATGACATAAAGAGTTAAGTGAGGGAAAAAGGGTACAAAAAAAAATATTTACTTTTTTACAGGATTTGCAAAGCAGTTATTCACAGCAAAATCGCAGCAGTTGCAGCAGACCTATGTCAGAGGAAGCGTGTGAGCAACAGAATGTTACGGAAGTACCTGTAGATTTTTTGTCTAATGGGTTAATGGCTCACATGCAGTACTTTGAAAATGCTGTGGATTTCTACACTATTGGGAGGTATTCGACATCTGCACATTATGTAAGCCACGAAAATTGGGAGCAGGTCTTTGGACGTGAATACAAAGCATTGCAGCAGAGTATGGGAACTAATGCCTGGTTAGACGATGTCATTGTGGATGTAATGTCATGCCTACTAGCTCGTGATGTCTCCAAAAATGTTTATATTGTATCCACCAGAATTGCTTTATATATTTTTGGTCATCTATCCAATTAACCATTGGAAAACGTGTGGACACAAGGCGATATTGGAGCTCAGGACAGAATTTTCATGCCCTTTATGTCAAACGCTCAAGACCTATACGGAGAGGTAATAACAAAAGAATTTGATGACAAATTCAGACAATTTTTGTTAAAAACCGGTGCAAGTGATATTGGTTGGCAACACCACATGTACAATGCGCCTCGTCCCTTGCAAAATGACTCGTACAATTGTGGAATATTTGTGGTGTATTACATTGTTTGTCTTACGCGTAGTATTCATTTTGACCATGACTTTGACCTGAATAATTATTGCATAGAAATACAGAAAGTATTGCTAGAAAATGCTGAGGGCATGACAGAAGTATGTGTGTATTGTTTTAGAAGTATTGAAGATGCAAAAGTTGCGTGCCTTACATGCAGGCGTTTTGTTCATAAAAATTGTTACGGTAAAGGCGGTGAAAATGCCGAGATAATTGAAAAATACATATGTACTATGTGCACTAGGTATATAAAAATGTGGTGATATTTAAACTGCATCTTAAATAATTTCTGCAACTCAAAATATCTGTTATTCTCAGTAACTTTGTTTGAAAAAGACAGCCGTACATCGTCACTGTTAACTGGAATAATCATTAAAAATAATAGTAGCCAGCCTCATTGCTTCAAAACCCATGAACTTAATAAAAAAATAACTCCATCAATTCCAGTTCAAAGCTTGTTGTGTTATCTTATTGAAAAAGTTCTGAAATTTGTTATTGAAACAAAAGGATTACATTATCCAGAATATTACGAGAGCAATTGTCGATTGCATCTCTAAATAGTAAGCAATCTTTCTCTGTCGCTTCGATGAAATTGATCCTCCGAAAGAACTGAATCCAGACGTTGGGTATAAATTAAAAGCCACGAATCAAATTTCAGAATAAAATTACTGAATAATCTGTCTACAACTAGTACTAATAACAGAGATTGATCAATCGAAAGTTAAAAAAAACAACACATTTATAAAAGGCCCAAAAATGTCTGTAGCCTACCTAATTGAGTTTACGAACACTTCAAATTTGATGTAGAATTTTTTCACTTGAGTGCTGTTAAATATAAAAGCTAGTGCAATAAGCTAAACAACTTGTTATTCATTACACTTTTGATAGAAAAGAATGAAAAAAATAAAATAATAATAATAATAAGTAAATAAAAAAACAATTTAAAGTTCATCCCACTTAAATATAACTGGATGCAGTATTGTAAAAAAATTGTCCCAATTTTAGGGATCTATTTTCTTCTGCATCTAGCTCTTGATTGACTAAATTAAATCTAAAACCATCATTTATTCATAGACAGGAAAATTCGCGCATCTCCAAGTATTTGGCAGTCCCTGTCACTTCGATGAAATTCATCCTCCAAAACAACTGGATCCGGACTTTTAGTATAAAGTAAAAGTTAATAACGACATTGAAAGCCTACGTAAAGAAACAAACATGAGAATTTCCAGCTGCCATGGCAGAGATCATCAGTTGATGGTTAAAAATGATAATACTTAATTTAACTGAGGATGAGATTAGAACTTTTCATAATTCTTCGCCAGGTGACATCTTGCATCTCCAGGTACTAATCAGTCACTCCGATGAAACTGATCCTCCAAATGAACTTCATCCAGACTGTTAGTATAAACTTGAAGTCATCAACCCGTATTTGAAGCCTACGTAACCAAAAAAACCATGAGCATTTCTAGTTGTTGTGGCAGAGGTGAATCGGGCGATTATTGAAAAAACTGTATAAAGTTAAAAAAGGCCCAAAGATTGATCCAGACTGTCTGCTTATTTATGAAATCTTTAAAATTAATAGTTAATGTTTAGAGTTGATTGTCAATTAATGTAAAAGTAAGTGCAATGAATGAAACAGTTTATTGTTCATTGCACTCTTACAAAAAAAAAAAAAAATTCAAAGTTTATCAGACTGAAAAATACTTTGATGCAAAATTGTGGAGAAAAAAGTGTCCCAAATTTATGGATGATGTTGTTTCTTCTCAGTTCCTCTATAATCCATCAGGATGGCTCCGGAAGTTCTCATAATTCTTCGCCAGGTAACATCTGGCATCTCCAGGTACTAATCTGTCACTCCGATAAAACTGATTCTCCAAATGAACTTTATCCAGACTTTTAGTATGAACTAGAAGTCATAAACTGTATTTGTAGCCTACGTTAATGAATAATGAGAGCATTTGTAGTGATGATGAAAAAGATTCATTAGTCATCAATTAAAAATAATAACACTGCAAATATAGATTGCTCAAAGATTTGTCTAACCTGTCTGGTTAAACGTGAACCCTTTAAACTTTATACTTACTTTTTAACTTTAAAGCTCGTGTAATCTAAATACCTTATAATTCATTGCACTTTGGCTGAAAAAAAAGATTCTCATAGTTTATCATATTGAAAAAGAACTTGGTTACAGTGCTATAGAGAACAAAAATGTCTCAATTTCATGGATTTTTTTTCTCCATTCAGCTCTGAACTAATTAATTATATCATAAAAAGCGTAACTTTAAAGATTCGGGTTTAATACCACAACACTTTACGAATATGTAAATAAACGTAAGGCGCGTTTTCCACTACCCTACTTTAGCTGTCTGCTGGCTTGCAAGAGGCTGCCAACTTTCGAGCAGCAAAATTGATGTATCACATATATAGAAACATTCCAGTACATGTTTTGTATGAGCATGAAATCTTTAAATATAACATTAATTTATTAATAAATAACTCATACCCTATATCACCATGATGGTCAATGGTGATGTTAGAAACTTATTATAACTCGGCAAGGTCCTAGCTTACTGAAATATTGGCAAAATATTCGTTTATCTGAGGTAACATTGAATTGCCTTTAATCGCTTTAATAATGTCTTAAAAATTATTTTATTAATGTAAGTATGCTTATTTGAGTTTATTACGTTTTTTAAATGCCTTAATTTAATCTTTCTTTAATATGACTTTTTTCACTTTTTTGTAATTTTGAATTTCGCGGCTGATATTATGCCACAATGTACAACGCTGGTCGATAGGTCTCGGGATCTTGAAGTGGGGGTAATACCTGGACTAGGGGTAAGTGTACCTATCTCCGTGCCCTGCCCTATTACCGTGGATTTTGAAAAACTGATGATTACTTGCTCAAAATAAGAAATGTTTCATATAAAATAATTTTTTAATTTCAATAATCTAAAATGACGTTAATGTAGATGCAATTTAAACAGAAATATTTGTGTATATTTTGAGTAAATAATTATTTACCACGGTATTCGGTACAACGCGCTCATAAACTGATTGTGTACATATTTCCGCGGTGAGCGTACGTAAACATAACCCTATACTTACAGAACGCACGACAGTTAACACGTAAACAATTAGTAGGTAAGCACGTCGATCTAACGTAACCAAGATGAAGAAAACTAAAAAAGGCAAAAAAGGCAAGAAAGGCAAGAAATCGATCGAAATAAAGAAAAACAAAAAGTGTTACTCTCCAGAGACATTAAAATTAGCTTTGAAAAGTATCTATTCTAGAAAATCTATTGCTGAGTGCTCAAAAATGTATAAGATTCCTACTAAATAAATAAGCAAGTACACAAAAAAGTTATATTTTTTTAAAACAATAAATAAGTCATGTAGAAAATGTAGGTGAAATTTGAATTTTTTTTTTATATTCTGCAAATACAACTTTCTTTACCCACGGTAATACGGACACGGTGATTGGGACATCCGCGGTAATACGTACACGGTAATAGGTACACAACCACTGTAATATCAGCATACCGTTTTTATTCGTTTTAAAAATATTCTACTGCAGTTTTAGCTTCATAAAATTTTTTTAAATATTCCGTAAGAGATTATGTAAGATTTAAAAAAAAAACAGTCCAAAAAATTTTAGTATACCATTTTTTATAATGCATCTAAGTTGGAATTTTCAGTACGTGCCACGGAGATAGGTACAGTTACCTCTATACTCCAGATGAGCGGCTTGGGAGCCTCCAACACCTCTGGGCTCGTAGCAGGAGAGGGTGTAGTAGGTGGAGGTGGCTGTTGGGGGGGCAAAGGTACTTAGTTTTAAAGGGGTGGTCCGTACCCTCTGAGTGGGATCACTTCTAGTGGGACCAGTGGAAGGTTGGGTTATATTTTCGAAAAAATCTTCAGGGAATTGGATAGCCACGTCCCGAGTCCCGAGTAGCCTTCCTTGGTCGGAATTCTATGAAGGTGACTACCGCGTACCGCTGGGTAATACAGTCATCTATCTGTTGGCCTGGGGTCAACTGTCTCCACTCCTGAGTTGGAGAGGGCGAGGTCATGAGCACCCCGATCTAAAGATAGGACTAGGGAAGGTTCGAGGGAAAAGAAAATATAGACAAGATTCTTATATTGATATTTATTGACTATGTACTTATTTACCTCTGCTTTAAGTCAATTGAGTGGCTTAAGAGATATGCATTACACGTATTTGCAAATCTCGGATCGATCCTAATCAGTCGTCACACAGTCCGTCTTATATACTTTACGTCGCTTTCTTACTTGCGATTTTCGCTAAAGACTAGTGGTCGCCACCTGGCAAGCGATAGGTGGTACTATCAAGTACTAAGTTGGAAGTCGGAGCTGAGCGCGAAATTTCAAAATTCAAATTTATGTAGAAACGATCTAATTTAAGAAAAATAATTATTTGAATATATAGTAATTAATAAAAAAATGCTCCGAATGGTAAAAAACCCTAGATAAAATGTATTTCAAATAGTTTTCGCAATCATGTATGTCACAAAATCCAAAAATTTAGGAACGCCTTAAAAAAATTTGTATAAGCTAATAATTATATGTAGAACAACACAATAAAATTTCAGACACCCTAGCTTCATTGTTTTCAAGAAATAAATTATCTGTTTAACACGTACTCTTATTGGAAAAAAAGTATTTTACAGATTGCGATTGAAAAAAAATTTCAGACTTTGCTGGAATTGAAATATAACGTAAAATAGTATGTTTTAAACATTACGTTTCATAAACAGTACCCACAGCTTCACCGTTGTTTAGTTATAACAAATTAAAAATGTGTATTTAAAGATCCGTGAAGATGTTCCAACGGAGATTTCACCAACAACTCAATGTTCACGTACAATATAACCTTTATTTTCACTTGTCTGTTTCGGAACACATAATGTATTTCAGAGCATGCATTGACTATACATTGTGACACTACCCCTAAAGACATTCCTCCCCTATCTGACAGTCATCTTTGTAAGGAGAACCGGTTTTAAGTGATACGTAGAAAGCACGTGTATTTCATTTTGAGGTTCATTTTCTTCGTGTTGCAACGTGTCAATGACTTAAGTGTTAATATTTTGTGATAGTGATTTTCTGTAGGTGCAAAGTGCGTTTTGATGTTCAGTTTTCACGTGTAAGCAATAACTACATCAATAGTTTAAGAATATTTTTGATCTTTAAATTCAGTTAAAATGGGTTCAAGTCCTTCAAAATTAAAATCAAAAGTCAAAGGAATTGACGAAATAATACGAAAAATAATTAAAAAATGAAGTAAAAAAAAAGAACAAAATCAAAAAAGACATTAAAAAATAAAACGAAATAAAAAAAAAAATTAAAAAGAAAATGAAATAAAAATAAAGAAAATAAAATTTACAAAAAATAAAAAAAAAATAAATGAAATAAGAAAAAGGAAATCAATTTTTACAAAAATCAAAGAAAAAAAGTAATCAAACGAAATATGAAAAAAAAAAAAAAAAAAATGAAATGAAATCTAAAAAGACATGAAAACATACAACGGAACGAAAAAAAAAGTTAAATAAAAAAACTAGGGGGTACAAATGGATCATAGGATCTACGGTAAGAACGAAGTTACTTGAACATGAGATGAGTGCCCAAAAATAATTGAACATGAGATATGTGTCGAAGAACATCATAAAATAAAGAAACACAATTTCCAGGTAGCACGGGGGTCGCGAGACCCATAAAAAGAACGAAGCTCTATAAGAATAAGCACTGCATTCACGTAGTTCAGTAAAACAAAAATTTGAAAAACGAATAAAAAAAAAAAAAAAAAAAATTAATTCAGTACTCACAATGGTCAAACTGACGTGAGAACGCCATGCATAAATACAGCTCTTACGATGGTTGAACCAATTTTTTTTAATTTTTTTTTTATTTATTTTTCTAGTTTTTGTTTTACTGAACTACATAAATACAGTACTTATTCTAATAGATCTTTATTCTTTCTATGGGTCTCGCGACCTCCTTGTTACCTGAGAAATTGTGTTTTTTTATTATATGATTTTTATCGACACACATCTCATGTTTTATTGTTTTTCGGCACTCATCTCATGTTTAAAGAACTTCGTTCTTACCGTGGGTCCCATGACCCATTTATACCTCCTGGTTTGTTTCTTTTATTTAAAAAAAAATTTTTTTTCAATGTCCTTTATTTCTTTTCTTTTTTTTTTCTTTAATTTAATCTTTTTTTTTTTTCATTTTTTTTTTAATTTCATTTTTTTTGCATTGCATTGTATTTTTTTATGTCTTTTTTGATTTCGTTTAATTTTTTTTTTTTTTTTTCATTTTTTATTTTATTACTTTTTTTTCTTAAATTTTTTTTTAAATTTATTTTTTTGTAAATAAAGGTGGTGTTCCTTTTCAATGGGAAAAAGCTACTAGAGCAGATTTTTCAGCTTTAATCAACAGTTTTTTATTCAAACTTACTATACAGCAAAACTCATTGATACAAGTATAAATTATGTTAATTACTAGTCAACATACATACATATATTTCCACTGTCAATAAATAATACATTGTATCACAATATGAATTAATAAAAAACTGATCACAAAAAACTTACTTTAATTTTTTAATTTTATCCATCCCAAATTTCATAATAGTAAGTTGAATATCAGACCTTTTCTCTTCAGGCATTTTACGAAGAGTAGCTCCAAGCTGTATCAAAAATCATTTCTTAGTTGCTTTTGATCTGTCCTTGGACCTGAATATTCGTACATAATTAATTTCATGGCTCATGTCATTAAGGGGGCTCCTTCACGAAAGTCCCCAAACAGAGATATATTATTTCTTGTAAATAAAAGTCTACTGAATTTAATAGTGGTCTAAATTATATTTCGAATGGGTCAAAATTTTGAGAAATCCGAGCTCAAAGTTGTAACTATTAGCACGTGTCCCTACGGGGCAGCGTGAAAAACAATTTGTTTTCATTTATAATAAACCTAAATTAAATGTCCCAGCAGACTGAATATATACGTTTTGTAGATGAAGTCTTCCTCTGTAATATGCTGTATTAAAAATTGTGGATAAAGGACCATTTTAGCGAGATATTTGTGATGGAAATAAATAAATAGTGTCCGGAAAGTCAGGAGGTCACGTAGGTAGCAGACGTACTTGTTCACCTAATCACGCAAGTCTTCAAAAAGTTGAGATTCGTATAGCTTGAAGTTTGTATGTACCTAGCATTATTTTTATCGAATAAGGAGTATGGAATTAAATAAATATAAACTTTTTGTATATTTTAACGCTTCTAAATACTTTTATATATTATTTTAACAATCCTGGAAAATATATATTTGCAATGACTATCTAGTTTTTGGCACTTTTTTGTATAGGTACTTGTACGTTACATAGATACTTTTTTATCACATATCTTCCTTATTTCTTCTGTGATAGTATGTATTATGGTCTTTGAAGATGTTACTCGTATTTTATTATTTACTGCGACGGATAATAATATATCTATGCCGTCAGTGGGATTTTTTTCATGAGCATCCATTAGAATTCGCAGATTCATTCCTTCTCTTGCCATTTTCGTTATCAGTCTTGGTTTTCATATGTTTTTGAAAATCTGCAAGGATTTTCAGCTGCTTTCGACTTCATAGGTACTGTTGGCAGTGAATAGGCATTGAAAGTTTTCTCTTGATGATAAGCTGCAATCTTCAGTCAATAATTTTTTATATAAAATCAAGCTAGCATACGTATATAATAAATTAATAGAAGAGAAATGAACGTACTTGAACTATTTCATCAGTACGCCCGAGACCTGTAGTTT
Source organism: Copidosoma floridanum (assembly GCF_036245765.1). NCBI lineage: Eukaryota > Metazoa > Arthropoda > Insecta > Hymenoptera > Encyrtidae > Copidosoma > Copidosoma floridanum. The sequence continues at coordinate 40,509,664 of NW_028321881.1, forward strand.
CAATATCAAAGAAAACGATTTTGTACTCTTTAATTTCGCTGTATCCTTCATATAACAAAGAAATCGCAGTTTCCATAGGTAAGTCCACCGGACCACTAAGACCAATATCACTTTGGTAAGAAACTCCTTCCTTTCGTTTAGCATAACTACTTTTGGATGATCTTTTAGTTTTCAGAAATTTTTTTCGAGTTTTTGCCTCTCGACTACTCGCGAAAAGCCTTTTTTTTCATTTTGTTTTTTTTTATTTTCCGAAACTTCAAACCTTTCTTCAGTGGACTAAGACCTACTCTCTGAAATACTTCTTTGACATATTCAAGTCCTTTATTTTTTTGGCATACTGCTGCTCCTACACGATAATTTAACGATTCAGATCCCGAGTAATGCTTAGATTTGGGGCGTTACTTGAAACGAAATGATTAAAAGATATATTTATTTGTGTAGAAGCAGCTGGAGCAATTTTATTGACATTGTTAATGTATCGTTTCATAAGATCATCCAAGGAACTTCTGAGCACTTATCCATCCAAAGGTTTTTTATTTGGAAGCCTTTTAAATTCATAAGTTTCATTTTCTTTATGAAACGATCACCAAAAGAGTGGGGGACAATAGCTTTCATTTTGGAAGCTAGAGCATCAGGATTATTTTTATGTTCAGGTACTGCATTACTCAAGGTAGGCGAAAAATAGTCTATAAGAGTTTTTGGTAAAGACATTGCTCACAAAGAATCACAGAATGCTTTGACTGTGTGATTTTTGTCAGCCCATAACTCAATGCTGTGATGAGATACAGCCCTTAGGCTGGCTATTGTAGCAGAATCATTGTCCATGACAAGTCGACCACCAAAAACGTTATGCTTTGTAAATAACGGATTTTTAGTATATAGCTCTACAGCTATGTCAGCCTCCATACTTTTTGCAGATCCATTGTAATTCTTTTTACAATTGTGGTCGGTCAATTTATGGCCCATGTCACATAAACGACAAGTTTTAGACCGTACTGCGTAAGAAACAATTTTCTTAGAGTAGTGTCCTACTAAAATACCATGCCCTACAAATACAGTAAAGTATACTACAACTTTAAAAATAAATACATAAGTGAGAGATTTTTAGTATAAAAAGTACTTAAAAAATGTTACATTTCAAAACTACCTGAGAGACTATTGTAGGATTTTCCTGTTCCTCTTTTTTGCCACCCAACATCATAGCTAAACGTACATCCAACTTTACCCTGACCTGTCCTGTAATTAAATATTAGTTACGTTATGATTGCTGGGCACAACGAATACAAGTAACTTGTATTTTAACTTTTGTTTATTGATTAGGAATCACATGGTTTACACATATACAGCAAAAAATCGTACAGTAATTTGCCTTTCAAAAAATCAAATAACACAATATACAAAATTTTTTAAAATAAATCAATGTATACATTATGTCATCATGGATGTATAAAGTTCATGCACTCAGTCGATTACCAAATTTCTTATAAATAGTAAAAATATTTTAAAAATTTATAGAAAATATAAAATACATAGATGTAAAAATCTCACTCGTCAGTAATCACATCATGGGCAGCAATTGTCAGTTACTTTTCTTCTTCTAAAGATTCACTACAGGTTTGCAATGCAAGAGCCTCCACTTCACTTACAAAAATACATACAATCCTAAATTTTCACCCTTCTACGATCAACCCTTATTTTTTAATAGCCATTTTAGCAATTTAATCATTTTTCATCTCCGGTCGATAACTGATCAATCGTCATTTAATTAGTTATCTCCACCAGATGTCTACAGGTGTCACTTCTGACCCAATAAACAGCACGGAGTAGGGATGAGAACGAAGCTGGTCTCCTATTTCTCTCACACAATAAGACTTCTCTCACTCCCTACACAGTTGTCGGCTATATTGTTTATGCATCAAGTGTAGTAGTAACGTTGACAATTATTATTTTGCTATCTCAGTGTAACTCTCATATTAACTATTAATCATTCCTATTCTATCAATAATAATCTTATATATAAGATTGTCAACGTTACTACTACACTTGATGCATAAACAATATAGCCGACAACTGTGTAGGGAGTGAGAGAAGTCTTATTGTGTGAGAGAAACAGGAGACCAGCTTCGTTCTCATCCCTACTCCGTGCTGTTTACTGGGTCAGAAGTGACACCTGTAGACATCTGGTGGAGATAACTAATTAAATGACGATTGATCAGTTATCGACCGGAGATGAAAAATGATTAAATTGCTAAAATGGCTATTAAAAAATAAGGGTTGATCGTAGAAGGGTGAAAATTTAGGATTGTATGTATTTTTGTATGTTGTATCATAAAAAAATAGAAACTAAAAGTTTTGTCTAAAAAATAAAAAAAAAATTTAGGGGTGGACTTTGCAGAAAAAGCAATTTTAGCGGCAAAAAATGTAGACGTTGACAATTCAAATCAACGGTATGCGATTACTCATTCAAAAATTAATGAAAAACGTGATCGAAGCCAGCATTTTAAATGGCAACTTCTGAGGTGAAAATATATTAATACCACGGATTCATATTATACCTACAGATGTGCCAATTCAATTCAAACGTATTAAGTTTTCGATAAGATTGGCATTTGCAATGACTATCAACAAATCCCAAGGTCAAACGATGTCTATTTGTGGCTTAGATTTGAGAACACCATGTTTTTCACACAGACAATTATACGTGGCATGCTCTCGAGTGGGTAAACCATCCAGTTTGTTTGTGTTAGCTAAAGATGGACTAACAAAAAATATTGTTCACGCTATAGCATTAAGAGATTGATATTGTTTGTTAGTGTTACTGTCGTAATTGATTAATTAATGATATATAATTTTAAAGAATAAATTATAATAACTTAAAAATAATAATTGCCTTTTGTTATTTTTATATTCACTCATCGTTCACAGCGCTCCATGCATATTTCACGCATATACAACATTCTTACATACATACAATATACACATTCTTACATACATCCATACTTACAATAAGTAAGCTATTTTTTATCTACACTAGAAATTACTTGAAAGTAATTTATATGGCAAAACAACGTTTGCCGGGTCAGCTAGTATTCTTATAAATTTTAAATTTGGTACCCGTTCATTATATAAGAAGTACCTAAAACATCAAACGTGTTAATTCAGTTATTTATGCTGTTTTGTACTGAGATAAATAGTACTTTTCATTCAATTACCTATATTTATTTAATCAAATACTACAAATAAATATGTAAATAAAATAAAAAATTTTGAGTTTATTTTGTAAATAATGATGCATAACAGTCAACAACTTCTAGTTTATAGTTCTCAAAAAAATGCGTATATTGATTTTTGCATATTTCTTTATGTATACGTGGGGGATGTAAAACTGTTTGCTAGGGTGTCGTGGTGCTAGAAACTCGACACCCTCTAATGAAGCAAGTCTTAGACTCTCTCCCTCTAAAAAACACTTTACAGGCACCCCATTTTGGTGCTGATTTTCTATTGTTCCATCGTATTCGAAATTCATTAAACTTTAGCATCCTCGGATCACCGAGGGGATAAAAGGTTTGCTCTAGAAATTGAACTGTGTATATGGGGCTAGGCAAGAGCTCTTAAGTTTTTGTTTGTAATACAGACAGCAAATATTTAAGGATGTGTTGTTTAAGGAGTCACAAATTTAGTGGTCACATAATTTGAAGAACCGTCGAATCGATCGTTACTTCAAAATACAACATAAATCTACTCTTCCAGTAATATTTGGGTATCGCAACTATTGTTGAATTTTCACTAACTAATAACTTGAAAAAGTTTTGTTCATTGAATTTTTAACTTTTTGTATTAAAAAAAAAAAACTATCTTCCAGCACGTATACATATTCTTTTACACCATATGAAAGTGCATGATTTCCAAACCAACAGAATAACACAACCCCCTTTAGTCTTACTGTTCAGCTCCATAATGAGTAAAAAAAGTAATAATCCAATCGATACACTCTTCAAAAGCATAATAGCGTGCTAAGTGAGAAAACGAATTAGAAAAAAATTGGGGAGGGTGGAAAAACCATCGCACCAGTATTCCCCCATTTAATGCTCCTCATGAGAGTATAGCAGAACTGGTGCCTCAGGTGTTTGATTGATAGCAGCTGTTTCGTCACGCAAGGGATGGGTGGGATGTAATACGTTATCTATTTTCTTAATGCTTGTAATTATTTTTACACAGTGGTGATGTGAGTTTTCGGAAAGTCGGTATATATACTTAACTATGCTTAAAAACAAAGTTTGTAATTTAGTAACTTATGAAATGACAACTAATACTTAATACTAAGTATTTAAAACTATTCATCAATTTTTTTTTTTTTTTTATATAAATAACATACGGAATACTTAATACACTAGTTGTATAATTGTTTTTATTTGTATATTTTGTTGTTGGTTCATTTTATATGGATCAACTTTACCTGTAAGTAACAATTTTCAATTTTAATCACATTGTATTATAGTGGCATTATTGAAAAGATACAGTAAAAATTAATTACGAACATTAGAAGAACGTTAAAAATATTACAAAAAGTATCTACCTGACGGGAAAAGTCCTATTCAAATAAGATGCACACAACAGCAGAGCCTTCTAAAAGGTGAGGGTATCAAGCGAGCAGATACTTTATACAACTCGTAGGCTCCACGTGCGTGTCTAAGGGCGCTTAGAAAGCTGCACTTGCCCACTTTTTCCACGCAACATCTGTACTGATGTGTGATATAAATCATCTTCTCACGCGTTATTTGTACAAAGGTGGGGAACGAGTTTCATCGTGGTGAGCACTTCTGGCTATTATCGATTTATTAAGCTACGTGGAGGCTAAAGTTAGAAATGCTTCTTTTGAGTGTATTGCAAAAGCACATGAAAACTATTTATTGCGTTTTCAAAAAAGCTCTTTGGTTTTAAATTATCGGAATGTCAAAATATCAATAAGAGTAGAAAATAATCGTAGAACCATATGATTTCGATGTATATTATGATTATTAACATTCCATAAATAATATTTTTAGGTGGTTGGAGATATAAAGTGTAAATTCATAAGGTTGCGCCAGAAGAAATCTCAGGAATCATTTGTATCACATGGTTATGAAAGAAAAAAATAGTAATTAAGAGACTGTTGGTTGTGTATTTCAGAATATTGTCGGTTCCAAAATGTACTTTATTTTCTAAATTAATGATATAACTTTGCGATATAAATTTTAAGAAACTACTTTATAAGACATGAAAATTTCATTATGTTCAAGATATGATGATTTCTAAATTCTTATCTATAAATACCATTTAATCATTACTGACTAATCGCTGATTCATCACAAATCATAGCCTCGATTCAGACTTATTTAGCATGGAATATGCTTCTAGTGCTCAAATAATGTAATAATATATGATTAAATTGTCTACATCAATTTGTCTTTTGATATGCATTCTTCTATTGGAATTTCTGGATCCACAAAAGTTGTAACTCTTGACTAGGGACCTTACACTGTAAAAAAATATTTTTCGTACTAAAGTTTCATTACAGCGTCCATTAGCCTCCAATAACAATGTTTTCAAAGTCGAATTATCTCACTACATTTTAACGTTTACTGTACATTTGGGACAAGTAGGGGCCGTCATTGTAGGTTTTTTAAAGTCTTATTACGAGGCTACTTATTCTAAAGCTTTATAAAAAAAAAGTTAGTAATTTAGCATTTTGTAACTTTACGTCTACCAACTATCTAGTATAGTAGACAAAAATTTTGCAAAGCTTAATTTTAATATCAAGAGATCATTATATTTCTAAGATAGATGACTTTTCTAAGAGATACTTTGAATTAAAATCATCAGGGGTCAAAAATATAAATAATTTTATGCCCTACGTGTACCAGAAAGAAAAGCAAGGATTCTATCTTTCAATATATGGAATTTTATTCTAGTTTCAATAGTGAGAATTTTGAAGAGAAGCTTTGCGTTTTAGATTAGTTCTGTTATAAATCTCACAAGAAGTACTCGAGGTAGAAGAACAAAAATAGTCGATAAGTAATTATTTCGTTGTCATTTAAAATTTGTTTGATTGGTACTTTTTCTTGTTGTTTTAATAGAATTACATTATATTGTCTAGTACTTATACCTAAAATCCATCTTATACTACAGCGATAAAACTGTGAATACTGTTAAACTACTTTCAGCAACACAAAGGATTTTCATCCAGTAAGTGAATCTCAATCTGAAGGTAATTTGCCACCTGATGCAGCACAATGGTTATTAAATACAGAAACGGGGAAATAATAGAAACGCGTGATAAATCGCAATAATTACCTTCTACGTAACCACAATGATTTTTTGCGCTCTTCTTTAACAACAGTTATACTAACACGACGTACTGTACCGCTACACCAGCAGATAGATACCATCTCCCCTCCTATTGGCCACGTGTATAGCAAGTAGCCGAAAACTGCTTCTTTTCTCCCCACCAAGGCACGCTTTTGCAGTGGGCGGAGTCTCCACGAGTTATTGCTGGTATGCTCTAGCCAATAACAGTCGGGGGGTCTCAGTGTTGGAGGATGCATGATTGATCGAGACTGATCATGATTCTCCCCTCGTTTCTGTTGAAACTATCGCGTGCGGGATCAAGCCATGCTTGGACGGACGCGCGTATGCGGTCAGGAAGATGGCGAAAAGGTGATTCAGAGAATGATCGGAGAAGGTGTCTCTTTTGTTGCTGCTGGAGCTTGGGAATGATGTGTGGCAGGGCGTGATTTTTATTTTCTCCGCGATTACCAGCTTGGATGTTTGGGGAAAGTAATGTCCGAGTTTCATGGATAAAGTGAATGTAGGTGTGATTTCTTGGATGGACTCATCCTAAATTCACTTTTCCGAGGTCTTACGATTTATTACAGAAGTGGAATTAAATTATGAGATGCACATTGGCATGAAGTAATGTTGATCTATAATACCAGTGATAGACGTGAATTTGTATTATTTTTGAAAGCAACAGAAAGAAGAGATAACATTCTTTAATGATTTTTCTTATAATTTTTCTTGAAATAATAAATTTTGTTGTTTTTACTTCCAAGGTAAATTTTTCGTCATGTCGATATTAGTTTGATCGGCATCAGAATCACAAGTGGAATTTCTAAATTTGTTATTTTGAAATAAAACCGCAACAATAATCTTTTCGGTGTATGTATAGGAATATAAGGGAATACAAAAGTTTCCTTTATTTAACCAAAATGGAAGTAAATATCACAAAAGGTTCTAGAAAATGGAGGTAACGTGGAAAAAGCGTCGAGTTGTCGTTAGATAATCTATCAACTTTCTTTTCTTCGGACCCTGTTGGTGCCAGCAAATTGAATGCGGGAAAAAGGACATTGGTCGTTTATATTCTAAATGTTCATGGAATGGTCGGAAATTTTCTCTTTTCATGAAGTAATATACTTCTGGAAAAGTCGTGTTTTATGTTTCCTTAATATTGGTGTTGCTTTGAAACTGAAAAATAATATTATTAAATTATAAATCTTTTCAAATATATTAAGTTTCTTTATGTGTATGCTAAAAAAAGAGCAGTATAAGTAGTGTACTCTATGTAGATGGTACACTGTACAGAAGTAGTTGTTACAGAAAAAGGTAAACATATTTAATCAAGTAAAGACCAACGTCCTGTACACTTTTTTCAGACCCTTACATATTTATTAAAGTAAAAGGACTCCTTATCAAGTAATTATCTATACCACGAAGTTAAGAATAGGTTTTAATATTGCTAGAGAATATTTAAATATAAAACGAATTTAACATGAAACTTATCGAAAAGAAACGAAGTTTATCTGTAAGTTTATTTCAACATGGTAGAAAAATTTACGTACAATCATACTTATAAATAAGTTATAAAAAATTTTATTTCAGTTATTTTTTTAAAACCTCACACTTATAATCCAATTTATACTTCAAACATCAATGTACATTATTTGAAGATAAAAAAAGCTTGCATGAAAACGTAAAATGAATTAATTTTATCATTTGAATTTCAAAATTCTATGAAAAATTCGATTTTACATATAAAAGGTGAATCCAAGCAATAAATACTATTTTAAATGAGACTTTCTTGTTATCAAACATTTTATAAAGATGCTTTGCCCCACTGAAGAAAAAATAAAGATCGTAAAGCTCTCGCCTCTCCGTAACAACGCGCAGCATCCAAAAGACGCGATAGGCAGACCTGTGAGGGAGAGTCAGAGGCCGCGCCTCCTCTGATCTTAGTGGTGGGACACACGGGAGTAGATATGATGCTGGTCGGGAAGAAAAGTGCGCTGGGCAGGAGTCTCGTGAGCAGCACTTGCACTTGTTGAGATTTCAATGTGATCGTGGTCTAGGTTCCCGCATATTTTTATCGGTACGAGAAGAAATATAATCTGTGTAAAGTTAGTTTAGTGTTTTTTTTTTTTTTTTTTTTTTTGATACGAAGTTAGAGTGAACGTGAGATTTTTGTACATCAGTTGGTTGGGACCATTAGGTCTCAGAACGGCTAAATCATACCGGTAGTAATATTTTGCTGCAAAATGGTGTTAAAAGGAGTGAAAATTCTCTTGGTTTGTTAACGGATAGCGAAGTTTCACGAATAAGGTGAGGAAAACAACGAAGTTTGTTTGTCAGAAGTATCTTTACTAAGGCAATAAAATTAATTGAATGCACTGAGAGAATGTTTTGTTTGTAATTAACTTTGTATGTTAACTATTAGTTTACGTATAATATGTATCCCGTGTGGTGCCATCTAACGCGGCGCAGGTTCAAGGTAAATATGGCATGTTAACTATTAACATGACGTCTGTATCAGTTAAAATTTAAGAAGTTGTAAAGAACATGTAAACTAATTTTCTGTTAACGCACTTGTACATTAACAGTAAACAAATCCTTCTCTCAGCGTGAGGAAACATATTTATTAACTTCATATAATACTGAAGTATACAGTGAGTATATAAGAATGTTAAATGTACATTATGTAAAACATATAGTATTTTATAATCCAATACTTCTTCCTGATCAGTTTGTGGTGAAACTTGGTGAATTATAATTTTTCTGTCAATGTTAATTCCAATCATACAAACCTTACGTCACTGCCTTCAAGATATATTTTTGTTTTCAATCTCATCCGTAAAATTTATAAAGTAGGTTCCTTTACCTATTAATAAAATGGACAATGCTCATTTGTAACGAATATAATTGTATCAACTGAAAAATTGCAATTTTAATAGTCCATCTATTTAGGGTGCCGACAAAAATAAATTTATCCAAATTAGTACTTTTCCCGTCCAAAATGTAAGCAATACTGTGCTTAATACATTGCTGCATCCCAACTTGAAATATTTTTAGTACTGATGTTTTAAAAGGACTATTCTTCTGAAAGATCAGAACATCATTACCAGATGACATCAGAAGAAGCCAAAAATCCGTGGTCAGTGAGTCCCGAAGAACCTAACGAGATCATCGACAGTAGCGAGTCCTCCTCGTCACTAGACTCGAGCACCCCCAGCGATGTTGTCAGTTTGGGACCGACAACGTCGAGCAAGGGCTCGAGCTCAGTTGTCAGTTTTTCCATTGACAGTATACTGGGGCGTACGAGAACGGACTCCTGTCAAGTGGTCAGGGACAACGGGGAAAGGATTAAAAGTGACGATGTCGGTGAGTTCACTTTTTGATGTTATATGGACTAGAAGAAACTAATAGGTGATTGGTGGTGTCTTTGAATTGTAGAGAATATAGAGACGCACTAATAACCCGAGGTACTTTAATTATCTTGTGTGTACAGAAGTTGATTTTTGGATATCCCTTGAAATTTTGTCGGTAATACTACAAATTATCATATTTTAGTCATGTATACGAGTATTATTGCTTCGAGCTAGCTAGTTTTAATATATTATTTTAGTACGTAGTTTTGTCCCAGGTGAAATACTACGTATTCAATATTTTGCTTTAGAAAAAACTTCTGATATCTTTTTCAAACTTTTGCTCATAAAATTTTTTTACACACGTCACTCCCCATAGTGAAACGGACGTGGAAGAGTACTTATAAGTTGAAGATGCTTACTAAGAATTTAATTGTAAAAAATCACCAGAAGTATTAAAATCAACTATTTTCCACGGCATATTATAACGTATGCGTTAAAGAGCTTCCAAACTTTAGTTGGAATAAGTCTTGTATCATCCAAAAAGTTATTTTTCTGTTTTTTCCGTAAAAGAAATTATCAAATGTGAAATAATGTGCTGTATTTTTTGCATTTTTAATACGAACAATATTTTGGTGGAGATAATTTTAGGGGGAGTTGGAGTAATATCGACAATTTTTATTTGTCAGGAGATAACGAAACTTCCATGTAATATTTTGATAAGGTAAATATCCCGAATTCCGATATCTTTAAAAAAAAATTACGTGAAATAAGTTTAGCAAGATTTATAAACTCCTATGTAGTGTTGTGTGAACGTTTACTGTGGATACCTAGACAAAAATATTTTTGTTACTTAAATCTGCGTCTTAAGCATGTGAATATGCTAGTAAACGTAGAAATTTGTTAGAAAAATTTCCTTTAAGTACGAAATGTTAATAATCACGTAATAGAGATTACAACTAAATACACGGTTGATTAATATACTTACATATATAGGTATATTATCACATCACATTTATTTTCCAGTGAATTCTACATGGGTTATCAAAACTTACCAAACGAACCTAACTGATTTTTTCATAAAAATGAATAAATTACAATTTCAAAAACTACTAATAAAAACAACACACACTGTCATCAGTAAACTAGGAAGCAAGACTAACGTAAAACGACCAAAAAAATTTTATTTTTCCTCTAAAATTACAGGTACAAGTAACGGATCATACGTCAGAACGAATCTACAGTTTCCCGAGACAAATCTACTGGACCCCACGGCCTACTCTGCAGCATCCCTCGCCTCCGCGTCTCTGTTGTACAACAGCTGGCTCGCCCAGTCAAAACCTGGACAGATATTTGGCCTTCAAGGTATTTGACGTCAATGTAACTCTTCATCTTACTTTGCAAAAGATTTTAACGAGTTTTTTATTTTTTCTATCCCGTTTATCAATCGATTCGTACCGAATAAATTAAAAACAGTACATGTGGGGTAAGTGTAAAACGTTAGGTACGCCATGATCACTTACAGAGTTACTGATGCACCGCTCGCGTGATGCCCGGTACTTTAATTTATGGCATAGGTCTATTGTATGACGTGTTGGAGTCTGTATTAATGGCCCTAGCTTTACTCGATTATACTATACCTTTTGAAATGGTTCGCACGTGAGCTGAAGTTTCGAATGGATTCATTACTTTTAAGAACAATACGATGAAATATAACTTGATTTTTTTTTCAAAAAATCTTTAATATCACTTTTTTTTATAGTATTATTAATACTCATCATCAACGTAATGTGTGTATGAAAGAAATGTGGACAATTTTTATTTTAAGACTTATAAGTCATCTTATCAGGTTTAAATCGCCAAACGCTTCTAAACTCTGCATGTAATTGGCACACAAATAACGTTTGGAACCTATGTTTCTTCTTTAAAATTGTTAATTTATCTTCATTAAACGAAGATTTAAACTGCTTATAAAAATCACCTCAGTATTAAATTTTTCTTTTATAGATTCATATGTCTCAGAACTTTGCAAAGATTAGAACGATCTCTTTTTACCCACGAATAGCTCCATTTCATATCCCTTCATGAATACTATCACGAGTTGCTACTCTTTCATAAAGAGTTTCATAGTTGATGTAGTTTCTTCTCGAAGACTTATTCAGCTGTCTTACGAAAATGCAGAGCAATTTTTTTTGACTAGATGTTAAATTATTTGTACATCATTAAAAATTTAAGCAACAATATTAAACATGTGTGTGATAATGACACACAAAAATGAATACGATTTACGGTTTTCATATTCTTGCAACAATTTGTATAAGTACTTTAATCACCTCAACAATTTTTTATCACCTCTTAAAAATCAATTACAATTCTTGTTTATTACATAACTCCTGTTTTACTCGTGTTAAAAGTTAAAAACCCTTTTTTTTCAAAACATATCATTTTCCAACCTCGGGCGTTTTTGAGTGTCGGGTGTACCTTTGGTAGAAAAAATAGGATTCGCCACATAAGTGCCATCGCTCTGCGGCTACCTTCCATCCCTAGGGCCGCAAAATAGCCCCGGAGACGACGGCACTTATCCGACGAAAACTCATATTTCTCATTCGAGTCCTGGTATGGATCTTAACTGAAATATTAACATGGAGTTTCTATAGTTTGACAGTCACGATGACAATACGAGGGGACTTTAAATAAAAATGTATTACGCCTGGACTATACGTGCTTCTTGTGACAGCTATCACAGAAGTGAACTTATAATACCAAGTTCCTTTTCGTACCAAAAACAGAGCCTTGCATAAAGTTTTTTTTCCATTAGTCATTACTTGACGCTGTATGGGAAACCACGAACAATGGTACTCGTTATATTAAGCGAACTGTGCTACTTTTCTGCGAAAGACATGGTAAATTTTGTTAGCTAATGTAATAGAACTATAAACTGCATTATTATTTATAATAAAAAGGCAAGCATGCTGGTTTTTGGGCAGAAATTATCGACAGCTACACAAGCCAGCGTAAATAGCCAACGATGCAAGTTTCCATAAGAACCGAAAAACGCTAAAATTTGTAAAGAGTGTTGGTAGATACATTGTCAAACAAAATCTTGATGGTCTTGTGATGCATATGACTACAATGTTTTAGAATCTTTAAATAATCTGAAATCCTTTAACTCTAGTAGGTCAAGTTTCAGTCTTTATCCCTCCCCTCAAAAAAATATAGATCATCATAACAATTTACGGTAAAAAAGTACTTTTAGACATAGTTTTGTTCGCTCTAAGATTACGGGACTACTCTTATTCTGTTATTGAGTACAACTGTGATATAATGACTAGGAAATGGAAACCTTCAAATAAGAGTTACTTTTCAAATGAATCGTTAAATAGCGCGAATAACATCACAAAGCTTATTAACTCAAATCTTAAGCACATTTTGAATTTTATCATACTGTGATATTCTTAACTTTTTTTTATTACGTGCTGTTATTTTAATTGGCTATTTACTTGACATTGAAAATGTATTAATTTTGTGCGAATTTGGTTCATCCCAAAGCAATTTATTAATTGTTTTAGAAGTCTTCTTTTCTATTTTATTAACTACCTTCTACGATATACATTTACTCGTGGAAGTATAATTAACAGTTTTAATAAAGTGTTTATTATCACCTTTTATAATCTCGAATATACCTATGAGTTAAAAATTAAATGGATTATCGGTCTAGCTATGTATGATTCAAATTTTTGGGTTACTCCCTATATAAGTGGTGCTTCCTTTTCTTTTTGAGCTATTGAGAAACTCCCAATCTGAACTTGATTGATACCACCACGCCTATTCTTTGAGTTGACAACTGTCTATAAACTTCTTTTACATATTACAAGTGTTCTTTTAAGTCTCGTACCAAACCCTAAGATCAAATACACACCAAGAGACAACAAAAAATACTTTATGTTGACACATTAATTTTTTTATAAAATGAAATTCAATTTAGCATTAATCGTCAATATATTTACAAACAAGAATTGTACTCATCGATTTCAAGAATTTGGAAATAAGTAGACACACGCACGCACAGTTTTCGTGCCAACGGCGACAAATGAGCGAAGAGATATGCAAGCGAGCGTGAAATACTTCGCAGTCGCGTTAAAAATGATACACAAAAGGCCGTCTACAGTTTTTTCCGCGTTTCCCGTGCATATAAGGAATACGAGCGTATTAGGAGCCCATTTATCAGCTTTGCCCGTGAGAGCTGCTAAACGCCTGAGTAAACTCGTAAATCATCTCCTTCTCCTCACCCTTCCACCCCCTCTCGTGTACCAACGTTTTTCCATCTCTTCTCGCTCAATTAGTGAGCGCGCGCATGTACATTTGGAATCTCTCTAATATTCTATTTGCGGGAGTTGTAAAACTGTTGAAGCTCCTTCGCCCCGACCCTCTTACAACGCGAGCGTTTCATTTATTTTTTTTCCTTCTTTGATTTTTCATCACTCTTGGTGACACGTTGTTTGAGAATAATCCATCCGGAAATGGAGGTGCTCAATCAATTCATAAAATGGACTTGCGTTTACTGTGTTACTTACCCAGTAGTAATAAAATATTTTGCGGTATTTTGTTTTCCCAGTTAGTAAACTTACAGTTTGTAGTAATAACTCACAAGCCATTTATTTTTAGAACCAGCGAATATTACTGGAATTATAACCACGTGATCTTAGCTTGAACAAATCGCACACAACAAATAAAAAAAGCTTTATTCATAATTATTCTCATTGTTAAGATAGTATAATGGTTTTTTAACGGTAGAGTTTCACGAAATACTGAATTTTTATCTCCCCTCTCTCCAATTTAAGACAGTTTAATAAACTTATAAGATTATGTAAAAATCTGAAAGATTGTAGAATTGTATACAAAAAAAAAATTATTGAACTACAAACTCATGAAACTATGGTTGTGTGTATAAAAGAACGTAGTAGATTTTTTCTTAGAATTGCCTAGATCAATTGAAGTAAAATTCTGCGTTTTCTACTGTTTTTATTATAATTATTATAACTATCGTTATTATTATTATTATTATTATTATTATCATTATTATTATTACTCCTACTAGTGTTACTAATTTTGTCATTATTATTAATGTTAGTAAAATTGGTTATACTTTTATAGTTTTATTGATTTTACAAATTATTTTATCTTTCTTTTCATTTGCAAAATTTTTAATACTGAAGGAAATTTGAGTTATATTGATAATTTATCTAAATAATTTATCTTATAATTCTTTAAAATTAGAAAAATCATTTCATACTTTTTCTTATTTGTTACAGAAAACATTAGTTAAATAAATAATGAATGAAAAAATTTTTATTTGTTTGTTCATCACTTATTTTATTTTTTTTATTTTTTTTTTTTTGTTAGGATAGAGTACCAAAACGTGTATGTATTGATTTTTTTCGATTAAAAAAGTCTTAAAATTTGTATTATTCTCTGAAAATAGGTTTGAGGATGAAGCTTTACGATTTTTCATAAAAATAAGAATAATCAGAAAAGAGCATTCGTAATGTCTAGTATAAGAAAATAGGAGCTTCATGTGTAGAAGTATTTTGAAGTATATGAATTGGACTTCTGTATGAAAATTGTGACAAATTTTCTTTAATAGTCATCAAAAAATAACTAACATAGTAAAAAAATTAAAAAGTCATAACGTAAAGTTTTGCGGATCAAAGTTAGCATTTTATACTTTTCTAAAAATAAATAACAAGTAGGATTTATTATCTTCAGTCATCTGTAAGTCAAAATCATTATCTATAATAAACATTACTGTGACCAAAAAAAACCAATCATCAAAGATACTGAATATCATACTTATGAACATTAATATCGTGAATGAGTTATATTAGTTACTAAAGCCCAGATGTAAAAGAATATGCTGAACAGATCTCCCTCTTTCAGAGAAAACGCACCTGTATTCGAAAAGTAAACACAAAATTTTCCACGTAAAGAAGTCCTCTCTATAGTACCTTTCGTAAACCGTCGTCAACAAATATCGTCCGTTTCGGAAATTTTAAACGAACTGTTAATTATTTGATAAACATGTGCAATTTACGTTAACGTCAACTTTTTACTTCTACAAATTAATATTTAAATATTCCTTCATTTTTGATGACTAGTTATTAGAATTTTTTATTTTAACAAATAGCCTTTATTCAATACAGTATTATTTAATGCATTATATAAAGTAATGCATTATATAAATATAATCGTATTATATTAAAGTATGTAAACATATTATATTACACCATTATTAATAATTGTATAATGTTTATTTTATCGAACGAAATCTTCGCCTAACATTAATTGAATAAAAAAAGACTTTACCTCCAGCTTAGCACCTGCAAAATTAAAGTTTTTAGAAAAACTTAAAAGAAATATGTTTTTAAAGAGATCCAAAATTATTGTTGTAAAAAAATTTAATGCCTTCACATGTGTGTATATAAATGTATTAAGCCATGCATAAGGATCTCAATGATCATTTTTATCTTTCAAAGGATAAAGCTTTTTTATAAAAATATATTATAGCCTGAAACACCCTCATTAGTTTAAATTAGTTAAGTAAAAAATTAAAAAAAAAAAATTTATAACGATGTGTTACAAAATAAAAAATATTTTTATCTAATTTATCGTTTAAAGATTTTATGTCAACGTAAAAATGGTCAAATTATGACCAATAAAACATTTTTAAACTCATATTTTTGGAATAACATGGATTTTATTTATAAACTTAATTTTAACAAGATGATTTTTCATTGATATCACCTGTTTTCATAATAATAGTTCACGTGAATTTATCAAATACTACTGATAAAAATGAATGGTTTGGGAGAATAAATAAATTTGCATATTTTTGTCAGTAAAGCTATTCATCACATAATATCGCTTTTGTTAAAAAATTTATCTGAACAATATTTTTTCAATGTTACAAAACTACTGTACAAATTAAATTTTTTGAAAAGTCCCAATAGCTAATAGTCACTGAGATCGTAGCTAAGAATAATTTCAGAAGTGGAAAAAACTAAAAATGTCCTAAGCTAGATCAAAGAACCACTTACGTATACGTGACAATTTCTCATTTGGACGCGTGTTCCACCTGATGTCGGCTATTTAACACCTTATCGTGAAATTTAGTGTGAATACCAAAGCACTGAAACTCCTGGAGGTTTGACTAACGTTTTACAAGCGAATCTTACAGAAAAGCAAAAAGAGAAGACGCCCTATTGCTATTAGCTTGTTAGACGAGTGGTTAGGAGTGATAAAAGCTAGCGTTCATTAACACTGCAGTAAATCTCGGGTTTGTCATTTGAATTTTTGTTGGTTTCTGTTTTCCTGAGATTTTTTTTATCTTCCATTACACTGGGTGTGTTTTTTTTTTTCGTAAAGTGTGTGACATTTATTTTTATACATGAGGATTTTTTTTCTCCATCTTGTAAGCACTTGAAAAAAAAAAAAAATTCATTTACTTCAGTAAAATGACTTAGTCTAGATATTCGCTGAAACGGTTTTACTTTAAAAAACATACAAAAAATCTTTTATTTTTATATAAAACAACGTATTTATAATTTTAGATAAATCCCAAGAGTTCAGATTAATAGTTTTATTAGATAAATCCTGAAATTTCAAAATATCGTTCAAGAAGGAGAATGATGTATTACCCATAATGGTTTTTGCTATTATTACAGCACCAAAACCTTGTGGAAGAAGATCTCGGAAACCAGGTATTGATAGGAAACCAAGACAAGCTTACAGTGCTAAACAGCTTGAAATGCTTGAAACGGAATTCAAGGTTAGTTTTATAACATTAAGTACATTAGCGTTAAATCTGACGAGTAAAGGAAATTTAATCAATAGAAGATAAAGTATGCATAAAATACATATCATTTATATAATTTGTTAATAAAATTTTAATGTATTCGGTTTTTCATCTTGAGTACCTCATATACTTTAGCCTTGTATTCGTTGTGTAATTGGTAGAGATTACTTACTTGATTCTAAAAACGGAAAAATGAAAAACTGCTATTTTGAGAAGTCTAAGATAAAAAACAAAAATAATTGTTAAAAAAAATACTGAACGATATATTAGAAAAAACATAATTTTTACATCACAAAAAATTAAAATTAAATCAAAGTTCAAGGGTTATGTATGTGAAGAATTGAGCCCCCAAGTATAAAAAAATTTGAACTAAGCACAATAATTATAAAAATACTAATATGATGCATTATCATAAAGTAATGAGTAAATTAAGTATACTTAATCAATATTTAATAAAAGTCAACAAACCAAATAACATCTTTCACAGAAAGACAAATACTTGAGTGTAAGCAAACGGATGGATTTGTCCCAGAAGTTAAATCTTACGGAGGTGCAGATCAAAACGTGGTTTCAGAATCGACGCACAAAATGGAAGAAGCAGCTGACTTCGCGTTTCAAAATGGCCCAGCGACAGGGTCTGTTTCCACCTGCATATTTTCCAACTACGCAGTTTCAGCTGCTTCCCTACTACGCTGCGACGCCACTTGCATTTGTCACGAATGGACCTCGTGGTACCGAAGACGTTGGCATCATAAACAATTGCGATTCAAAAAATTGTAGCAGCAAATTCGAAACTTGAATTTATTACTCCCAGCAGAGATTTGTAGGGTCTTATATAACAAGAAAATAATTAATTACGTTTGTATAGGAGAGACCAGTCAAATACCAATAAACCTTGCATATAAAGTTATTTAAAAGTATTTTTCTCATGGCTTAAGCGATTCTTTTAAAATGCTTCATATATTGAACTGACTATTGAATAAATGCAAATGAACACAGAAACGAAAACAACCATGAGTATGTTTTTATCAGAATTTTGCATTCCGGTAATACGAAAGTACTTAAGTACCAATACAGTATCTAAATCTTAAAACGTGTCACTGTAGATTTTTTTTACTTTTGTTATTTTATTTGTATTATTTAGTTATTTCGGAGATTTTATTATTAGTTGCTATTTTAAGTATGTAATTGAAAAAAATATTTTCGGGCAACGTTTAAATCTTTCATAATTATGGTGAATCAAGTAATCTTATAATATATATGTATATATATGTATTGCATTCATACCTCTAATGAAGACAGAACCTTAAATACAAATATATATATATATTAAAATAGTCGAATAGGAGATGTACCCTGAAAAAAATTTTTATGTCATGAAAAAATAAATAAATAATGTGGAAATTCGTAGACACACTCTAAACTGTCCTTAAACGACGAAATTATACTAGTTTAATACTTATTCGAATAAGTTTAACGTATCAAGGTCATGCATCAAAAAATTAAATTTCTATCGAATTCGTGTAAGACTTTGTACTTAAATTTTTAATGTAGAGATTAGTAATAGATATTAAACAAAGGTTTACTGGATTACTTCAAAGATGTAAAGCATAGAATCTTTTTTGTTTGTTATTAATCTATTTCGTGCAAGACAGTAAGCGATTTTTTTTTTGTACTTCTTGAGAAATTCTAACTGTTAGTCTGTATATCGGATCGCTCTGATAGTACTCAAACTTTTGGAATTCTACACAAAACATCATAGAAATTACTGAAAGGGAGTATTGAGTCTTCTAAAACTATTACTTATATTGTGTAGTACAAAAAAAAGTTTTTAAAAATTAAAAAAATCAAATAGACAAAAGAAATATTAGATTACAATTTCTATTAAAATCACTTGCACAAACTATTTTCTTAAGTTACTGTATGATTTTCAAAATACTTTACAAAAAAAGGTGTTACTTATTTCACGTGAATTTTTCACGGGGGCTGATTAATTTGTTTGAGATTACGTAAAGAAATATACTTTAGCAATAGCGAAATTCGTGTGATTTAATAGATACTAGTACATTCTAACAAACTTTATTTGACATTCGATGTCATTAGGGCAGGTACATTAGATTATCTAAATCTGAAAGTGGTTAAGAAAAAAAATTAACAATAACGTATTTAATACGTTCAACTCATTTTTATTAACACATTCATCAAAAATTATTTAAATAAGAAAAGAATAAAACGTATTAACGTAACGTAGCTTATTGCCCTTAAAAGCGTTAGTCTCTGACTATTACACATTACATCTAGTTGTGAGAAACTGTTGCAAATATATAGATTTTTAATTGAATATTCAACGATTCGTTAGATTTCTGTTACACTTTAACTTTTGTGTATTATTAAGCTGATGTGTATGGTTTGCCTTTAAAAATTTGTGAGGATATTTATTATAAAGTGTTGAATGTTTACAATATTATCAGCCTGCTCATGTAAATATTAAAATTACGAGT
Organism: Copidosoma floridanum; assembly: GCF_036245765.1. Lineage (NCBI taxonomy): Eukaryota > Metazoa > Arthropoda > Insecta > Hymenoptera > Encyrtidae > Copidosoma > Copidosoma floridanum. The sequence continues at coordinate 40,529,691 of NW_028321881.1, forward strand.
CATCGATGTTCATACAACACGTCAAATAATAAAATATATTGTACAAAGTTATACACATTCATTATTTTTTTCTTAAAAATTTAAAAAAAAAAAAAAAAAAAAAAAAAAAAAAAAAAAACATTATACATAACAAAAATAAGTTTTTCCGCCCTCGGGTGGTTTTCGGAGGCTGGTACTTCCTCGGGCAAAAAAGCAGTTTTCCGATACTCGTTCGAAAAGTCTCCTTTACGAACCTCGTTACGGACCTCGCCTTCGGCTCGGGCCGCAAACCTCTCGGTTCGCAAACAAAGACTTTTCAAACTCGTAGGAAAACTACTATTTTTTTTTCTATATATTATAGTGCTCTACGTCCGGCTCCTTTGATAAGGACACTACTATGGGCATTTAGCACTTGGAAAAGGGATAAGGAAAGGGATGGGAGGCCTCCCATTAAAGGAAGGGGGTAGGGAGAAATTAGGCAATTTTGCTATGAGAAAGTCGCCTAAACCCTCCTCGAGGAGTATTGCGTGGTGAAAAAGCACATATGAAAATACACAGAGGTACTTGCCCGAAAGAGTCGCACTGGCCGGAAATAGAACCACGGTCTCCCGTGTGCCAATCCACGATCTAGCCGACTGAGCCACCGCGAGCTCACAAAAATAACTAATATTATGAGAGGTAACTAATGAAAAGTACAATTATCCATTATCAAAAAGTAACCAGAAGGTTTCTCAATCGTCGAGAAGAACTTTGAGAGCTTTTCCATGATCAAGAAATACTCGGAGGGTTTTTTGATTGTCTAAAAAGACTGGGAGGGTTTCTCGATGATTGAGAAATACTTGAAAGGTCAATTTAGGAATTCTCAAAAGATAATAGCATGGTATCTGAAAAAATTAAATTTTTTTTCTACAAAATAACACAAACTCAATTACAAATCATTTTGTAATGTTATCCAAACGAAAATAAAACATTTTTTCGCTCAATTCTCCTGTGACTATTTTCTTACTTGTTAAAAAAAAAAATGGTTTTGACAGTTGTTTACTGATTCACTTTAAAATTTTAATAAGGACTGTTCCAAAACTAGAAGTATTGGGAGCGTTTATTTTATCCCTAGAATACTCTCATCAAGTATAACTCATTTTTTATGAATGAGTATGCACTTACCTACTTATCATAAGAAAAAAAATAGCTCAGGAACTTTTTTCGTTTTTTTCTCGAGTGACTTTTTTTTACGTTTTTTAAAAAAAATTTATAAAGGATGTTATTGAATACATTACAAAGTTTCATATCTCTAAGCTGTTTTCAACCATCAGAGGCCTTCTTGATCATCAAGAAATACTCAAGAAACTTTTTGATTGTCATCAAATACTCAGAGCGAGTAATCTCAATGATCGAAAAACCCTTGAAAAAAAAGATTAAGTAATGATTTATTAGCACTATATTTATATAGTTAGAAACTTCGTGAACTTAGATCTATTGATATTGATTCATGAGTTTTATGGATTATGAAAAATTCAAAGGTGACATACATTACTAATCGATTTATTTAATCACATAACTCTTATTTTAAGTTAGAATCGAGGGGGAATTGCAACAACAGTGTGCAGGGGCGAAGCCCCACTAGTTTACATGTAAATCTTCCTATATTATGTAGATGTTTATGTGGGGCATTTCACACTTTGTCACAGCCTCTTTAATACCTCCCTACAGAAATTTTTATGTAGATGAAACAGAACTAAAGGCCCATTTTGATTGAAAAATTTTTGCTCTACACGCTGAAAATTTTTAATCCACTTTATTTCTTACCATTTACTAGATATTTATGAAATAATGTGAAAAAACTATTATAACAGAATTTGATAAGGTATTACTAGTTATTTTACTATTTTTATCATAAATTAACTACCAAAAATATAAGTTATTGGCACTGTATAAGAGCTTCAGAAATTTTTTTTTAAATATAAATTAAACATACCAAGTTTACCTGACCTTTTATTTTTGTTAAAAGATACATTTTATGGAGTTGAATTCTCATTGAATTTAACTTACCATTGTTACTATTTATTACTAAATGAAACAAGCTAATTGAAGTCAAATGTTTTGTTAAGCCATGGAAGCTTTGGCTTTTGGGCTACATCTATACTGTTTTGTGGTACATAGATTCTTCGTTTATTTTATGTTTATTACTGCAACCGTCAGAGCAGAAAATTTTCCTCCTTCGCTCTATCCATTATTGTAGGCGTGTTTAATTAAGAATCTGCAACCATGTTAGAAGCAAAAGCATATAAAATCTATTCATATGAGCCCATCATAGCTATAGTTGTGATATCAGTAAAGTGAAGTATATTACGGAGTCAATCTTGCAATATTGTCAATCTACCGTGACTTATAAGTTAGTATCAAACAAAAAAACCAGAAACTTCTTTATTCAAAAAAATTGAGTTGAATTTTTTCATGTAAAATTAAAAAAAACTTACGTTAATCATTACATTTTGATTCACATTTCTAACATTTTAAGCCTTTTAAGATTTTGTTTATTTCTTGTTTTGGGACTTGATTTCAGACTTGATCCAATAATTTATATCATATTTGTTTTGGCTCAAGCCTTGTACGAAAACTTTTTTAGAGGCCGGTTTTCACTCCCATTCTTTCCAATGTTGTGATAAACTATTTTCTTCATTTTTTTTACAAAAGTATATAATATTTAATAAAGCTCTTTTAATGTTTTTTACAGGTATTTAAAAATTAAGAATATTATGTGATGATATAGTATATTTTTATACAGCGTGCACTAATGTAGATAGGTAGGTTTACTATACAGGAAAATTAATTATAGTTTCATAAAAAACAATAGTTTTATTTTAATCCGTGGACAACGGTTATTATTACATTATACAGAAATAAATGTTCTTTTAAGTTAGTGAACAAATTTTTTAATCTTATCTTCCAAAGGAATTTGGAATCACCACTCGATAGAAGATCAATTCCAACAGATTTGAAATAAATAATGGCACTAGTGGTACAAATTTCTTTTTTATTTTTTTTTCATTTTCTATTTTTCTTTTTTTTTGATACCAAACGGCGTTATCATTTCTTACACCAACGTTACCAAGAAGTATTATTTCAAAATTGGCTTACTATATGTAAATCCTCAAATCATTATTATATGATTAACATTCACATTGCTCGTCATAAACAGTTATAGAAATCATCTCATCCATTGTAAAACAGAAGCATTTTGAGCGTTACATTGTACATACAACAGTTTTTATTCATCTACAAGCAGTGAATTTTCTAAGTGACGTCAAATTATTTGTTTGTTATGGGATACAGACACTAAGACAATTAGTTTGAATTTTAAGGGTTAGAAATATCTACACAGAAGTAATAAGTTATTATTTAACAAATTTTTTTGTTAATTTTACTCTACAAAACGTAATAACAACATTAGGTATGTGACGTGATTGGATGTGAATTTTCACTTAGACAATTTCTTCTTTTTTTATACTTTGTATTACTTAGTAAAATTTAGATTATAAAGTGGATTTAAACATTGAACAGTTATTTTTTTTTTAAATTAATGAAAAAGTAGGGTTGTAAAATTATTTAAACACACTATTAAAGATGATTTTATAAATTTTTATCAGAGCGTATTGTTCACATATAGAATCGAATTTTACAAAACTATTATAGAAAACAGTATGAGTAAAAAAATGCCATCTTAAATGAACATTACCTTCTAAACTAATGAAAGTAAGATGTAACTTAGTGAAGTAAATAATCCAAAATTTAACAAAGGAGACTTACCGATTTTTACGTTTATTAAGAAAAATACGTACAGCCGGAGAAAAAAGATCTCTTTATGCAAACCATTTAAGCTAAGATTACTGGAGGTGCCTCTTTTAGCCTCAACAGATCTTGACAAAACAGTCATCATTATAACAACGAGCCTCATAATGACCAGAGGATGAAACACAATCGCGACTGCTACAATTGTGAAAAACTGGGTCACTTTGCTCGCAAATGTAAAGAAAATTACTGTAATCGTTGTAATTTGTTTGGACACAATTGCAACCATTGTAAATCCCGAAGGTATCCGGCAAAAGGAAATAATGGCGAAAATTTAAACTCCTATCGAGTTCGTCGAGTGAGCGTGGTGGTGAACCCAGCATCAGCCCAACAGAACACGCCCAGAATCGAGCCATTGTTGCCATCGGCCGAGCGCAAAAATTAGACTTGCCATCAATTTTAATACAGAGCCCAGAGTTGATACCCGACTTACCAAATTCCCTCATCGATACAGGTTTGGAACTTAATTTAATCAAACAAAAAACACTAAAGAGGAATATTAAGGTATTCTACGATTCCTTTTTCGGCCTATTGAGGATCAATCAAGGGCTTGTCAAAACTTTAGGCCGAGTTGAATTGAGTATCAACAATGCCAAGGTTTCGGCACACATTGTATTTAACGATTTCCCCATACCGTACGACGGAATATAAGGCATAAATTTCTTAGAAACGCATGAAGCCATTATCTCGTTCTCCGAGCATTAAGTATTTTTTGGGTCGCAGTCAGTACCTTTCACCATTTATTACAATCAATTTTAACTTCCCGCAAGAACTAGAGTACTGTGCAAAATTAAAATTCATAATTCCAACAAAGCATATGGGTATTTGCCAAGACTGAAGGCTGGATCAGGAATTTACAGGGGCGAGTGCCTTGTTAAAAACAATGGAGAATTTGCACACCTTTTCATCGCTGACACTACGTTTTGAAAATATCAACTTATCTATACCCCCCATCGATTGGGAATCATATTATAATACGATGATACCGGTAAGAACTGCCAAGGGCAGCTCGGAGATCCAAACAAAAGTAGATCGGCAAACCAGAATATCCAAAATTGTACAAAATTTGAATCTGGACGGGCAAAATAAGGAGAAGCGAAACCACGTATTTCAATGGGTTTCGTCCTTTCCGTATCATTTTCATCTACCCGGAGACAAGTTAAGTCAAACCATTAACATTCAACATCGAATACCCACTATTGACAATATACTCATTAACATAAAATAATATCGACATCCTCCTCATTTGCGCGACGAGATTCAGAACCAAGTTAAAGATTTATTAAATAATGATGTAATTGATGAATCGGATTTACCCTATATTTTCCCAGCTAGGATAGTCCCCAAAAAATCCGATTCGCAGGGGAAGAAACGTTGGAAGTTGGTTATTGACTTTTGTGCATTGAATGAAAAGACGGTCGCACCCGCATATCCCTTACCAAATATAACTGAAATTTTGAACCATTTAGGTGGATGCAAATACTTTTCAACCCTTGATTTGGCCTCCGGTTTCCATCAGGTGCCTATAGATACAAAAGACGCCCCAAAGACTGCTTTCTCTACCCCCTTTCAACACCTTCAATATGAGCGTATGACTATGGGTCTTCAGGAAGCCTCTGCGACTTTCCAAGCCTTAATAAATAAGATCCTAAGCGGCCTTCAAGGCATCGAACTGTTTGTATATATGGACGACATTGTAATTTATGCGGTTTCACTCCAGAAACACCATGAAAAATCGAGGAAATTATTCGGGCGATTGAGAACCACAAGACTAACCTTACAACCGGACGAATGTATGTTCCTTAGAAGGGAGGTCATTTGTTTAGGACCCATTATTTCAGAAAGGGGAGTTAGACCAGACCCCAACAAGTTTCGTGCGGTGGCTGAATTTTCCATACCTAAAACCGCGAAAAAAATTAAACAATTCCTGGGACTAGTGGGCTACTATCACCGTTTTATTCCAGACTTTTCAAAAATTGCAATCCCTCTAAGCTCATTATTAAAAAAAAATGTTTCATTTATCTGGCAAAGTCCACAGATAGAAGCATTCAAAAAATTTTAGAAAATTTTCGGTATCCAGCCCCTTTTACATTATATCATGATTTCACGCGACTCTTCATTGTAACTACAGACGCCTCCTATCTTGCTTTAGGAGCCATCCTAAGTCAGAGGGAAATTGGTAAAGACCTACCTATTGCGTATGCCTCGAGAAGTTTGAATTCCGCAGAAATTAAATATACCACTACCGAGAAAGATTTGCTTGCTTTGATTTTCGCCGTGATACATTTATGACCTTATTTATATGGACAAAAATTAACCTTAGTTACCTATCACAGGCCCCTAGTCTGGTTACATTCCATTAAAGATCTGACTTCACGAGTAGCATGTTGGAAAATTAAATTGCACGAGTATGACTATACCGTTGTTTATAAAGCAGGAAAAATAAATTCCAATGCAGACGCGCTCTCGCAAAATTCGGCGCTCCCTCCTGCTCTTAACTGCCCCGAATACACCTCCCAGGAGATTATAATTGATAGGGCTTTTTATATAGACACCACAAAAACAACCCTTTCTGATATTCCCTCGAATAAAACTAGGCCTAATAAGCAATCCCCGCAGGAACGGACCCCCTAGAAACAGAGAGACATGCGGATTACGAACTAATACGCATGAGGAATAGACTAGGGTTATTCTCGCCCGTACGGCGGCACCATTGGGTTCGGAAGGCCTGCTGAATCCGGTGCCAGTGTGCAAGACACCATCGTAGTCTAGTCTGCAACACCAGCTAAGAAAAAGTAGAGAGATAGGGAGCACCTGCGCTGATGGTTTGCCCTTGGTACACAAGCTGGCACAGGGAGATGCTCTAGTTAATAAGGGTAGAAAGATAGGGAGTGCCTGTGCTGATGGTTTGCCCCTAGTACTCAATCCGGCACAGGTAGAAGCTATAGATAAAAAAGGTATAAAGATGGGGAGCGCCTGTGCTGATGGTTTTCCCCCGATACTCAAGCCGACACAGATAGAGGTTCCAGTTAAAAAGGGTAGAACAATAAGGAGCACCTGTGTTGATGGTTTGCCCCTGGTACCCAAGCTGGCACAGGTAGAAGCTCAAAAAATAAATGGAGCCTGGAAGCCCATAAAGAAGCAGGGGAACGGCCCTAAAGAAGCAAGAAAAAATAAAAGAAAAAAAATCTTAAGGGTTGCGTGCAGACGACAGGTGGTAAAAAGGTGAGAATTGACGACGATAGTCATGACGATAGGGACGAAAGTAAAAAATGAGTTTTAGTAATTGAGCATATTAGGTTTTCGAGAGATTAGTTGCTTATGAGAAAAGACAATATCGCGCATTTTATGTCAGTAGATTGTACAGACAAAACACATGTGTGCAAACAACTAAAGGACTTGGACATAATTAATGTTATCAAATTAGGACTTGAAAACCCCGGAATAGGTTCCATCTTACAGACAGACTTATATAATGGACAGATAATTTTCTCCCTAATTATAAAGAACGAAGCAGAAGACGCAACCTCGGTCATTACGGTGGTAGAATGCCTGAAACGATTAAGGAATGTGATGATTAATTTAGGAATAGTTACTGTGAGTATAGCTTAAATAGGAGACGGATTAAAAAGGTTTCACTGGTTACCTATTTAATATTTGTTACGGCAAGACTGAAAGATAGGAAGTTTACAACTCACTATTTGTACTGGCGAGGTTTTCATCCCTTTGCATGACGACAGGTTAGAAATAATTAATGAGGCCCATGATTCCTTGATAGGAGGACATAAAGGCATAGCAAAGACCTATAGCAGAATACGTGAGAAAATTTTTAGGACGATATGGAAGAAGACATTTCAGAATACGTACGAACATGTAGAGAGTGTCAACGGAAAAAATTAGTTCGTGTTGAAACCAAATTACCTATGATTATAACGACTACTTTCGAAGAAGCCTATGAAGTTATAGAAATAGATTATAGTTTTATTTTTGATACACATAAATATCAGATATTTTGAATAGGTATACTCTTCTAATAGAAATTTTGAGTTCTACCAAGTTGAAGACAGCAGCCAGCTGTTGGCTCTCTTGAATTACTTTGCAGCCTCGCCAAAAAAATGTCGTATACACTTGACACCTAGAACTTAAACGTATTTCAACGCATGCTAGAATCGCCAGTACTGCATGCACGGACAATTCACGAGTAAGTACTGATGAGCCAACAGCATTGGTCATACCCTTACCGTTGGTTTTTCTATAAAATTAAAAGATATAACCTCTTTACGTTATGTTACACACTGTCTCACACCTTATGTTTATGAAATTCTCATAATAATGTTATCTAAAACATTACGAAGTCAGTTGTCAATTAAAATACTTAAGAAATTATTTGTCATTTGAGAGAAAAATTAAAATTCACCACAAAAATTCGTGTAATTTGGAGAATGAAGTGAAGAAACTAAAGTTGCAGATGAATTAGGGTATTTATACACAAAAAGATATTAATGTATTTTGTATGTATTCTTTTATTTACATTGATTCTCTGAAAAACACAGACGCTGCTCACAGCTACATGATTTAAAAAGTAACTCCACCAGGTCTACTACCGCTGAACCTAAATGTAAGGATGATATTTGTTTAAAAAAGCGTTCCTTTAAAGGCGGGTGTCAATTTTTTGTCTGAAAAAAAGCATAATTGAGATTCATAACGTAATAAAGGGTTAACTTAGTCCAACTAAATAAAATGGGTTTAAATAAGCAGTAGAATTGAGATTTCCAACACACACTTTTAATGCTTGCACCATTATTAACAAATTCAATTTCTCATAAGCTTTTAAAGATTTTGAACTTTAATGAAACATTTTACGAGTATACGCTATTATTTATTATAAGTGTAATTCGTATCTCTATGTTCGATGCACTGAAGTGTATAACATTGGTTTTCGGCAAAGATAATAAAATTAGAACATTAACAACATTTTTACATTCAAAAAATCTGCTAAATTTATAGTTGTAAACGAAAAAATTTTAATAAATGTATCAAAAGATAACTGATAACTTTTTAACTCTGACCAAACCTTGTGATGTAGTTGACTATATTTTAACAGTTTTTTTTGGCGATGTTGGAGAACATTTTTCTATTCAGATTATTAAACTAAGAAATTAACAGTTAAGACTTTCAAATAACAATGAAATACACTGTTCATAAAGCTCACATCGCCACTGGAAGTGTTGAGAACAATTAAAAAATTAATCAGGTGGAACTAACGAAATTAGTGCCATGGCATGAAAGAGTATTTCTGGACACAGTGTTAGCCGGTTAAGTCGTTTTTTAAATATATGTATTAATTAGTCTGTATAGATGGCTAAAATAGTGATGGTATTCAAATTTGGTAATAACATAGTACGAACAAATTATCGAACTATCTCACTCATATTTAATACTGCCAAATTATTTTAAAAAACTTATGTATGCCAGAGATACTGATTTTATGGATAGATAAAATGTGACATCGTATACTCAATTTTGATGCAGAAGAAATATTGGTACTAAAGATGCTCTCGTTGTTTATAACCGACAGCATAATGAAAAAAATAAGTAGGAATTAAAAAGTTTTAAGTACGTTTTTAAATATGGCTAAGGCCTTTGATGTGGTCAACCGCAAATTTTATAGTAAAAACTGAAAAGTATGGTGTAACAGTTAGTTCATGACAAAGAATTGTTAATGAGTTACTTATCAGATAGCTTACATAAAGTAACAATTTAATAGCTACGTAGAAATTCCATACAAATGGCTCAGTTTAAGAGAACTTTTGTTAACTGTAAAAAAACTATTTTTATTACTTTTAGTTTATACAGCGATAGTGTTTCTAATAAAATAAGTAAACAAATCAAGGATCGAAATCTGAGAAAAGTTAACTATTGTAAAGACTTAAGATTAATTATTGACAGTAAAGTGAATTGAACATATAGACAAAATATTTGAGATATGTAAGTGGTTAGTTATCATTACGTATAAAATGTCAAACTAATTCATTTACGACTTCGTAATATGTTTTTTTCTATGGCGTTGCTACCTACGATATCATAGCTTGAGGAACAGCGTATGGTAACGTTGTAACAAGTATATAAAAGGGATGCAAAATGGGCTACTGAAGATCATATACAAAGTGATAAAAATACGAAAATGCCATTATTTAAAAAAGGATGTTTCCTACGGGAAAAAATTATGTAAGAATGTGCAAGGCTCTTAACTACTTTTAAATACCGTAAAAAAATAGTACAAGAAACAAAATAACATCACTTAAATTATTAAAACATTAAATCTTGAAAATACTGTGATTGCAGGTATAGTCACTATACATTCAATGTATAGTCTAAGATTGACTTCGGAATAACCTTAGGTACTCTATAATAAACTCATTACATAGAACAGTTGTGAAGTGTAGAACTTAACATTATTTTGTATCAATTAATATAATTTCAAAATCAAATAAATATGTAAATATCAAAAATTTCTTATTGTTTTTTATGATCATGTAATTTAATCAGATTAAATACATACATTTTTTTAATCACATATCAATCAAAAAATCATTCAGTTCTTCAATTTAGTACTTTTTAAATTCATGACACAGAAAATATTTTTCACAATATGTTTATTTGATGGTAAGTAGAAAATTATACGAATTTCTTACTACATTTTATTAAACTTTATTTTGTTTTTCTTTTGTTAACTTTACACTCATATAAACGTTTAACCAGCCGATAATAATGAACTGCTGTATAAACTTTGCAGTAAAAAAGTTCGTTTTAAAATTAATCATGTTTCATCTGAACAAAAGGACCTTTCTTATGAACTTCTTATTATGATGTCTTGTAAGCTTGTAAATAAGGAAATACATCATGACTAACTAAGAAGTATGAAGAAGCATTACTAAGTATATTTTAGCATAGTATCTTGAGTTAGGCCAGGTATTGTATAGCAGTGAACTGGGTCTAAGTAATACATCTTGATGCAACTACTACAAAAATTTGGCGTATACTTTAGCAAGCATCAGTGTAATAGTCTTTATATGAAAATCAGAGTACTGCCCGACAGTATTAATCTTGAAAGTATTTCAGATATTTTTTGCATGTTTATACTCCAGTTATTTGGACTTTGTATAAGTTACTGTAAAAATCTTGTTTTAATGAAAGTTTATTTTCTTTCTGCTTTTTAAGAGACCAAGTTTAATCATTCATGTATACTTCTTTTCTTTTCAATAAGTTCATCTGCGCTATTACTAATATTACTATAGTATACTGACCAACGCTAAAAAGTACCATTTCTCATCAAAATAATATGAATGTGTAAAGGTGTATTGGTAGAGTGACAATAAATAATAAACTAAGAATAAAGAATTTTCATCACAAAATTTTTATTCTATTTATTTATACCTACACATAGTAAAGTACGAGTATGAGCATCTAAATACATTTTTAATAAGTCATATTTTCTTAATTTAATAAATTTATTTATTAAAATCAAAACAAATACTTAATTCAGCAGAATATTTGTGTTTTTCTCAGTCGACTTACATCATTGGCTTCAACCGCAACTTAAATTTTGGTTCATTACAATCTCGTATGTTTTTATTATTATCTGATATCTTGGAGCACATTATAACAATTTTTAAATAAAACAGTTTTTATGAACCATTTCTATATTGTGTGATCCTAACTATGACAATAAGACAAAAAGTTAAAGTAATGATGAACCTTGCTGGTATTTTTTAAATAGTCAACTGAAAATGCAACGATAAACAGTGAAGTACATTACATCTAAGACAAAAAAGTGGTTGTTCTGATGTACAAAAATCATTTTTTATTCACGAAAAAACGTTTTAAATAAATACACTGTTTTATTTATGATATTGATTTTAACACTATCATTTACTGTATGAAACTAGGAAAAAAAATTGTATGTGACTGTTTGATGTTTAAAATGTCGTTTACACTCCAGTCACAAATTTATCTTAGCTTCACAAATTATGAAAAAACTATGACAATAATCTTTAAGTTTTTATGATTTACAACACTCAATCTGTCGATAGCGATGACGATACTTACAACAAGAATATAGATAAAAATAACTTAAGTAGCATCAATAAAAACAGTGATGGTAATACTAATAATAATACTTTGGGGTTTGGTGTGCAATACATTTAAAGTTCAAGTTTTACATACGAAACCATTATAACTTGTATTTTACCTGCTTGCTTAACATAGTCATTTATTCATTTTTTGAAAAACATTAACAAATGCAAAAAAATTAATTTCATAGCAAAGACAGATTCTAACTTTCAGTTTATTACTCTCATCAAAATTTAAGAATCTTTTCCTTCTTTTAGGAGCAACGTATTATAAACCGCTTATAATAATATACGTTGATGTCTTTATCAGTTATGTACATACTCATAAAGAACAACGACATACAGCCTACGAAATCTTACAAATTGCATACTATACTCTTTAAAATATATGTGATTAACTTTAAAAGTTTAAATTTTTTCGGAGTTTCTGTTTTCCAATTAATTTATTGACCCCATCATCAACGTTAACAAGAAAAAATTAAAACTCACATCAAATACTTAAGTTATTGTATATGCAAGAAATAAATATGACATGTAGGCCTAAGTTTCGAAGATATATCTTTTTTTATCCATGAACTAATCACCTTATATCTAAATTTTAAATGCCTATCATCTTGGTTCTCAATTCTTTTAATTACGAAAATGCTTTCATTCATGCATATTTTATTTTAATTATTACAATTTTTTTTTCTTGTCATCTAAAATATTTTTCATCAGATTGATTCAGCATTTACTATATACTATTTCCACCATTTAGTATTCATATAACATTGTTATTAAATGCCTTGTTACTTTTTTAATTTCGACAATTCCAAAAATAACTCTTTTAAGTCACTTATTATTTTTAATAGATTGGTAGAACTGGATTTAGTAAAGTAGTAAACATTATATTTGCTATTTTTTATCATCCATATTTGCACATGCATATGATTTATTTAGTAATGTGTTACACAGGAGAAAGTTCAGTTCAATACCCCTAGATAAACTTGTTAAAACAATTTAACTGAATTCCTATGGCTGGAGATGATTAAATTCTTTATACAGATACAGTGATAATTTAATGTTTAAAATACGAACTAATATTGGCAATACTGCATTACATTACAAGTTTGATGATAATAATGACATACCCATTAAATTCACAAAAATGTTGCACATGTGTTTTCAAAAGTTTTATACATTTTTGAAGGTAGCATCATCCTTTTTTAACTACTTACGTACTGACGAGATATAAAAATTTGTAGTATTGTCATTCAAGTACTCTAGATTCAACAGTAATAAAAATGCATAGTTTATGATGTCCAAATAATGTTTCACTTTTAAGTAACTTTAAAATAGCATTTCTTATAACACACTGTCCTATGGAACTTAACATTAGAATGATTTACTCTTCAGAGTGAAATGCTGAGTGGTGCACATCTAATAGATACTTATGGCTCTTTCTTCTAATTTTATTGGGCTCATTAAATTAACATGTTGACGACTTAGATTTTATGAAAATTTAATGAAAAGTTATTTGTTATTTTCTATTTCAAAAGACATAACGAAGTAAGTTTATTTTTATGAAAAATATGTAGCAATTGGTTCCATCACATATACATTCTGCTTGTATCCCTTGTTTGGTAGGGTACAATACAATAGAGCTACCTTAAAGAATTTGTATTACAAAATTTGATTTAGTTATTAGTGAGGTTTGTTGTTCATATTTGGTACGGTAAGGATTTTTCTAACAGTCTATTATCAGTGTAAATCACAATCAGAATTTGTTATTAAAATTTTAGATGTAGTTTCTTTTGGATATAATACTTAATTTAAATGTATCAGCTTTTCTATGTCTATAGTACAATGCAGACTAGGAAAAAAATTGTTTATACGTATTTAATTTAAAGATTTTCAGTTTTTGCTTTCCTAATACTTGCTCATTATTTAAAGCACTAAATTAAATAATTTACGTAATTTAAGACTAAGGTGGATAATTTCCTTACAAAAATAATCATAAAAATAATTATTTCAATCTCGTAAGGCAATGGTCCAGTATAGCTCTAGAAAAGACCATTAAAAAAGAAAAAGCTCTTTGTTTTCACTGTTCAAATCTTATAAAAATTAGATGCTCACGATTTATTAATTCATTCACGACTTAACGAGGTTGGCACCTATATTTTAGTAAACTTTATACTAACTAACTAAGTAACAAATAATATTAGGACATTATTTTTCAAAACACGTAAAAAAATACTGAGAACTTCTTGTCCTTAATTCAAATTTTAAACCTTTAATATTAACAGATTTAGTATTTCTGTTGTCAGTGTAAATATTATCTCATTAACAGTTGATTTTTATCACTTTTTACGCACATTGTCATGTAATAGCTTATTATTAACACGAGTAAAATTTGGTCAATTAGGTTATCAGGTCGATCTTACAGATCAAGGTACATAATTTGCGTGGCAAAACCAGCACCACAAGCAGCTAAAGTACTGGCCACGCAAACGACAGCCGTGGTTGTGCCAGATATACTAACAACAGTTCCAAGGAAACATGATAGCAGGAACTGAGCTAGGAAGACCATTGACGAGACTATCGCTACGTCAGTACCAAGACCACGGACTCCTTGCTCCTGAATTGCTTCACCCTCAGCTGTGACAGCAAACTATAAAAAAAGCATTATTTACAGATAGAGTTTATTATAACTTATAATAAAACTACAAGATTATAACTGTATCAGTAATGTTACTTTATACGGTTAAATATCTTTGACTAAGAAGGGATGCTATATCGTACATAACTTCAGTTGGACAATACATTTTTTGTGTTAGTAAGATAATTATACCTTTTTTATTAAATTATGATGCAAATACTAAAAATAAATGCTATTAATATCGATGAATGTCTGATTCAATCAAATCATCTGCTTAACGTCTGTTAAAATTTGCAGGCAGCTTGTAAAAGTATTCGGAAATAAATTTTCTTCAGATTGCAAGTTGACATTAATCAGCAGACCGTGCGTTCTACTGTAGAAAACGCCCTTTGGTTCATTAGTTGATTTGAGCTAGATGTGGAGAAAATCCTAACAGTTTTTTGGGGCTTTAGGCTATTACAACCTGATTGAATCTGCTAATCAACCAAACAACGTTTACTGTACTCTAAAATATACACTATTAGCTCTACAAGTAGGAATATCAAGCTTTGACCATACGATAACTACGAAAGTTTTATTTCCACATACTCTCCATATGGGCAGAACCTTCATGTATATTATAAATAAAGTTCTAAATTTGAGATTCTCCTAATTACTATTGCTTTATGCACATTTTGGTGTGAACTTGAAAGGGAGATGTAGAAACAGAGGAGAACTCGGTAAAAAAGTAGTCTAAAGTCGTTAATAACTTAATAACGAACAAAATTTGTTGAGTCAATGATTTTATGAGTTAAATTATGAATCAATACAGTACTGTCTAACTTCCAAATAAACTTCTAGTAACTGTTACTATCTTTTAACAACACAGTTTAAAGTAGTTATTTATGTAACAAACTATTTAAAACCGAATTTTTTACACTACTTTCATTTAATAAAATGAATAAAAAAAAAAAAATTTTTAAAAACTTATCATGCCGTAGATCACATTAAAAAAAAAGTATATGTTAGAATGGACTAATATTTCATGCAAAAATGATTTATTTTATTATTTTAATGAATAAAAACTTACCGTTCCAGAGGCATGATAGTGTGCGATCAGTAGGTATGGCATAGTGAAAAGTGTGGAGTACATGACACCAGCAGTCCATGAAAATAAAATAACACCAACGCGATGTTTTGTCAAAGCCATTAGCATCATTCCACAGCTATAGAATAATAGTCCACAGATGTAAACCTTACGGGCTCTAAAATGTAAAAAAAAAAAACAATGAATAAACCAGTTTTGATCTTGTGATTATGATAAACGATACTTAGACATACTTATATCGTTCAATCAATTTCTCTATAACCAGAGAATAACAAGCACAAGAGAGGGAATACATAGACATTCCCCAGCATCCAAATCGTACTCCAGATTCATATAACGCTCGTCCTTCCGATCCTTCAGGTGCCTGAAAAGTCAATAAATTAGTAAACTTCATACTAATCAGTAAACTAAGATTCTCTTACATTTAACGAATAAAAACAATATAATTCATAATTAGTATTTATTAAAGTTTTGCTAGGTAGACTAAATGAATCGTGAAATTTGCATTATGCAACGCATAAATTAGTATACTGCCTATATATTAGCTTTTTATGAAGAACACATAATGAATTACAATTGATATCTGTTTAGTACAACTTTGAGTAATATACATTATGCGATTTGGATACTAACTAACCCATTTTTTATTTTGCATTGTTTTTTAACGGAGGATAACATTTTAGCCCGCTGGAAATAGCAGAGTCTTACATGTCTTTTCACACCACGATAGCAATCACTTTTTTAAACAATTTTTTAACGGCAATTTTCAAATTTTTAGTGCTAAAAGAATTAAAAAGATCGAGACTGATTTAAGTCTACCGCTGTTAAGATCATGTTATATAACAATATAGATTTCT
Source organism: Copidosoma floridanum (assembly GCF_036245765.1). Taxonomy (NCBI): domain Eukaryota; kingdom Metazoa; phylum Arthropoda; class Insecta; order Hymenoptera; family Encyrtidae; genus Copidosoma; species Copidosoma floridanum. Next base: position 40,546,233 of record NW_028321881.1, read on the forward strand.
ATGATTACATGAACATAATCTATGATGAAGTGGAAAAAAAGAACAAGAAAAAGAACTAAGAATTCTACATGTTTGCTCATCGCATCTAATAAGAACTGCATAAAAAACTTTAAACAATTTTTAAAACAAAATATTTATTTAATATAGATTTATTTAAAAACAAAAAGAATCAAGCCTTAGCACGTTTGTGTGTGACTTTACTGATAGCTAATAAACTTCACGCGTCCAATTTTAATGGGGCCTTAGCTAACTCTACGTTATTTATCCGAATATATAGCGTAGTAACTGAAGATGTAAAGCTGTCAAACCTTGTGCAGAATGTCTTACAGCAGTTCTACCAGTAAACAAATTAACAATGAAAATTAGATGAAAATTTGTTTACAAATAAATAAAGTCATAACAATAACACTGTCAAAATTTGAAGGCATTAGGGTTCCTAGGAACCGAGTAATACATATTCTTATTCAGCTAATTTTTACATGTAGGTTTATGTACTGTCATCTTTTTAAGCGCATTTACCTCATTTATCAACAATGAACTTGAGATAAAAATTTTATCAATGATCAAAAAATATCTAATGATCGTATTTAATATAATTAAACATTTCAAGGGTACTACTGAGAGAAGAAATTAATTAATAACGAAGGTAAAAACTACAAAAGGTTACGTTGTCACAGGAGAGCGAGAAAAACAGACAACATACAAAACTATAGAGAGCATCGTATGGACTATAGCGACAAATTGAACCTCTTTAAGTAAAAATAAAATTAGAAGATAATATGAATTTATCAGATTTCGAAAACGAAGAAAAAGAAGTAACACACATCGAAAAAAGTTATAATAATATTGACAAATGCAAAAAAAGAAAAAGCTTGTTATGTTATAAACAAGTTCCATTTTTTTATAGGTTGTATCCAAGAATCGTATGCAACAACATTTAATGTAAACAAATTTTTTGAAGTGAAACTTCCTTAGGCGTGCCTTATATGGAGAGTTGACCCGTAAAACGAGTAAGCATACGAACGCTGCCGTGCACATATCTATATATATTATCTATCCGTACCAGCCAGCACTGACTGCAGCGCAGAGGATCTGTTTTTGTCTCTCTTCCTCTCTCTCCCTGTCTCCCTCAGTCTTGTATGCACACAAAGGTGCGCTGCAGTTACTCTATATTATAAAGAGCTGAGTCCATAATATCGACCCAAAGGGATCTGTGGTAAATGTATGTGAATATATATGTGTGTATATGTGTGTACTTAGAAACTTGTCACAGTAGCAATAACGATGATTGAACCACCGAGCATACCAACCTCAGGAGTTAAGCTATATCCGCCAAAATTAAATCCTTTTATAGGGCGTATAATACAAGGTGCGGCACGTACCCCAAAGCAATCACGCAAGCTTGCAAGCTGATGCATAGTCCCCAGGATCCACACGATCTGCAGAGCCAACACGCAAGTCCCATATCATCGAATCTGGAGGAGCGTATAAAAGAGACAGATACCAGGAGGAAGGCAGATAGTCGAACTTCGAGTTCTATCAAGGCCAGACTGCTGTAGAGCTTGCAACGCTCAGTTTGACGGTCCCTTACAAACCAAAATGCACGTACACCTCTGTATACTTTTTACACTTAGCCAGAATAGTCCGGAAGTCAAGTAAACGATTCCCTAGGTCCAGGTTGACAACCTAGACATCATCTCCACAAGCTCTTGGAAAAGACCATTGGACAGCATTGCCGTTGGAGTCATACTTTAATATTGCTCTTGGAAAAGAACTTCTCATCAGGGAAACAAACGGCTGCCCAAGCTCTAGAGATTTCCAAACACCTAGAGGCCGATTTACAAAGTAGCAGGGACCTACCTGACCGTGGCCTGGTACTTTTACCACCCTAACAACGCCATCTGCTGGACGAAGAACGCCATCTTGCCATTTACAGCTTTGTGCTCCAAGCCCAAGGAACAGGTCATAAAATTTGGATGTCTGGGGGCTAACAACAAGAGTTTTCGCTCAAAAGCCTCTTAAGATCCACCATTTAGAAGACGAGGAACAAACGGGGTATAGATTGTTTAAAAATCACTAGTACACACTTACAATGTTGTTCTTTTCGTTCCAATCCATGCTACTGTACGAGCCAGGACATATTTGAAGAACCCTGAGTCCATCTGGACACACCGTTCAACAGGAGACCATGAGCCAAGGTATTGCGAATGAGCTCCGAACTCACCTGGACACATCGTCTGAGGAGGGGCACCGCCAGCCGATTCTCCTGCGTCATTTCAACCGGTGGCACCAGAGGCTTTGCAGTAAAAACATCACTAACCTGCCGATCTACAACATCTGGGACTCCACTGCAAATAGATCTTCAGCTCCTGCCATCCACGAGAAGAAGTTTTCAGTTATCGTTATCAGCTAAGTTTAATTTAAGAGCGCAAGATGTCATCGATGTCAGGTCACTGATTCGTAGAATCCATTCAAGAAGATCCGCCTCTTGATAGCTTTGACGACATTATAGTGATAAATAAACCATGAACTGATCCTTATGAGGACAGTACAGACCCCTCTTTGAATAATGTAAACACAATTTTAATAGCAGGCAGTTTCACAACGATCAATCAAAATCAGCTGCGGAATCCAACAATAAATTAAAGATCGCATACAAGAAACTTAACAAACTAAATAATTTGATCCCTGAATTAAATGGTAGGGAAATACCAATTCCAATATTTATCAAAGAATGCCGAGCCGTTGACAGTTATGTTTTAACCCTGAGGAGAAATATCTCTTTATGCAAACCATTAAGACTAAAATTATCAGGGATGCACGCAACCAAATTATTTACAAAACCTTCACAAATCTCAATCGCTTTTTCTCTTAACTTAAAGAGATCTTTTTGCCTCAACATAGTATAACCCAGCTTCAAGCCAAGTTATCCCGTGTGGTCCAGGGAGCACAAGAGAGTATGTCTAAATACGGACTGAGGGTCAGGAAAATTTTACAAACCGAAGTGAGCCTTACTTATTTCGGAGGATTATCATCCCAAATCTATTAATATAATGATCCAAGGGGCTGCCCACGTTGCTGTGGAGAGATTCCAGCTTGGGTTGCGTCGAAATTTTCGGTTCCAGATGCCAAGCCAAGTAACTTATAATCTTGAATCGACAATTAGTGTAGCCAAGAGTATTGAACGCATGAAAAATCAGTCTTGAGAACTGCGTAAACCTCTGCAGGAGTCTAACCGCGGTAGACCACCCCCTTTTAATAGACGAGCTTATTATAGAAATAATAATGACAATCGCAGAAATAACCATAGTCACAATAGTCAATCAAGCAATCATGGAGCTCCAAAGGACGATAATCAGTGTGATTATAAAAGAAATAACGACGAACCTGATAATAAAAGACCATCTATTCGCAATTGTTATAACTGTGGGAAGTCTGGACATTTCCGGTGTGAATGTCAAGCTGATTATTGCAATTATTTTGACGCAACTGGACATAACTGCAACAATTGTAACTCACCTCGGAATCGAACTAAATGCGAATATAGCGGTAAGTTAAACTCGAACCGAGTTCATCGAGTGAGCGTGATGGCGGACCCATTAACATACCCACAAAACACGCCCAAGAACAACCAATAGTTGCAATCGGTAGACCTGGAAGATTAGAGAGTTACCGGCGATTTCCCTAAAAAGCCCCGAACTGAGCTCTGACTTGCCAAACTTCCTTGTTGACACTGGATCTGAATTAAATCTTATTAAGCATAATTTAGGGAAAAGTAACGTAAAAATATCTTATGATTTCATGATCGGACTGACCGGGATCAGTGAAGAGTTTGTTAAAATGCTAGGTCGAATTAAATTAAAAATTAATAATGTAAAAACTTCCGCGCACCTAGTGCCTAGTGACTTTTGTATACCCTGCGACGGGATATTAGGCATCGACTTTTTGCAAACACATAAAGCTATTATTTCATTTTCGGAAAGGAAGGTGACTTTTGGGTGAAATCAATCCGTGGATGTTTTTATTCATCATGATACTTTTTTACTTCCTGCTTGAACTCGAACCTTGTGTAAAATTCAAATTAGCAACAGTAATAAATCTGATGGATACCTACCGAGGCTAGAGGCCGGACCTGGTATTTTTGGGGGAGAATGTCTAGTAAAGAACACAAATGGGTACACATACGTTTTTATCACCTATAGCAAAACAGAGAATATCAATTTAATTATACCCCCAATATTACTAGAAGCTTATTATAGCACACTTATGTCCGTCCAAACGATTAAAGGGAGTTCAGATGCAGAACAATAGGTTGTCCTTCAAAGTAGGATAACCATGACAGTGCAAGAACTAAATTTAGACGGACTAAATGAGGAGGAAAGAGATCATGTAACTCATTTGGTATCACTATTTCCATATCGATTTCACTCACCTGGTGATAAATTAAGCTGTACACCCACAATCAAGCGATTCTCACGACTGATAATGAACCTATTAATATAAAACAATGCCGCTATCCTCCTCATTTATGCCATGAAATTCAAAGTCAAGTACGGGACTTACTAAAAAATGATAGAATCGAGGAATCGGACTCCTTTTATAATTTACCAGTTTGGATAGTTTCGAACACAGTTTTCTTAGTTAATCATTTTTAACCATACTTACACGGACAACAATTCATCCTTGTAACTGATCATCGTTTCTTAGTTTGGCTTCACTCCATCAAATACCCAACTTTGCTACTAGCGCGTTGGTAAATATAATTATATGAATACGATTGTACTGTCATTTACAAGGCTGAAAAGATAAATTTTAACACTGACGCGCTGTCATGAAATCCGGTCTTGACAATTGTCCCTTCAGATCCCTACGAGGCACTATATGAGACGATAATTGAACATGCATTCCTAATAAAAACCACAGAATCACATCTTCACCGTTCATTTATCAAATCTACTAGATCGAATACACCTACCGACGAGACTGTCACAGAAACCGATATATCTAACATAGAAACTCCTGACGGATACGAACTGATACGCATGAATAATGGGCTAAGATCTATTCTCGCCTGTAGAACGACGCCATTAGATTCGAAAGGCCTGCCGAATCCGGCACCGGTGTGCGAGACACCATCGGAATCCAGTCCATAAGGTCAGGTCATAGAACTTAGAAATAGGCAGCTAGGAAACGAGAAAAAAAGACAGGAGATCGAAAGTGCTTGTGCCGATGGTTTGATCCTTGTACCCAAGCTAGCACAGCTAGGAGATAAGGCAAAAAGACAGGAGATAGAAGGCGCTTGTGCAAGTGGTTTGATCCTTGTACCCAAACCAGCACAGCTAGGAGATAAGGAAGAAAAACAAGAGATAAAAGGTGCTTGTGCCGATGTGCTTGTGGTTTGCTTCTTGTACCCAAACCAGCACAGTTAGGAGATAACAAAGAATTACAAAAGAAAGAGAGAGAAAGGGCCTGTTTTGATGGTTTGCCCCTGGTACACAAGCCGGCACAGAAGTCCACAGGCGATCTGCCCCTGTTATCCAGATCACCAATACAAAGAAAACAAAAAACTAAGAAAGAAGCAGATGCATCTACTCGCAGAAACCAAGGGGACGCCCTTGAGAAGATTAATAAAGAAAACAAAGAATAAGTTAAGAGGTCAAGGAGAACAAAAGAAAGTGGTCGTTATCTATTGGGTGAGGTGGGAAAATTACAGCGATTCTGCTTTCTTTTACAAAATTGTTTACATTGGTGGCACTCGTCAATCCTGCAGGTTCAGGATGGAATAAGATGTAGGTCACTTGCCCATTTGAGAAGAGTGTCATCAATAACCGGGATACCCAGTTGCACGACTAACATCTACATTCTCGATGCAGTTCGATGTTCTGCTGGTAGATGGCTGCAGAAATTCCCGAGATGCTCTAGTGTATTACAACCACACTTATTTAATTCTGTTACAGGTAGATTCGATTTTATATCGGCACTACCTAGCAGATCCTACTTAATTAAGGCTGCAGTCACATGGAGCGCAATAGAGCATGCAGGATAGAATTGTCCCCATAAGCAACTGTGTTAAGTCTATTGCGCCGCGCAATAGGGCTATCCTGCAGCGCAATAGACTTAACACGGCCGCTTATGGGGACAATTATATCCTGCACGCTTCATTGCTCTCCATGCGACTGCAGCCTAACGTGAAAAGTTGGCATATTTTGCAAAACTATAAGTTTATATACTGCTTCTGTTACGGCAGAAATTTCCGACACGCTCCAGCGTTTTATAACCACACTAATTTAATTATGTTGTAGGTGGCTTCAATTTTATGTCAACGCCGCCTAGCGGATTCCACTCAACGTGATTCACGTGGAATCTAAGATATTCCTAACCTCACTTGCTGACTAGGTTCGTCATATACTATTTTTGTACTTGGACTGTGTAGCCATCACTTTTTTTATAACAAAAAACACACACAGGAACTTAAAGGCAACTATTGTTATTATTATTATTTTTTTTTATCGCATAGTATCTTAAATATTTTTAAAATCCTATAAAAAAGTTGTAGGTTAACTGTGAGGTAAAAAATGGATGTCTAGCTTGGTATATATGCGTACATACACATGCACGTACACATTTAATGTATACCATGGCGCTTGTTTTTATATTTTGGTATTATTATGTAGAAGAGACACAATATTAAAAAAAAATTTTTACCTCTGACACTTGTTCTAAGTTTTCATCTACGCTTGTTGACAATGTAATATTGTTACATGCTACAAAGATATGATATCATGGGCATTTTGATTCATCAATTACTTTGATTCACTATCTTAGGAGATATTTATTTAAAAAAATATAAATAAATAAGATTATATACCAGGGTCTAGTACAATAACTTCTCTTATACTTCATTGCAACGAAGTATATCTGAAAGTTTCATTTCGATATATTATTAGCAATCTAAAGCACTCGCAATAAGTTGTAGATTAATCTATTTACAGTTTAATTAACATCAATAATTTTTTCCAAGTTCCTAATCACTATTAAAAAATGTATTGCTTTGTTGTAAAAAAACTAGATGAAAGAAAGATCAAGAACAATTCAGGTGTATTTCTAGGGCAATTAATATACGACGTTACAGGAAAATTTTTCGATTAAATTGTATGAACAGACGTGTTTTATCGTAATACGAACCTTAGGATCACCACCAAAGACAGCCTCACCAACAAAGTCGGTGAAATACAGAGAGTAGCAGACATGTGCCATCCAGCAACAGAGATTTGTCATGCAGACCATTCTCATACTATGGGGCATGTATAGTATGGAATAAAGATATTCACTAAGCGTTGCTTTTGGGTTAACGTCAGCACCTTCTTCACCAACTGGAGGAACAGGAAGTGGCGCTGGCACGTCTGGAATGATTGGTACTGTGCCAACTTTCTTTGGCTCTTCTGGAATTGATCTCATTGGAATTTCCTGTAAAATAAATTAAAGAGTTTTTTTGATTGTCCAAAAGTTTATTGTATCAACATAGAAAAGTTCCTTTTTAATGGATAGCTAAATTGATCTCAATAAAATTATAGTTATAAAATTTAGCTCATCTTAAAACAGTATAGATTAAACAGATTAGATTTATATCACTGATAAGTAATAAGTATATTATTGCTTGTATTACCAAACTGACAGCATTTTTTTATAGAATTATTTCGAGAAAAATTAAATTACTAAGACAATCATAGTAAAGTGAGACAAAAACGTTGGTAAGAAAAGAAGTACTTGATACAAATCATAATATTTTAAGGTAAGACTATTTCACAGAAGTGCCTTTTATTTTTTCCAGAGCAAAAAGTATGACCACCACATAACCACTACTTACGAAGACATGTAAATCAACTTTTTTTTAAAAATTACATCCGATTAGACGTAAATTTAGTTTATAGCGTGTTTTTATACTACAACTTAACAGTTTGAAATTATGATAATTTTGTGAAAAGGTAGTTTTCGTACCTGGTGGCTCATGTTACCAGGGCAAGCACCAGGCCCAAGAGACTCCATGTGCGTGCCCTGGTTAGATGCGCACCAGATTCAAACTCTATTTTTCCTACCGAGGGCACACCCGACCCTGAAAAATGCCCGAGGTAAAAAAAATATTTTTTTTCTTCAAAAAATTTATTTTGTAAAATTAAAATAAAATGTAATAAAAAAATCTCGAATTAAAGAAATTAAAAGTTTTTGTTGAGTTGTCTTAGGCATTCATCAGCTAAAAAAATAAACCAAGATTTAATCATGTTAGTCCAGCAAATTCTGAGATATGGTCAATTATATACGTATAATAATAAATTTAATGATTTAAAAAAAAAAATTTTACCGATGACATTAAATAAATTAATAAAATTGAAATTTTTATTTTCAGCGTCGATTGGTATCTAGAAGTTAAGAAAAAAAAATATGCCAAGAATTATTAAAATTAGTCGAAGGAATTCCAAGATCTTGCTGATTGCTGATTACACAAGCACTCGCACGCTCCCGCACACATAGATAGACACCACAGTCAAAGTACTCTACTGTTATTTTCAACTTTATTAAACACATTTATTTCTGGTTCTGTTAATATATGATTCTTTATTAGTTACAAAATTTCATTTATAAAAAAGCAAAACTTAAATGCTCTTACCTCGGACTTTTCAATATCTAAATCTTCTTCGTTTCCAAGTGTCCCGTAGGATGCAGGAATTCCGCCAGCTATTTTTTCTCTTTCTCCATCTAATCGTACTTCCTCCAACTGCCAAAAAAAACTAATAAGTGTCATATAAAACAATATTTTTTTACTTTAACTATGGGGCTTTGCCCCCTGCGTGCTCCACACGCCAACCCCCCAAACTTTTTTCATTAAACATATTTCTAATAATTATTTAATCTAAATTGAATGAATAAATTTTTTAAATAAATTGAAGCTCAAACGAATAAAACGACCTCGATTAGCCAGCGCTTGTCTACTCAATCTCGTATAAACATTTAAATGTACCGCCTTTCGACCCTCACGACCAATCGTATCACGGCGTATTCAGTTGACAGTCACGTGATACTGATTCTTTTAGGATGGATTTATTACAGTTTAAAAAAGAAAATAATAATTTGCAAGCACCAAGGCAAATTCATGAAAAAGAGGTATTACATTTAAATACATTCATTCAGAAATAATCGATAAAAATGATGAGGTATTGCAATCGCAAGGCTCTCATTCTAGAAAGCTCAATCAATACAATAATTATACTTTTATCCTGACATTGATGTAATGAATTTGTACTAGGCACCGTTTGAGAAAAAAAAATTTAGATAAATAACAAAATTAATAATTCAAGAAATAAAAAGAAACTAAAGAAACCTTCAGACGTAGCTGCTGCTGACATTCTTCGCTCTCCAGAAAATCAAGTGGTATTTCTTTGAAGCTCGTAAGAGTGCTTGCAACGCAGATGATAAAAATTATCGTGATCAGCGTGAAAGTCGCATGAAGATGTCCACCCAAGGCTTGCCCAATAGCTGTAACATCCCAATTTATTCCTCCTAAAGCGTAACCCATGAAACCACCTAGACCTGCCATTATAGTGAAGGTACTCAATCCTCTTGCATGGTCCTCTAAAAATAAGTTTATGTGGTTAAAGATGAAAAGAAAACATTACTTCAGTTAGATAAAATTTTATCATAGTATAAAATAGTAAAGTTAGTACGTTTTAAGACTTTTGATATCAACAGTCGTGTGGAAAAATGTTTAGTTTTCAAATTAAAGTTACTACTTCTACACTATTTATGCGTCCAAGATTAACCGTATATTAAGCCATTTTTAATTACTACAGGTAAAAAACAAATATCTTTCACCTGAATTTTAAAAAGTAATCAGCTAAATCAAAATATCGTGGAGTACAGTGTGCAATTCATAATGTTTTTAAAGATTACAGTGCAAAATTTTCACTATTAATAAAAATGTACAAGATTGAAGGTGGCTTGGGCATTGGGTGCTGTACCGATCGAGGGGCCCATTAAGGCTCTGTGAATTATGAAAACTATTTTTTGTGTATTGTCATGATAATTAAATATCAAAATCACGAATTCAAATTCCAGAGTGTTATTGGCCTAAAAAGTTATAAAATATCGATAAAAAGTATAATAAAAACTCATCATTTCAATCTGTGCATGCAGAGAAGATAATAAATCTTGTTTCTCTAAATTTTCTTGAAATTTCAATAGTTTTTACATTCTTTTTACAATTCAAAAAGATTTTTTATGAAAAAATGTACAAAGACAACATTTATTTATAGAAGTTAGTCTTTTATTTGTGAGTTATAGCCATTTTAGTAATGAATCCTATAAGACTAGATATGTAATTAGTGAGCTTTCAGTAGCGATTTTCTGAAAATTAAACCTAATCTAATTTTTTTTATCGCAAAGTAATTTGGCATACTTCATTTACATGATTTCAAAATTTCAGAGATTCTTATTATTCTAGTAAGAATCACCCAAGCCACTTTAACGTGGATATAACTGCACAGTTCCCACTGCAAAGAGCGTAACTCTTAACATGGATAGAAGATTGTACCTTTTTTTGTTTACTTTACTGTGCAACTGCTCTTGTACACTAAATTTAAGAGTTACAATAATAATTGTTTCACCAATTTCTTCGATATTTAAAGAACGCTTACAACTCAAAAATAATTAAGACCATATATAAATGTCAGTACACTTTGCTTGTTAATGTAATAATTATGTTTCCGACATCTAGTACCTTTTTTGGTTAATATTATATTAAAACACACAAGAAGTCAATCATAAGAAAATGTAAGCCGAATACCCTTGAAATCAACGATTAATTTTGAATACAATATTGTCGCGAATATTTATGTAATAAGACTTATTTTAGTCTAGAATAATCTACCATTGATTTATCTTTCTACTAACTCTGATAATCATGTGATTTAATTATTATCAAAAACTCCTCATAAATTAAATAAACTGAGTACATCTTTTGTTTTTATAAATAAGAAAAAAAACCGTAATTCTTAAGTATATTTTGAAACGATTGACCTTCGATCGCTTACGTGCTATAACAAACCTGGCAGCGTTACGTCGAGCAGATAAGCCCTTGCTGGACTTTGACAGGCATCCGCGTCGAAGTCCAACAGTACAGTACCTAATATCGTGAAAAATATGCCCCACGTATGAGATGACGGCTGTGGAGGTGGAAGGTCTTCGGCTCTTGACTTTGCTGACGTGCGATGAATGAACGAGGCTGTATAATTTCCCTTGGTGTCACCGAACGTATAGCCCAAGTTTTCACCATTTGGCACGAGTATCAGTCCTTATTAGAAAAAAAAAAAAAAAATAGATTACGGGTGCTTCCTAATAGGGAAACATTTTTCTGGTAGAGTTTTTGTTCGTTTTTAAGGTGTGGTGACTGGATCAAAAGTTTCAAAATTTCGGAAGTTAGTGAACGTTTCTAATTGTATAATAAAAAGTAATTGACAATTGAGTAGATGGCAGTTACTATTTTTAATTCTTGTTAATAATGTACACAATGAGTAAGTTACTATTGATACATGAAATGAACTTTTTTTTTCACAAAACTAATGAGTTAAAAAATCTAAGTTTGTTCAAATGACTGGTTCAAAGCTTGTAGTTAATATTTTCTACATACGCACAACGCATGAAAACAGTGTAGTTAAGAAATTTTTCAAAGACATCTTGCTGTAAATAACGGTAAAAAACTAGTTAACCTTTATTTCTTAAACGAAAATAATTTTTGTAAGGTGAAAGCAATTATAATTATGATGTTTCTACGTTTAATGAAAAGTAAAAGCATGCACCTTAAACTTACAACTGATTAAATTTTTCTCAAATGCTTGGCAAGACTACTTTTATCAACGTCTAAAAATCCGAATATACTGAAATTTGCAGTATGGATAATAACATGAATAATATACACACATACATGGGGATATCCGCTACTTTCAAAATTTTATTTTTTAGTCATACGCCACTGAAATCTTTTTATTGTACACTAAGCCTGTAACTAAAGTCCCAATCATAAAATTTGAATAAAAATTAAATTAACACGGGCTAAAAATGAATTTTGATTTTTTATTTGAATAACATGTGAATTAAACAATTTTAACAAAATTTCTTTCGTCCGTTTTCATGAGTTATAATTTTTCTAAAAATTATTTAGTCACATTAGATGGAGTTAAAATTATCCACTGAGTGTTTAAAAGGCTTTTTAGAGCAAAACATTTTCAAGATAATTTTACATTATAAAAAAAAGTAAATAATAGTAAAAGTTTTAATGATTTTTAAAATTTTCTTAGCCATAAAAAGCTTTAAAAATTTAGTCAGTAGCTCTGACTGTTCTATCGAATTTAAGAGTTTAAAAGCATATAAAACATTATTAAAAGAGTTAAAAAATATTGTTGTATCTATACTATCTTTGTTTTTTTTCTACGGGCGGAAGTGTCTCGTTAACTCTGGAGTAAAAATTTGCATTATCTGTTTTCGTAGAAAAGTCTTTGCATTTCGTCTACGAGCTGTGAGAACGATCTAAATCTCCAAAAGTCAGCTGTGATATTCTTAATTCGAAGCCAATTGAAATTGAAATTTATTTTTTCCTTACATTTAGCCAACGCATTTGTATCCTTTATTTTTTTTTCCACGCAGTGTTGAATCAAATAACGAGACAGATGTCTCGGCGTTTGGTAAAATGGGCCTTTCATCACGAGACACATATCTAATATCGAATTCACTTGTAACGCTAGCAACAAAGTAGTAAACAATATGAAATAAGTTTAAATTAAATTTAAAAGAAAACTGAAATGAAGTCTTGTCGGTAAAAACAGAATTTAGGTCATTTAGTACCATCAATTTACAGTTTTAACGGTTTAAAGATAGAAAACTGATTTATGGCAAATACCTTCATCTTTTTGTAGAAATTTTAATTGCTTTTATTTTAACTGATATAACTTTTGATCAGCAACGTTTAATATGAAAAAAAAATTTTTAATTGATAGAACTTGACTCCATGTTAGCTGGATTAGAATAGTTAAGCTATACATGCAGCTTAATTACCTACACGTCGTATAACTTTTTTATGAATGACTTCGTTGTAATATCGCTTTAAGTGATTACTGTGGATGACATTTACACTAAAAGTACTGAAAGAAAATGTTTTTCAAACAACATTTTTTTACATAAATTTTGAAATAAATGTGAGCCAGTAATAGGAAAATCCTCTACATACATAATACATATAATATTAATATTTAGTGACTATCTTTTTATCTATCAACAAGCATGGAATGTTCCTATTATACAGTTTAACATAATGTAGGGATATTTTTTATCAGGAGAAACTATGGTACAAATACATGATGTATAGGATCTTTCTCCTACTGCTTACAAATTATGGTATGGTACATTACGTCACTAGGGCACAAAGTACAAACATGAGCGCCCGAAGGGCGCTCTTGTTGTAGGTTGGTGCCCCAGTCGCGTATAATGTTTTTCTTACCGAGGGCGCAAAGTGTAATTCTGCGCCCGTGGGCACACTTTGCGCCCTGTAAATCACTTTGGGCCCGAGGGCAGAAAAGTACTTTGGGCCCGGAGGGCGCAAAAAACTTTTCTGCCCGTGGGCCCAAAATGATTAAAAGGGCGCAAAGTGTGACCCGAGGGCGCAAAGCGGCAGTTGCACCTTAGGCCCATGGTAAGAATAGTAGTTTTCCTACGAGTTTGAAAAGTCTCTGTTTGCGAACCGAGAGGTTTGCGGCCCGAGCCAAAGGCGAGGGACGTAACGAGGTTCGTAAAGGAGACTTTTCGAACGAGTTCCGGAAAACTGCTTTTTCGCCCGAGGAAGTACCAGCCTCCTAAAACCACCCGAGGGCGGAAACGAAAACCTTGACGCCTTCGGCTCGGGCCGCAAACCTCTCGGTTCGCAAACAAAGACTTTTCAAACTCGTAGGAAAACTACCATTCCTACCTCGGGCGTTTTTGACAGGCTGGTGTGCCCTTGGTAGGAAAAATAGCATTCGCCACATAAGCGCGATCGCTCCATGGCTACCTTACGTCCCTTGGGCCTTGCTTCGCAGGTCCCTTGGGCCGCAAAATAGCCCCGGAGACGATGGCACTAATCCGACGAAAACTACTAAAACTAAATTAAAACTTTAATGGAACTTATCTCCATTATTTCTTGATACTTAGTACTGACGAAATAGAAAAAAAAAAAAACAAAAAAAAAAAAAAAAAAAAAAAAAAATCATCGTTGGCACTTTTTTAAGTAAGCTAGAGGGGAAAAAGGGTGAGGCGAGCGAACAACAACAAAGCTTCGTTATAGTCCAACAAGGCGAAATCAAAATACACTCACCCATGAGAACACCGATGGACAAGAGTAGAATGAAGGGCCGACGCCGTCCCTGTTTGAGCCGACATCGGTCGCTCACGCTGCCTAGTATCGGGGTCACGAAGAAGCCAACCAGTGGACTGAGCGCCCAGACCAATGTCATGTGCTGATGATCGACGCCGATCTTCAGTAGAGTCGGTGATACGAAGGCCGTTTCCGCCGCGTACGAGAATTCGATGCCCATTACCGCGGCCGAGATACGCACCAGCTCTGACCTTGTCTTTCGTCTGTGGAGAAAACGTGTTGAAATTGTACATTTTTTTCTCTTATGAAACATAACATTTATTGCATGGAATGTATCCTATATTTTTCAAAGTGAACTTTGGGTTTTGGTCGGAAATGGTCGTTTAAAGTTAATGTATTAGCTTGATTCAACCATGTTCTTGTTTTTGATACCAATCAATGATTTTAAGTATCTGTTTTTCTTCTTAGATTGTGTTACACTCGATTATAGTCTGATACATTTTTGAGCCATTTGTTGAAAATACATTTGTGAGTTTTAAACATCGTAAGCTATTATTTTGCATATTTATGACTTTATGACTGATCAGTTGTTGCACAAATCAATAACCAACCAACTTATTGATTTCTTAAATACCTTAAGCCGATTACGTAAGTAAAAATTATTAATATTCATCCCTAACATAAAACCTTGACATAATTTGGTATCAGTATTCTAACGTTATTCTGATTGTAATCAGAGCGAAATTCGCATCGATATCCACACAAATTTAATTAATGAATTTCAATCCCATCAGTGGTTCATGTGAAATGTCAATACCTTAATGCTATATTGAAGAAAGTTCGATATTTTAAATACGGCTAGAGTTCAACTTTCGATTGAAACCATCTGACAACGATTTCCATTCGGAAATGAACAACTACTCCTGACATGGCTTGAAATTTTTTTAAAAGAGGAAAAATTTGTGGTTGTTAAATTTAAAAAAAAAAAAATTTTATCTCACGGCATTGCACTTGAATTTACCGCAACTCGTCACATACATCAAGAATCACACTGACGTCTATACGTAATCTGTTTGAGATTACCAACAGATTCTAAGAAAAAAGAGTATTATCAGTGAGTTAGTTAACTGCTGATAACACAATTTTTGAGCTATCTATTTCTCTCTGTACATTAATTTTTTTTGTCAATAATATGAAGTCGGCGATAACAAACTTAAAATGACAATTTGGGAAATACTCGGGAAGAGTGGATCTGTAATACCAAAATTTGGATGACAATAATTCTTCACGATCTCTGACTTGACAAAGAAACGAGAGTATATCTTATTTTGTTTTGATTAACAAATATTTAGGTAGCTTGAAAAAGCAAGACGTAGCAGAAATGATAAATGTAACATTCAACTTTACTTGCTTGTTTTTATCAAATGTTAAAAATTTCCTTACCAACAAAACACTATTAAAACAGTTTTCCTTGCATCTACCATTTTCCCTAGATTGTTCAAGCAAATAATCACTGAACTTACTTGTAGATATGCTCGTAATCATCAAGAGTGCGTTCCAGCTTGGGTGGACCCTTGAAGTGACCAATGACTCCCCCGAGGCCCTGATCCGTGGGTATGTTGTTTTTCCATTCCTTACACTCGTCCCACTTGCCTCGCACCTTGTCCCTCAAGCCATGAGCTCGGCCCGTAAGGCCCTCGTACTCGTGTAACTTTTCAGCCATACTCAAGCAGACTTTGAACTAAGTAGCTATTTTTGAATGTAACTGCACTGTTTTCATGTTTAAGTAGCTGAAGAGCTAAGGGCTTCTCTCAAACAATACAGTTCTAGCGCTTATTTCGACCTTTTATCACTTTTTTTGTGTGATTTGCTACTTCTGTGAATACACAAATAGCAAGGAGTTATACAAATCATACAGTTGTCAAATATTGAATTTTTTTATTGTATTCTCATGTATTAATTAAGTATAAAAATAACTCCATGGATAATACTATTGAGATTCTTATTAAGTCAACAAGATCATTAACGGACTTAAAAATTGTTCACATGCGATTACATTAATTTTCTTATTTTGAGTTTTTATAAAATTTAGATGGAATTTTAAATACTGATAAACTCAACATGAATAAAATCCTAGGAAAAATTATTTACAATTAGTAAATGACTTAAAAGGATTTCATGCTTCTTTTCATGAACGCAAAGAAACCTATTTTTTTAAATAAATTTTACGATATCGATTGTCAATAAGAATAAATTCATGCAAATTAAGTATGCACACAACAACGATAAGGCAATCTTTATTTACACTGAAAATTTAAAAATCACACGTTGGTAGTAAAAGTAAGGACTGAGCGTCTGAGATAAGAAGAACAAACTTAAAAGAGACTCGGAAATTTGCCAGTGTCGTAAAGAATTTTTTAAGAAAAAAGGATCAACTTAAAATTGTTTGCGATGATTGTAGAAAAGTTCACCCTTATTTATTCTTTATGCAGAAAAATTATTACTCATTTATTTAGCGCATAACTCATCGGTGGTCAAAATATTTAAAATTTATTATAAACATACATATGCTACACAATATTTTTTTTTTTTTTTTAAAAAATCTAACTCTGCAAAAATACGATCTTCTATTCTTTAAGTATTACAGAAAAAAAATGTGTACCAGCCACTTACAAAAAACGTAAGTTCAAACGATACCATCTACACCGTCACTTTTGAATGTAACGTAGCCTAACGATTACTTTTCAAAGGCTCATCTCATATCAAACGAATGCGCGAAAGCAAAAGAAACTCAAAATCCACGGAATCTGCTCTCGGACGAGTCTGGCGCTCGACTGACGTCTGCCCACCCCTTAGTCTTCGTGGCTTTGTCATCCCCCACTGGCGCCGACGCTTTGTTAGCTTCCTGCAGCGTAAATCAATGCTATAGGCTTCTATTGACTATCGTTCTTGTTTTATGCGTTCCTATATTGGCGGAACAGAACTTTATTTAAGGAATTTCGATTAACGATTTCTGTAAATGTGTGAGTTACGCTCGAAGTAAAAATAGATTAAGCCATCTTTTTTCAATAAAGAAGTATTTTTCACCTGTTACACAATATTTACGTAATTTTTTATATATAAATCGTGCTAGGGTCATCATTAGAATGCTTTGAAGTATTGTGATTATGGTTAAAATTATTATGATTGTTACTATTTCTACTATTACAATCATTATCATTGTTAACAATTTCATACAAAAGTTATTATTGCTCTTTATTACTACATTTGCGTGCTCTTTGTATTTATTTCAATAGTACACTTGCAAGTTTTATAACAATTTTTCGGTTCTATACTTTACGTCGTAACAATTATTATTGGTAATCAGGTATTGTGTTTTACCCAAAATTCCCTAAATAAAACACTCATTAGATGTTACCCAGTAAGTGAAAATACATACAAAATTAAAAGTATTGATGATACAAAATTTTTCAAGTATTTTGTGTGTAAGATCCTAAAGTGTAAGATCAAGATAATTTAAAATGTTATCTTCATCAAACAGCGACATTTTCAATTTCGATTTAAAAGTCCATCATACACTATTAGATGAACTTTGAATATTCACCTTTCATTTCTGAAAAAAGAATCTTTTCAAAACTTGGTATAATTTTGTCACATACATTCCAGTTTCGTCACAAACAGTTCTATTGGTTTTTTTTACTTTAAAATTTCTACACATCAAATATCTTTAATCGCCCGTGTGTACTTCTTTTATCCGATGAGACCACCAAGTCTTATTCGTTAGGCTGGTGACATGATCTCTGCCATATACATTTAAAAAATGTGGAATTGGTTTAATCATTGCATTTACATAGTCATTAATTTTGTGTGCTTTCGAGAAATGGTTTTAAACAAAATTATATGTTTTACAAAGATTTTTTGGTAAATCATGTTGAAGATCAGTAGATAATAACCAGTTGCTATTATAGTAATCAACGAATCTTATCACTCCAGTAGATACTCGAACTCGACGACTGATAGTGCATTATCTCTCTTCGAATAAGTATCAGTAAGCTAATACTGGCGGCATTGATCAGTTTTTAATGACTTTGTTTCGAGCACAGTCGTGGGGAGAACAACGAAAAATGAGTAGTTACTAGGTAATTCTCTTGTGGAGTCCTACGTGAAAATGGAGAAAGAAGACTTAAGTGTTCTAACAAAAGGGAATAATGTTATTATCTTGAGTTCGCATAAAAAGTCAGACTCGAACAGCAAGATTGTTACAAAGGTTTACAAAAGAAGATGGTTAAATCTTGGGCTGTACGTATTTTACAGCAGTCTGGTTGCAAGTCAGTGGGTAGAGTATTCAATCATTGCCAACATAGTAGCCAGGTATGATTTTCATGTTTCAGTTGAATTTAAACTTTAATCAGCATAATTTTACTTGGACATATTGCCATTGTAACAGGTACTACAATGTTTCGTTAAGAGCCGTCGACTGGACCTCGATGATTTACATGCTCTTCTATGTTGTTTTTATATTTCCTATTAGCTATCTATCAGAACGCATTGGGTTGAGACACACAATTATTTTAGGAAGTTTTTTGTGCTGCTTGGGGGCATGGATCAAAACGCTTTCCGTTACACCCGATAGATTTCTTGTGACCTTTGCAGGACAATCGATTGTTGCACTTTCTCTGGTACTCATATAACATTTAGATTTTAGTTACAAATGAACGTTCTGGTGTCACATGACCATTATATTTTCTGAAAGGTTATCATGCTACCAATGCCTGGACGAGTGTCAGCTAATTGGTTCGGTTCGGACGAGCTATCAACAGCTACGTCACTCGGAATTTTTGGCCCCCAGTTTGGAATATCAATGATGTTTTTTTTGCCACCATTTATTGTCAAAAATCACGAAGATCTATATGACATTGGTGTTGATCTGTCACTTCTCTTTTGGGGTGTAGCTTTGGCCTCGTCTCTCAACTTAATCCTCGTTATACTTTGTAAGTACAAAAAATATATTAAGATTGGTGGAAGAACTTAAAAACAAAACATATTTCGTTAAAACTTATAACTTGCTTACTATACAACAATAAAAGTTTTTAAGGATGAACCAAAATTACCACCAAATGAGACACGAGCCTTGCAGAAAATGAATCTCAACCAAGTAGAGGGGTTCATTGGTCCAATGAAACAGCTTTTTACAAACAAAAGTTTCTTGATTCTCTGTAACTCATATGGATTGAATGTGGGCATCCTTAATGTGCTGGGCACGCTTCTAAGCCAATTGTTTTTAATACACTTTGCGGTAGTTTCAGAGTTATTATTTTTAACAACTACATCCAATGTCCATCTGATCTATGTATTTTTTTTCTACTTCAGAATGCAGAAAAAGATGCTGGAATGATTGGACTACTTATTATTTTTACGGGAATGTTTGGTTCGATAATGTTTGGCATTATATTAGATAAAACACGTAAATTCAAGTAAGTAGTAAAAATTTTATTAAGTAAAACTTATTCATATCAAAATATTAAAAAGTCAAACCACATGATTTAATCGTACAGAGAAACTGCTGTGACTGTCTATTTTTTAACGTTATGTGGACAGATACTATTTGCTGTTGCTATACTTATGGAGGTTAAATGGATGGTGTATGTTGCTGCCATTTTTCTTGGGTAGATATTCTTAAATATTTTTAATAATACTCACGGAAAAATCTACAATTCTGTACAGTCTTACATTTTGAGTGATGAATGAGTATGATAAGTATTAAATATTTTTTATAGATGTTTTATGTCGGGCTATTTAGCTCTTGGCTACGTGTTGGCAGCCGAGTATACATATCCGATATCGGAATCTCATTCAGCGGGCATATTAAACATTACTAACAATATTTATGGCATTGTTCTTGTCATTATATTAGAGATTGTCTTGGAATACTACGGTGATTTTCCTGTCCACATCATTTTCTGCGTGGCTCTCTTAATCGGCTTGATTATGACGATTATGACAAAAGATGAACAAAGACGACAGGATGCAAGGAAATCTGCAGTTTATCAAGATGTTCCTCAAGAAGATGTAGAAAAAGAGAATAAGACTTAGTAATATCTCTACCAGTCAAATTCTTAACTAACCAAAGAATATACTAATATATTTTAAGTTAAGCATTATTAACAGCTTGTATTAAATATAAAATATTTATTTCAGATATGAAATTGTAACTAATTTATATAATCCCATCTCAGGTAAAATACAGTAAAGATTGAAAATATTACCAATGCGGCAACATGTCTTCATTAAGCCCTGACTGTGAGTGGCCTGATAGTACCATTTGATATACTGCAGAATTCGCTTGCACGGAAAAATTTCAGCTGTCAGCCATTCCAGTTATAAATTTGGTCAACCAGTCAGAATACTGGACTCTTCTTAGCCAAGCGAATTTTATGATGTATCACATTGCACAATTAGACCCCCTTTTATACTAATTAAAAATTCGATTTCTGATTAAAAACATGATTTTTCAATGTTCAGAAATCCATTAAAAGCGTTCTACAGCAGTTAAACAATTGAGCCCACTCCTTCGTTTTTGTCAAATTACTATGAATTTTTTTTTCTAAGAACGAATATTTACGAAGACCATTTAAGTTCTTTTCTATGACCGAAAAATGTCAGGTACAGTTAAAATACAAATACTAGATAAGTGTGTTTATCGTTACTACTCCAACCATATCAATTTCATCTAACACTCTGACAATCGTTTTTTGCTATCTAAGTATGTAAACATTTACTGCAATACTTAGGAATACAGAGAACTTGAGTGATAATAAGGAAAGTTAATTAAATTCTCTGAGAAATTAAAGTTTCAAAAATAGTTGTAAGTGCAAAATTAAATTCATACAAGTATACGACTAGATATAGTTAAAGTAAAGTTGATGAATGAGCCAAAAGCTACAAATAATAGTTTTGTGATACGTAAACTAGTTAATCAGAAATGATTTTATTGTTTTTTATAATAATTTTGATTCTGTGTTAATATTTTGGAAGCAATAAAGTTGCAAAGTTGTGAGCCCCAAGGAGAACAGTTATAAATAATATTTATTAACAAATTAAAAGATACCATTAAGCTACAGTAAGTACCAGACCAACTATATTATATTGCCTGTTTAATTATCATGAAATTTGCAGCAACATACATACTTTTGTTAAAAAAATTTTCAAATAACTTATTAAACTCGGTTTACATTACGTTTGGACGTATATTTTACTACTTATTAAAAAAAAAAAAAAAAAAAATTAGGAATTTTATTTATTATTTGATTGGTTCAAGCTGAGATCACACGTTCATGATTTAAAAAAAAAACAGATTATAAAAATAAACGATTTGTAAATCATTGATACAGTATTTCTTTGTTTTCACAAAATGTGATTAAAGTTCTAAATTTATTTGATTGCTGTTGTTTTGCTCAAAAATTAGAAAGTAAAATTTAAATGACAGTAATAATGTTATTATTTATAGATTAAGTGCGTTACACAGTTTTTTCCACCAAGATAAGAATAGACGCACTACGAAGTGGACAAAATTTATTAATCAAACAGTCAATACTATTGGTAAATTAAGAAACTATTTATCAAAATATGCATGATTAGATAATATTTTTAATGAGTGTACGAAGCTCATTTGATATGTCGGATTCCTAAGAAAAACATAATCTTATTCGTGGTAAAACTTCATTTAGAAATCAAAGACTTTATTAATAAAAAACATGATTAGCCAGAATACCTTAGCCTGGAAAAATTTATCTTTAGAGATAATTATTTAAGGCACTATCAACGATAGTGTGCAAGTGATAACATTACACAACAAATTTAAATGACTATTATTGATGTTCTTAGTTGATTATTTTAACTCCTGATCCTCAGTGTAAAATTATTTCAAAAAGGTGTAAAATAAAGATAGCAAATATGAATTTTGTGCAATAATTTTATCTTACTAATATATAAAGCAAATTCGCTAAAACCGTTGTAATCGCTAACCGCGAAAACTACTGAACATATTTTGCTGAAATTTTGCACACTGATTCATGATACTTCCTAGATGGTTTTAGTATAGTTTTTATCTTAAAAAATTAAATAACAATAGCAATAAATAAGCTCAAAGTTTTGCAAAAATACGCCAGCTTTTCACTTTAGTTCAGTAAAATTCACTAGGTGGCGTCGACATAAAATCAAGGCTACCTGCAACAGAATTAAATAAGTGTGGTTATAATAGGCCGGAGCATCTCGATAACTGATGCAGTCGTGCTTCGGCAGTTAAACGAGCTACATAGACAATGGAAAATATAGTCCTGCAGCTGGATAACCCGGTTACGGACGACACTCTTCTCTAAGGGGAAAGGGACCTACCTATACCTTTCCATTCACCCTGAATCTCGACGAGTGCGATCGAAAAAAAAGTCATTCCAACCGATGATGTCTCCGGCATAATACCAGGAGACATATCTAGCCAGAGCACAATCTGCACTAACTCTTCAGAGTTGTGTGGCAGTCCCAACATCCCGCTTGGTACAGTCAGAGAATTTTTGGCTACAAATGTAAGCCAGGGAAAACAGCTCTGAGGAGCACGGGGAGCTACAACAGCTACCTTCTTAGTCAACGCATCCCCAACGCGCTTACCCACATGTTCCCGTCTAACGGTGAGCGGTTGGTTATCCGGGAAACGACCCGAAGACGAGATATCCTTGAACAGCAGCATACCTCCCTCCATCACAGTCTCTGTACATAGAGACTCCTAGGGTAAGAATCAAGCTACCTGTAGCCAGCTTTTCATCATCAGGAATAATAATAACAACTTTCTTCTACATCACTCAAAAAAATTTTATGAACTACAAAACCTGTTTACTAAATTTCATTTCTTTTACTTGATATAATCCTTGACGTAGACCCGGTTAGAAACATTAGGTGCAGAACGTTGTAACTAGTATTTGTCGACTGTCAGTTCAATAATGTGTTGCCAGCTTCATCTATTGAAATGAAAGAAAGAAAAGTGTTGTGTTATCAGTTGCTGATTTAAAAAACGTACTTTTTAGGGCCATTATAAGTATTTACGTTCCCTACTTAACCATCGATTTCATCGGTTCTTTTTAGGGGCCACCTAAGTGTAAACTACCTTGCCAACAAATACATTTTTACTACTATTTCTAAAAGCGATTCATCGACTAAAAGACTATATTATTAACTAAAGATAGGCACTATTAAACCAAGTCAGCCATTCACTGGCAGACGTCACCTGCGGAGTTGTTCTTCGCAAGGCTGGAAAACCCGGTGACCGACGACCCTATATTACCCTCTCGACTCTAAGCATTCAACCAGGAATCACTGATCCTCTCCAAGGTCTGCGCTGGGCAAACCTATAACAGCTATGAAGGAAAAATAACTTGAGCAAACGGGACAGCCTCCACTGAACAAGAATCACTAACCAATTTCCCCATCTAAGATCACCAAAACAACTAAATCTGCAATTAAAAAAGGTGCTTTAGACACCAACGTCTTCGACGTTATACCAGGAGACGTTGGGAAAGAGCACTACAACTAGCCCCAAAGCTTCGGACTTTGTAATTTTTCTCCCGATCAGTCTGGGTCTTCAACAGCAGGCCAGAGAAGATCACCCTGAGGTATCCAGGCAGTCACAATTGCTGTTAACTAAAGTCAAGGAAGAGTTTACTTAACAAGCTCACCGGTCTTTTTAGGGCCATCTGACGTCAAACTACCTTGCCAACAAATATATTAGAACTTAACAAAGTTGACAGAAAACAGTTTTTAGGGGTCACAAAAATTTTAAGCATGCCAAAAGTCGCAAGAGGATGAATTGAAAGAAAAACTTCAAATGTATCTAATAAATACAATTTCACTTAAGCGTCAAGAAACTGACGCAGAAAATTTATCGAGATTGGAACACCAGCGTCAAAATCGACAAATAAAGAATCCATTACGTGAGAGATCAGCTTTTCATTGTACCCTCACAGCAATCTCTGAAATCTTTAAAGATCCTACTTCAAATTTTTAAATAAGTAGAAAATGTATTTGTGTTTTTGTGGCATTAAAAAATGTAGGGTTTAAGGTCCAGGACTTTGTTGCTCTGGTAATAAAGTTGTGAGATAAAAGAAAAAAAATTTTTTTTAGTATAAATTTTTTGGGAGTTTAAAATCTTAACAGTTTCAAAAACTAGCCCTTTTCGTGAATTACACGGATGAAACTGTAAATCAACGGCTCCTTATGGCCACCGATTATTTAACGGCATAAAGAACGCACGGTACTTTTCAGCATAATTATTGTTTTGAATTCTTACACCTTATTATTTGACCAAATAAACTATATGGATTCCGAAAAAATATGTTTTCAATAAAAAGATATTTGTTCTGAGATGTGTCAGGAATATGTGTAAAATTTCTAACTGAAAACGTTTCACATTACATATCAACACACTACGGTGTTTTATTTAGTAAGTCTCGGGCGAAGCCGAGACGGGGGGCTGCTAGTTAGGAAATAAAGAGAAAAAGTTTAAGTTCTTTATTTAATAAAAATACGTGTATACGTTTATGGTTATAATTGAAAACGGTAGCAAGATTGCTGTAAAAGCTTATAAAAACTGAGACAGCTCAATGTTTATGAAGATTTTGTAAAGATTTTGTACAAGCCTAGTTTTAGGACAGTGGATTAAGTACTAGATTGTTGCTAATAATGTTGACAGACACGATAAAATTAATGTTTAAAAATCAAAGACAAAACTAACTTTTATTTAGCAAACTTATGAGATGGTTTTATAATATCTTCGTCTTTTACGATTTACATATTATTTTGTACATTCTTTATAACCCCTGTCAGTAATCTATTGGAGTGCATTGATTAAATAGCAAAATTATTTTAAGAAGATCTTTGAACTGTTTTAGAGCATGGATAAAACGGATGAAAATATATTTTATAATGCTTGACCAGTTTCTCGTGGCTATGAAATTTTGTTGGTGTTTGAAATGAAAACTTGCTGAAGGTTACACAATTTTTAAGGTAAAAATTTTTTATAAGTATTTTTTTTTATCAAGTACTTTCATAGCACAATTACAACTCAATCGTTAAAAATGTGAATAATAAAACGATTTTATTTAAACATAACTGTTTCTACTAAATACAAATTTCATTAGAATAATAAATTATGCTTAAAAAACAAATTTTTTTACCATCTTTTTTTAAAAATCTAAGGATTATGAAAAATACAAGATATAAGATTGAAACAACTTATAAGCCGACGTCATCTTTCAATAAAGTATAATAGATATGAAAAATTATTCTATTGTTGTTTGCTTTTTTGTATTATCTAAGGTAATAACGTGATATACTGCTGTTTTTCTTGCATCTTGTCGCCTCTGCTCATCTTTTGTCATTATTGTCATTATTAGGCCAACCAATAGAGCCACACAGAAAATGATATGTACAGGTATATCACCATAGTGTTCTAGCACAACCTCCAATATCATAACAAGAACAATGCCATAAACATTGTTAGCGATGTTTAATATACCTACTGAATGGGATTCAGATATCGGATAGGTGTATTCCGCTGCCATTTCAAAGCCAAGCAAGAAATATCCTGACATAAAGAATCTAAGAAAAAAGTTTTATTTCAAATTCAGGATTTACAGTAATTATATCGACACTTATTTCAAAAAGTAAGTTCATATTGATTATAAAAAAATACACTCTCGTAATAATCACCCAAGAAACATTGCAGAAGTATAAACCATCCACTTGACTTCCATAAATATTGCTATAGCAAAAAGTATTTGTCCACATAACGTAAGAAAGTACACAGTCACAGTCGTTTCTCTGTAAAATAAAATACTATTTTATAAATCAAACTTTTTAATGTGCCTATGTTGTATAAGAAGACAATTTGCTGGCTTACTTGAATTTACGCGTTTTATCTAGTATAATGCCAAAAGTTAGTAAGCTAAATATTCCTGTAAAAATAAGAAGCAGTCCAATCGTTCCAGCATCTTCATCGCCATTCTGTAATGTGACAAAAAGTAGACTGTACTAATCTGTTATTTATTAAATTGTCTCGATAATGCCAGTCAAATTACCACAAAGTGTTTTACAAACAACTGATTAAGTAGTGTGCTCAGTGCATTAAATATGCCCACGTTTATTCCGTATGAGTTACAAAGAATTAAGAAACTCTTGTTTGTAAAAAGCTTTTTCATTGGTCCAATAAATCCTTGAACCTCGCTGAGATTTATTTTCTGCAAAGCACGTGCCTCGTTTGGTGGTATTTTTGGTTCATCCTTAAAAACTTTCGGTAATACATCACAGCATAATAATAATCGTTACTATACCAAACAGTTTTTGTACATACCATAACTATCTAGTATATTTCATGACTTACACAGTACAATGAGGATTAAGTTTAGAGATGAGGCCAGAGCTACACCCCAGAACAGACGTGATAGGTCAATGCCAATGTCATGTAAACTTTCGTGGTTTTTTACAATTTGAGGTGCTAAATAGAACATCAATGATATTCCAAGCTGGGGACCTACAACTCCGAGTGACGTAGCTGTTGCCAATTCACTTGAATCAAACCAGTGGGCGGATAATTTTCCAGGCATAGGTAGCGTTATTACCTTCCAAAAAAAATCAAGAGTAAATAATAGTAGAAAATTTGTCTTAGAGTGTGAGATACAAATACTTTTTATAAACATACAAGAGATAGTGCACATAAAGATTGTCCTGCAAAAGTTGTAATAAATCTTTCAGGTGTAGCAGAAAATGTTTTGATCCATGCTCCAAGGCAACACAAGAAACTTCCTAAAATTATTATATTCCTTAACCCAATGCGTTCTGATAGATAGCTAATAGGAAATATAAAGACTACATAGAACAGCATGTAAATCATCGATGTCCAGTCAACGGCTATTAGTGAGACACCGTAGTACCTGTTTAAGAAAAGTTCCCAACAGTTATGAGATACTTAATTCAGGTTGAATTTCATGTAAGTGTGCATCTCATACCTGGACACTACATTGGCAATAATTGAATACTGAATCCACTGGCTCGAAACTAAACTTCCATAAAACATATACAATCCTAAGATCAACCATCTTCTTCGATATACTTTGGTGTCAATTTTGCTATCAACATCTAACTTTCTAACTGAACTTACAATTTTGACATTATGTATATCCGTCAAGGCACTTAAATCTTTCTTCAACATCACTCAAAAAAATTTTATGAACTACAAAACCTGTTTACTAAATTTTATTTCTTTTACTTAATATTATCCTTGACGTAGACCCGGTTAGAAACATTAGGTGCAGAACGTTGTAACTAGTATTTGTCAACTGTCAGTTCAATAATGTGTTGCCAGCTTTATCTATTGAAATGAAAGAAAGAAAAGTGTTGTGTTATCAGTTGCTGATTTAAAAAAACGTACTTTTTCGAGCTATCGTTATCAAGCGATATCAAATGAAATTTACACAAAAGTTCATTGATAAAAAGGTATAATCAATAGGTTTTCATTCACCGCAACAATTTACCGATTGAATTTTGAAAAAAACGTAAATAATCTCACTTGTATTATTTTTGATGGACAAATTTTTGTCGAAGGAATCTAATTACTTCAATGACCGTGAAATAAATCGTAAAGGGAAGCTACATAAAATATTATTAATAATTAACAATTTTGTTCTAAGATAAGTTTAACTATCTATGATGATCCTTTAATATTATTCTAATGAGCCCATGAAAGATCACTATAACACTAGACACACATGACACATCGTAATGTACTTGTTCACATAGAGTTTGGTTTCTTCTTTAAAATTCTTTAATTTTCATTCAAAAGATTTTTCATCAAGTGATTACAGTATTTTTTTAAGCTCAAGCCACTAAATGTATTAAATTGGAAACAGTGGATGTGTCAAATACTTCAGTTTCTTTCAAAATTGTATATGAATAACTTCTAATAATACACTCAAAATGTTTGATTTGAACCAAATACTACTCTTCCTAGATTTGTAAATTGTTAATAGTTAATATTGTAAGTAATAATAGAACGACTGACATATGTTTGAAACGTACAAATATAATTATAATATAAGATAAGTATTGTAGAAATATAAACAAATTTCACATCAAGAGAAAAATAGAGATGAAAAAGCGTTAGAATCGAGTATTAAGAGCTCAAAAAAAAAGTAATAGCGCAAGCCCACCTTGCAGGCGTGAGGTAGCTGAAGTCATAAAAAGTAGGTCTTAGGCTCACTCAGTAAACGGCCTTGGTGATAGCTCTTTGCGTGGGCTAGCTTGCATCATTTCTTTGTTTCGCGTCATCCGATTAGACGGCGCTCTCAAATTTAAATTGCGATGCCACTGACATTGCAACGATGAATTTGCTTGTGTAGCATAAATATGGATAATGAAATTTTACATTCTCCAGCATCATAATTAGTTATCTAAATTCTTAAGCCAAAAGAAATGTTGGTATATCAGTTGTTGTTTTTACTCATTTATTATACAAAAGAGAAAACACGTTAAAACTTACGAAAAAATTTTACAGTTTTAAACTCAAGTTTGGTAAATGTTTCATGTTTAATACTGTTACTTTTTTTTATAGTAAAATTCTCCTGTCATAACTAATTTTCAAAATATAGCTGAAATCTATTCGAAGTACTTCACTACAGATTTGTATACAAACAAGCCAGATTACTATTGTAATTCAGTTTCTTCAATTTTAATATATTTGTACTTCAAATTTTAGTGGCTTAAGTTAATTGATTATTTCAGCAATGTATCTCGTCACTTGTTCCAGCGTTCTGATTTACTACAAAAATTTGTGCTTATTGAGTTACCAAGCAAGAACCCTTATTTCACCATGGGTGGACATATTGTATGATAGCATAGAATATATATAAATATATATATGTGTATATGTATATAAAACATTCAAAAAACTGATTAAAGGAAAATTATATTTCTACACGAAAATGATGTGTAAATTGTTAAAAAACTGAAAAATCTTATTTACCATGCATAAAACATTTCAGTGACATTGAAACCTTATTAGAATTTTTTTAAACACTAATGAAATGGATAAACTTTTATCTAAGTTTGATAAAATTCTTTAAAATCACCTTTAATAAACTTACACTTATCATAAACCGTTTTTGTATACCTGTGTAATGAATATACTATGTTAGCCACTTTTTACTTTTTTTATCCTTTAATACGAGCAAAAAGATTTCATGCATTTATAGGTAATAAACTAATACTTGCTTAAACATAGAGCCAAATTACATGACAACATTTTTTGTGATCTTAAATTTTATGTTAATATGTTTATTGCAGTGATGGAAAAGAGTCGCCAATATCGAACAACTTGAATGATAATTTATATATTTGATATCGTTTCAATTTATAAAATATCGTTAAAAGTGAATACTCAAGCTCTTTTCTGTGTATTTCATATAATGATAAATAACATCTAGATTCAAGATAACACTAAGACGCACTTAATTGTTATATTTTTACATTTTGTGAATAGCAAACTGTTTTACTAATATATATTTTTACCTTACTGCTTGTTTAGTATTAACTTTGAACTTTAATCTTTGCAGCTGAATTTTAAGCGTGATGAAAATAAATGTTTCAATAATTTTGTTGTCATTCATTAAAAATTCGAAATTCATAAATTTTCTTAATAATGTAAATCACAGCGATTATTTTTAATGTTATTCTTATCTGCACATATAATGTAAATAATACTTAATGACTGTAGTTTTTACACTTAGCACAGTACTCTGCGTGGAAAAAACAGCAAAAGGTAAATAGAAAAAAAACCATCGTCTCAGCAAAAAACCTAAAACACAGAGTCAAGTCACTACAAACTTAAAGGCAACACCGAGGGGATACTAGGGGAGAAAATAAGAATTCACATGGGAAGGCAGGAAAGCTCAGCCCTACCTCTAAATTGGAAATAAGCCGCTTCAGCTTTGTGGAAGAAGGATTAAAAACAAGGAGAAAGTGCCTCTAGCTTTCTACAGTGAAAAATTGATGTTGCACTATTTTTCTTTTTTCCTTCATTTTTTACAGCTTGATGCCAGTAAGACGTTATCAACCGAAACTTTTTCATGATCAATTTCTTACGCTTAAATATTATTTTATATACAACAATTATATAGGATTTGCCTTTGGAAAAAGTTGAAAACTATCAATTAATAAAATATTTTTCAATGTTAATAAGTTCTATCAATGTATTTACATCAGTATACGTATAAAAACTTTTAACATACCATTTTTTTATATTCCTTTTTCTTATTAATAAATAATGAGAACACGATATTTTAAATAGTATCAAAAAACAATAAAGTCAATCGTACAAATATTCGT
Source organism: Copidosoma floridanum (assembly GCF_036245765.1). Lineage (NCBI taxonomy): Eukaryota > Metazoa > Arthropoda > Insecta > Hymenoptera > Encyrtidae > Copidosoma > Copidosoma floridanum. Next base: position 40,577,050 of record NW_028321881.1, read on the forward strand.
CACGAACAAATTATGTTCGAGTATGTGAATGAACAATTACAAAAGTTGACTTTGCTTTTACAACTACATCTTTACTTGTCGGACTTCTTAGTAAGCATAAGTATCTAAGAACTAATAATTTTTCTTGACCTTTTCACGCAACCTTCTACGTTTCATACTACACTCTATATTTGTGTGATATGCATTAAAGTATTTTATATGCGGCTAGAATGAATTCATGGAAGTAGAAAATCTATTTCTTATTGGAATGTTTTATTAAAAATGAGTTACTTCAATCAATATATTTTTTGCGTATTATGTTATGCCAAGTCTAAAAAAAATTTTGTTAAAGGGTTTAAAAATAATTAGCAACCATTATTGTATAATTTTAATCAATATACATTGAAGTACTAAGACATCCCGAATGGATACAATAATTATGGGTATTGTTGTATCATTTAGTTAATTAAGTAATTGATTAAAAACAAATTTAACTTCAAGGATTTGAGAGAAGATGAATTGCTTACTAATTGTATCACGAGGATTTACTCATTTATTATTAATCTCATATTCTCTAGTCAATCACTTCAAAGGCAAATAATCAATCCTAAAATTTTTTTTACTTATAACATAGAATCCACGCCCAATCATGATGTCAAGTATGTTGAATATTATTAAATAAAGCGATAACAATTTAAAATCCCTATGGTTCACCATGATAAAAGCAATAAAATATTTTTGATAATATATCGCTTCAGACGCTGTGAAATGTGTTAAAAATTTATCTGTTTTAGTTTAATTATGGAATGATGTAATATTAAATCTGAAATTTAAATTTCGCCAAAATATTGATGTTAATGTACTTGGAGAAGATACTATTCTAGTATAAGATTAATATAAAAATAAGCTGATCTAATAGGTGAATGAAAAGGAAATAAATATTTTTACTGTTCCAATAAGCTTTTTTAATATTCTTTATAGAACAAGTCTAAAGCAAGCGTGATCTTCTCGTCTATTGAATTAAGTATCATAAATTACAGTTAGTAGTAGGTGATTACAATTCACATAAAAAAATCAATTACTCCATCCAAATGTGTGCAGAATGATGTTTTAAAATTTTTTCATTCCAAGTGAGATTAAAAATTAACAAGACTTATCTACCTTGAGCTCATTTAGATTCAATATTTGTCCGTACGTATACAATAAGTGTTGGAATATTTTTTGTCGATTAGCACCATACAGTATAACTACATCAGTTGGAGGATAACTACTTGATACAAAGACGATCTATTTGAACAAAAGCTATGTATTTTAGAATATGAGTGAACAATGGAACTCTAGAATTCACTTATCGAAGGCAATCTTTCTTAAAATATTCCAAGCTGATGTGCTTACATAGCAATTTAAATAGCACTTAAAGTCGCTGCAATAAATTGTTAAAGGCACCTATTGTATATACAATTTCTGTTTTTTCTATGGATGAAAACTGCTCTTATGGACTTTTTTAGTTGGGATATGCAGTATGCTCTCATTGTAATGCTTGATTAGCAAGTAAAAATTAATACAGTTTAAAGAAAATGTTTTCAATTTTCATTCCGTTTTACTAAGTAAATTATTTAAGTTATGCGTAGGTGTACAGAAAGTTAAAATTTTTTTAATACGTAGTAAGAAAACTCCGAATTTTGTAATTACTGTAACATGCTATAATAAATGTACTTTATTTTTGTAACGACAGAATTGAAATAATAGGAAAGGTAGGATTGTCTAATACTAAAGTAGAGACACGTGTACTCATGAAGGTGCCGACAACTGTGACAACGATATTGATGTTAATTTTTTAAATGAAATTTAAAATAATAATAAAAGAGAAGATCGTGACTTCTGTAAGAACTAAATTTAAAAACTAAAACAGTTGTAATAGTTAACTAAAACTAAAACAGTTGTTATAGTTAGAAATAAAGTTTCGTCCAAATACCAACAGAATTTCGCGAAGAATACAAAAAATTATAATGCTATGAAAAAAATATAATCTAGCTTTTTAACAATAATTGATGCTTGTTTTTGTTTTTCTTCTCTTTTCTTTTTTTTTCTTTTTTACTTTATTTTTTGTAATAAAAATTTTTTTTTTCCATAAAACTATATAAATTGACAAAAAATTATTTCAAAACCTTCTAACAATAGTGGTATTCACTTCAAACATTAATTTTTAGTGATTTTATATCTTAGTGACATTAAAAATAAGTGAAAGTAAAAGAAGTCTCGAAAAATTAAAAAAAAATTTATTTTCTTGAGGTGAAATAAGATTATAAAGAAAAAACTCAAGAAAATGCCAATAATGATAAATAGTAGTATTAAAAATATTTAGTCATTTAATATGTGTATTTCTATTACTCATTCCTATTGGAAATTTATTAACCAGTAGGTTTTTTAAGGAAAACGAGAAAAGAGATAAGGATGGATTTAAAAAAGCGTTTACTTTTTATCACAGAACTTCTAAAGTTGAATTTTTAAGTTGGAAGTTACTTTTATGCTGATAATTGTTTTACTTTTTTCTACTATTATTTATACTTTTATCTAATCATAACTGCTTGTAAAATCAGAGTTACATCTCTTCATCAGAGAATACGCTCGAGAATACGTTATTTATTCTTAATATGAGGGTCAGGAAGAGGACGTACTTACTGCTGCAATATGGGTGTATTCCGTTATAGTCTCGAGACTCGCAAAGGAAATCGGAACGCTCCGATATTTTCTCGCGAAACTAAAATGGAGCGTTCCGAAACCTACGATTGCGAGAAGCGCCGACCGGTCGCGTCGATGGCAGCGCTGCGCGCCTTTAATCATATTCGTAGCCGTCAACAGTATACGCCGTACATCGCATTGTGGTCCTTTGTCTTCGTTACATTGTTCTTCTGTCATGCAAATCATTTGCTAATCACTGCTGACGCATAAGCTTCTTTTAATTAGAATGGAATCTGCTAAAATAGATTTGCGATTAACGGATCCTGAAACAGGCCAGCATTTTGTTGTGAATGTAAGCCAAAGAACTGCTGAGAAAGCTCGAAGTGGTACGCATAATTTTTTTTTTTTTCGTCCTCTTAATGATTGTATTTGGACTTATGTCGCTGAGCTAGATTCTAAAAGTAAATAGCGACTTGATTGTTTACTTAATGCTAACATAACCTGTTTATTATTTAGACCCACAATTTCGAAGGTGTTTATTAATGAATGTTAAGAACATGCAAGAAGGACAGACATCAAAAATGAAAGACAAGTCTTTTGAAATATCATCCACGGATGAAAGCGATGATTCAAACAAATCGGCACTAGTTACAACGAAAAAGGCCCCACCAAAATCACAAGGCTCTTCCATGTTCTCATCTGCAAGCGTTCAACTCAATATAGATTCTTCAGATGACGGTAACGATGATGATGATAATATAGATGAAATGTACCTAGCAGGAAGAGGCACAGAAAACAAAACAAAGAAAAATTTTAGCAAAAAATTGATTGGAAATGTAGAATGCGAAAGTGAAACATGTGATGCAACGCTTACTGTAAAAGAATCACATGGTGGTAAGTTCATCACATGTATTTATCAACAAGTATATATGTATACTCTTCTTGGCCAAATTTTTTATGTATGTTCGATTAAATAAAAAGCTACATTTGGATATTTCAGTGTGTCGGTGGAACAAGGCTATGACACTTCTCTTGTTACATGAATATGATGATATAAGTTATTTATTCAAAGATCCTAAAGCATTAAAAACCAACTGCTGGAAAACTATTGCAAAAAATATGGAAAAATGTGGATATAACGTGAGTGCTGAGCAATGTCGCCAAAGGTTAGAGTACTTGAAAACAAAATATAAAGAAGTAAAAGACTATAATGGTAAAAGTGGTAATAATCGGCGAGATTTTGAGTATATGAAGGTACAATTTTTTAATTAAAATATTAATAATTTATATATTTAATACTTATATGTGTGTGTATTGTTAATAGGAAATGGATGGTATTTTTAAAAAGGAAGTCTTCATATCACCAGTATCAACTGCTTCTTCAGTTAAAGATTCTGATAGCAGCGAAGAATCAGAAGAGGAGAGAGTAGTTAAGAGAAGAAAGACGTCGAAAACTGCTAAGCCAAGTATTGAGGACTCCGTACGCAAACTAGTTGATGAAAAAAAAAAAACTAGAAAACGTAAGGAGTCTGAGTTCAAGACAAAAATGAAGGTTTCAAATGCAATTCTTACTGCACTTGGACAATTAAACCATACAAAAAATATTAATTAATGCGCTTGAAGTACGTAAAGTACAATTCTTAACTAATTTTATACCTTTTAACCTATATTGAAAAACAAATTACTATTATGCTAATGTCATTTTCAAGTTACTTTTTTAAATTTTATTTCATTTTATTATAAGAGTTACCCAGCCAGAAGGTGCAATCCAATGAGTTTGAGCGATGGATGTATATTATATATGAATATGTTATTATCAACATCAAAAAATATGCTTTTAAAGCATTGATCAGAAGTACGAAAAAATTTATTTGTTAATTACGCGAGCGAAAAAATTTGTTCTGTACATGTCCTATTTACTAATTATAATAAAAAAATTTTCATTAAAATTAAACCCTGTAGTCTTGTCTTTTGTAATTCATTTAAATATGTACTACGTGTTGTTTTAAAAATAGTTAATGAAATTATTACTGAAATGTACTTAAATTGTTTGATGTGCATAGATTAAATATTGTGTAAGTATTGTATTGTTTATGAAACGATCTCAAATTTATATGCATCTCTTACTCTTAGTGATTAGGGATTATAATAAATAAGGCGACGTTTCTAATTGATTTTTCATTTCTCGCGCACGGTGCTTTGTGTCCTCGGGCATACTTTCCGCCCACAAATTTTACTTCCTACTCTAGGTAAGAAATATACCATTTCTCCTTTTTCAAATTATTTGCCCCACCTTCCTAAACCCTTGCTTCTATGACAATTATAATGAACACTTAATTTTATTTGACGAGCGTTAGTCGTCTTTTTGTCTCTCGCATTTAAAAAAACTTGATAGTGATAATAACTGTAGTATTGCGTAATAAATTTATGGATTTGATCAGTAAAAATTGAAATTAGATAAAAAAAATAATTGCATTTTTAATTTTGATTTATTTAACATTGATACACGCAACAAAATTACATATTCAAAGGAGCATTATATAAATGGTTGGCGATTTCATCTCTTTTTGCTTCTCCAGCGATTCGACTTGCTCGAGTTCTTACATTATTTTGAATTATTCGATGAATCCTTTGCTGATGTCCAAAATTGTATAAATCTCCTTGAAAAATGCAGATATTATGAAGAACACAAGCAGCCATAATGAATCTAGGAATTAAATCAATGCGTAACATAGGCAATTTTCTTAGTAGTCTCCTCCATCTACATTTCAACATTCCAATGGCACGTTCGACCACCAATCGGGCTTTAGATAATCGCGTATTAAAATTAGTTTGTACTTCGGTCAAATGACCATTATTCTTGAACGGAACCAATAAATGCTGTTGTATTGAGTAAGCTGCATCTCCAATCAAATGAGTGTTGTTAGGAAAGAACTCATCATTATTACAAATATCTTGAAGTCCAGATAGACGAAACACACGCTGATCGTGAACAGAACCAACCTCTCCTGTATAACAATGAATGAATTTCATTGTGTGATCAGCAACAACCTGTAATTGAATCGACGCTTGATTTTTCCTATTTATATAACCTTGCCCATTTATATACAATGGTATATTAATGTGGGTTCCATCAACAGCTGCAACAGTTCCAGGAAATTCCCAAAGCAACTGAAAACTTTCAGCATTGTCTGTTAGATCTTCAGGCCAAAAAATAAAATTATTTCGAATGGCATATAAGCCATTAACGACTCTTCTAATTGCTCTCACTGCAGTAGCTGCTCCAACAGGAAAGCGACTGCATATTTCCCTTTTAGGAAAATATATACATTTAAGATAAAACATCAAGCAATGTTAGTGAAATTAAAAATAAAAATCCATGTTTTTACCTGTAAGAGTCGGGATTGGCAAAAAACCATAACGCCACGAGCAGCTGCAACCGTGGAGAAGTTTGTTTTCGACCACATTTACGTGTATTTGTTAGTTTAATTTCAATAATTTCCAAAACAAAATTAAAAGTTTCCCTGTTCAGCCGAAAATTTTTTCTAAAACCTTCATCAGTGTACTGATCAACCACGTCAATGTAATTAAAATGCAAAATTTTTTTCTTTTTTATTTCATTTTTCTTGAGTGCTAGTAGTGCGATTGCAACGTCTTCCTCCTCACTTGATGAATCATCAGAAGATTCCAACAACTGGTTCATAAGTATTATGTCCCTTGGCCCAACATTTTGTAGATCGCCCATTGCTGGTGTTTTTATTTCTCTTTGATAATTGCTTTCAACACAAGGTCAGTATTAAAATTTGTATAAGTCTAAATAAAAAAAAAAAAACATCGATTCAAATAATTTTTAATAACTAACAATTAGTATTTTCAGAGCGGTTACGAGCAAAGGTCACTATTGTCAAATGTACAGATAAAAAGGTTAAGTCGAGGGTCAATGCGACATGTGTGTGCTGTCGACGTAATGTTGATAAATAAATATACATATATACGAACATGATTAAAGGCGCGCAGCGCTGCCATCGACGCGACCGGTCGGCGCTTCTCGCAATCGTAGGTTTCGGAACGCTCCATTTTAGTTTCGCGAGAAAATATCGGAGCGTTCCGATTTCCTTTGCGAGTCTCGAGACTATAACGGAATACACCCAAACTAAAGAAATAATGAAAAAACTTTCTGGCAATTTGCGTGTAGTAACAACATGCGTTTTGCTAGAACTGAAAATGTTAAAAAATTCGATTAAAAAAAATTACTGATATTTTTATACAATGAAGCAATAATGAGTCTTGAGGCAAGTATCATTGAAGTACCGTCTCACAGATTAACGCGCAAAAAACGGAGCGATAATCACGAAGGGGGACTGTACATGCAACTTATAAGATGAATTCTAGTAATTATTGTTTTACTAATGAGTAAAATAACGATAAAAAATGTATCTTTTGCTGACAAAAAAAACATTTGATAACAGAGTGTAAAAATTTTTTTGAATACTCCCTCTAATCAGCGTTGGAATTTTGTACGTAGAAAAAGCTTATGTTTCAACTGCGTTAAAATAGGGCACATACTCGAGAAATATAAGGGTAATGGATGCAATACATGTAAAGGGGAGCATCTATCATTATAACTTTAGAAGATATACTGAATCTCAAGATCCATCATAAAAAAAAAGCGTCAATTCTACAAAGTGACTAGCGTCCGGAACAATGTAAAAAATTATACTGTTCTCGATAATTCATTCGAGATTATCAAAATTAATTTGTGCACTTATTGAGCAGAGGTCTAGTATTTTTCTACAATTTTTTGACAACTTACATTTGAGCCCATACACAAGACGAAGAAAAAAGGAAACTTCATTAATTTTTCCTCAAAATCCGTAGACGTGACTGTGTTCATATTTGGTGACTATATCTATGTAATGTTTCTTCACAACATATATTTACTGTTACGTGAATTGCGCCCCTATTTCAACAAAGCTCCTGCCAGTATTATAGGCCAAAATTATATTGATTTGACCATTACTCGTAAACTTTACTTTTTAGATGTAGGTAATATGGTAGCTTCCCAGTGCCTTTTAGGTTGGTTGATTCATGGTAGATGCAGCTTAGGTTCGAATATGCTGGTGAGCATAATTGAATCTCAGGAAGCTTTAACAAAGAGTCCAAAGTACTTAAAAAATACGAAAAAATTGATCAACTAGTTGAAACTTACAGTGACATCGAATCATTGAAGGTACTTTATTTTACTAAAACAACAAGGGAATATAAGCTTGCCATTGAAATTCTAGAAAAAAACAGTGAATATGAAAACGACCATTGGGAAGTAGGATAACTGTAGAATGAAAAATTAAAAATAAATACTGATGGGTGCGTAACAGCAGACCGTAGACTTCAACTTTAAAAAAAAAAACTCGATAAAGATCTGATTTTTGCTGGTATGTACCTTTGTGAAACAAACAGAATTATTTGTAAATAACTTTGCCAAAAAAGCCCCCCAATTTACTTCGAATAAAAGAATTTGGAATTTACCTCATTTTGGTATTAAAAACCCTAACAAGCTCGGAAAAGTTAGAATAGTTTTTGATTCCGCTGCAAAAACAAAAGCCAGTAGTTTTAGCGATACTTATGCTTTTGACCGGTCCATATCTTTTGAAATCTCTTCTAGGGGTTTTGATGTGCTTTGGCCAATATAATTTTGCATTTAAAGCTGACTTAAGAAATATGTTTCTTAAAATTATAATTCAAAGAGGATAGAAGTTCATAGCGTTTTCTTTGGCATCATGAAGAAGGAAAACATAAAGAATTTAGAATGTCTTCCTTAGTTTTTGGTGCAAAATCTTCCTCATTTATGGCTTTATTTATTAAAAACAAAACGCGAGTCTATTTTTATCATGGATGCAGCAAATAGTAATATTGAAAATTGTTACTTAGATGATTATCTAGATAGTTAAAAAGCCTTAGAAGAAGCAAAAAGAAGAGTTATGCAGGTCAGAGAAATTAATAAACATGCGAACTGGGAAATGCACAGTTGGGCCAGTACTACCCTAAAATTTTAGATTAGGTAAATCTGTTCTAAAGTTCCCAAAAAATAATTGGATTTGAATTTAGAAAAAATTTCAGGTCTTCGTTGCTTAAATGTTACGGACACACGTGAGTAAAATTTCTCCTGCAATCCTCAATGGTAGTAACGTTTTAACAAAAAGTTGAATCATGTCAATTACTGATCCAGTTGGTTTCCTTTCATCATTTAAAATTTATTCACGTATCCTTATGAAGAAAATTTTGAGTAGTGGTATAAGTTGGGACGGAAAATTACGTGAATTTGAATTGATTTTTTGGAAACTATGGATACATGATTCATTTAAAATTAAGTCCATTTAAATAAATCTCTCTTAGCAATTAAAAAACTTTCTACTAGATTCAGCAGAGTTTATACGTGTTTTGAAACGCGAACAGTAAGGCCTACGCGGCCATTGCTTATTGGAAAATTTTTTTTCCCAGATGCTAAGTTTCATGTTTCCTTTATTTTGGGTAAAAGCCAAGTAGCCCCTTTAAAACCGCAAACAATTCCTCGAATGGAGCTTCAAGCGACTATCTTAGTTGTTCGAATTGCCAAAGTAATTTGTGAAGAAAATGACTTTCGATTTATGCGTCATGTTATTGTACTGACTCTAAAATATTATATTGAATTCATAAAGATGCACGTGATTTCAAGGCTTTTGTTGCGTACCGTTTAGGCGAAATCCAAGAATATTTAAAAGCATCAGAATGCAAGTGGGTTTTATCCAAAGAAAACGATGCGACGAGACTTACTGCTGAATTTTTAAGTGATAGTAGACGGATTGTAGGGCCAGTATTTTTTACGTCAAAATAATTCACAATGGGAGAAGTCATCTTTATCTTTGGAATTTGAAAATAACGATCAATACATAATAGAAAATCAGAAAATTGTCCCTAATGTGAAAATTCAAGAATCTGTCATAAATCTTTTGAGATTCTCATCCTGGAAGTGTCTTGGTTTAACTCTTTTTTATATATTTAATTTTTATACCAAGGTAATGCAAAAAATCAAAAAATTAAAAGTATTTAACTTAATCAAAAATATTTGAGCAGACAAAACTTTAGTGTTTAAAATTAAGTCAATACGCTCCTGTTACTAAAGAAATTCGTTCTTTGAAAAATGATAAATACATTTGAAAAATAGCCGAATTATAAATTTGAGTTTATTTCTTGACCAACACAATGTTTTACGCATAGAAGGCCGTTTGAAAATTTTTTGAAAAACAATTCTTTATCAAAATTAATTACTTTGGATGCGAAAAATTACATTACCAAATTACTGATAAAATTATATCACTAGATGTTTTATTATACGAATCACGAGAGAGTAGTTAATAAAATAAGGTAAAAATTCTGGGTTTTTGATCTTTGATAAAAACTACGAAATTTAGTTTATCAATGTATAAAATGTCGCTTTCTTTGCGCGAAGTCTGCTATTCTAAAAATGGCTGACTTACCACCAGCTAGATTAGGATTTTATTTACGTCTAGTAAGTCACTGTTGGCTTGATTATTTTCGTCCTACTTTAGTTCCAGTGAGCCGACGCCAAGAAAAAAAAGGGGGCATTGCTTACCTGCATGTCTATTCAATCAATTTACCTTAAAATGTCCTTTAGTTTGAGTGCAGGCTGTGTGATCATGACACTGACAAAAAAGTTTATTGCTAGAAGAGGTCCCCCACTAGTAATTTATTGTAATAATGGGACCAATTTTCGTGGTATGGTATGGTTCGTGGATGAAGAGATTAGTTCGTTTAGTTAAATCAGTACTTATTTAAGTTTTAAAATCTCAGATACTTAAGGTGGCTCATTATAACATTGAATTACCTTATGTATTAACGAAACTTGGAGAAATTATACTTGAATATGAACCAAGCCACCTCTAAAAATTTGAAGCTGTGTTGCCAGGCAATTTTTTTAAAAACAAATCTCTTACAAATTTATATTTAAATTGGGCTCTTATGGAAGGTCATACAATATTGATTTAGAACGTTACAGTATTTTCTAAAATATACCTTAACTCTTTGTATAAAATTGGCAATTGAAAGGAGAAGTCATAAGCTTCTCAATGATATCGAAAAAATTTGGGTGTCCCAAGTAATATTTTAGTATTGGTTATAAAATCGTGATTATGTGTGAAAAAACACAGGTTACTTATGTCATCACAGTGTCATGACCGGATGTTTATAGGTCTGATGGTCTGATTTCACGCAATCAGATAGTACACGTGTGATGAGGCCACCATATAAGGAAAAAGTTTTGTTAACAGCACTCGCAGGAATAGAATATTGTTTAAACTCTCATCCTTTCACTCATATTTCTATGGGATACCTAGATTATAAAGCTCTCACCCCTAATCATTTTTTTTTTGGGTCATCTTTCAGTGAAATAAGATTTGGGATTCATAGTTTATTTAGAATTTATTCGTGTAAAAAATGGCATTTAACACAGCACTTCGTAGATATCTTTTGAAATAGGTGGTTGCGTAAGTATCTACCTACCCTGATGCCTCGTAGAAAATGGCTAAAAAATGATAGACAAATAAAGATGGAAGACCTTGTCTTGATTTTTGATGATGATTTACCAAGTAATTGGTGGAGAAAAGGTAACACAATAAGAGTTTTCCTGGAAAGAATAATCAAGTGTGAATGACAGAAGTGTGGACTACTTAAAAATCAATTTTTAGTCCTACTAAAAAGCTTGCTAAATTTTCAAGGGTACCAAACCCAGATATTTTGTACAAAAGAAAGAATGTTCCTGTCACACAATAATTAGAAAATAAGCTCGCTTTTATAATTTAAACTTTTGAGTGCTCCGTCACGATGGAAAAAATGTAGCCACTGCGAAAGCCTTACGTGTCCCGCAATAGAAAATAAGGTGATTGGAAGTAATCGGTGTCGTCCGGGGTCGCTTGTCCTTTGCCACCACTAAAACAGAAGAAAAATGGGGCAAGAGGAGAGTGAGCTTCCCTCTTGCAGATGGTATAGCCATGGAGCGCTCTAGTAATTAAAAAGTGCATTGCTTAGGGATTTGTATTAATCAAAAATCAAAATAAACCTAACGTATGTTTTTTCTCTGAAACAACTCTCAGAGTCTGTTAGTATTTCAAAGCGATTGGATGCATATTTAAATTGTAAAAATAAATAAAATACTGTCTAAAAATAAGGATTTGAGTTTCTTCTCGTTCGTAGTGAACACCTTTCTTCTTCTCAATTAGTCATTTTTTGAATCCATATGATTTAGGCTTTATTAAGTTAACGTGAATCCTTTTTTGTACTGTGGTATTTTTGTAAATAAAAGGCAAACAAGATAGCCAAGTCTACCAGTCATTTTACTTACAGTAATTATTTAACTGTGCCTTACTCATACCTAAGATATTAATTGAAACAAGAGGCTTAACGTTTAACCATCACTAAGGCCCCAGAGACGGGTAGACTTACCAAAAAGTATGGTTTTGATAATTTTTCCAGCAGTAAGGCTACTGACTTAAAGGTTAAGACTTGTCCATAGAGCTGTTATTGTTACAATAAACTGTTGTCGTGCTCAACAGTATTCCATGGCAGCTTCTATAAGAAGAGTTAAAATGGTTAGACATGACGTCTAATAGGAGTGTCGCTTACATTTGCTGTATTAACTCTCTCTCATTCTCTTTATCTCCCACATACATGTCCAGTGGCATTGCTCTCTCTCTTAACTGATAAATGACGAGACCAAATCTTCCTCTCAGTATAGACACGTGGTACAACCAAGATATAATGTAAGATTATCATGAAGATCTAAAAATCCTCCAAAAAATCCTCGAACGTTACACGGTTTTTTGTACAAATTTATAGTTAAGGTTTGTGCTACATATGCCTATAATATTTATTTATTATGTATAGAAAATTGTACATCAACAGCCGTGATAGTGTTACGTTACTTGTATGATTCTGAATATTTTGATAACTGTACCTGCATTTATTTTCAACTCACTACAAAATTAGATATTCCACACAACACTAGCCTTAAAATAATTCAAGTTATATTTTTTTTAATTCAATATTATTCAAGATTTAAAAAAAAATTTACAAGCACTGCTTCATTTTTAGACATTAAACAATGAAACAATATCGTTGAGCAATTCCATTCCTTCTACAATTTTAATTCAGTTGAAAAAATTTACACCTAGATTTTCAAATAAACTTTAACAATGTTTTATATTTTCTGACTAGTCTATATGGCTCCTCTTATCATTTATATTTTAAAACGAATCAGCGGAATTAGACTTCATTAACAACGGAAAGTACAAAATGAGCTTTGACAGAGTGTACTCGTAATTCTTTTAAAGTGACATTTCACTACAAATCTACACATCACTACAAATTTTTTTCTTTGTGTGCAACAAACTTTTTAAAGCTTAATACTTGAGTAATTCTTAGGCGTTGTACGCGAATAAAAAAAAATTTTATGAGGTATGTTGAAAATTTATGAAAATTAATGTTGCTAATTCAAGTAAACAGTAACTGCATTTTTTCAATTAAATTGAGACTAATTGGCAGAAACAGGTTTAAGAACATTTCTTTCTAAAATGGCAATTTCTATTATTACGGTACCAGTACAAACTAAAGTACACTATCTCTTATTCTTTAAGTACTAAAAAAAATACAACCTGAAAAATATGGTGTTGTAAATCAATCAACAAAAGCAATGATAATGTTATTATAAATACATTTATTTGTTAACTTAATATTCATTTGTTCTATATGTTTTTTAATATTCTCATACAATTCTTTTTACTACACAGTACTTTACACGTAATAGCGCTCATGCATACATTCATTTATTTCTATCATGAGTTTAAATTAATAAAAAAATTAAATTCAAGAATAATTACACTTGTGGTATGCAAGAATATTAGAATTCACTCAAATTCATCGATTTCGATCGATGATTTTTTATTTATACAACTCTTGTTCGTGGACTTTTATCTGGTTTTTATTGTTCGATTCCTTATTAGTTTTCGAAAGATTTTGAATATTTACACAGAATAACTACTATTTTTTCTTTTGCAAATTTCAAGAGCTCCATCTTTTTGGTCTTAAGCCCTTCAAGTGGGCACAACTGAGCTGAAGTCACTCTCTTGCAACATCATAACATTAATTTTAAGAAAAATAGACTAATTCATGTTAGTGGTAAAAAATGCACTAAGTATAAGGTATAGGTACTGTGAAGGCAGATGGCACAGAAATTGCCTTGTACCCACGATTTGTGGCAAAAAATTAATGGATATTTCGCTAGGAACTACTCAATCGGTTGCGGTTACAAGAATCAGTAAGTATTCTAAGCTCTTGATAATTGACAGTGTTAAAATGTAAAAACAATTGTCGAAGTAAAAGTAAAAATACATTTAGTAATGATTACATAGGAAATGTTTATTGAGAAAAACTTTATACTTGGGAAAATGACTTTAGTGGAAACTTGAGGCAGTATATTTAGTACAAATAAAAATAAGAAAAAATATCGTGATAAAACCAGTCGCAAGGGATCTCCGGACCCCTACCCTGGTCAGAAAGAAGTTCCATTCACTTTTTTGCGGGTGTTAGCTACGTACAGTCATAATATATACGATAAAATATCAGTTTAATAAAGCAAAAAATAATAATAATATTAAAATATATTCGTTATGTACATAAAAAATAGCGATAACTTACAGGAACGTTAAAAAAAAACAAAAACATAATTGAGAGTGAATCGACCAAGTGATCAGTGAATCTTTAGAATTACATGATAAAGATAGCGATTCTGTAAAATTTTTTTCAAGTTAATTCTTTTATATTAGATTTATATATTTAACTTCAAGACTGTAGAAATAAACGTGGGTCTGTATGCAATTTTTTTTTAACTAAGGAAATAAAGAGCGAGTCATTCAATTATTTTAACGACAATTAAAATGTTCCAAGTAACTAGTGCTTGACTCGTCATAAAAATTTTAAATATGATATTTACAGTTGCTGTGGCCAATTAAGTTCTGAAGAAACTTTTAAATTTTGTTTAATATATTTTGGCACGGTAAGTACGAAACGAAATAGTGCAATAGTTCTTAAAAAGCCAAGAATCAAAGTCACTTTTAAAAAAAGACTTATTTTTAAATAATAGATAAAAAAATTCACAAAATGAGTTTTCGAGTAAATTAAAACGTAAATCATGATTTTTTTTACATAAATGTGAAAACTAGTTAGGTTTATAAAGAAAATGCATTTATGCCGTAGGAATAAACTGTTAAACGTTATGTCGGTAATACCATGAGCCTTTCACACACATGAACTATTTCGCCACCCCACTGAAGGATTGTATCGAAACTCTGTAACGAATTAGATTTCTTTACCTCATTCATGCTTTTAAATTATAGTGTAAAGTGTACTTAAAAAAATTCACGGAAAATAAACAAGTATTGTGCAAATGGAACTTTTAAATTCATAACTCTTAGTCGTCAACCATGTACTCGCTGATCTATCAGGTTTTAAAAAAGAAATTGTGTAAAAAAGTAATCTTCCATTAATGTTTTTTTCCTTTTAACAATGCTATTTTCGTACCTTTATTTATAAAGATTCCTACTAGGTTTTCTGCCGCACCATAAGTAGCTGGACGATGTAGTGGCAAAAAATCACGCTGAATTTCTAAATGAAATAAAAAAAATACCGGCACAGGAAAAAAAAGTGGACAGTACTTTTGACCAGACTTCCGTACCTTCATGTATTTTAACGCTTTGAATTGGAATCCAAGGTCCGTTTGATCCGTGCACCCTCAAAATTTCGAGTAAATTACGAAAAACTGCAAAAAATAGCCGAAAGTCGTAAAAAATCACATATTAAGCTCTTCAAACATTCAAAAAAAATTTTGTACCCATGTAAGAAGGTTAATTTTTACGTTTTTAAATGCGTTAAATTTAAATCCGAGGTTCGTTTGATCCGTATACCCTCAAAGTTTCGAGTAAATCGCAAAAAACTGCAGAAAATAGCCGAAAATCGTAAGAAATCTTATTTTTAGCACTTTAAATATTTGGGAACATTTTTATAAACATGTTTCATGGTTTATTCTTATATATTTTAACATGCTGAATCCAAATTTGACTTATTCTTGACCCAGACACCCTTAAAATCTCAATAAATTTGCAAAAAACAGCAGAACAACCCCAAAAAGTAGCAGAAAATCACAGTAAATCGTAAAAAATTGGATTTCTTTGCTCTAGCTAAGTATAAAAAAATTTAATGAAGATTTTGTTTAGTTCTCATGTTTTATTTTTCATTAAGTTGAGGTTAGAGATTTGTTTAGCTGCAAAACTTTCAAAATTCCAAGAAAATCGTATGAACAGAAGAAAATTGCGTTTGTGAGCGTTAAAAAACTAAAAAAAGTTTTTTTTTCAAATCTTTTCGAAATCTGGCTTTCTTGTACGTCGGAAATGATGTAAACAAATGGCCAATATAAGGAGTAAGAAGTATTGAGTATGAATATCATGGATATAAAATAATGCAATGTAGGTCTACACATGTGAATTCTGTTTTCGTTTATATTTCTCTCACACTTTCTTCCTTTCGTAGCGAACTTTTTTCTCTTCGAACGACCTATAAGGCGGGTTTCTCTTTCTCTTATTTCTCTCTTAAGTTGTTTCTCTCTTCAATGTCCAACAGAAATCAGCCATCCTGTTGATATCCCAGCTTCCTTAAGACTGATTTTCCATTTCACTTATTTCTTGATGAAATCTTTCTCTTTGCTCTTTGCTGTAATCTCCAAGGTTTTCTGGGAAATAGTTAAGGTGAGAATGTAAAAAATGTAATTTGAGACTCATCAAACAACCCAATTGTTTGAAATTGTCTAACAACTCTTCGACTATATTCTGGTAATTCTCACTCTTCTCATTCCCTAAAAAGTTCTGAGATATGCTCTTAAAACCTTGCCATGCTGCTTTTTCTATATTATTCATCTTTGTAATAAATGTTTCATCATGAAATAACGCAAGAATTTGAGGACCATCGAAAATACCCTCTTTCAATTTTGCATCACTTGTTGCGTGAAACTTCTCACCAAAATATTGAAATCAATCACCATCTTTGTTCAGAGCTTTGACGAATTGCTTCATGAGATCCAGCTTGATATAAAGAGGTGGTAGAAAAAACTTGAAAGGTTCAATCAATGGTTCACGTACGATGTTGCTAGATCCTGGATGAAATTCAGTTCTCTTTGGCTTATTTTTCTGAATATAATGATTTTTCTTGTCTCTGCTGTCCCATAAACATAAGAAGCAGAGATTTTTTGTGAATCTGGATTGTTGACCTAGTATTAGAGTTGAAACTTTGAGATCACTGCAAACTTTTCACTGATAGTTCGCGGAGTCTATTTTCTCTAATACCATCTGTAAATTCTCATAGGGATCTTTTAGTTTCGTGGAATGAGCTTTTGGAATAGAAGCGTACGAATTTCCGTTATGAACCAGATCTGCTTTGAAACTTCGTTTTGATGAATCAATGAAAAATCTTCACTCTTCGTCCTTGTAAATATTTGGTTTCAACTTATTAACTAGTCCTTCCACGTCAAAGCAGGATACTAGTGAATTTTCCTCATCTTTGGTGAAGAATTTTTGAAACTCTTTATATCTATCACGATGGACGAAAGCACTAGTTTCTGTTGATAGCAAATTTTTTTTTCTTAAGTGCTGCTGCCAGGTATTCAGCTCCATTTTTGGATAAGCCAACATCTCGTATTAAATTATTTAATTCTTCTTGGGTGAATGTTTGAGGAGCACTCCTCTTAGAAACTGGTGAGTAATCGTCTTCCTCGTCATCTTTCTCAGGTTTTTCTTCGAAAAATTCATCAGTTTGCATTGCTTCCTCTACGCAAAATTGGTCAACATCCATGGTTTCTGGAGCTGTTGTTTTGTTTGAATCTCATATTTTTTTTAGATCTCACAACTGAAGAAACATTAGCGTACGAAACTTTAGTCTTCGTAGCTGTTGTTAAAACCTGTAGTATTTGTCATACAGGAATAATAGTTTATACGGCATGATGGGGCAAGCCATAACATTAGCTGCGTGAATCTCAAAGTCTTTCTTGTCTAGTCTCACCCCATCTTGTCAACATCGTATAACTTGAACCGCAAACTGTATGTGGCATCCAGTTCTCATTCTGATTAGAAATTTCTAAATCGTAGTACTCTTTGTAGGGTAACTTTAATTTATCAGACAGAGGCCTCCGGTATTTGGAAACTTCTAACTCACCACATACGTAGCAAAACACATCAAAACTATTGTTATACACGTGTAAATCATTTTTTGTGGCGTAAGACTTTATTACGGCATAAGCACCGTTAATCCAGCGACTCTGCTGCGTGGACCCGTTGCCCACCGTCACCACGTGGAGGTGCCCTAGTAACAGGCACAACCAATAGGTTCTTGCGTTATCTGAATTTCGTTTTTTTTAGAAATTTCTAATCAGAGTAAGAACTGGATGCCACATACAGTTTGCGGTTCGAGTTATACGATGTTGACAAGATGGGGTAAGACTAGACAAGAGAGACTTTGAGATTCACGCAGCCAATGCTATGGTTTGCCCCATCATGCCGTAAAAACTGTTATTCCTGTATGACAAATACTACAGGTTTTAACAACAGCTACGAAGACTAAAGTTTCGTACGCTAATGTTTCTTCAGTTGTGAGATCTGAAAAAATAGTAGATTCAAACAAAACAACAGCTCCAGAAACCATAGATGTTGACCAATTTTGCGGAGAGGAAGCAATGCAAACTGATGAATTTTTCGAAGAAAAACCTGAGAAAGATGACGAGAAAGACGATTACTCACCAGTTTCTAAGAGGAGTGCTCCTTAAACATTCACCCAAGAAGAATTAAATAATTTAATACGAGATGTTGGCCTATCCAAAAATGGAGCTGAATACCTGGCAGCAGCACTTAAGAAAAAAAAATTTGCTATCAACAGAAACTAGTGCTTTCGTCCATCGTGATAGATATAAAGAGTTTCAAAAATTCTTCACCAAAGATGAGGAAAATTCACTAGTATCCTGCTTTGACGTGGAAGGACTAGTTGATCAGTTAAAACTAAATATTTACAAGGACGAAGAGTGAAGATTTTTCATTGATTCATCAAAACGAAGTTTCAAAGCAGATCTGGTTCATAACGGAAATTCGTATGCTCCTATTCCAAAAGCTCATTCCACGAAACTAAAAGATCCCTATGAGAATTTACAGATGGTAATGGAGAAAATAGACTCCGCGAAATATCAGTGGAAAGTTTGCAGTGATCTCAAAGTTTCAACTCTAATACTAGGTCAACAATCCAGATTCACAAAAAATCCCTGCTTCTTATGTTTATGGGACAGCAGAGAAAAGAAAAATCATTATTTTCAGAAAGACTGGCCAAAGAGAACTAAAGTTTATCCAGGATCGAGGAACATCGTACGTGAGCCATTGATTAAACCTTTTAAATTTTTGCTACCACCTCTTCATATTAAGCTGGATCTCATGAAGCAATTCGTCAAAGCTCTGAACAAATATGGTGATTGATTTCAATATTTAGGTGAGAAGTTTCCCGCGATAAGTGATGAAAAATTGAAGGAGGGTATTTTCGATAGTCCTCAAATTCATACTCTATTTCATGATGAAAATTTTATTACAAAGATGAATAATATAGAAAAGCAGCATGGCAAAGTTTTAAGAGCATATCTCAGAACTTTTTAGGAAATGAGAAGAGTGAGAATTACCAGAATATAGTCGAAAAGTTGTTAGACAATTTCAAACAATTGGGTTGTTTGATGAGTCTCAAATTACATTTTTTACATTCTCACCTTGACTATTTCTCAGAAAACCTTGGAGATTACAGCGAAGAGCAAGGAGAAAGATTTCATCAAGATATAAGTGAAATGGAAAATCGTTACTCAGGAAGCTGGGATATCAACTTGATGGCTGATTCCTGTCGGACATTGAAGAGAGAAACTACTTACAAGAGGAATAAGAGAAAGAGGAACCGGCTTCATAGGTCGTTCGAATAAAAAAAAGTTCGCTACAAAAGGAAGAAAATTTGAGAGCAATATAAACGAAAACATTATTCACATGTGTAGACCTATTCTGCTTCATTTTATGTCCATGATATTTATACTCGACACTTGTTACTCCTTATATTGGCCTTTTTTTCACATTATTTTTGACGTACAAGAGGGAGATATCTTAAAAAGATTTGAAAAAATAACTTTTTTCAGTTTTTTAACGCTCACAAACGCAATTTTTTTCTGTTTTTACGATTTCCTTAGAATTTTAAAAGTTTTGGAGCTAAACAAATCTCTCACCTCAACTTAGTGAAAAATGAAACATGAGAATTTAACAAAATCTGCATGAAATTTTTTTTTATACTCAGCTAGAGCATAGAAATTCAAGTTTTTACGATTTACTGTGATTTTCTGCTACTTTTTGCGGTTTTTCTGCTGTTTTTTGCAAATTTATTGAAATTTTGAGGGTGTACGGGTCAAATGGATGACGAATTTAGATTTAGCATGTCAAAATATTTAAGAATAAACATTGACAAATGTTTATAAAAATGTTTTCAAATAATTTAAGTGCTAAAAATAAGATTTCTTACGATTTTCGGCTATTTTTTGTAGTTTTTGGCGATTTACTCGAAATTTTGAGGGTATACGGATCAAAGGAACCTTGGAATTGGATGTAACGCATAAAAATAAGTAGAAATTAACCTTGTCACATGTGTACAAAATTTTTTTTGAATGTTTCAAGAGCTTAAAATGTGATTTTTTACGATTTTCGGCTATTTGTTGCAGTTTTTCGTAATTTACTCGAAATTTTGAGGGTGCACGGATCAAACGGACCTTGGATTCCAATTCAAAGCATTAAAATACATGGAGGTAAGCAAGTCTGGTCAAAAGTACAGTCCACTTTTTTTTCCTGTGCCGGTATTTTTTTTATTTCATTTAGAAATTCAGCGTGATTTTTTGCCACTACATCGTCCAGCTACTTATGGTGCGGCAGAAAACCTAGTAGGAATCTTTATAAATAAAGGTACGAAAATAGCATTGTTAAAGGAAAAAAAACGTCAAAGGAAGATTACTTTTTTACACGATTTCTTTTTTAAAACCAGATAGATCAGCGAGTACATGGTTGACGACTGACAGTTATGAATTTAAAAGTTCCATTTGCACAATACTTGTTTATTTTCCGTGAATTATTTTAAGTACACTTTACACTTTAATTTAAAAGCATGAATGAGGTAAAAAAATTTAATTCGTTACAGAGGTTCGATACAATCCTTTAGCGGGTTGGCGAAATAGTTTATATGTGTGGAAGACTCATGGTATAACTGACAGAACGTTATACAGTATATTTCTACGGTATAAATACATTTTCTTTATAAACCTAACCAGTTTTTACATTTTTAAAAAAAAAATCATGATTTACATTTTAATTTACTGTAAAAGTAATTTTTGGAATTCTTTCATCTATTAATTAAAAATAAGTCTTTTTTTGAAAGGGAATTCTTGGCTTTTTAAGAACTATTGCACTATTTCGTTTTGTACTTACCGTGCCAAAATAATTAAACAAAATTAAAAAGTTTCTTTAGAACTAAATTGGCCACAGCAACTGTAAATATCATATTTAACATTTCCATGACAAGTCAAGCACTAGTTACTTGGAAAATTCTGATCGTCGTTAAAATAATTGAATGACTCGCTATTTATATTCTTAGCTTAAAAAAAATTGCATATAGACTTACGTTTATATTTACCGTCTTGAAATCGAATATATAAGTCGAATATAAAAGGATTAACTGGAAAATCGCCATCATGTAATTCTTAAGATTAAATATTATTCATCACTTTCTTTGACAAAAACGATAGTTTGCTGTTCCTCACCAGAAACTAGCAAGAATTGAAAATCTTTTACGAGTTCAGGACTTATTAATTGAGGCTTAAGGAACTCATTTTTTTTTCCAGTCTGGCATTTTTCATCCAAGTCAGTCCCCCAAGTATAAGTTTTTCCTAAAAAAATGTTATTAATATAATAATTATTAAATGTATTATTACTATTGACACTATTATTTATCAAAAGTTTAGAATACTTACCAGTTTTTGTTACAGCAATGGATTGTGCAGTTCCAACCGCAACATCCATGCATTTGGTGCCACGGATTGTGGGTACATGCACAACTTCTGTAGCATCTTCCTTCACAGTACTAAGTCCTAAAGCTGTGTGGATATTTTTTCCCAGTATGTATACTTGTCTCTTTTTCAAAAAATGTACATCATGGCGTTGTGGAGGAGTAATTTTAGCCCACTTATAACCACTCAAAGTGTTTACAACTTGAGGCCAAAAAATTCTATCAGCCTTTTTAAGTCCTGCAATTAAAAGGGAAATAATAAATTAAAATAAAACTTTAATTTTCTTTTAAAAACATACAAAAAATTATCTTTACCAAGTTGACCATATTGGTTGTTTCCAAATACGAACAATTTTCCGTCAATGTCTTCGGCATAGGATGACTCTCTTCCAGCCCAAATTTTTTTTATTTGGATATTTTTTTTCATTTTTATTTGGACTAGGGTAGGAACCAGCAGGGAATTATTGCCTCGGCTGCTGTTCCTACCGGTTTTTTTTTCTGGGAGCCGTCCCAGCTGCCCCTGCTCCGCACAACCAAAAGTAAAAATTTTTCCTGTATTATCTAGCAATACGATGTGGTCCGCTCCAGACACTATTTGGGTGAATCTTCTGCCTGGTTCAAGATTCACTGGACTTATTTCTTGTTTGCTTGTTATCAAGCCAAGAAGCCCATGTGAATCCTAAAGAATTACATAATTTTAATCAATTATGAGTACAATAATACTTGTTAAATATTTGTCAATTCAAAACAAGTTATTCAAGTTATAACGATAAGAAACCCATTACTTACTTGAAAAGATCCCCAACAGTACACTCGACCATCCTCCAGCAGGGCACAGCTGTGTGTGTCTCCTGCAGTGACTTGAACAGCCGGTGCTGGTAGGTTTACAAATCCAGGCACCGTCACTCCATATTCAGAAACATCCCTACCTAAGGCTCCTTCATCATTAGAGCCAAAGGTAAGGACACTTCCTTCGTCACTGAGGCACACAATATGCCGGCGACCTCGGGACATGGACACGATGCTAACGATCGTGGGATTTTGTCCACGTTTCATTTGTGCACTCACATTTTCTTCCCAATCAGACTGTGCTTTATTGCCTTGACTATACGTCAGGACGTGACCATTGATCTTTATCTGATGTATGATCTTGTGACATCTGGGATCTGAAAAACATATATGAGTAATCTGTTAAGCAATTTATTGATAAACATTACTGATGACGGCTCATTTTGACGAACCGTTGAAAGCGTACTCTTAAAAACTGTCAAATTCGAATAAGAAGCTGATATTATATAGAGCGTGGCTTACTATTCTTATGTTTTGTGCAAAGATAATTTTGTTCATACGATTTTCATCAATTAGTTTAAAAAATACTGTAAAAATAATGGTCATTTATTTTCATCAAGTATATTTTATAAGAAAATAGTTACTACCAGTTAATCTTTTATTTGTTAAATCTAGAGTAACCAGCACATAACAAAAGAATTCTTTTTAATAAGTCATCATTTCGTAGCTGTCAGAATGCTGAAACTAATACTCACGATGAAATATTTGTTAGATGTTTATCACTGCATTTTTTGCGTATACAATTGAATCGTAAATGTAAATTGTAACAAGTAATTGTTTAAAATTACTTTCTGGGATGGCATCTTTGACAAAAAGTAAAAAAATGGCAGTTTCCGTACCTGGTGGTGCACGTCACCAGGTCAAGCATAAGGCCCAGAGGACTCTTTATAATTGTCCTGGTTGAATGCCCACCAGGCGCGAATCTTACTTTTCCTACTAAGGGACTACTAAACGTCCAAATAATAAAAAAAATGATGAAAATAGAAAAAGCAACAACTCATAAAAACTTATAAAAACAATAACTAAATTTTGTTTCCAGTTTTATTTTAACCTAATACTATGCAACTATCATTATTATTTATAGTACTTATCGTTAGGTTTTAACTAAGAAATTTTTTTCTCATTTTTTAATAAGAAACTGCGTCGAAGAAAAAAATACCTCCTTATACTCTAAAAAGATTTTATATTTATTAAAAAAAGTGTAAAGATAATACATACCGTCTTTTTTTATGATTTCAAAATTTTGTTCATAAACTTTCGTTCGTTTTATGGGTAAGTAAAGATCATCTAATAAATCTGAAGAATTCCGCTTCTTAGATGAATTTTGTTCCAATGACACTGTAAAACAAAAAAGAAGTAAACGTAAGGTAACTAAATCAGCTTTACATGGGTAAAGGATTAAAAATTTTTGAGTAAAATGCAAGAGATAACTACGAAAATTTTTATGAATATGTAACGATTCAACAGTTTATATAACGTTATAATTAAGTTATCACGTTAGTACATTTTTTATCAACTGTTGTGATTTTTAAATGTATATGAGTTATGACATTGAAAAAAACGTTTTCAACGAATTTTTACAAATGTGGTACATTTTTGCCATTAAGAAGCTGAGTATGACTGTAGGCTATATTAGAGGTGAAATTGTTATATGTTTTTGTCGAAGTGATGAGCGTCATATTTTTCAAAGAGGGCGCGAACTTGGGCCCAATGAAGAATGTATTACTGTGTTCGAAAACGTACTCACAAAATAAAGTACTTACTATATTGCTTAGAGATTACTAGTGTCCGTCTAAGAGTTTTCACTGGTTTATCAGGTATGATAAGATTATCTTGTGAATTTGAAGATTTTCTTTTAATACATGAATCTCGTCTCGGTACCTCTGTAAAGAAAAAATAAAGTAACTGTAGGTAAGTAAAATTTTCTTTAGATATCGAATAAAATCTTTTTCTACAAAGTATTTTCCACAAATTTTTTCAGGTATGGAAAATTTTATACATGTTTGTACTTATGTGAAACTAGAAAGACACAAGTACTGCTTACATATATCTATTTGTCACGATCAGGGTTCAATAAACATAAATACTAATGACAAGTTAAGTTGACTCTAACGCATGTAATTCATTCTGAATAATGTTTTTTCTTAAACTTATTAAAATTTTCTTAGAAGACTCCGTGCATTCTAGTGATCTCAGTGAAAGACAGTTACTCTCACTTGACAGTACCACCTAACATAGGCACATAGCAAATGTAAAGTGCTGTTTTAAACTTGTGAGAACACTTTGCTCCTTGGAGCAAAAAAAAAAAAACTTTAAAACCTTGAAAATACTAGAAAAATACAAGTTTAATTTTAAAAAATCTCTGAAACTTTATATTGTTGGCACCAAATCAAAAGTTTTTTTTATCAATAGAGCTTTGCTTCAGCCGTCATTTGAGTCTATATTAGATCACCTAAAATAGTGTACTCCTTCGCTACTAGTGTCGAAAGTGCAATCATTGTAAATCGATGCATCTCGCAAAAAAAGGCCAATTTTTCCTTACCTGTATGAGTAACAGAGTGACTAAAATTTTTATACACGTTGAAATTAAAAATTAAAATGTCTGTCAGTTAAAGAAATTTAAATTTTTAACACATTTGGTTTGTGCATTTATCTTGTCATAATGTGGGATTGAAAAAGTGACCACTAAAGGGTGTTACAAAGTACAGTAGTGTGATTTTCCGAGCTGTTTCCGTTATATCGGACATTTTTGTTTAAATTGTGGGACATTTGAAATTTGGTTGAAACTCTTGCTTAAAGATTAAGAATAAAAGTTATTATGGTACTAATATAACATACGACTTATTTATGTGCAAGGACATGGCAGAAAAGCTAAATTTTTTCCCTAATAGGTTCTTTAAGTGTAAAATTAAGATTAAGATAGGGTACGGAAGCGACATATTTACTATATTGTCTTATGTATGTCTTTGAGGAGTCATTGTATGAGCAAGAAAATTTAACACTTTCAACACAAGTTCACCTAATTTCAACATTCAATTTTAGTTTTTTGTTGTAGCATGAGCTTCGGACACGAGTTTGACCACTTATGATAGAATTATCCATATATGTCTTTGACTTTTAAGCCTTGTTGAGAGCACAACTTCGGAGAAGCACCTTGTGCTGTGGATGCATAAACTTTATTTTCATGTTAGTGTGCAGAGAATTCCCATGGATGTTTTACAGTACTTTGCACTTTTAAATATAAAATGTTACTTACAATTTGGGCACAAATATGCGGCAACCTTGCTATTATACATACTTCGTCAAATATTTCGCTCATAAGGCACGAAATACATTATTTCTGAAAGTTGCTGGCAATATATAAAGAGCACAAAACCATGTACTCAGACAAACAAGGAGCAGATTTTAGGATTCCTTACGTATTCTCTAAAGTACACACTCAATGTTGTTTCATAAAATAATAAAAAATAGTTGAACGTGTCATTTTTTAAAATTCGAGCCATAAGGCTACAGAATCGCAAGCCTAAACCTTTTAACAACACTTAAAACGTAACCACGAAAGCTTAAAGTTAAACACCCTGAAATCTAGTGGCTGAGCACCTGACTTTTAATATTATGTAGCAATATGAAAAAGTACTAGTTGTGTGCAATACATATATTAAATATTCAGGTAATTTATTTAAAAATGTGTATATAAAAGTACGAACCATTTTTCGATCGTTTAAGGGCTGTCTTATGATCTTCATGCGACTGTATCGATTTTCGTTTAATAGCTGATTTTGACTTCTGTGCAGGTGTTACTGTTGAACAAAAACAAAATAAATATAGATTAGTTAAAACATACTATAATAAAGAAGATGTCAGAATTTTTACATGTTATCGAGTGAAGTTTTTATAATTTTAAATAATGTAACGATAAAAAAATCACTTGCACTTTTTTTTTGCCTGTTAAAGTTTCTCTATCTTTTCATCAATTTTTAAACTAAGTTTGTACGGGCTTAAGGTCAGTCCTAAAAAATGGCATGAAAGATTTTCAGAAGCAGCTATTAAAATAGGTTTGAAGTCACTTATTTTAGAACCATGCCTGTTTACTTGGCACGAGGCAGACAAAATTCTCATTTTAGTTCTATATGTTGATGATATGATTATTGCAAGCAACGATCCAAATCGGTTAAAGTTTGTTAAAGAAAGTCTGCTAAGCGAATTCGAGATGACAGATCTCGGTGAAGTAGAAGCTTTTCTAGGTATCGAAGTCGGAAGAGACAGGGAGAGGCAGGTCCTAACCTTGACTCAGACTTGAGAAAACAATCTGAAAGGCTGGATAATTTAAAAGAGACAAAATCGACAGAAAACGCTCCCTACCAAGAGGCTGTGGGCTGTCTATTATACGTGTCTAACTCTGCACGTCCACATATCAGCTATGCTGTAAATGTAATCAGTCGACATTAGATAAATGCAACAGATGAAGATTGGAACATGGTAAAAAAAGTCTTCCAGTACTTGGCAGGCACTAAATCTTTTGGGCTAAAGTTCTTAGGAAGGCAGGATAACTTAGAAGCCTTTTCGGATGCCAGTTTTGTTGACTGCAAGGGCTCTCTGACTACAAGTGGGTATGTCATCAAACTCTTCGGAGACTCTGTAGCCTGGAGAACTCACAAGCAGACCTACGTAGCATTGTCAACATGTCAGGCCGAATACGTGGCAATAGTGAAGCATGTAGAGAATTGATGGTAGTAGATAATTGTCTTAAAAACATCCTTAACAAAACCTTTTGTCAAGCTGACCCATGGTGCGATAATAAGGCAGCGGAATTAAATTCAAAAATAAGTGGAAGCGAAAAATTGAGGCATATAACAGAAATTTACGATTATTATGTCAAACAATGTGTGACTTATGGCAGAGTAAAAGTCAGGTGGTTAAGTACCAAAAACCAAATGGGAGACATTTTTACGAATCCCTTGCATATCGAGCTTTACGAAAAACTCAGAAATTATATTTTTAATAAAATCTGTAATTAAAATAAATAATAAATATGATACATTCTGTTTTAGACAAGAAGTAAGGTGCTCATCGGACGACCATGATCCCTGGCCTTTTTTACCGTTGTCACCAGTGGCATGGAAAATCTATATTAAAAATATTAACATTGTGTGATTTATAATTTTTATCTATATTGTATAACTCTTTAACTATCTCAAGTCGGGAGGGAGTGTTGAAGTGCACGACTGTATCAATAGGCTGTAGGCATGCGCATCTGCGTGAGCGTATGTGTGTATGTGGTAGAGGAGAAGCACGCACAGCGCCAGTCAGGGGTGAGCCAGTTCTGATTTGACCATAGTCAAGTGCACACGCAACATTTAGCTCTCCTTTGTACTTTATAAGGTCTGTGCATACAATCGTCAGTTATAGTCAGTCTTCAGTTAGTTTTTGTCAAGTCAGTTAAATAAATTATTCTCTAATTTAAAATTAAACAAAGTCGTCTCCTCATTTTCCTTACTCAAAACCCTTTACTTCAATATATTTAACAATTGAAAAATAATTTTAAATTTTATAAAATTCTTCTAAACATTACAAAATTTTTGCATAGTATATCGTACGAAACATTTCTTTAAATGAATAACTATTTTTCTTAATTTAAAAAGCAATTTCAAAAATTGCATTATGCTATTTAAGTTTAAATTTTTCACCTTTTTGTCGTTCAAAAACTAGCACCATTAGCCCGCATGTGGTGGTGAGCGCTTCATTGCAAAAAAAATACCTTTACAGTCCTAGTGAAAGGACTTATACTAACCTATCTATGATCAAGGTTTCTTTATTTTTATGAGCAGCAAAAAATTCATGAGCATGTTTACAGTAAAATCCTCAATACGGGATATTCTTAAGTACTTGAGGAGCGGGAACCAGCGTGTAGATTAACTTCCCCTGAGTCAAAATCCGTTTACAGAATAATTTTTTAACAATTATTCATTAGGTAAATGGATTTATAAAAGTGCTGAATTTCAGCGTATTTATAACGCCAATTTCAATGGCGCGGGCTGCCATGAAGAGCAGTGTCATCGATCGCAACAACATAGCAACAAACCTCTAAGTCGGTAAACAATGTCTGAATAGATCCCCTAGCGGGTGGGAGATGGCGCTCAAATGTAATTAAAATAGTAAAAACGTGTAGCTATAAAATTATTAGAAGCAGATAAAGGGCTAAGTATCAGAAACGTAAAAACAAATAAATAAGCGTACAAAAAGGTTACTTAGTTGACCCGAAATATTATTGTGAGATCATTCTACATACAATGAAATTGACAATGACGATAAAGATGATGATGATAATGATAAAGATAATAAACATCATAATATAATATAAGAAAAAAAAAATTGTAAACAACATTAATAATAATAATAAATACTTATAATAAATACAAATGTTAACTTAAGCAGCTATCAGGTGGAACTTGGGCCGCACTTGGGTAGTACTTAAGCAGCGGCGCTTGGGCGGTACTTTGTCGGCGCTTGGGCATAATTTGAGCAGCGGCACTTGGGTGGTACTTGGGCGGCACTTAGGTGGTACTTTGGCAGAATTTGAGCAGCGGAACTTGGGTGGTACTTGGGCGGCAGTTAGGCCGTACTTTGGCGGTACTTTGTCGGCACTTGGGCATAATTTGAGCAGCGGCACTTGGGCGGTACTTGGGCGGCACTTAGGTGGTACTTTGGCGGTACTTTGTCGGCACTTGGGCAGAATTTGAGCAGCGGCACTTGGGCGGTACTTGGGCGGCACTTGAGCGGTACTTTGTCGGCACTTAGGCAGAATTCAAGCAGCGGCACTCGAGCGGTACTTGGGCGGCACTTGGGCGGTACTTGGGCGGTACTTTGGCGGCACTTGAGCAGAAGTACTGCCCAAGTGACGCTGCTCAAATTCTGCCCAAGTGCCGACAAAGTACCACCCAAGTGCCGCCCAAGTGCCGCTGCTCAAATTATGCCCAAGTGCCAACAAAGTACCGCCCAAGTGCCGCCCAAGTGCCACTGCGCAAATTATGCCCAAGTGCCGACAAAGTACCGCCCAAGTGCCACCTAAATACCGCCACGTGCTGCAACTCAAATTCTGCCCAAGTGCCGACAAAGTACCGCCAAAGTACCACCCAAGTGCCGCCCAAGTACCGCCCAAGTGCCGCTGCTCAAATTATGCCCAAGTGCCGCCAAAGTACCGCCCAAGTGCCGCTGCTCAAATTATGCCCAAGTGCCGCCAAAGTATCGTCCAAGTACCGCCCAAGTGCCGACAAAGTACCGCCCAAGTGCCACCTAAATATCGCCACGTGCTGCAACTCCAATTCTGCCCAAGTGCCGACAAAGTACCGCCAAAGTACCACCCAAGTGCCGCCCAAGTACCGCCCAAGTGCCGCTGCTCAAATTATGCCCAAGTGCCGCCAAAGTACCGCCCAAGTGCCGCTGCTCAAATTATGCCGAAGTGCCGCCAAAGTATCGTCCAAGTACCGCCCAAGTGCCGCCGAAGTACCGCCCAAGTGCCGCCTTAATACCACCACGTGCCGCAACTCAAATTCTGCCCAAGTGCCGATAAAGTACCGCCAAAGTACCACCCAAGTACCGCCCAAGTACCGCCCAAGTGCCGCTGCTCAAATTATGCCCAAGTGCCGACAAAGTACCGCCAAAGTACGGCCCAACTGCCGCCCAAGTACCGCCCAAGTTCCGCTGCTCGAATTCTGCCAAAGTGCCGACAAAGTACCGCCCAAGTGCCGCTGCTTAAATTCTGCTTAAGTGCCGCCAAAGTATCGCCCAAGTACCGCCCAAGTGCCGCCTAAGTACCGCTCGAGTGCCGCTGCTCAAATTCTGCCCAAGTGCCGACAAAGTACCGCTCAAGTGCCGCCCACGTCCCGCCCAAGTGCCGCTGCTGCAATTCTGCCCAAGTGCCGACAAAGTACCGCCAAAGTACCACCCAAGTACCGCCCAAGTGCCGCTGCTCAAATTATGCCCAAGTGCCGCCCAAGTGCCGCTGCTCAAATTATGCCCAAGTGCCGACAAAGTACCGCCAAAGTACGGCCTAACTGCCGCCCAAGTACCGCCCAAGTTCCGCTGCTCAAATTCTGCCAAAGTACCACCTAAGTGCTGCCCAAGTACCGCCCAAGTGCCGCTGCTCAAATCATGCCCAAGTGCCGACAAAGTACTGCCCAAGCGCCGCTGCTCAAGTACTACCCAAGTGCGGCCCAAGTTCTACCTGATAGCTGCTTAAGTTAAACATTTGTATTTATTATAAGTATTTATTATTATTATTAATGTTGTTTACAATTCATTTTTTTTCTTATATTATATTATCATGTTTATTATCTTTATCATTATCATCATCATCTTCATCGTCATTGTCAATTTTATAGTATGTAGAATGATCTCACAATAATATTTCGGGTCAACTAAATAACCTTTTTGTACGCTTATTTATTTGTTTTTACGTTTCTGATACTCAGCCCTTTATCTCCTTCTAACAATTTTATAGCTACACGTTTTTACTATTTTAATCACATTTGAGCGCCATCTCCCACCCGCTAGGGGATCTATTCAGACTTTGTTTACCGACTTAGAGGTTTGTTGCTATGTTGTTGCGATCGATGACACTGCTCTTCATGGCAGCCCGCGCCATTGAAATTGGCGTTCTAAATACGCTGAAATTTAGCACTTATATAAATCCATTTACTTAATGAATAATTGTTAAAAAATTATTCTGTAAACGGATTTTGACTCAGGGGAAGCTGATCTACACGCTGGTTTCCGCTCCTCAAGTACTTAAGAATATCCCATAAGAATATAATAATAACTTTGTAATAAATTTAAAAATATTACAATCGTGATTATTTTATTCAGCGTGAGTGTAGTTTTTACTGTAGTTGTATCGTATTTTTTGCATATACCATGGACGAAGGCAATAAAAATCGTAAGTATATTCATATTTTCAAACTAACCTATAATGCACGATAAAATATAATTATTCATTATTCGGTCGGATATAGAATATTTTTTTTAGTTACTTGTTAATAATTTATTATTACTAGACTTTCGGTGACTGAGTAATAGTGTACATGAAATGTTTATTATAGTTATTAATTGATAGTGTTTATTGACTATTTACACTACAGTACGTTGAGTCAAAGAGCTTTGATAGCTTAGTGGCTAGCGTGCAGCTAACCACCTAGTATGATAGACTCCGAGAGGTTAAGGTTTGAATCCCGTTGAAAGATATCGAGATTTTTTTCTCGGGATTTTTCGACATAAGGAGTACCCAGGATGTCAAAAAACTACATGTTTGATTTTTTAAGACGATAAAAGGATTTTTAATGACAATGTCTGGACACATACAGGGGCTTCTTTTTGAGGAAAGCCAACACCTGTTCAGCTTGACGGTAAAGTCACTATTAGTCACTATTAGTGTTAATTAAATTATCAGTACAGCAATTTAGATAGTTAATGAAAGTAAATCCTTTCATATTAACCTGATACTGTCCGGGGTGTGCTTGAGACGATCGCTGCACCCTGCGAATAGTATCTAGTAGGATGAACAATGGCTGAGTCGTCTAAGGAGAACCTCGTGCTAAGGGCTTTGCACGAAAGATTTGCATGCTTAGAATTTTGAAAGATAGGTTTATGGTAAATCCTCCAAAACTCGAAAGGGACGAAGTAAGAAATACGTACAATACTGTTAGTTTAGTCAATACTTTCCCATTAGAAACAATGACAAACTTTTCGTGTTCAGCCATGTGATGGAGTATTATCGCTTAAGGAGGTTGGATCCATATGATAAATAATAGTTGGGGGCTCTTATTTAGTTTTAAAATAATTCCATATGTTATGAAAATTAAACATAATTTTTTCGGACGATCTCAGCCATGTAATTATTGAGATATTCCAAAATAAAAAATGAGCAACTTAACATGAGCTGTTATAAGAACAATGTTGTGACCTAATAATGACATTTCTTAGTAATGGTTTAAAAATCGACAAAAAATATATTTTGATACTTCAAATACTGCAGATTCATATGATCCTTTCATTTTTGTTAGTATCCATACTAATTAAAGAGAAAATCACGATTTTTTGAAATAAAAATGAAAACTTATGTTAGGTTTATGAGATGGATGTATGTATTCCGTAAGAATAAACTGTATTACGTTCTGTTGGTAATGCTGTGAGCTTCCCACACCCTTGACCCCAATTCACCTCTCCTCTGAAAGATTGTATAAAATCTCTTTAACAAATCAAGTTAATAATGACCGACGCTATGGCGCAGCAGTAGAGAGTCGCAGTTTGGTCGATCACCGAAACTTAAGCAAGCGTTCGATGCGCCTAGTACTTGGATGTGTGACCGTTCCATAGTTACTGTTATACAGCGTTTCTTTTTTTTATTCAACTGCAAACTTTAACTTTACTTGTGATAGCATTCTCAAATCTTTTACAAAAAAATTAAAAAATAGGGCTCCTGAAAATGATTAAAGATTCTTGTGAAACTATTTTGCCAATGATTATACAAGTTCTATTACATCAAATTAATGTGGTATACTATTATCATGACATTTTAGTTGAGTTATTAGTTTTTAATAAAATAATACACAATTTCTACAGTTCTCTCAACCTAAATGTTAACTCATTGTTTGTTAATTTATTACCGGATAATTTTTCGTGCAGAAACAAATCTTAAAAAACCATAGCCTATATTCGTATTAGTCAATATAATATTTGATATGTACTTCGTTAGAAATTAACGGAAAATTATTAAAATAAATGTTGTATAATTACATTTGTCGGATGTAAGGATTTAAGCACGAAAGCCAATCAGTGAATTTATACAGACTCTTTACCCATATGATTAATCCTTTTAATAAATTAAAGTGCTGTCATTTAAATCTTACTAACGAAGAGGTAAGGTCGTATAACAAATAATAATAAACAAGGAGCGCTTAATGATTGATAAAACTGTTCATATAATTTTCTATCTTACACTCACGTACAATTAAAATTTTTAGAAATAAACTCCGCAATGACCTCGATTTTTCATCACATTCTGATTTTCAAAATTTGAATGCGTTCCTAAAACAACTTTCTATAATTATAGTTGTCACTGAAAATTGTTGAAAATATCTGATGATTTTTTGTTACTGATTAGGTGTATTTATTTGTGCAATACATTTTTTATATCATAGTAGTGTCCTTGAATTATGTGGTTTATAATTCTGTATAGGATGCCATCGCATTCATTGAAGTAAGTGAAACGTCGATGTCACAAAAAATGACTGAGTTTTAATTAAAACTTTTTAAACAATAATTTCAGAATTTTTTCTGTTGTTTCCTGAACCACACAATTTGACAAGAGTCCTTAAAAATGAAAAAAAATATAGAACTGCTGAGTGGAACGCCTTTATTTGGTTAATATTATCACTGAAATCATAGATCTACGGGAAACCCAGTAAATGTTGCACATCAATATCATTGAATAAAGTATGCTGTGATAATTGTATGCATTGATAAAAGGTAAACTTATTAAACTTCCTTGGTCAAATTTATACATCTGCTTAAATTAAGTAAATATTACTCAAGTAGTTGTATCTATAATTCACAAGACTCATTTTTTGTTAAAGTGGTTGCATACTTAATAATAAGTAATGTTCTAATGGTATGCATTTACAAGTTTGAAAGAACCTCCTTTTTACGCAAAAAAATGCTCGTGTAAAGTTTGATCACGTTTACGATGTAGTTTTGAGAATATGGCTGATAAAAAATTGCTGTTATCCTGAAGATTAACATTAGCATTATCGACAAGGCAGTACAATCGTAGTTTTTTCTGTGTGAAAAGGAATAATGAACGTTTAAAATTTCAAGCGAACTTAATTTAAAACTTCACTGGAAGATGTAATTTTTTTTAGAGGCTTTTACCGTATTGGCCTGGTGCACTTTGTTGAAGGGGAGAGCTGGTGCCAGTCATTTTGACATGCGTTCTTATGGAATAGAGGGTCTCGATTTGCTAACTGTGGCCAGTGAACTAATTTGCTCCTATGAGATTTAACATGGAATCAGGGTCCAAAATGAGGGTAAAACCAGTCTTGCACCAGGTCAATAGTTAGTTAACAATCATTAAGGAATGTTTGTTTGGTTTAGATGTTTTTCGGTAAACAAAGCATGGCCACGAGAGTGTGGTAACCCGCATCATTGAAACCTTAAGAAGGCGGATTTACTCTATTGGTAATAGCTATCTCAGTTTTACCGTTAAGCAAAAAAGCTGTATACAATAAACACCAGCGTATGGTATTGGGACCCGCAGAAGAAACAAAGCTGTATCACAGTTATCTACTATTTTGTGAACGTAGACACGTGTACTCTATGACAACTATAGTAATAAAAAAATTTGACGTGAAATTTATTAAAAGGGATAATATTAACTATGCTTAATGTTGATGTTTAAGTAAAATAAGTCAAAAACATAAATATTTTTGTTATATTTATTATAAAAGAATATGAATACTTAAAATTTTTAAAAATTGCGTAAAAATATAATTTATGTTACACGTACGTCTTCAAATATAATAGCATAACATTAGGAAAAATCAGACTAATTTATTCAGTAAGGATAGAAAGAATTTTCATTAACTACCTGTTGTCAGACATTTATAAAAAAAACGTACCGTGAAAATCTGCAGCATTTATCCTTTAAGGACCTTTAGAAAAATGTTTTCTCCACCCTCGGGTGGTTTTGGGAGGCTGGTATTTTCTCAGGCAAAAAAGCAGTTTTCCGGAACTCGTTCGACAAGTCTCCGTTACGAACCTCGTTACGGACCTCGCCTTTGGCTCGGGCTGCAAACCTCTCGGTTTGCAAACAAAGACTTTTCAAACTCGTAGGAAAACTACTATTAGTAGTTCTAAAGCCAATACATGACTCTTTACGTAAAGATTTTTGCAAAAAAAAAAAATGGAAGATTACGTCACTAGGGTACAAAGTAAAAATATGAGCGCCCGAAGGACGCGCTTGTTGTTAGTTGGTGCTTAAGTCGCGTGTAATGTTTTTCTTACCGAGGGCGCAAAGTGCAATGTTGCGCCCGTGAGCATACTTTGCGCCCAGTAAATCACTTTGGGCCCTAGGGCAGAAAAGTACTTTGGGCCCGGAGGGCGTGAAAAACTTTTCTACTCGTGGGCCTAAAATGATTACAAGGGTGCAAAGTGTGACCTGAGGACTCAAAGTGGCAGATGTACTTCGGGCCCATAGTAAGAAAATAGTAGTTTTTCTACGAGTGTGAAAAGTCTTTGTTTGCGAACCGAGAGGTTTGCCGCCCGAGCCGAAGGCGAGGTCCGTAACAAGGTTCGTAAAGGAGACTTTTTGAACAAGTATCGGAGAACTGCTTTTCTGCCCGAGGAAGTACCAGACTACCAAAATCACCCGAGGGCGAAAAAATATTTTTCATACCTCGGGTGTTTTTGAGAGGCTGGTGTTTCCTCCGTAGGGAAAATAGCATTCGCCTCAGCAGCTCTATCACTCCGTGGCGACCTTACGTCCCTCGGGCCTTGCTTTAAAAGTCCCTTGGGCAGCAAAATAGCCCCAGAGACGATGGCACTTATCCAACGAAAACTACTATTTGTTACTTTTTTCCTGTAAAAATTATAACTCTAAAAAACTTAGAAAAGTTTAAAATATTTTTATACTTTAAAATACAATGATGAATAGAAATGCAAACAGTAAGTTGTAAATTAAATTTCAGCCTGAGTGCTACACTTTTTGCAAATAGTAGCAGTGTTGATCACATTTAATCCACGACAACGTTTACGAAATTTCTTAATAAAATTTTTGCTCCATTGACAAAGAGTTCTCAAGACTTTCCTGCTATTTCTTTGACGAATAATAAAAACATGGAAACTGTGTTGTTAACTTAAATTTTGTCAAAAATTTTTTTTTTAATAGTATAATTAACTGCTGTTCAGCCAATATAAATGTCTTGCATCACTTCCTAATATTTAATCGCCATCACTCCAGCATTTTTGAGGTTTTAAAACAACTAATCGAAGTTCAACCTTTCCATT
Organism: Copidosoma floridanum; assembly: GCF_036245765.1. NCBI lineage: Eukaryota > Metazoa > Arthropoda > Insecta > Hymenoptera > Encyrtidae > Copidosoma > Copidosoma floridanum. The sequence goes on from NW_028321881.1 coordinate 40,613,824, forward strand.
TTTAATTTTGCTTCATCGTAGAGGAAGCTTTGCATCAGTAAAAAAATTACGTTTTCGTGAAAGAATGTTAGAAATGTTCCATATCGTGTTAAGAATAAAAAAACATCATTTTTAGAGAAAGTCTGTCCGTCTGTTTGTGGGTGTTTGTGCATGTATATAATCAGTCATATCTCTGGAACCCAATAACAACCAATTTTACTGATTTAAGACTTAAAATATTTCTTTTTTAATTTCCATAGGGGCTCCAAGAAGTAGTTTTAGTATTATACCTTATAAGGTCGTTATAACAATTTTATAGGATAAAAAATCGGTTTGTTGCCTTGTAAAGGGTGAAAAACTTATTATAAAATTTTTTCAGTAGCATAAGGTGATAGAGTATAAAAATAGCTTTATGTACGGTGAGGTACTTTCTTAATAAGTTATTTTGTTCAGTTTTTATACAAGTACTACTAAAATTTTTCCAAAAATATGAGTAGTACTATACAACGAATCTACATTAGTAGTGAATTAATAGCTTAAAATTTTTTTTGTATCTATTTAGCGACTGAGAAAAAAACATGTTATATACCTTATCATAATTGTTATAACGATATTTTGTGCTTAAGAATAAGATTTACGCTTTTTTAAGGGTAAAACCTTATTTATGAAACTTTTGATTAGTATAGTTTAACAGGGTATAAAAAAATCATCATTTTCTATCACACAGATTTTTGACAAGTTTTTTTAAAAATGTTTTTACTAAAGTCATTTTGAGTGTCAATAGAGACAAAATAATTAAATTCATTATTTTTATGTAGTACAGCTAAAATTTTCAATTGAAAAAATTGTTTGATTTGTGGTATAAGACCTAAGTTTTTTTAGAAAAATAATAAAATAAAATAAATTTTAAAGTTAGTATTTTATGAATACCAAAATACGTTATGTAATATTATGTTCAATTATATCTTATATTTGCTTGTATAAAATAATGAAAAAACTTTTTTTTTTAATGGGAAACAGAAAAATAATAATTGAGGAAGTTAATTGTTTCAGACTATATTAGTTAAAAATATTGTCAATTAAATATGTTAATATGTAATAATATTATAACACGTCATTTACAAATTTTAGTCACAACGCTCAGATAAAAAATACGCATGTCATAATACTTTATGATTACGTAAAATACGAATCCTGAAAGTTGATCATCGTGAAATTACGGGTCTATCACTTTTTAATTACCTTACACTTAGAGGTAATTTTTTATTATTGAGAAGTACAAATATGTGAAATGTTAGTAATATGCTCAGGATGAGAGCAACAGAGCTGACATAAGCAAATAGTAATATTACTACATTAAAGTGTAGGTCATGCAACCTTTTGAGTATATTCCTTTGAAACATTGTGATGGCCTCCAAGTGAATTTTCTAATAGAATTGGTTGAGTCTATGTGGTCTAGGTGTCATTGATCATTATTGTAGAGAGTGCTATTTATCGAGTTAGTTTTAAAATTTGATCTAAGTTAGTTCCATAAAATTCTATGATTACTTTAAATTTTCATATTGATGCATTAAATAATCGTAAATTGTACTATGGAAAGAATATTCGTACCTTAAAGTAGATATTCATGCGGGAAAATTTAAAAACAAAATTTTGTAAAAATAAAATAGACAGTATTTTAGTAAGTTATAAACATGTAAACAGAAAATAATATTTTCTGTTTACATGTTTATAACTCACTAAAATACTGTCTATTTTATTTTTACAACATATTATGTTGTAAAAAAAAAAATTAAGATATGATCAAAGTTTAGGGGGGTTGAAGCCCGAAGCGCGCAGCAGCGTAGTCCCTAGTTTACTTAAATTCAATATTAGTCAAATTTACCGTGGGCAACTAGTGCAACAAAGTAAATGTACCTCACCAACTCCAGTGAATCTTATCCAATAATATTTTTATTCCAATTGACTCGGATATCTTTATTGATATTTACTAAAAAATGTTTCCTTAATAAATCTTCTAAGATAAATAATTTGTATATAACTTCTTAATAATTCTTTAGACATCAATTTCAACGCGAATAATAGCGCTGATTTCCATCCCGCATTCCATGGTATAAGCGGATCAAGAACTTTCTTTAACGACAATGAAGCTTATAGTTATCATTGCCAGTCATCTGAAGTTAACTATTCAGGACTCGGTACAGATACCACAACAAGTGAGTGTACTGATGCACGAAACTGCAACTGTGAGGGTAAAAATCAGATCAATAATACATTACGTCACTAGGGTGCAAAATACAGCACACAAAGGGTGAGGTTCTTGTACGTTTGTGCCCAAGTGGCATAAATTGTTTATCTTATCAAGGGCACAAAGTAAAATTTTGCACCTGCGAGAAAACTTTGCGCCCAGTAAATGACTTCGTGCTTTGAGAGTAAATAGTAGAATGCGTTGAATAAGTGCCATGCCACCACGGCTATTTTGCGGCCCGAAGAACTTGCGAAGCAAGACCCAAGGGGTCGTAGGGTAGCCCTGGACCGCTGGCGTTATGCGGCGAAACCTATTTTTCATACTTAGGGCGCAGCATCAACTTAAAAAAGCCTAAAGTAGGAAAAAATATATTGAACTTTTGAATACAAACTGTTAACAAGTGCGCAAAGTGAACAGTTCCACTGTGGGCCCATGGTAAGGATTAGCTGTTGTCGTGATATAAGCACCATAACCGTAGAAGCTATTTCGTTCCCGAGGGAAGTGCGATGCAGAGCCCAGGGGTTCGTAGCATAGCCTCCATTGGATGGCGCTTCTGTGACGAATTCAATTTTTCCTATCGAGGACGCTGAAAATGTCTAAAGGTCTTGAGGTAGGAAAATAGAATATTTAGTTTTTATGATAAAATAATAAATACAAAATCAGCAATATTTTGTCATTGTATGTTATTAATCAAAAACGTTGTTCATCAGCCTACAACTTGAATAATATCAACAGTGTTAATTACACTTCTTCTCATAACAGTGTGCTTCAAGCTAAAGCTTACGATGCTGGAACTAATATTTACGTTTGCCAATCAACTGAACATGAGCTTGTCGAAAGACGTACCTATACTACAGAAAATCAATTTGCGAATGCACAATACTGGAATCCTGAAGATGTAAATGTCACTTTAAACATCAATTCATGCAATAATGAAGTTTTTTTAATGGATTTAATTTTATTTTCGAATTGCAGGCTTTCACTTTAACACTACAAACAGTATCAGTCACTACCCAGCTTATTATAGTTATAATGGATTAAACAATATTATACACGGTACTCATACTAATACTTGGATTTCTCAGTCACCTGAAGCAGAGCTTGCCGCAAGTAATAGTAATACCGAAGCAAATCAATACTACAATATACGAAACTGGAACTCGAATGGTAAAAATCAGATCAAATGAAACATTTCCGTAGGAATATATTTAATTTTGAGGGCCTTTAATAATTGTCTAATTGTACATTATTTATAATTAACTTTTGTATTAGACTTCAACCCAAACACTTTCAATAATGCTTACCAATATCCTGTAAATTATAAATATAATAGATAACTAGTTCATTAACCCATATTGAGACTGATAGTCGAGTATTTCAACCATCTGGAGAAAAGTTGGTTGAAAACAGTTCAGCGACTCCGAAAAACCAATGTACGGATACACAAAACTGTGATTTTGAAGGTAAAAATAGGATGTGATAATTATTTTGCACAAACATGATTTTTATATATAAAAACACAAGTATTAATTTTGTTTCGGACTTCAACCAAAACACTACCAATAGTGCTAATAAAAATGCTGCATGTAACGGTGGTGATGGGTCAACTGTATGTTACGATAGTGCAACTGATGATAACTTATTGTTACGTGGGATTCTTGGTGCGGGAATATATAGACGCGTGACTTGTTGTTACTTATGCTTTATTAGAACTACTTATCATTGAGGGAAGTTGTGCATGTATTATCGTTTCGCGGCCTTCGTCCTTACCCTCTCGCGTCTCCAGCTGTTCTCCCTGTCCCTTCTCTCTACCTTTCCTATCACCTCTCTTCTCTATCCCCCTACCTTTCAGGCCCAAGCCAGCAGAGGCGCACGCACGCATAGCTATATGCTATCGTACGTAACAGTATCTACGTTTTCTGATTCAGTTTATTGGAAACAATACATTTACTGAAGATAATCAAAGTACAGATGCACTAAGCGAGAATTTTGAAGGTAATGATCGCAAACTTAAGTTGCTTGGTTTTGTAGTGGCTAATTAACAACTAAAAATTAAATTTTAATTGACAATTAAAATTCGTTCGGTTAGAAATTAAGTGCCACGTTTGTTCAAATATACCCATGATCTAATCGAATTGTAGCAAACTTCTTCAGATTACACAGAACATCGGTGATTCAATTCTTCATTTTTCGCTTGGATTCGTAATTATTTTAACAATTAATAATCAGCAGTGACTGTTCTACAAAAGTTTATTATATTATTATATTTTTTAATTTAATTTTTAAAAAATGTAAAACCACGCATATTTTAGATTAAAGTAAAAAATTAATAAATTGTAAATTTCTTGTTTCATGTAAATAATGGTCACGAGACCATCTGCAGCAAACACAATGTTTTATTTCTGTTTTACATCACCCATATTTTTGGAATATGATAAGAAACTTCCACAGATCAACAAAACGCCCTTTGTTAACTGTTTTTTTTATGTTACAGAACCACTTTTTTTTTGTTTCTTTTTTTTATTTTATTTTCATAACTTTTTTTATTTTTTTTTATTTTTCATAACATACTGAAAAGCAGTTTATATAAACTTTTGATTGTTATATACATTACATTTTTCCACCTCATCAAGAATTAAATAATCTGCTGTAATGATATTTTTTGTTCTTATGATTAATAGACCAGTCGTCTCTTAAATGCAAAAAATTATATTTTATATAAATTTAGAATTTTTTGTTATCATCGTCTCTATTATCAAAGATTTTGACATCGTTAATTATCGTTCTGTATACTATAGTAATAATGGGCCTACAACTGCTTTAACGAACATGACTTTCGATACACTTTTCTTTGTGTCACATAACTCGTTTCTATTTTATTTTAAGGCCTGTCACATGATGCTGAGTCTTCCAGTGACTCTCGGACCACACGAGTTACTACTGATACTTGTACATTTCTGAAAAGGAAGGCGAATAGAAAAGATACTTCTAAGGTTGTCACCAGAAAGCGTAAGAGGTATGACAATGATTCAATTGACGAAGTAGCAAAGTAGTCTCATGCACAGGAAACGACAGGTTTTGAAAGAACTGGTGAAATTGTTGCAAAATCTATGAAGGCTAGTTGCTCAGAACTATGCAATTTTAAATGTTTTAATAAAATAAGTGATTTATATAGGCAAATCGCTTTTAACGTGTTTTGGAATTTAGCTGATAAAAGAAAATAATTGCGATGCATTAACAACTGGGTCGGTCTAAAGAAATCTTCAAGTTTAAGTGGTCACTAGCAAAACGTTTTGCTAAATCCTGGAAAAAATTAGTACGAGTTGAAACTTTCTGCAGTTGATGGCCCCATCACTGTCTGTCGTACAATGTTTTAAGGAACTCTCGGTAAATATAAATATACTTATTATACGACCCTTTTTACCATGTAACATATTTTAAGTAAATTATAAAACTAAGTATTTGATTATTTTCATAATTAAATCAATGTAATCATGACTATTTTCTCATTAACGATGATAATCATACTTCAAAATTTTTTAAATCATATTGAACAAAGTTATACTGATATATGACTCACTCGGTAGATCATACACACCATACATATTGTAAAACTTTAGGATGTTAAATGATCGTTCTTATATTTAAAAGAAAACAATCTTTCGATGGTGATTAAAATAACGCACGCACATACACACATATACTCATAATAGAAGTGAAACTAGCCCAACGTCAAAGTAGCTTAATCAGGAACGAATCAGGCATCAAGGGCCACAGGGCTTAAAATCTTGTATTTTGGCTTATTCCAGCTTGAAAACGATGTAAATCAGTGATTGAATTTTCAACATCCCAAATATTTATAAACGGTTTTGATACAGATGTTGCAAGACTTGGAAAATATAGAATTTTAGATATGTATACATACGCGTATCCAGAAAAAAATGTGGAAAAATGTTTGCTATCGTAATAAGTTATGTGCAGTCAAAGATTAAGATGGAAGTAAAATTCCTCAAATTGTGTTTAATTTTTTTAATTTAAGATAATTTTTTACTTATAACTTTGACGCTAACAAATTCTTTAATGATTCAAAAAGAAAATTAAAGCTTAGGACAAAAGCTTTATGTTTTTTTTTTTTTTTTTTTTTTTTGGGAAAGCCGCACGGCCTTCTCAAGTATACAAACTAAAAAATGAGTGAAAGCAGCCGAGAAATTTGACAAGCTATTAAATGCTTACAATTACTAAAAAATGCGAAAAAATCATTTGCCAAAAATGGAGTCACTTGCTTAAGGTATCTTTCTTGGTTTGTGGGATAGTGTAATTTTTTAAGGTACGAGTTATTCTGGTTTTGACAATGTTTAAGAGATTAAATCAAATGTTAATGATGTTAACGACGTCCCAGTGAACAATTTTACTGAGAGGAAATGAGAATGGATAGTTTGGATGTTTTATCAGTGGTATTCTTGAGAAGTTTTACATCCACACGAGCTCTTAAAGCAAAGTTATGATGAAAATAATGGAAAAATTGGTAAAATTATTTTCGAAATTCAATGTTCAAATTAAAAAGAAAAATGTATGTCACATTATCTTAATTGTTTGTGTGGATTTTTTTCTTAATTAAGTAGATTTAATGGAGTATGAAAAAAGTTATTTTGAACTTGTAATGTAAAAAAATTTTTTTCTAAATTTTGAGTACCAAAAAGTAATTTTGATCGATTATTTTGTAATATATCTTTAATAAATTATTTTCGGAGTAGTAATTTATAGTTTAAAATGATATTAACGTTGAATAATAATAATAATTGTTATAACAATAATAATAATAATAATAACAATAATTGTTATAGTAATAATAATAATCGTTATAATGATAATAACAATAAAATGTTAGAGTATTCTGCATAAAATTTTTATGAATGAGAAAACTTAGACTTCATACCACTTCAGTTACATTTTTTTTTTTTTTAATTATTGTTAAGGTAGTTGCATCTCAATATGTAGATACACTTTAGAAAAGTTAAATTCATAAGTCAAACAGCATCCCATCATTCTTTTATTAATATGTGGTTTTGTGAACTATACGATACTCTGAATACATGTTTTTCATAATTTTTTCTTATCTATAAATGAATTTTGATTGTCATCGATTTATTCATTCTTTGATTGGTTAAAAGTATTTCGACTTATCGAGAGCAGGGAAATTTAAAAATGATATTTTTAATAAATAATGAAAGAATGATTGAGATTTCAATATAAAGTATTAATTTGAAATGTGTTAAAATAATAAATTTTTTTTTTAAGTTACAAAAATAAATGATTAAGTCAATGTTAAGGGGGTTGGAGCGCAAAGCGCGCATAGGTGGAGCCACTCGTTTATTTATTAGTTTATGGTGTTAATAAAAAGCGAACACTATTTTCCATGCCAAATTTCCAATTATCATCCGATTACAATAAACATCAGCTAGATCACTTCTTTAACTAAATACCTACAAATTCACCATCTCTAATTTGCAAAAAAAAACTTGTATTTATTGTTAAAAGCTATATAACAACCAACGTTTTTCGCCAATTCTATAAACAAATTAATTTTCAACAACAAATACGATTTTTTATGTCAATCAAGAGTGGTGAATTTTTAGGTATTATGTTAAAGAAGAAAGCTATCTCTTGTTTACTGTAATGGGACGATTATTAAAGTGTTTGTCTCTTATTTACGCGGTAAATTTATAAATTAATTCGGAAAAATTTTTTTAAATCTACCCTGTACCTCATATAGTTGACAATAGCACATAATTAATATAAAAATTATAAGATGCTATTTAAATTAAAAATGTAATTTTTCTCAAGTATATATATTGGGATAAAACGACCTCAAACAATTATCATTCATCTTTAAAAAATTATAAACGTCGTTCCTTACATAATTTTTTATTTAATTTATAATTCTTCTTCTAAAACCTAAGAAACATAATTTTAGTCGAAAATTTTTAGAAGTAAATGTTCTTAGTTGCCTGATTAAACTTATCATGTTGTTTCAGATTTTAAAAATGTAATATTTTTGGTCTCACATATTTTGCATCATGTTATTTACCTAGGGGGTTGAGACGATCTAAAAGTTTTTGTAAAAAAAATAAAATTATAATGAATCTTTTTGAAGGTGTCATGTATGTTAATCTTCTAAGAATCTGTCACCTAATGAACAGTTAAAAGAACAAACAGCTTACGATTCTCATATTGGAAATAAGGATGAAGTGCGCTCATTAATGGCAGCCGACAAAATAGCTGCCACACAACATAGTATTATATGTTGCGCTAATTTTGACCTGCAGAAAATTCTGAGCACCCCTAAATCTAACATCTCCATTATCTTACTAATATATAAAGCAAAGTCGCTAAAACTGTTGTAATCGCTAACCGCGAAAACTACTGAACCGATTTTGCTGAAATTTTGCACACTGATTCATGATACTTCCTAGATGGTTTTAGTATAGTTTTTGTCTTGAAAAATTGAATAACAATAGCAATATATAAGCTCAAAGTTTTGCAAAAATACGCCAGCTTTTTACTTTAGTTTAGTAAAATCCGCTAGGTGTCGTTGACATAAAATCGAAGCTACCAGCAACATCATTAAATAAGTGTGGTTATAATAGGCCGGAGCGTCTTGATAGTCTTGTAGTCAAGCTTCGGCAGTTCAAAGAGCTCTAAAAAGAATGCTGATGATAGTTTTGCAGCTGGGTATCCTGGTTATGGACGACACTCTTCTGTTAGAGGTAAGGGACCTAGGTTGCCATTCACCCTGAATCTCGACGAGTACGATCAAAAAAAAAAAAATTAATTCCAACCGATGCCGTCTCTGCCACAATACCAGGAGATATATCTAGCCAGAGCACAATCTGCTCCAACTCAGAGTTCCACCATCCCACCTGGTGCAGAGAGATAATTTGTGGCTACAAATGTAAGCAAGGGAAGAAAACAGCTCTGAGCTCTGAGGGGCATGGGCAGCCACAACGGCTACCTTCTTGGTCGACGCGTCCCCAATGCGCTTACCCACATGTTCCCGTCTAACGATGAGCAGTTGGTTATCCGGGAAACGACCCGAGACGAGATATTCTTTGGTCAGCAGCGTACCTCCCTCCATCACAGTCTCCGTATATCGAGACTCCCAGGGTAAGAATCAAGCAACCGTAGCCAGCTCCTCATCATCAGGAATAACGAATAGCTGTTCGTACGAAGTTTCATCACTGGCGCTTTTTAGGGCCATTATAAGTATTTACGTTTTCTACTTAACCATCAATTTCATCGGTTTTTTTAGGATCCACCTAAGTGTAAACTACCTTGCCAACAAATACATTTTTATTACAATTTCCGGAAGCGATTCGTCATCTAAAAAAATATATTACTATATTAACTAAAGACGGGCACTATTAAACCACGTCAGCCATTCACTAGCAGACGCACAACGTCACCTGCGGAGTTGTTCTTCGCAAGGCTGGAAAATCCGGTGACCGACGACCCTATACTGCCCTCTCGACTCTAAGCATTCAACCAGGAATCACTGATCCTCTTCAAGGTCTGCGCTGGGCAAACCTATAACAGCTATGAAGGAAAAAAAACTTGAGCCAACGGGACAGCCTCCACTGGACAAGTATCACTAACCAATCTCCCCATCTAAGATCATCAAAACAATTGAATCTGCAAATAAAAAAGGTGCTTTAGACACCAAAGTCTTCGACGTTATACCAGGAGACGTTGGGAAAGAGCACTACAACTAGCCCCAAAGCTTCGGACTTTGTAATTTTTCTTCCAATCAGTCTGGGTCTTCAACAGCAAGCCAGAAAAGATCACCCTGAGGTATTCAGGTCACAATTGCTCCTGCAGTTAAAAAAGAGTTAACTTAAAAAGCTCACCCATTTTTTTTAGGGCCATCGGACGTCGAACTACCTTGCCAACAAATATATTAGAACTTAACAAAGTTGACAGAAATCACACTTTAGGGGTCACAAAAATTTTAATCATGCCAAAAGTCGCAAGAGGGTGAATCGGAAGAAAAACTTCAAATGTATCTAATAAATACAATTTTACTTAGGCGTCAAGAAACTGACGCAGAAAATTTATCGAGATTGAAACAGCAGCGTCAAAATTGACAACTAAAGAGTCCATTACGTGAGAGATCAGCTTTTCATTGTACCCTCACAGCAATCTCTGAAATCTTGAAAGATCCTACTTCAGATTTTTTGATGAGTAGAAAGTGTATTTGTGTTTTTGTGGCAATAAAAATGTAGGGTTTAAGGTCCAGGACTTTGTTGCCCTGGTAATGAAGTTGTGAGATATGAGGAAAAATTTTTTTTTCAATATAAATTTCTTGGGGGTTTAAAATCATAACAGCTTTAAAAATAGCCGTTTTCGTGAATTACATGGGAGAAACTGTAAATCAACGGCTTCTTATGGCCACCGATTATTTTATGGCATAAAGAACGCACGGTACTTTTTAGCATAATAATTTTTTTGAATTCTCACACCTCATTATTCAACCAAATAAACTATATGGATTCCGAAAAAATATGTTTTTAATAAGAAGATTTTTGTTCTGAGATGTATCAGGAATATGTGTAAAATTTCTAACTGAAAATGTTTTACATTACATGTCAACACACTACGGTGTTTTATTTAGTAAGTCTCAGGCGAAGCCGAGACGGGGGGCTGCTAGTGCTCTTATATGCGTACAACTGCTCGCAAGCGCTCATATCTCGCAGCCTGTAGCGCCTGACGACTATGTGAGAGCCAGCGTATGCTGTAGTTACGAACAACTTGCTATTAAAGTAGCGTTTGTAGAGTGAACGCACATACAGTAACGAAGCTGTTTTGTGTTATACACCTAACACTACGTAAGGTAAAATGGGGTATAGTGGGACACTTTTCTTGGCAAAAAATATTTATTTCTAATTTTTAAAGTTCAACCAATGCTAATTTACCTAATATTTTTTGTTAATTGAAAATATAGGTCTTCACTTATTTGGGTCTTAACTAACAATATTTAGTGACTGTGCTTATCATTATCCGTTTAAATAAATAGTTTCACAAATAAGTCGTAAAACCTGCAGTAGTGGGAGATTTGTATTTTATATACATTTTTTTCAACGATATCCGAAAATCCCTTCTTACTATGTTTGTTAATAATAAAGAAAAAAAAATTGTCTAATACAACATAAACTCATTAATTTTATTTTTAATAATACAAACTATGAAAATTATCATAGTAAACACAAGTTTCAAATAAATATTAGTTCCTAAGATGTTAAAATTTTTACTTTTTTTCTTGTTATTTTCCTCTGCAATTAATGAACTTTACACACACTTAATGCTTTTCCATTATGTTTTAGTTTCGATACACATTTTTTTATTTCCTGTACTATTAAGTCATTAGTCACATTTCAGTTTTCTTGTTAAAAATTTTTTCTTTAATTTTAAATTTTCAAATTATTTTCTTTTTTTGTTCCTAACAGTATTTTAACTCTCTTAAATATTCTTGTTTAAATTTTTTTTGTACTGTTTAGCGTTTTTATTTCTTCTTTTTCTTGCTTATTAACTAAAACCTACTGCTTTTTCAATGTCTTCTCTTTTTTTTTCTTTTTTTTTTAAGTAATGTATCAAATTATTAACAACTGCCGTGGGTCGGTCTTCTTTAGCTGCTTCCTTCTTGATCTTAAAATGAGAAAAGTTTACAGAACATACCTTTTTTAGAAAAGAATTATTTGATTTTTGTGCAAAGATAAGAAGCAATTTTTAAAGGCTGAAATACCAAATGAAAATATAATATTGGCAATTTTCAGAGGTATTAATTTTATTCAGTTTTTTTATCAATATTAGTGTGATAAAAAGTAATTATTAAAAATAAATGTCATGTACTGCAAAGTTGATTTTTTTACATTAGGTAGAACAAATTAATACAGATTGCATTAAAGATAGGTTTCAGATTATGTCTATTTACCAGGTAACAATTCTCTCATTCATTTAACTCCAAGTCCTACAAATATGTTTAAATTTAATTTTACTATTTAAGATTAGACTGATAACACTCGCACTATTACTATGGTAAAAACATGAAATCACAGTCGTTAAAAATAGAATTTGAACTTGTCAAGTACTTGTCCCACTACTACTTAGTTTAAAAAAAAAGAATGCAGTAGTGGGGCTGCAATGATGAGCCTCGTCTCAATACTACGTGGTGTTTGCAGAAAATAAGGGTATACTAGGACAGGCTTTATTTCATGACGAAGTAACTATTTTTAAGATCTAATTAACAAAATTTGTTCTTAAGTGTCATATTAATACGTATGAATAGTTTCAACGTACGAAAACAATTTTGTTTTTGGTATATTATCTTGAAAGTCAACTTTAGTGTCACATCTTGATTGAACTGTGAGCAGGTCTACCCTTACACCATTTGATACGTGCCATTGAAGACACACCGAGGGATTTTTTAAGGACACATTGATACATCTCCACTATGAATTGTTTAACTTAGTCTCCAATGAGCAAGCATTACGAACCAATCTCCCTATCTTAGATCACCAAAACAACTGAGTCTGCAAAAAAAAGGTGCTTTAGACACTACCGTCTTCAACGTTATACCAATGGACGTTGAAAAAGATTCCTACAACTAGCTCCAAATCTTCGGACTTCTTAATTTTTCTACCGGTCCGTCTGTGGCTTTAAAAGTGTGCCAGAAAAAATTACCTTGAGGTATCCAGGCAGTCACTGCTGTGAGGATAATTGCTGTTAACTTCAGTCAAGAAAGAGTTAACTTAAGAAGCTCACCGGTCTTTTTTAGGGCCATCGGACGTCGAACTACCTTGCCAACAAATCTATTTGAACTCAACAAAGTTGACAGAAATCACACTTTAGGGGTCACAAAAATTTTAATCATGCCAAAAGTCGCAAGAGGGTGAATCGGAAGAAAAACTTCAAATGTATCTAATAAATACAATTTCAGGCGTCAAGAAATTGATGCAGAAAATTTATCGAGATTGGAACAGCAGCATCGAAATTGACAACTAATAAATCCATTACGTTAGAGATCAGCTTTTCATCGTATCCTCACAATCATTTCTTAAATTTTTGAGTTTTTTAAATAAGGAGAAAGTATACTTGTATTCTCTTAGCGGTGAAAAATGTAGAGTTTAAGTTCCAGGACTTTGTTGCTCTGGTAATATAGTTATGAGGTAGGAGGAAAAAAATTTTTTTGGTATATATTTTTCGGGGTTTTAAATCCTATCAGGATAAAAAAAGTCCTTTTATTATAAGGAAGAAACTGCAAATCAACGGCTTCTTATGGCCAACGATTTTTTTATGGCATAAAGAACGCACGGTACTTTTAAGCATAATTATATTTTTTTAAATTTTTTACAGCTTATTATTTAACCAAATAAACTGTATGAATTCCAAACAAACATGTTTTTCATAAGAAGATTTTTTTTGTTCTCAGAAATGTCAGGAATATATGATAAATTTCTAACTGAAAACGTTTCACATTACACGTGACCACACTACGGTGCTCCATTTAGAAAGTCTCGGCAAAGCCGAGACACGGGGCCGCTAGTATTTTGATCATTTTTAAGACGAATTCCAAATAACATAAGAAAAAGAATAACGTACTGCGTATTACATTAGGTTTTATTCTTCAGGTTTGTCAGATTTCCACCTTACGGGAAAGATGACTTGTGATTCGAATTCATCTTTTTTTAATATTGCGAAATTTTTAACATGTCTTCTGCAAGAATTATCTCTATTTAATAGAAATAAATATGTTTATAACTTGTATTTGCTAATTTATTGAAAAAAATTGTGTAATTAAACCTGTTGACTATAGTAAACTTCATATATTATCAAAAGTATATAAAAAAGTTATTGTATATAGGTTGAAAAACACTAACCTCGGGAACCTTCAACCCGGTCTCTTCGACCTTATTAGACGTCCCTGCGCTCTGGCACAGAACCCCGAGGATCCTCAATTTACTCTAGGTCTTCAATCCCCCCTGCTTGCATCGGATGCATCATCTCCATCTCCATAATCTCGCCGAATAACCACGACTTCAATTCGTAAGCTCCCTTCAGGAGCACCCTTCAATCCGCCGTATCCTCGACGGCCTCAACCCTATACAACACTTACACTAATCACAAGTACTCTTCCAATTACACAACACCCAGCGAACTCACACATCTACACACACACATACAATAACACAAAATTCAAGCTTCTCCAACTCTATTCCGGTGCAAGCCAAGATTCGAGCTTCGCCCAGATGCGTAAGTGCCCTCTCCTCAAATCTTTTCGAGAGCGAGTCGGCCTCCGAAATTCTCCGTCATTTTCCTTCTTCTTTCTTCTCCTATGCCCTTTTTTCTTCTAGGGGAGTGGTTCTCACGGACCTGTCCCATGCGGGGAGGTTAGTTTTTAGTCGGTAGGCACACCGGGTGAATCCGGCACTACCACCGGATTAGCTGGGGTGTCTATGAAGATTTTCCCCTCCCCGCTCCATCAAACAAAAAACAATAACACTAACGTTCTTTCTATATTGATTATAGTACAATTCTACCAAAACGTGTTACCTAAAGTCGTTTATTTGTGAAATTCATTTTTTCTAACCACTTCTTTTTCTACGAATATAGTTATCCTACGTCGAGCTTTCTGCAGATCAAGTTCGCCCTTGACAGGAAAAATAGGGTTTGCACCTCAGTGTATGCGCAGATGACAAAAATCAGTCAAACAGATGCATTTTACATTTTTAAGATTAAGTTTCTAGTGCATGTCCAATCAGGGTAAGCAAAAGGAGTCCCTTGGGTCTGGTGCTTGTCCTAGCAAGATGCGCCACCAGGTACGAAATGTACCATTCTTGGTATGATAAAAACAAATTATGTATTTAAAATTGTATATGATACGCAACATTTTTCATGTAAGACATTAGTTAATACATCTTGAAAACGCATATCTACTTACTGGTATAAGGTACACATGCTAAAGCGCAAAGTAAGTGCGAACCTCCTTTAATATAACGATTTTTATTATTGTATAATGTTAAAAAACTTTGGCGTATGACTTAAAAGTGGACTTTTTGTATGACTTTTGGAAGAAATATAAAAACTAACTCTGTACTTTACTTTTACTTTTTTTGAAAACTTGTTGTGAATCCATGCGGAATTCATATTTCCATTCTCCAAGTCACTTATTATGAGCCTAGGAGAAGTGATAGTCCAAGTTTGTGACGTGATCGTAATATTGCTCGAATAATATTGGCACACGTTAATTATCCCTTGTTTTCTAATAACAAGTGCACAAAAGGTAACCCAGTTTTGTTGCCCACCAGTTTTTACAAATGTGCCCAGCAACTTCAAGTATTAAAAAGATTTTTAAAAAAGGACAAGCTTGTCTTAAAAGCTCTGTCGACAAATTCAACGTCACATTTACAAAGCTCTATCAAATTTTCGTACAATAGTATATTATGTCACAAGACCGTAAAGTGGCTGATGTACTGTCGCGTGGAGTGTGTTGACATCACTCGACCGTCTATCTGCCACCTTACGGCCGAGTGATGTATACGATTTTTCGTCATCCCGCATAGAAAAGCTTGTTCAATTTTAATTTCAATAGGTTGATATAGGTTGACGTATGGAAAAATGAGTCGATGGATAAACCGTACGTTCCTTAAGCATTGGTCCTATACACCGTGATAATGGAGTGCGAGCGAATGAACGATGGATAATCGAACGTGCCCAATAACAGATACGTTTTTTTTGTGATCGGTCTTTCAGTAGTTTCGATTCTTTGAGCATGTGTGTTTATATGTATAGTGAATATAGAAATAGTTTCTTAAAGAATTGGACCGACCAATCGGCCACCAAAAAATGTACGCATAATTCAATAGTGAATGCTATTAGAATACATTTTTTTAAATGGATCTTTAAAGTACACTAAAAAAGAACTTTCATGAAAAGATACTTTATTCTTGATTTTCCAGTCCATGTACTGTAAACGGATACTAGAAGGTACTGAAAAGACGATGCGCACATGCGCCCTGCCGAAAAAAACAGCGCTTGGCCACCGTGTGTGTGTATGTGTAGGTATATACATATATATATATATATATATATATATATATATATACAGATAGATGCAAATATTCGTTATAAATTTCATATATGTTGTTGATGAGTATTCAGTGTACATTTGAGAGCACGGATCTCGTAGAAGCACCTCGTTCAGCACACGTAAAAAAATCCCGTGGCCGTACATTTGGCACTTTACGTCTTACTAAGCGGACGTAAACAACAAACTTCACTGTCGGGAATGACAAAAATAAAGTTTACTTTCTCACATCAGTAAGTATGAAGCTGGTACTTCTCCTAAGTAAGTCAACTACAAAGGATTTGGAGATAAAGTACGAGTAAATAAGTGAGTATGCGAGACTGATTTACGATCGGTCTATGTTTCCTGCTAAGACGTTGAAAAAGACTACACAGAGTTAATAAAAATTAATGTATAACTGTATAACGTGTGGACGTTAGATATGAGCAGAGAGCATTTCTGGATGTTCACGGCAGTTCCTTCATCCCAGCCACATTCTTACAACTTCCACAGCTTCACGATTAGGGTCATGGTTTTGAGGGAACTAATCGATGCACTAATGAACAACTATGTGTTCAGGATCCATTATAGTTTCAGTTGTAATTTGCGCTCCTCAGTCACCTTTGTTATGGCAATTATACTATATACGATGGTATGAGGCTGATATTTTTATAATAGATATCCATAGGTGTGTAAAAAGGGAACATTTCTTAATTGTACTATAGCTTAACCATTGCCATTCCAAAAATTTTCATTAAACAGGAATTTTGACAAAGTTTAAAATAGTTATAATACATATAAAAGATTTTGGGAGAAACTAACGATACATAAAACATAATCGTAGTTACCATACGATAAATACTTTCAGTTCGTAAACATTTTTGGGACAAGTTTTGGTTGAAAAAAGTGGATTTTAAGAAAAATGGCATTGAGAAACGTCTTTAGATAAAGCGTTCTCCTACCAATTCACGATTACTTCCATTGGCCTGAAGAGGTCTCCGACACATGGAGCGCTTAGTATATATTCAAGCATACATTTAGGCATACATGCTAACGTTTACACATCTATGCGCTACAATTGTGATTTATGCAGAGTTTTTATGTAATTTGCTTAAAAATTTTAAAAAAAACCTACGTACCATTATTCGCACGTTTGACAGGTATTTCATGGTCATCTTGCAAATGTAGAGATTTACGTTTAGTAGCTGACTTGTGTGCTGGTGCCACTGAGGAGCAAAAAAAACATGAATTAATTAAATTACGCTTGAATAAAGAAAATGACAGAAAATGTGTATGGTACATGTTTGCAGTAAATGTACAGATAAACTTCTGCTAAAACTCACATTTCTCCTGGCTTAACCTATACGAAAAATGTTTTCATCGTTACGTCAGCTGCGAGCTTAATTTTTCTTGTGTATAACTAAGATAGGCACATTCTTAAAATTAAGCAGAGCTGCAAACAATGTGATATCAGCTACATATATTTTCCAAGTTACTAGTTTTTAGTTGTGAGATAACTAAATAAATTTTCCGGTGAACAAACGCTGATTGTAAGTAGTTTTACTATGATTTAGTTCTACAATATTTAAATAAATTTTTGGCCAGCAAGTGCAGCTTATAATTAGCCCCACTATTCCTTAGTTATTTATAATTATCAAATCAATTTAAAGGGAACCTAAGGTAACTTTAACTTTTTTTATTTTTATTATAATAATAATTATTTTAATCATTATTTTTATTATTATTATTTTTTTTATTATAATAATTATTATTATTATTCTAAATATTATAACTATTACATTTTTTTTTCTCCAGGATTATTCAAAATGCCTTTACGCATGATAAAAGAGGGCACAAACCCCTTTCCTGTGTAAGACTCACAATCTGCCTAAGGGTGTTGTCTTATCTTACTAATATATAAATCAAAGTCGCTAAAACCGTTGTAATCGCTAACCGCGAAAACTACTGAACCAATTTTGCTAAAATTTTGCACACTGATTCATGATACTTCCTAGATGGTTTTAGTATAGTTTTTATCTTAAAAAATTTAATAACAATAGCAATAAATAAGCTCAAAGTTTCGCAAAAATACGCCAGCTTTTCACTTTAGTTTAGTAAAATCCGCTAGATGGCGTCGACATTAGATCGAAGCTACCTGCAACATAATTAAATAAGTGTGGTTATAATAGGCCGGAGCGTATCGATAGTGGTTGAGTCAAATTCGGTAGCTCAATAAGTTGTAGAAAAAATGCTGGTGATAGTCCTGCAGCTGGGTATTCCGGTTATGGACTACACACTTTTCTAAAGAGGAAGGGACCTCGGTGTCCCTCCTTCCTGAATTTTGACGAGTGCGATAAAAAAAAAAAAATTAATTCCAACCGATGCCGTCTCTGCCACAATACCAGAAGATATCGACGGTTGGGTAAAAGACAGAGCCAACTCAGATACTTGGTGAAAAAGGAGCCAACTCGAAATTTGGGTTGAAAAAGGAGCCAACTCAGGTTCGGATTGAAGAAGCAGCCAACTCGGGAGTAATTTTTTTTCATCAAGTTTTGTCGTGGTAGCACTAAAATTCACAATATAGGTATACCTATATAAGTGAACAAAGATTTTCCATTAATCCAATGGTTCAGAAAAATAATTTATGTTATTTTAATAGAGTGTGCTACACTCATTAAATTATGTACTTTACAAGTCTGCTGCGATTAGACGTAATTCTATGATCAGACTATGGACGTAAATCATTTTAAATGTTCTTCAAAAAATTTCTAAATACTTTTTTATTTTCAAACATCGTGTTAAATAAAAAGAACTCTTGTTAACTATACAAATATTTTTTTTGTGAACTGTAGCATGAACAGTTATTGTAATCTTTAATTTGTCTCTACTATTAATACACTAAATGTATGTCAATGCGGCGCGCTACTTCATAATACTTTCATAAAAACTGTGATATTCTTGTGGGATGACACCACTCTGGCACATATCTCTAAGATTTTTTTTTTATTATTTAATTGAATTTTTGTATTGTATGCTTTGTTAAAATAAAATAAAGGATGACCATGGTATTATTAAATCAGATTTGAGAGGCAAACATAAGAACAGATAAAAAAATAACGTATAAGAAGCACATATTTTAATAAGTGTAGTACGCTCTATTACAATAACATAAATTATTTTTCTAAACCATTGGATTAATGGAAAATCTTTGTTCGTTTATATAGGTATACCTATTGTGAATTTCAGTGCTACCACAACAAAACTTGATGAAAAAAAATTACTCCCGAGTTGGCTGCTTCTTCAACCCGAACCTGAGTTGGCTCCTTTTTCAACCCAAATTTCAAGTTGGCTCCTTTTTCACCAAGTATCTGAGTTGGCTCTGTCTTTTACCCAACCGTCGATATATCTAGCCAGAGCACAGTATGCACCAACTCTTCAGAGTTGTGTAGCAGTCCCACCATCCCACCTGGTACAGTTAAAGAATTTGTGGCTACAAATGTAAGCAAAGAAAAACAGCTCTTAAGGGCACGGAAAGCCACAACGGCTACCTTCTTGGTCGTCGCATCCCCGATGCGCTTACTCACATGTTCCCGTCTAACGATGAGCGGTTGGTTATCCGGGAAACGACCCAAAGACGAGATATTCTTTGGTCAGCCGCGTACCTCCCTTCATCACAGTCTCTGTACATAGAGACTCCCAGGGTAAGAATCGAGCTACCCGTAGCCAGCTCTTCATCATCAGGAATAACGGATAGCTGGAAGTTTTATTTTTGGCACTTTTCAGGGCCATTATAAGTATTTACGTTCCCTACTTAACCATCAATTCCATCGGTTTTTTTTAGGGTCCACATGAGTGTAAACTATCTTGCCAACAAATACAGTTTTATTACCATTTCCGGAAGCGATTCGTCATCTAAAAGACTATATTAATTAAAGACGGGCACTATTAAACCAAGTCAGCCATTCACTAGCAGACGCACAACGTCACCTGCGAAGTTGTTCTTCGTAAGGCTGGGAAACCCGGTGACCGACGACCCTATACTACCCTCTTGACTCTAAGCATTCAACCAGAAATCACTGATCCTCTCCTATGTCTGTGCTGGGCAAACCTAACTGCTATAAAGGGAATAAAAAACTTGAGCCAACGGGACAGTCTCCACTGGACAAGTATCACTAACCAATCTCCCCATCTAAGATCACCAAAACAACTAAATCTGCAAATAAAAAGGTGCTTTAGACACCAACGTCTTTGACGTTGTACCGGGAGATGTTGAAAAATAGCACTACAACTAGCCCCAAAGCTTCTGACTTTGTAATTTTTCTCTTAATCAGTCTGGGTTTTTCAACAGCAGGCCAGAGAAGATCACCCTGAGGTATCCAGGCAGTCATAATTGCTGTTAACTGCAGTCAAGAAATAGTTAACTTAAAAAGCTTACCGGTCTTCTTTAGGGCCATCGGACGTCGAACTACTTATATTAAATATATTAAAATATATTAAAATTAACAAAGTTGACTGAAAATAGCCTTTAGGGGTCATAAAAGTCGTAAGCATGCCAATAGTCGCAAAAGTGTATATTGGAAAGAAAACTTCAAATGTATCTAATGAATACAATTTGAAGCGTCAAGATACTGACGCAGAAAATTTATCAAGATTGGAACAACAGCCTTAAAATTGACGAATAAAGAATGCATTACGTGAGAGATCAGCTTTTCATTTTACCCTCACAGTAATCTCTTAAATCTTTAAAGATCTAAATTCAGATTTTTAAATAAGAACAAAGTATATTTGTATTTTTGTGGCAATAAAAAATGTAGGGTTTATGGTCCAGGACTTTGTTGCTCTGGTAATAAAATTGTGAGATATGAGAAAAAACAATTTTTTTTTAATATAAATTTTTTGGGGATTTAAAATCTTAACAGCTTTAAAAAATAGCCCTTTTCGTGAATTTCACGGGAGTAACTGTAAATCAACGGCTTCTTATGGCCACCGATTATTTTATGGCATAAAGAACGCACGATACTTTTAAGCATAATTATTTTTTTGAATTTTCACACGTTATTACTTGACCAAATAAACTATATGGATTCCGAAAAAATATGTTTTTAATAAAAAGATTTTTGTTCTGAGATGTATCGGGAATATGTATAAAATTTTTTAACGAAAAATGTTTCACATTACATGTCAACACACTACGGTGTTTTATTCAGTAAGTCTCGGGCGAAGCCGAGACGGGGGGCTGCTAGTTTATGATATTCTTAGCGGTACATACCAAATACCCACTAAACACTGGGCTCGTAATTCGCTTTCCCATTACATTATTAAGCCAGAGCCATGGAGTGTTGACTATTACCGTAGCCTTTTATCTAGGTTTTATTGCCATCATATTGTTACCTTCTCTTTATTTCATCTGGTCGTCCACTATTTAGCGGGTACACTGATTTTCGTTGCTTACTCTTACTAAAGGCTTGGGCAAGTCAGCGCAGCTTAGGTCTGCAATGATCATCTCGTTTTTGTACTATTAAACTCTACCTGTGCCTGATAGGCAACTAACTCTTGGCCTCTTTTAGCACCTTTTTCAATGCTGGGCAGCAATCGTTACTTGATTCGTATTGAGCTTCTTCTATTCCGCAAGTAAAACATCAAGCTTCTTCCTTGCAATTTTTTTTTGCGATGATTGCAACTGATGCAATGGAAGTATAGCTTTGACCAATTTTCCTCATTCCAGTTTCAGGCTATGTGTCCGCACTCAAGACATCACTGGCATCTAAGGACTTCAACTAATTTCCTTACTTGGTAGCTTGTAAAGCCTATTACCAACCTTTTCGTTTCTTCTATAGTTCTTGGATCGATCTCTCGAGTGTTCACCAGAGCCACCTTCTGCTTTCTTTCATTTGCTTCTCGCACCGTCACTGTTCTTATCTGTGGCAAGCAACCAGGTATCATACTCACGGCAAGCGTGCAAGCTTGACGTCAGTTTTCTCAGTTATTGAATCCAAATCCCCGATTTTAAGCGTTACCCTTTTCTCACCTCTCTTAACGGGTTTAAGCCCTTCTACGATTTTAGCTATGCTGATAACTACGGCTTCTGTGTCCTTTTCTCATTAGAAGATCTCCCTTTTTAGTTGTAGTGACTCCTTTTACTGTGATGTCAGCCTCATCTGGCTTGAAATTAGTTCTCATTTTCTTTATAATCTCAGCAAAGCTCTGCCCTTTTGCAACTTTAACAAAAAAAATTTTTTTTTTCCTGGCACCATCTGATTTATTGCTGTCACTACCGTTCACTCTTATCTTAAAGATAAGTTCTTAATTTTTCCGAGCCTTGTTTTTTTTTTTTTTTTTTTTTTTTAATATGGTTAGGGGTCTTCTTTAGAGCTTCTGGGCTTATGTTCCGCTTGCCTGTCAGCACGCTTTTCACGCATCTCAAATGAATATTATGTGTGATTCTCTACTTTTTTTCTGATCCATACGTCTTTTTCATCTGATTATTATCGGCTTGTTTTAGAAGATTTTCCATCTTCCTCTATGTTCTTTGACGAAAATTAAAAAAAAAATTTTTTTTGTCGGATACAAAGATTCTAACAAAAATTTATTGTACGTATATGATGATCGAATGTACGAATAGTATATAACACACTTATATAGGGAGTGAAACTAAGTCAGTCTCAGATGTCATAATTATAGTTGCCCCAGACGTATCCATGCCTTACATGACCAAAAATTCGTACATATATCAATATATATTTCATAGAAATCTTGATAATACTTAGAATGCACTAATCAAAGATTACATAAGCAGTATCTTAACGTACATGGTTTTTATGCGCGTACTTGCTCAAATACGTAATAATATTAAAATTTCCCCTATATCAATATGAAATTCCTTAAGACCTATTGAAATGAGGTGTATTCTAGTTTTATCAGATTCTGTTATACCAATTTTAATAATGTATGAGTTAGAACGTCTGTACTTTGTTACCTTAAAAGTTTATTGCTTTATCTTAAAAGTAACAAGTAGTAAAGCTGCTTAAATTCAGCGCTTGCTCTAGCATAAAATTTGCTTTAATAATTTAAAATAAAGAGTAGTGAAGCTTGTTACAGCCAGCGCGCAGCGCTTGCTAGTCCAAAAATATGTTTAATTATTGTAATTTTAAAAGTTAAAGAACTCTTTACAGCTGGTGATTTTATACCCAAAATTGTATCAAATAAGTGTAAAATTTTACTGCAGTGGAGCTACTTATAACTGGCGTTTGCTTGCAAAAAAAAAGTATTAAGTTCAAGTTTTGCCACGAAGCAGTAAGACTACTTGCAGCTGATGTTAGCACACTCAAAAATTTTATTTATTTTTATCAAACTTAACAAAAGTACATCTTTTCATTACCAGCACTTTCTTGCTAAAAAATATATCTGATTGGTTTCTGTTAATTTAAAAGAAGAAAAGCTACTGATCGTTCATGGGGCCTTGACCGAAATTCAATTAATTTTTGTGAAACTTTGAGATAGGAGAGCCACTTGAAGACGGAACTTGCCTACCCAAAAAACTCGTTTGATTTTTTTAAAAGAAAAAGTACTAAAGCTTTTTATATCCAGTATTTGTTCACCAATAACGGTCAATTAGTTATTTTAAAAATAAAAAATAGTAAAGCTTCAGTTAGCTAGAGCTTTCTCGTCGAAAAATTCATTTGATTATTTCAAACTAAAAAGTGGAAGAGCAACTTATAGCTGGCGATTAAACCAAGAACGTATTAAATTCTTGTAAGACTACAAAGCAGTAGATTTTCTGAGAGCCAGCATCTGCTTCATTAAAAATTTAATAAATTTTTTTGAAGATACAAATTAGTGAAGCTGCTCATCAACAGTGCTTGCTCGATCATATCTTACTTGATAAATTTTTGTCAAACCTAAAAGAAGTAGAGATATCGTTGATGCTTGTACAAAAACTTGTTGAGTTATTGCAAAATTAAAAGTGGTAGTACTACTTATACGTTGCAATTGCTTGCTTTAAAACGTATAAATTCCTTATAAATCTACAAAGCAGTAAAGCTACTTTTATACAACTTATAGGGAGTGCTTGCTTACACAAAAAATTCCTTTCATTTAATATTTTAAGTAAAATTTAGTGAAGCTACTTATATTTAGCACTAACCTACTTATAAAGTTAATTAGATTATTTTGAAGATTAAAAGAAGTAAATCTACTCACGCTTGTCATGTAAGACTTTAGAATGTTTATTAGAAACGCGTTTACATTTTATTAAGTGGTTTACATAACTGGAAATATCTCAAATTTTCTCACAAGCATTTTTGTGGTCTTTTAATTTATATTTAAATGCTTTACCATTTTGTCCTCTATATTTATCATCGCAAGATTTACAGGTAAGTTCATTAACACCTAACTTACTTTTTTTTTTCGTGGTCTTCGTTATTTTTTATCATTGTTTGTAAATTTATGTAAGATTTGAACGCTACTTCCATGATGTACTTTAAAAATTGCTGTTGTATTCTTTGCGATAGTCTATCGGTGTATGTTATAACAAAATACTTATTTTTTGTGATGGTGAGGGGAAAACACTTTTTATTGATATATTATTTTATTTTTCAAACCATATTATGTATAAAAGAAGGATGAGAATTATTGTTATGTGCTATAAGTTGAGTAATGTTTATTTCTTTATTGTAATATTAAGGGCATTAAGATATAAAGTGAAGTCTATACGTAACTGTAGTAGGCAGACATTTTATGTAAGTTTGAGTAAATTAAAACATTCTGTATTGTAGTGTATGTACAGGTGAGTTAATAAAAAATACTGTATTCAAGTTTATCATAAATGCTGTGTATTATGAAATCTAAGAAATTTATTTTCTTATTATTTTCTTGTTCTATTGTGAACTTAATATTTGTGTGTAATAAGTTAATATGTTTGAAAATATATCTTATTGGCTATTTAACTCAGTCCAACAGTAAATAACGTTATCCACGTAACGGTACCAAAAAAAACGATCTACTGCTGAGATTGTGTTTTATAATATATCCTTTCAAATGGTTCATAAACATTTTAGGTGAAAATGGGCTCATGGAACCACTCATGATTAGACCGTTTGCAGCAAAAAAAAAACTTGTTTTAAAATTGAAAGTGATTCTGTTTTAAACATGTCTCAAGTATTTGCAAAATTTCTTCTCAAATTGTTTCTTTACAATTAGAGTCTTTAAAGAGATCATTCATAATATTTAGTACATCAAGTATCGGTAGACTTGAAATAGTATATTACGTACCTAGGCCAGAAAGTGGGGCTATTACTGACCGCGCTATATTATCGGCCGAGCCGAAGGCGAGGCCGGTAATGCGCGGTCAGATGTAGCCCCACTTTTTGGCCGTGGTACGTATACTTTTTTTCCTTACACCTCCGCCGAAAGTTCGTCACCACGGTTTTAGTTTTGTTAAAAATGATGGTTTAAAGATCCAGTCAAAGATTTAGTGCATTATGCATTATTGTTGATCGATCGGTTGCTCGAACAATACCACTTAAATGCACGTAGATGAGTGTACATGTGTATAGGTATATCTATGCCAAGACTGTAGTATACTATATAGAATCAGATTGGGCCGAGGATTTGTGCAGGTTGGTCGTGCTGGCAAAACGAGAGGAAGAGAAATCCGTTTAAATTCGAATCATGGATCCTATAAAGATCATTTTAAAAATCCTAATGTTTATATCCGTAAGTGCAAAATAAATCAGGTTGTTATCAATAACTATTATAATTGTGATAAGCATAATTCGATTAAATAAAAGATTTCATAGTTTATTTTTGTAATATGACATGTATATACTACATTTATATACTAAATAAATCATTAAAGTGAAAGTAACTGATCAAAAAACATTAATTTGGTAGTTTTAATTTTGTGTTGTGTACTCTGTTCATGTGAAATTAATAAATTTATATATACATGTAAATTGTGCAAAAAAAAAATATATATATATACATCCAATAATTTATGTAAATAAATATCCAATGATTTTCTGTGTTGTATAAACTATAAAGGTTACAACTCCGTTAGCCGTATATATATATATATATATATATATATATATATTGTATAACTACTGCTGCTTCTCGGTGCTGAATATATAACTATATATATCTGCGCACTTCGTTCTGCGCATATATGGCAGGACTGATATGAGGCTTTTTCTAGCTCAAAATCGGGTCAGATGGAACGAACTTTCGGCGGAGGTGTAAGGAAAAAATATTTTTGACATCGAAAGTAATTAAAATCAAGTGACGTGGTATTTTAATATTTTTTATTAGTCTGATAAGTTCCATCGAATTTTTTATGCTAAAGGAATTCATAAATTTAGTGTTATGTGATATGAGTTCCGTAATTTTTTAAATAATTTATACGAGGGTAAACTATTAAATAAGATTTTTGGGCAAATTAGGGCGCAAAGATGAGGGGTGGCACCCCTACCCACTGGCACCTTCTTAAATTCCATAAGAAAAATGTAAATTAAAAAAAATCTGCATAAGTGAGGCTGCACAAGTCAAAGTTTTTTTCTAGTTATTTGTGAAATATTCTAAATTCCTCAGATTAAATGTCACATAACTAAAACCTTTATATTCGTGTTGTGATTGGGTGAGAATCATGAAGACTAGGTGGATTTAAAAAAAAATTCTTAAAAACGTAGTTTTAAAAGCCAATTTTTAAAGAAAATAACGAACTATCACGTAAAATAAACAAATAATAAATATTCTTAGATATGAAAAAATCTTAAATGGTTGATTAGAGAAAGTTATTTTTAAGATTTATTTGATATGATTAAAAAAACTATTAAAATGAAAAATTAGTCCGCGTTAATAAAACTATTTCTAGTTAAAAATACTATTAAATTTGTTTGCACTTTCAAATTCCATTGTCTTATGATAAGTTATTACATTACTCTCCAAAGCTAGGATCTTTAAGTATTTGGTAAAGTATCCTCATTGGATAAAATTGTTGGTACAATTGTAAGTTTAAAGAGACGATCCGAATAATAGATAAATTTTTTTACTTCTGACATGATATAAAATGCAGAAAAGTTGTTCTGTTTCGTCATACACTAAAATTTACTTATAAAACAAAAAAATATTTGTGGATGTGAAGCAAATCAAACATTAAAACGATTAAAGCAAGCAAAGCGTGTCTAACATAATGCATTATTTCATATTGTACAATAAATTTTCAATTCTTATGGAGCAGTTCCAATAATTCAAAAACCAAGTACCAGTAGCACTCCGGGAGTGCAGGCAGAAGTGAAAACTTGAACTTATGGCGCGTTGGGCACTTTTTTGGGTGAACATTTTTAGGTGCGCTCGTGACATGAGAAATTGTACATACAAAATCAAGTTTATCAAAGCAATGTGGGCACTTTTTGAATGGACATGAAGTATAATAATATAGAAACTATATTCGAAGGAAGTGGTTTTATTTAAATGAGTAAATATAAGTAAATAATAAATACAAAATTTATCAATTTTTTTAACACAGTACTATAGCAGCAACACAAGACAAATGAAATATTTAAATAAAAAAATTTTCCGTTTAATATTCATTTATAAAAAAAATATAAAAAACTCTCAATCTCGTCTGTCGCGAGGGCACGAACGAATGCCCATGCAAAGATTGCGTATCAGCGTTGGTCTGAGCATTATTCCACGCTCACAGTTCATGATTTATCGCACATAGCGCCGCTGACTGAATCCCACCGAGAACTACTTCGCGCGAAAATTTAAATTCCAAATCGTATGATTTTTTCAACAGACAGTAGGCGCGGAAATTCAAATTCGAAAGAATTCTTGGTATACTTTTTATGTATGTAATCATGTGGCGTCTCACATTTCTCGCGCTTCAGGCTCTACTCGCTAGGTGGCCAAGCCCCTGATATTCGCTCCCGTCAAGCGGCAAAATTCTCGCACGATCATAGAGATATTAGAATAGAGTGCGCAAGATATACTGCTGCCAGTAAGTTAGCCCGTCAGACGGTGCGAGAGAGACAGATGCGAGAATCTCTCTCCGTCTCTCTCTAGCCAATCGCTGTCATTGGCTTTACTCCCTCTCCAAGCGCTGAATGGCTGGAAAACAAAGAGAGACGGAGAAAAATTCTTGCATCTGTCTCTCTCGCACCGTCTGACGCAGTTTTCAGGCATTAGCGCACTCTATTCTAATATCTCTGTGCGCACGATTCATATATAAGCGCGATCGAGTCACTCCAAGCCCACACCTCTTCTGTGTCTAAGGCAGGGAGCACGTCATCAGCCGTACTGATGAGTCCTGGCGTGCTCTCGGGACGAAACACCTTTTTTCTCTCTTATACACGACCTCTTGATCTCTATAATCATACAACATTATCCAATATTTTTAGGCATTAATTAGCCAATATATACAAAGATTTCTTTCGAATTTGAATTTCTGCGCCTTACTATAAGCTGAAAAAATCATACGATTTCGAATTTGAATTCTAGCGCCAAATAGTTCGCGGAGAGATCCAGGCAGCGGCGCTATGTGCGATCAAGCATGAACTGAGCGTGAACATGAACTGAGCGTGAAATAATGCTTAGACCAACGCTGCTGCGTATAGATGCAGCGCTCTCGCATACACTCTGCGTATACATAAAGGTATGTAATCTCGTCTGTCGCGAAAGCACGAACGAATGCCTTTGCAAAGAGCGCGTACAGTGTACATATACACGTGGAGTATATCTGTGTAAAATCTCGTCTGTCACGAGAACGGCTGAAAATGCTCACCCACAAATGTGCCAAACGCGCCATAAGAAGTTTTTACTTCAAAAATACGTATAACAAAAGACAATGTGGAAATTGCTAAAATCTAGATGTAGATAAATAAATAACAATCCAATTATAAAATTAACAGCAGTCAAATTCATTTGAAATAATTCGTATTATTAGACCACTTCACAATATAGAGAAATCCATGTTTTGCAATAACGTACATAATCAAACTTAAATACACAGGGTCTTCCCAATAAGATATCAGTAATTACTAAAAGAAGTTTTTTAAATTGTGCAATAAGTAACAACGGTATCCTTCATTTTAATTTTTGCTCTAAAAAAAATAACTTTCTCCACAATAGATAACAATAAAGATAACTCACTGTTTTCATAGTAACTACTGTGTTCATTACGCATTGTATCATTATTAAATCATATTGTAATAAAAATACAGTTTTTCTTGGTCAATGCGGAACTTCAGAACAGCATTGCTATAAATTTTTTTTCTAATGGCAATTGTGGCCGTGAAATGTTCGAATTTTGACTAAATAAAAAAGTAAGTCGTCAATTGATGGCTCAAGACCCATGTATTGTAGTAATGATGTGAACGAAATTATTCAAAGAAACTGGGTCTAGTTAGAAATTTGCATATGAAAGATGTCCTTCTGGTATTTTCTTACTAAAATGATAGTATTCGAGGTTATTTACAAAAATAAATTTAAATAAATATGTAACTCTATTATTGTATAAATTATGAAAGAAACAAAATTATACTGTTCAACAGTAAAAACTATTCTCACAAAAGAACTCAAACCAATTTTAACTCTATTATCCATGATTTAAAAATATAAAGAAAACATCTAATACATATTGAAAAAATTTTAAAATTTACTGTTTATATTATAAATTTTCTACATTTAATTTTATCATTACTTTTTGTAAATCAAAAGTAAGTTATTTAATTTCTTAAATAAATACTAAATATTCCTACGTATGTATTTCCAACTGTCTTATTTTGAATAATTGTTTTTATATAAGTCCTTGTAAGAAGAAGAGAAAACACAAAAAACAGAAAACCTAACAATACTCGAAAACTTCGCTTTTTTTAGATGTACAAAAACTGTTAAGTTTTTTAATATAACGCTTAAAATGCTACTGATATTACAATGTACAGGGTTATTTCTACAACGTTTAACTATAAAGGTGTACAATGTAACGCTCGAAGAGCTACTAATATTACGATAAACGAAGTAAAGTCTACAACTTCTAACGACGAGAATAAAAATGTTAATTGCATGCTAATGACTTAAAGCTGAATATGAAGTAAGGCAGTTTTAAAGTTATATTTCTTGGTAACATCATTTTGCAAGGTAACGTTGGTTACAAACTAAGTTAAACTACAAAATTATAAATTTTAGCGATTTCTTTCCATGTCCAAAACTTAAGTTTAGAAACACTCCTATGTTACAAAAGAGATCTATTTTTGGACAGCAAACTCCCATGCTCAGCATTTAAAATATATTTTTCTACTTAAAAACTGAAAAAAGTTTTAAAGATAAATTTTTTAATCAGGCATTATTATGCATTAGTGAAATATAATTAAACTTTTTTTTCCTGTTTAAAAACATCTTCTTTCTTAAAATGTTTATAATGTTGAACTGTCCAACTACTGGTGCTATTTTAAAGTCTGTCCATTTACTAGGTACTTTCCCTTACATTGTTTAAAGCTATCAGTTTTTCATTTAATTAGAACAAAAGGTTTGAATGGTAAAAGGGGCTCGTGTCTTATTAAAAATAATGAACTTTTAAAAACGTTGGAAAGTTGTTTTCTTTCAAAGTTTCATCAAACCGATTTATCCACAGAAGCAAAATTTATTAATGCATACAATTAGCATAAGAACAAGATCAAAGAATGTTTCTGCGGAGATAAAACAACTAAAATTATGGTGGGATGAAATTTGATTTTTTTAGTTTCCAATTTTGAATAAGAAAAAAAAGGCGTCAAAAATTGTCAATTATTATATAAATGAAAGAAATGGTAAAATTGTCTTCTTTTAATTTCTGCAAATAGTCTTAAAAATGATAATAAGGACCAAAATTGGTTTTTTCTATCAAACACTGTTACATTTGAATAAAAAAAATTGTTTAATATGTGTATACAATATTAACAGACTAAAATATCAAGCCGTCAATGAACTCTTATAGTTCAGTGGTGACTTCGCAAACCACAAAGCACCATAAGATGTTCTCAAAGTTAAGAAAATTTGTAATAAGTAATCTTTCACAGAAAAGAAGCTTAAAATTTTAATGATTTAATTTAAAGCAAATTTTTTTACAAAACTATTTATTGTGCGAAATCTCCCTAAATGTTTTGCATATTGACGCCTTTTTATTCGTTTTGTGATTGAAGAAGTTCCATAAAGACTGGGTGAATTAAAATATGTATTTTTTAAAGTGTAGTTTTAAAAACAAATTTTGAGAAATTAAAATTTAACTACGCAAGATAGATGAATAATTAGTACTCTCTGATATAAATGGGTCAAATGGTTGATTATAAAAAATTATTTAAAACATCAAATTTATTAATTTTGAGTTATAAGTAAGTTTAAAAATTATTTTATGTTGTTTAAACTATTAATGGTGTTAAATACTATTAAAATTATTTGCACTTATAAGTTCCATTGTCTTATACAGAGTTTTTACATTACGTAACAAAGCAAAGGTCTTTAAAAAAATTTGATACAGTATGCAAAATTTATAAAATTGTTGACTAACTTTTTAGTTTGAAAAGACTATCCGATAATTAAATACAAAAAACTTAACTTTTTCTTACTGTTGTTATGATGTAAAATGGTGAAAGGTTATTTAGTTCTGTAATACACTAAAATTTAATAACATGACTAAAAAATATTTGTGGATGCAAAGCAAATCGAATAACAAAACGAATAAAGCGTACGAAATTTGTCTAACATAACTCGTAACAATCAAAACGCATTATTTCTTAATGTACAATAAATTTTGAAAATTTCATACAGCAGTTTTAAGAATTTAAAAAGAACACGCATAATTCAAGATGATGAAGAAATTTCAGCGATCTAGAGGTCAATAAATAAATAACCATCCAATTGTAAATATAATATTAGTTAAGTTTCATTTGAGTTGAGTCGTATCATTGGACTTTTATTTAACAATATAACAAAATCCATTTAAAAATATTGTACAGTACAGTACATAAGTACAACTTAGTCTCCGCACAAAGATATCAGTAATTACCAGAACGGGTTTTTAAAATTGGGCAATAAGCAACTACGAAATTTGCAATTATAAATTTTTTCTCTGAAAAAATAAATTGCTCTAAAATAGATAAGAACATAGATTATAAATTGTTTTCATGGTAACTAATGTGGTAAATAAGCATCGCAACATTATTGATTTATCTTGTAATAAAGAATATATTATTCTTGGTCAATGCAAAACTTCAGATCCACATCGATATGAATTTTATTTGTAACAGCAATTGTGGCCAGGAAACGTATAAAATTCAAATGTATTAAGATGTGAAATGTCAATTAATGGCTCTAGACCCATGTATTTCAGTAATAATAATAAACAAATTTAATTAAATAACCCAGTTGTAGTCGCAGATGTGCATACAAAGAATGCCTTTTAGTGTTTTCTAATTAAAATGATAGTGTTCAAAGTTATTTACAAAAGTTTATTTAAATAAATCTATAACCACTTTATTCAATACGTTTTAAAAGAGAAGAGAATGTAGTGTTTAACGGTAAAATCCATTCTAACAACAGAACTCAAACCAATTTCTACTTTATCTTTTATAGTTTAGAAATAGAAAAAAAAAGTCTTATACATAATTAACTAAACTAAAAATTTACTATTTACATTATAAATTTACTACATTTAAAGTGATTATAACGTTTTGTAGATCAAAAACATGTTTTTTAATTTCTCAAGTAAATACTTACTATTTCTACGTATGAATTTTTAACTGTCCAATTTCAAATATATGTTTTTATGTAAGTCCTAGTAAGAGAAAGAAAAAACACAAAACAAAAACTTAATAACACTTGAAAACTTCACTTTTTTTTAAATGTACAGAAACTGTTGAAATTTTGAATGTAACGCTTAAGATGCTTTTTATATTACAATGGACGGGGTTTTTCCTACAATGTTTAACTATTGAGGTGTACAATATAACGCTCAAAAAGCTACTTATATTACAATGAATGGAGTGATTTCTACAACTTCAAACGACGAAAATAATAATGATAATTGCATGCTAATGACTTGATGATGGATATGAATTAAGACAGTTTTGAAGTTTTATTTCTTGGTAACAACATTTTGCAAAAAAATGTTAGTTACAAACTTCTTTTTTCTTTTTTTTCCGGAAAGTAATTTCAGTAACACCTTTATGTTACAAAAGAGATCTATTTTTAGACAGCAAACTTACATGCTTTAAATTTAAAACATATTTTTCTACTTAAAAACTGAGAAGAGTTATAGAGATAAATTTTTTGATCTGGCATTATTATGCATTGGTGAAATATAATTAAAGTTTTTTTTATTTGTTGAAAAATATTTTCTTTCTTAAAATGTTTATTATATAAAACTGTCCAACTACTGGTGCTATTTTTATGTTTGTCCAATTACTGGGTACTTTTCCTTATATTGTTCTAAGCTATCGTTTTTCATTCAATTAGAACAAAAAGTTTAATTAGTAAAAGAGGCTCGTGTCCTAATAAAAAGAATTAACTTTTAAGAACGTTGGAAAGTTATTTACTTTCAAAGTTTAATCAAACCGATTTATCCACAAAAGCAAAAATTATTAATGCTTACGATTAGCATGAAAACAAGATCGAAGAATGTTTCTGCGGGAATAAAACAACTAAAATTATGGTAAAATGAAAAATGGATTTTTTTAGTTTTCAATTTTGAATAAGAAATAAAAGGCGTCTAAAATTGACAACTATTATACAAATGAAAGAAATGATGAAATTGTCTTTTTATAAATTCTGCAAAAAGTCTAAAAAATGATAATAAGGACCAAAATTGGTTTTTTCTATTAAACACTGTTACATTTAAATTAAAAAAATGTTTAATATGTGTATACAATATCAACAGACTAAAATACTAAGCCGTCCATAAACTCTTATAGTTCAGTGGTGACTTCGCAAACCACAAAGCACCATAAGATGTTCTCAAAGTTAAGAAAATTTGTAATTAGTAATCTTTTACAGAACAGAAGCTTTAAATTCTGATGATATCATTCAGAGAAAATTTTTTTACAAAACTATATATTGTGCGAAATCTCCTAAAATGTTCAGCATATTAACGCCTTTTTATTCGTTTTGTGATTGGAAAAGTTTCATAAAGACTGGGTAAATTAAAATACGTATTTTTCAAAGTGTAGTTTTAAAAACAAATTTAAAGAGAAATTAAAATTTAACTACGCAAGATAAATAAATAATTAGTACTCTTTGATATTAATGGATTAAATGATTGATTATAAAAAATTTTTTAAAACATTAAATTTATTGATTTTGAGATATAATTAAGTTAAAAAATTATTTTTTGTTGTTTGAACTATAAATGAATATAAATACTATTAAAATTATTTGAACTTCTAAGTTCCATTGTCTAATACAGAGTTTTTACATTACTTTACAAAGCAAAGGTCTTTAAAAAAATTTGATACAGTATGCAAAATTTATGAAATTGTTGACTAATTTTTTAGTTTGGAAAGACTATCCGAAAATTGGATACAAAAAACTTTACTTTTTGTTACTGTTGTTATGATGTAGAATGCAGGAAAGTTATTTAGTTCTGTAATACACTAAAATTTAATAACATAACTAATAAATATTTGTGGATGCAAAGCAAATCGAATAACAAAACGAATGAAGCGTACGAAATTTGTCTAACATAACTCGTAACAATCAAAACGCATTATTTCTAAATGTACAATAAATTTTGCGATTTTTATAAAGCAGTTTCAAGAATTTAAAAAGAACACGCATAATTCAAGATAATGAAAAAATTTCAGCGATCTGAAGGTCAATAAATAAATAACCATCTGATTGTAAATATAATATTCGTTAAGTTTCGTTTAAGTTGAGTCGTATCATTAGACTTTCATTTAACAATATAATAAAATCCATTTAAAAATATTGTACAGTACAGTACATAAGTACAACATAGTCTCCGCACAAAGATATCAGTAATTACCAGAAGGGGTTTTTGAAATTGAGCAATAAGCAACTACGGTATTCGTAATTATAAATTTTTTCTCTGAAAAAATAAATTGCTCTAAAATAAATAAGAACATAGATTATAAATAGTTTCCATGGTAACTACTGTGGTAAATAAACATTGCAAAATTATTGATTTATCTTGTAATAAAGAATATATTATTCTTGGTCAATGCAAAACTTCAGATTCGCATCGATATGAATTTTATTCGTAACAGCAACTGTGGCCAGGAAATGTATAAAATTCAAATGTATTAAGATGCGAGATGTCAATTAATGGCTCAAGACCCATGTATTTCAGTAATAATAATAAACAAATTTAATGAAAGAACCCAGTTGTAGTCGCAGATGTGCATACAAAGAATGCCTTTTAGTGTTTTCTAATTAAAATGATAGTGTTCAAAGTTATTTACAAAAGTTTATTTGAATAACTCTATAACAACTTTATTTAATACGTTATAAAAGAGAAAAAAATATAGTGTTTAACGGTAACATCCATTCTAACAACAGAACTCAAACCAATTTTTACTCTATCTTTTATAGTTTAGAAATAGAAAAAAAAAGTCTAATACATATATAACTAAACGAAAAATTTACTATTCACATTATAAATTAACTACATTTAAAGTTATTATAACGTTTTGTAGATCAAAAACAGGTTTTTTAATTTCATAAGTGAATACTTACTATTTCTACGTATGAATTTTTAAGTGTCTAATTTCAAATATTTGTTTTCATGTAAGTCCTAGTAAGAGAAAGAAAAAACACACAAAACAAAAACTTAATAACACTTGAAAACTTTACTGTTTTTAAAATGTACAGAAACTGTTGAAATTTTTAATGTAACGCTTAAGATGCTACTGATATTACAATGGACGAGGTTTTTCCTACAACGTTTAACTATTGAGGTGTACAATGTAACGCTCAAAAAGCTACTGATATTACGATGAACGGATTGATTTCTACAACTTCAAACAACAAAAATAAAAATGATGAACGGATTGATTTCTACAACTTCAAACAACAAAAATAAAAATGATTATTGCATGCTAATGACTTGATTATGGATATGAAGTAAGACAGTTTTGAAGTTTTATTTCTTGGTAACAACATTTTGCAAGAAAATGTTAGTTATAAAAACTTCGTTAAACTACAAAATTATAATTTTTAAAGATTCTTTTTTTTTTCCGGAAAGTAATTTTAGTAACACTTCTATGTTACAAAAGAGATCTATTTTAGGATAGCAAACTTACATGCTTTGAATTTAAAACATATTTTTTGACTTCAAACTGAGAAGAGTTATTCAGATAAATTTTTCGATCATGCGTTATTATGCATTGGTGAAATATAATGAAAGTTTTTTTTATTTGTTGAAAAATATTTTCTTCCTAAAAATGTTTATTATATGAAACTGTTCAACTATAGGTGCTATTTTTATTTTTGTCCAATTACTGGGTACTTTTTCTTACATTGCTCAAAGCTATAGGTTTTCATTCAATTAGAACAAAAGGTTTAATTAGTAAAAGAAGCTCGTGTCCTAATAAAAAAAATTATTTTTCAAAAACGTTGGAAAGTTAATTTCTTTCAAAGTTTAATCAAACCGATTTATCCACAAAAGCAAAAATTATTAATGCATACAATTAGCATAAGAACAAGATCAAAGAATGTTTCTGCGGAAATAAAACAACTAAAATTATGGTGGGATGGAATTGGATTTTTTTAGTTCTCAATTTGAAATAAGAAAAAAAAGGCGTCTGAAATTGACAACTATTATACAAATGAAAGTCATGATAAAATTGTCTTTATTTAATTTCTGCAAATAGTCTAAAAAATGATAATAAGGACCAAAATTGGTTTTTTCTATTAAACACTGTTACATTTAAATTAAAAAAATGTTTAATATGTGTATACAATATCAACAGACTAAAATACTAAGCCGTCCATAAACTCTCATAGTTTAGTGGTGACTTCGCAAACCACAAAGCACCATAAGATGTTCTCAAAGTTAAGAAAATTTGTAATTAGTAATCTTTCACAGAACAAAAGCTTCAAATTCTGATGATATAATTCAGAGCAAATTTTTTTACAAAACTATATATTGTGCGAAATCTCCTAAAATGTTTTGCATATTAACGCCTTTTTATTCGTTTTGTGATTGGAGAAGTTTCATAAAGACTGGGTAAATTAAAATACGTGTTTTTCAAAGTGTAGTTTTAAAAACAAATTCAAAGAGAAATTAAAATTTAACTACGCAAGATAAATGAATAATTAGTACTCCTTGATATCAATGGATGAAATGGTTGATTATATAAAATTTTTTAAAACATTAAATTTATTGATTTTGAGTTATAATTAAAATAAAAAATTATTTTGTGTTGTTTGAACTATAAATGGATATAAATACTATTAAAATTATTTGCACTTTTATGTTCCACTGTCTTATACAGAGTTTTTACATTACTTAACAAAGCAAAGGTCTTAAAAAAAATTTGATACAGTATGCAAAATTTATGAAATTGTTGACTAATTTTCTAGTTTGAAAAGACTATCCGAAAATTGGATACAAAAAACTTAACTTTTTCTTACTGTTGTTATGATGTAAAATGCAGGAAAGTTATTTAGTTATGTAATACACTAAAATTTAATAACATAATTAGAAAATATTTGTGGATGCAAAGCAAATCGAATAACAAAACGAATAAAGCGTACAAAATTTGTCTAACATAACTCGTAACAATCAAAACGCATTATTTCTTAATGTACAATAAATTTTGCAATTTTCATATAGCAGTTTTAAGAATTTAAAAAGAACACGCATAATTTAAGATAATGAAGAAATTTCAGCGATCTGAATGTCAATAAATAAATAACCATCTAATTGTAAATATAATATTAGTTAAGTTTCGTTTGAGTTGAGTCGTACCATTAAACTTCCATTTAACAATATAATAAAATCCATTTGAAAATATTGTACAGTACAGTACATAAGTACAACATAGTCTCCGCACAAAGATATCAGTAATTACCAGAAGGGGTTTTTAAAATTGGGCAATAAGCAACTACGGTATTTGCAATTATAAATTTTTTCTCTGAAAAAATAAATTGCTCCAAATTAGATAAAAACATAAATTATAAATAGTTTTCATGGTTACTACTGTGGTAAATAAACATTGAAACATTATTGATTTATCTTGTAACTAGCAGCCCCCCCGTCTCGGCTTCGCCCGAGACTTACCAAATAAAACACCGTAGTGTGTTGACATGTAATGTGAAACATTTTTAGTTAGAAAATTTTACACATACTCCCGATACATCTCAGAACAAAAATCTTCTTATTAAAAAATATTTTTTCGGAATCCATATAGTTTATTTGGTCAAATAATAAAGTGTGAAAATTCAAAAAAATAATTATGCTGAAAATTTATGCCATAAAATAATCGATGGCTGTAAGAAGTTGTTGATTTAGTTTCTTCTGTGTAATTCACGAAAAGGGCTATTTTTTAAAGCTGTTAAGATTTTAAACCCCCAAAAAATTTATATTAAAAAAAAATTGTTTTTTCTCATATCTCACTATTTTATTACCAGAGCAACAAAGTCCTGGACCTTAAACCCAACATTTTTATTGCCACAAAAACAGAAATACATTTTCTACTTATTTAAAAATCTGAAGTAGGATCTTTAAAGATTTCAGAGATTGCTGTAAGGGTACAATGGAAAGCTGATCTCTCACGTAATGGACTCTTAAGTTGTCGATTTTGACACTGCTGTTTCAATCTCGATAAATTTTCTGCGTCAGTTTCTTGACGCCTCAAATTGTATTCATTAGATACATTTGAAGTTTTCTTTCCAATATACCCTTTTGCGACTATTGGCATGCTTACGACTTTTATGACCCCTAAAGGCTATTTTCAGTCAACTTTGTTAATTTTAATACATTTGTTGGCAAGGTAGTTCGAAGTCCGATGGCCCTAAAAAAGACCGGTGAGCTTCTTAAGTTAACTCTTTCTTGACTGCAGTTAACAGAAATTGTGACCTGGATACCTCAGGGTGATCTTCTCTGGCTTACTGTTGAAGACCCAGACTGATTGGGAGAAAAATTACAAAGTCCGAAGCTTTGGGGCTAGTTGTAGTGCTCTTTCCCAACGTCTCCCGGTATAACGTCGAAGACGTTGGTGTCTAAAGCACCTTTTTTATTTTCAGATTCAGTTGTTTTGGTGATCTTAGATGGGGAGATTGGTTAGTGATACTTGTCCAGTGGAGGCTGTCCCGTTGGCTCAAGTTTTTCTTCCTTTATAGCTGTTATAGGTTTGCCCAGCGCAGACCTTGGAGAGGATCAGTGATTCCTGGTTGAATGCTTAGAGTCGAGAGGGTAATATAGAGTCGTCGGTCACCGGGTTTTCCAGCCTTGCGAAGAACAACTCCGCAGGTGACGTCTGCCAGTGAATAGCTGACTTGGTTTAATAGTGCCCGTCTTTAGTTAATATAGTCTTTTAGTCGACGAATCGCTTCCGGAAATGGTAATAAAAATGTATTTGTTGGCAAGGTAGTTTACACTTAGGTGGCCCCTAAAAAGAACCGATGAAATTGATGGTTAAGTAGGGAACGTAAATACTTATATCGGCCCTAAAAAGCGCCAGTGGTGAAACTTCCAGGCTATTCTTCATTATTATTCCTGATGATGAAGAGCTGGCTACGGGTTGCTTGATTCTTACCCTGGGAGTCTCGATGTACAGAGACTGTGATGGAGGGAGATACGCCGCTGACCAAAGAATATCTCGTCTCGGGTCGTTCCCCGGATAACCAACTGCTCAATTGCTCATCTTTAGACGGGAACATGTGGGTAAGCGCGTTGGGGACACGACGACCAAGAAGAAAGCCGTTGTGGTTCCCGTGACCCTCAGATCTGTTTTTCCTTGCTTACATTTGTAGCCACAAATTCTCTAACTACAACAGGTGGGATGGTGGGACTGCCACACAACTCTGAAGAGTTGGTGCAGATTGTGATCTGGCTAAATATGTCTCCTGGTATTCTGGCAGAGACGGCATCGGTTGGAAGTAATTTATTATTCTTTGATCACACTCGTCGAGATGCAGGGTGAAGCAACACTAAGGTCCCTTCCCTCTTGGGGAAGAGTGTCGTCCGTGACCGGGATACCCAGCTGCAGGACTATCACCAGCATCCTCTGAACAGCTTGATGAGCTGCCGAAGCTCGACTGTACAGCTTTCGATACGCTCCGGCCTATTATAACCACACTTATTTAATTATGTTGCAGGTAGCTTCGATTTTATGTCGACGCCACCTAGCGGATTTTACTGAACTAAAGTGAAAAGCTGGCGTATTTTTGCAAAACTTTGAGCTCATTTATTGCTATTGTTATTAAATTTTTTAAGATAAAAACTATACTAAAACCATCTAGGAAGTATCATGAATCAGTGTGCAAAATTTCAGCAAAATCGGTTCAGTAGTTTTCGCGGTTAGCGATTACAACGGTTTTAGCGACTTTGCTTTATATATTAGTAAGATAAAGAATATATTATTCTTGGTCAATGCAAAACTTCAGATTCGCATCGATATGAATTTTATTTGTAACAGCATCTGTGGCCAGGAAATGCATAAAATTTAAATGTATTAAGATGTGAGTTGTCAATTAATGGCTCAAGACCCATGTATTTCAGTCATAATAATAAACAAATTTAATTAAAGAACCCAGTTGTAGTCGCAGATGTGCATACAAAGAATGCCTTTAAGTGTTTTCTAATTGAAATGATAGTGTTCAAAGTTATTTACAAAAGTTTATTTAAATAAATCTATAACCACTTTATTAAATACGTTATGAAAGAGAAAAAAATGTAGTGTTTAACGGTAAAATCCATTCTAACAACAGAACTCAAACCAATTTTAACTCTATCTTTTATAGTTTAGAAATAGAAAAAAAAAGTCTTATACATAATTAACTAAACTAAAAATTTACTATTTACATTATAAATTTACTACATTTAAAGTTATTATAACGTTTTGTAGATCAAAAACAAGTTTTTTAATTTCTCAAATAAATACTTACTATTTCTACGTATGAATTTTTAAGTGTCCAATTTCAAATATTTGTTTTTATGTAAGTCCTAGTAAGAGAAAGAAAAAACACACAAAACAAAAACCTAATAACACTTGAAAACTTCACTGTTTTTTAAATGTACAGAAACTGTTGAAATTTTTTATGTAACGCTTAAGATGCTACTGATATTACAATGGATGAGGTTTTATCTACAACGTTTAACTATTGAGGTGTACAATGTAACGCTCAAAAAGCTACTGATATTTCGATGAACGGAGTGATTTCTACAACTTCAAACAACGAAAATAAAAATGATAATTGCATGCTAATGACTTGATAATGGATATAAATTAAGACAGTTTTAAAGTTTTATTTCTTGGTAACAACATTTTGCAAGAAAATGTTAGTTACAAACTTCGTTAAACTACAAAATTATAATTTTTAAAGATTCTTTTTTTTTCCGGAAAGAAATTTCAGTAACACTTCTATGTTACAAAAGAGATCTATTTTTGGATAGCAAACTTACATGCTTTGAATTTAAAACATATGTTTCGACTTCAAACTGAGAAGAGTTATTCAAATAAATTTTTCGATCTGGCGTTATTATGCATTGGTGAAATATAATGAAAGTTTTTTTTATTTGTTTCAAAATATTTTCTTTCGAAAAATGTTTATTATATGAAACTGTCCAACTACTGGTGCTATTTTTGGTTTTGTCCAATTACTGGGTACTTTTCCTTACAATGCTCAAAGCTATCGGTTTTCATTCAGTTAGAACAAAAGGTTAAATTAGTAAAAGAGGCTCGTGTCTTAATAAAAAGAATTAACTTTTGAGAACGTTGGAAAGTTATTTTTTTTCAAAGTTTAATTAAACCGATTTATCCACGAAAGCAAAAATTATTAATGCATACAATTAGCATAAGAACAAGATCGAAGAATGTTTCTGCGGGAATAAAACAACTAAAATTATGGTGGGATGAAATTGGATTTTTTAAGTTTTCAATTTTGATTAAGAAAAAAAAGGCGTCTAAAATTGACAACTATTATACAAATGAAAGTCATGATAAAATTGTCTTTATTTAATTTCTGCAAATAGTCTAAAAAATGATAATAAGGACCAAAATTGGTTTTTTCTATTAAACACTGTTACATTTGAATTAAAATAATGTTTAATATGTGTATACAATATCAACAGACTAAAATACTAAGCCGTCCATAAACTCTTATAGTTCAGTGGTGACTTCGCAAACCACAAAGCACCATAAGATGTTCTCAAAGTTAAGAAAATTTGTAATTAGTAATCTTTTACAGAACAGAAGCTTTAAATTCTGATGATATTGATCAGAGAAAATTTTTTTACAAAACTATATATTGTGCGAAATCTCCTAAAATGTTCAGCATATTAACGCCTTTTTATTCGTTTTGTGATTGGAAAAGTTTCATAAAGACTGGGTAAATTAAAATACGTATTTTTCAAAGTGTAGTTTTAAAAACAAATTTAAAGAGAAATAAAAATTTAACTACGCAAGATAAATAAATAATTAGTACTCTTTGATATCAATGGATTAAATGATTGATTATAAAAAATTTTTTAAAACATTAAATTTATTGATTTTGAGATATAATTAAGTTAAAAAATTATTTTTTGTTGTTTGAACTATAAATGGATATAAATACTATTAAAATTATTTGAACTTCTAAGTTCCATTGTCTAATACAGAGTTTTTACATTACTTTACAAAGCAAAGGTCTTTAAAAAAATTTGATACAGTATGCAAAATTTATGAAATTGTTGACTAATTTTTTAGTTTGGAAAGACTATCCGAAAATTGGATACAAAAAACTTTACTTTTTCTTACTGTTGTTATGATGTAGAATGCAGAAAAGTTATTTAGTTCTGTAATACACTAAAATTTAATAACATAACTAAAAAATACTTGTGGATGCAAAGCAAATCGAATAACAAAACGAATGAAGCGTACGAAATTTGTCTAACATAACTCGTAACAATCAAAACGCATTATTTCTAAATGTACAATAAATTTTGCGATTTTAATAAAGCAGTTTCAAGAATTTAAAAAGAACACG
The DNA here is from genome assembly GCF_036245765.1 of Copidosoma floridanum. Lineage (NCBI taxonomy): Eukaryota > Metazoa > Arthropoda > Insecta > Hymenoptera > Encyrtidae > Copidosoma > Copidosoma floridanum. The sequence continues at coordinate 40,657,344 of NW_028321881.1, forward strand.
CATAATTCAAGATAATAAAAAAATTTCAGCGATCTGAAGGTCAATAAATAAATAACCATCTGATTGTAAATATAATATTAGTTAAGTTTCGTTTAAGTTGAGTCGTATCATTGGACTTTCATTTAACAATATAATAAAATTCATTTGTAAATATTGTAAAGTACAGTACATAAGTACAACATAGTCTCCGCACAAAGATATCAGTATTTACCAGAAGGGGTTTTTGAAATTGAGCAATAAGCAACTACGGTATTCGTAATTATAAATTTTTTCTCTGAAAAAATAAATTGCTCTAAAATAGAAAAGAACAAAGATAATTAATAGTTTCCATGGTAACTACTGTGGTAAATAAGCATTGCAACATTATTGATTTATCTTGTAATAAAGAATATATTATTCTTGGTCAATGCAAAACTTCAGATTCGCATCGATATGAATTTTATTTGTAACAGCAATTGTGGCCAGGAAATGTATAAAATTCAAATGTATTAAGATGTGAGATGTTAATTAATGGCTCAAGACCCATGTATTTCATTAATAATAATAAACAAATTTAATTAAAGAACCCAGTTGTAGTCGCAGATGTGCATACAAAGAATGCCTTTTAGTGTTTTCTAATTAAAATGATAGTGTTCAAAGTTATTTACAAAAGTTTATTTAAATAAATCTATAACCACTTTATTCAATACGTTATAAAAGAGAAAAAAATGTAGTGTTTAACGGTAAAATCCATTCTAACAACAGAACTCAAACCAATTTTTACTCTATTTTTTACAGTTTGGAAATAGAAAAAAAAGTCTTATACATAATTAACTGAACTAAAAATTTACTATTAACATTATAAATTTACTACATTTAAAGTTATTATAACGTTTTGTAGATTAAAAACAAGTTTTTTAATTTCATAAATGAATACTTACTATTTCTACGTATAAATTTTTAAGAGTCCAATTTCAAATATTCGTTTTTATGTAAGTCCTAGTAAGAGGAAGAAAAAACACACAAAACAAAAACTTATTGACACTTGAAAACTTCACTTTTTTTTTAATGTACAAAAACTGTTGAAATTTTTAATGTGACGCTTAAAATGCTACTGATATTACAATGGACGGGGTTATTTTTACAACGTTTAACTATTGAGGTGTTCAATGTAACGCTCAAAAAGCTACTGATATTACGATAAACGAAGTGATTTCTTTAACTTCAAACGACGAAAATAAAAATGATAATTGCATGCTTATGAATTGATGATGGATATGAAGTAAGACAGTTTTGAAGTTTTATTTCTTGGTAACAACATTTTGCAAGAAAATGTTAGTTACAAACTTCGTTAAACTACAAAATTATAATTTTTAAAGATTCTTTTTTTCCGGAAAGTAATTTCAGTAACACTTCTATGTTATAAAAGAGATCTATTTTTAAATAGCAAACTTACATGCTTTGAATTTAAAACATATTTTTCGACTTTAAACTGAGAAGAGTTATAAAGATAAATTTTTTAATCTGGCATTATTATGCATTGGTGAAATGTAATGAAGGTTTTTTTTATTTGTTAAAAAATATTTTCTTTCTTAAAATGTTTATTATAAGAAACTGTCCAACTACTGGTGCTATTTTTATTTTTGTCCAATTACTGGGTAATTTTCCTTACATTGTTCAAAGCTATCGGTTTTCATTAAATTAGAACAAAAGGTTTAATTAGTAAAAGAGGCTCGTGTCTTAATAAAAAGAATTAACTTTTGAGAACGTTGGAAAGTTATTTTTTTTCAAAGTTTAATTAAACCGATTTATCCACGAAAGCAAAAATTATTAATGCATACAATTAGCATAAGAACAAGATCGGAGAATGTTTCTGCGGGAATAAAACAACTAAAATTATGGTGGGATGAAATTGGATTTTTTAAGTTTTCAATTTTGATTAAGAAAAAAAAGGCGTCTAAAATTGACAACTATTATACAAATGAAAGTCATGATAAAATTGTCTTTATTTAATTTCTGCAAATAGTCTAAAAAATGATAATAAGGACCAAAATTGGTTTTTTCTATTAAACACTGTTACATTTGAATTAAAATAATGTTTAATATGGTTATACAATATCAACAGACTAAAATACTAAGCCGTCCATAAACTCTTATAGTTTAGTGGTGACTTCGCAAACCACAAAGCACCATAAGATGTTCTCAAAGTTAAGAAAATTTGTAATTAGTAATCTTTTACAGAACAGAAGCTTTAAATTCTGATGATATTATTCAGAAAAAATTTTTTTACAAAACTATATATTGTGCGAAATCTCCTAAAATGTTCAGCATATTAACGCCTTTTTATTCGTTTTGTGATTGGAAAAGTTTCATAAAGACTGGGTAAATTAAAATACGTATTTTTCAAAGTGTAGTTTTAAAAACAAATTTAAAGAGAAATAAAAATTTAACTACGCAAGATAAATAAATAATTAGTACTCTTTGATATCAATGGATTAAATGATTGATTATAAAAAATTTTTTAAAACATTAAATTTATTGATTTTGAGATATAATTAAGTTAAAAAATTATTTTTTGTTGTTTGAACTATAAATGGATATAAATACTATTAAAATTATTTGAACTTCTAAGTTCCATTGTCTAATACAGAGTTTTTACATTACTTAACAAAGCAAAGGTCTTTAAAAAAATTTGATACAGTATGCAAAATTTATGAAATTGTTGACTAATTTTTTAGTTTGGAAAGACTATCCGAAAATTGGATACAAAAAACTTTACTTTTTCTTACTGTTGTTATGATGTAGAATGCAGAAAAGTTATTTAGTTCTGTAATACACTAAAATTTAATAACATAACTAAAAAATATTTGTGGATGCAAAGCAAATCGAATAACAAAACGAATGAAGCGTACGAAATTTGTCTAACATAACTCGTAACAATCAAAACGCATTATTTCTAAATGTACAATAAATTTTGCGATTTTAATAAAGCAGTTTCAAGAATTTAAAAAGAACACGCATAATTCAAGATAATGAAAAAATTTCAGCGATCTGAAGGTCAATAAATAAATAACCATCTGATTGTAAATATAATATTCGTTAAGTTTCGTTTAAGTTGAGTCGTATCATTAGACTTTCATTTAACAATATAATAAAATCCATTTGAAAATATTGTACAGTACAGTACATAAGTACAACATAAACTCCACACAAAGATATCAGTAATTACCAGAAGGGGTTTTTGAAATTGAGCAATAAGCAACTACGGTATTCGTAATTATAAATTTTTTCTCTGAAAAAATAAATTGCTCTAAAATAAATAAGAACATAGATTATAAATAGTTTCCATGGTAACTACTGTGGTAAATAAGCATTGCAACATTATTGATTTATCTTGTAATAAAGAATATATTATTCTTGGTCAATGCAAAACTTCAGATTCGCATCGATATGAATTTTATTCGTAACAGCAACTGTGGCCAGGAAATGTATAAAATTCAAATGTATTAAGATGTGAGATGTCAATTAATGGCTCAAGACCCATGTATTTCAGTAATAATAATAAACAAATTTAATGAAAGAACCCAGTTGTAGTCGCAGATGTGCATACAAAGAATGCCTTTCAGTGTTTTCTAATTAAAATTATAGTGTTCAAAGTTATTTACAAAAGTTTATTTGAATAACTCTATAACAACCTTATTTAATACGTTATAAAAGAGAAAAAAATGTAGTGTTTAACGGTAACATCCATTCTAACAACAGAACTCAAACCAATTTTTACTCTATCTTTTATAGTTTAGAAATAGAAAAAAAAAGTCTAATACATATATAACTAAACGAAAAATTTACTATTTACATTATAAATTAACTACATTCAAAGTTATTATAACGTTTTGTAGATCAAAAACAGGTTTTTTAATTTCATAAGTGAATACTTACTATTTCTACGTATGAATTTTTAAGTGTCTAATTTCAAATATTTGTTTTTATGTAAGTCCTAGTAAGAGGAAGAAAAAACACACAAAACAAAAACTTAATAACACTTGAAAACTTTACTGTTTTTTAAATGTACAGAAACTGTTGAAATTTTCAATGTAACGCTTAAGATGCTACTGATATTACAATGGACGGGATTTTTCCTACAACGTTTAACTATTGAGGTGTACAATGTAACGCTCAAAAAGCTACTGATATTACGATGAACGGATTGATTTCTACAACTTCAAACAACAAAAATAAAAATGATAATTGCATGCTAATGACTTGATTATGGATATGAAGTAAGACAGTTTTGAAGTTTTATTTCTTGGTAACAACATTTTGCAAGAAAATGTTAGTTATAAAAACTTCGTTAAACTACAAAATTATAATTTTTAAAGATTCTTTTTTTTTTCGGAAAGTAATTTTAGTAACACTTCTATGTTACAAAAGAGATCTATTTTAGGATAGCAAACTTACATGCTTTGAATTTAAAACATATTTTTTGACTTCAAACTGAGAAGAGTTATTCAGATAAATTTTTTGATCTGGCGTTATTATGCATTGGTGAAATATAATGAAAGTTTTTTTTATTTGTTGAAAAATATTTTCTTTCTAAAAATGTTTATTATATGAAACTGTTCAACTACAGGTGCTATTTTTATTTTTGTCCAATTACTGGGTACTTTTTCTTACATTGCTCAAAGCTATAGGTTTTCATTCAATTAGAACAGAAGGTTTAATTAGTAAAAGAGGCTCGTGTCCTAATAAAAAGAATTATTTTTCAAAAACGTTGGAAAGTTAATTTCTTTCAAAGTTTAATCAAACCGATTTATCCACAAAAGCGAAAATTATTAATGCATACAATTAGCATAAGAACAAGATCAAAGAATGTTTCTGCGGAAATAAAACAACTAAAATTATGGTGGGATGGAATTGGATTTTTTTAGTTTTCAATTTCAAATAAGAAAAAAAAGGCGTCTAAAATTGACAACTATTATACAAATGAAAGTCATGATAAAATTGTCTTTATTTAATTTCTGCAAATAGTCTAAAAAATGATAATAAGAACCAAAATTGGTTTTTTCTATTAAACACTGTTACATTTGAATTAAAACAATGTTTAATATGTGTATACAATATCAACAGACTAAAATACTAAGCCGTCCATAAACTCTTATAGTTTAGTGTTGACTTCGCAAACCACAAAGCACCATAAGATGTTCTCAAAGTTAAGGAAATTTGTAATTAGTAATCTTTCACAGAACAAAAGCTTCAAATTCTGATGATATAATTCAGAGCAAATTTTTTTACAAAACTATATATTGTGCGAAATCTCCTAAAATGTTTTGCATATTAACGCCTTTTTATTCGTTTTGTGATTGGAAAAGTTTCATAAAGACTGGGTAAATTAAAATACGTGTTTTTCAAAGTGTAGTTTTAAAAACAAATTCAAAGAGAAATTAAAATTTAACTACGCAAGATAAATAAATAATTAGTACTCTTTGATATCAATGGATGAAATGGTTGATTATATAAAATTTTTTAAAACATTAAATTTATTGATTTTGAGTTATAATTAAAATAAAAAATTATTTTGTGTTGTTTGAACTATAAATGGATATAAATACTATTAAAATTATTTGCACTTCTAAGTTCCACTGTCTTATACAGAGTTTTTACATTACTTAACAAAGCAAAGGTCTTTAAAAAAATTTGATACAGTATGCAAAATTTATGAAATTGTTGACTAATTTTCTAGTTTGAAAAGACTATCCGAAAATTGGATACAAAAAACTTAACTTTTTCTTACTGTTGTTATGATGTAAAATGCAGGAAAGTTATTTAGTTATGTAATACACTAAAATTTAATAACATAATTAGAAAATATTTGTGAATGCAAAGCAAATCGAATAACAAAACGAATAAAGCGTACAAAATTTGTCTAACATAACTCGTAACAATCAAAACGCATTATTTCTTAATGTACAATAAATTTTGCAATTTTCATATAGCAGTTTTAAGAATTTAAAAAGAACACGCATAATTTAAGATAATGAAGAAATTTCAGCGATCTGAATGTCAATAAATAAATAACCATCTAATTGTAAATATAATATTAGTTAAGTTTCGTTTGAGTTGAGTCGTACCATTAAACTTCCATTTAACAATATAATAAAATCCATTTGAAAATATTGTACAGTACAGTACATAAGTACAACATAGTCTCCGCACAAAGATATCAGTAATTACCAGAAGGGGTTTTTGAAATTGAGCAATAAGCAACTACGGTATTCGTAATTATAAATTTTTTCTCTGAAAAAATAAATTGCTCTAAAATAAATAAGAACATAGATTATAAATAGTTTCCATGGTAACTACTGTGGTAAATAAACATTGAAACATTATTGATTTATCTTGTAATAAAGAATATATTATTCTTGGTCAATGCAAAACTTCAGATTCGCATCGATATGAATTTTATTTGTAACAGCATCTGTGGCCAGGAAATGCATAAAATTCAAATGTATTAAGATGTAAGTTGTCAATTAATGGCTCAAGACCCATGTATTTCAGTCATAATAATAAACAAATTTAATTAAAGAACCCAGTTGTAGTCGCAGATGTGCATACAAAGAATGCCTTTAAGTGTTTTCTAATTGAAATGATAGTGTTCAAAGTTATTTACAAAAGTTTATTTAAATGAATCTATAACCACTTTATTAAATACGTTATGAAAGAGAAAAAAATGTAGTGTTTAACGGTAAAATCCATTCTAACATTAGAACTCAAACCAATTTTAACTTTATCTTTTATAGTTTAGAAATAGAAACAAAAAGTCTTATACATAATTAACTAAACTAAAAATTTACTATTTCCATTATAAATTTACTACATTTAAAGTTATTATAACGTTTTGTAGATCAAAAACAAGTTTTTTAATTTCTCAAGTAAATACTTACTTAGTACAAGTAAAAAACTTAACCTTTTCTTACTGTTGTTATGATGTAAAATGCAGGAAAGTTATTTAGTTCTGTAATACACTAAAATTTAATAACATAACTAGAAAATATTTGTGGATGCAAAGCAAATCGAATAACAAAACGAATGAAGCGTACGAAATTTGTCTAACATAACTCGTAACAATCAAAACGCATTATTTCTCAATGTACAATAAATTTTGCGATTTTCATATAGCAGTTTCAAGAATTTAAAAAGAACACGCATAATTCAAGATAATGAAAAAATTTCAGCGATCTGAAGGTCAATAAATAAATAACCATCTGATTGTAAATATAATATTAGTTAAGTTTCGTTTAAGTTGAGTCGTATCATTGGACTTTCATTTAACAATATAATAAAATTCATTTGTAAATATTGTAAAGTACAGTACATAAGTACAACATAGTCTCCGCACAAAGATATCAGTATTTACCAGAAGGGGTTTCTGAAATCGAGCAATAAGCAACTACGGTATTCGTAATTAAAAATTTTTTCTCGGAAAAAATAAATTGCTCTAAAATAGAAAAGAACAAAGATAATTAATAGTTTCCATGGTAACTACTGTGGTGAATAAGCATTGCAACATTATTGATTTATCTTGTAATAAAGAATATATTATTCTTGGTCAATGCAAAACTTCAGATTCGCATCGATATGAATTTTATTTGTAACAGCAATTGTGGCCAGGAAATGTATAAAATTCAAATGTATTAAGATGTGAGATGTTAATTAATGGCTCAAGACCCATGTATTTCATTAATAATAATAAAAAAATTTAATTAAAGAACCCAGTTGTAGTCGCAGATGTGCATACAAAGAATGCCTTTTAGTGTTTTCTAATTAAAATGATAGTGTTCAGAGTTATTTACAAAAGTTTATTTAAATAAATCTATAACCACTTTATTAAATACGTTATAAAAGAAAAAAAAATGTAGTGTTTAACGGTAAAATCCATTCTAACAACAGAACTCAAACCAATTTTTACTCTATGTTTTACAGTTTGGAAATAGAAAAAAAAGTCTTATACATAATTAACTAAACTAAAAATTTACTATTTACATTATAAATTTACTACATTTAAAGTTATTATAACGTTTTGTAGATTAAAAACAAGTTTTTTAATTTCATAAATGAATACTTACTATTTCTACGTATAAATTTTTAAGAGTCCAATTTCAAATATTCGTTTTTATGTAAGTCCTAGTAAGAGGAAGAAAAAACACACAAAACAAAAACTTATTGACACTTGAAAACTTCACTTTTTTTTTAATGTACAAAAACTGTTGAAATTTTTAATGTGACGCTTAAAATGCTACTGATATTACAATGGACGGGGTTATTTTTACAACGTTTAACTATTGAGGTGTACAATGTAACGCTCAAAAAGCTACTGATATTACGATAAACGAAGTGATTTCTTCAACTTCAAACGACGAAAATAAAAATGATAATTGCATGCTTATGAATTGATGATGGATATGAAGTAAGACAGTTTTGAAGTTTTATTTCTTGGTAACAACATTTTGCAAGAAAATGTTAGTTACAAACTTCGTTAAACTACAAAATTATAATTTTTAAAGATTCTTTTTTTCCGGAAAGTAATTTTAGTAACACTTCTATGTTATAAAAGAGATCTATTTTTAAATAGCAAACTTACATGCTTTGAATTTAAAACATATTTTTCGACTTTAAACTGAGAAGAGTTATAAAGATAAATTTTTTAATCTGGCATTATTATGCATTGGTGAAATGTAATGAAGGTTTTTTTTATTTGTTAAAAAATATTTTCTTTCTTAAAATGTTTATTATAAGAAACTGTCCAACTACTGGTGCTATTTTTATTTTTGTCTAATTACTGGGTACTTTTCCTTACATTGTTCAAAGCTATCGGTTTTCATTAAATTAGAACAAAAGGTTTAATTAGTAAAAGAGGCTCGTGTCTTAATAAAAAGAATTAACTTTTGAGAACGTTGGAAAGTTATTTTTTTTCAAAGTTTAATTAAACCGATTTATCCACGAAAGCAAAAATTATTAATGCATACAATTAGCATAAGAACAAGATCGAAGAATGTTTCTGCGGGAATAAAACAACTAAAATTATGGTGGGATGAAATTGGATTTTTTAAGTTTTCAATTTTGATTAAGAAAAAAAAGGCGTCTAAAATTGACAACTATTATACAAATGAAAGTCATGATAAAATTGTCTTTATTTAATTTCTGCAAATAGTCTAAGAAATGATAATAAGGACCAAAATTGGTTTTTTCTATTAAACACTGTTACATTTGAATTAAAACAATGTTTAATATGTGTATACAATATCAACAGACTAAAATACTAAGACGTCCTTAAACTCTTATAGTTTAGTGGTGACTTCGCAAACCACAAAGCATTATAAGATGTTCTCAAAGTTAAGAAAATTTGTAATTAGTAATCTTTCACAGAATAAAAGCTTCAAATTCTGATGATATAATTCAGAGCAAATTTTTTTACAAAACTATATATTGTGCGAAATCTCCTAAAATGTTTTGCATATTAACGCCTTTTTATTCGTTTTGTGATTGGAGAAGTTTCATAAAGACTGGGTAAATTAAAATACGTGTTTTTCAAAGTGTAGTTTTAAAAACAAATTCAAAGAGAAATTAAAATTTAACTACGCAAGATAAATGAATAATTAGTACTCTTTGATATCAATGGATGAAATGGTTGATTATATAAAATTTTTTAAAACATTAAAATTATTGATTTTGAGTTATAATTAAAATAAAAAATTATTTTGTGTTGTTTGAACTATAAATGGATATAAATACTATTAAAATTATTTGCACTTCTAAGTTCCACTGTCTTATACAGAGTTTTTACATTACTTTACAAAGCAAAGGTCTTTAAAAAAATTTGATACTGTATGCAAAATTTATGAAGTTGTTGACTAATTTTCTAGTTTGAAAAGACTATCCGAAAATTGGATACAAAAAACTTAACTTTTTCTTACTGTTGTTATGATGTAAAATGCAGGAAAGTTATTTAGTTATGTAATACACTAAAATTTAATAACATAATTAGAAAATATTTGTGGATGCAAAGCAAATCGAATAACAAAACGAATAAAGCGTACAAAATTTGTCTAACATAACTCGTAACAATCAAAACGCATTATTTCTTAATGTACAATAAATTTTGCAATTTTCATATAGCAGTTTCAAGAATTTAAAAAGAACACGCATAATTCAAGATAATGAAAAAATTTCAGCGATCTGAAGGTCAATAAAGAAATAACCATCTGATTGTAAATATAATATTAGTTAAGTTTCGTTTAAGTTGAGTCGTATCATTGGACTTTTATTTAACAATATAATAAAATCCATTTTAAAATATTGTAGAGTACAGTACATAAGTACAACATAGTCTCCGCACAAAGATATCAGTAATTACCAGAAGGGGTTTTTGAAATTGAGCAATAAGCAACTACGGTATTCGTAATTATAAATTTGTTCTCTGAAAAAACAAATTGCTCTAAAATAGATAAGAACATAGATTATAAATAGTTTCCATGGTAACTACTGTGGTAAATAAGCATTGCAACATTATTGATTTATCTTGTAATAAAGAATATATTATTCTTGGTCAATGCAAAACTTCAGATTCGCATCGATATGAATTTTATTTGTAACAGCAACTGTGGCCAGGAAATGTATAAAATTCAAATGTATTTAGATGTGAGATGTCAATTAATGGCTCAAGACCCATGTATTTCAGTAATAATAATAAACAAATTTAATGAAAGAACCCAGTTGTAGTCGCAGATGTGCATACAAAGAATGCCTTTCAGTGTTTTCTAATTAAAATTATAGTGTTCAAAGTTATTTACAAAAGTTTATTTGAATAAATCCATAACCACTTTATTTAATACGTTATAAAAGAGAAAAAAATGTGGTGTTTAACGGTAACATCCATTCTAACAACAGAACTCAAACCAATTTTTACTCTATCTTTTATAGTTTAGAAATAGAAAAAAAAAGTCTTATACATATATAACTAAACGAAAAATTTACTATTCACATTATAAATTTACTACATTTAATGTTATTGTAACGTTTTGTAGATCAAAAACAAGTTTTTTAATTTCATAAGTGAATACTTACTATTTCTACGTATGAATTTTTAAGTGTCTAATTTCAAATATTTGTTTTTATGTAAGTCCTAGTAAGAGGAAGAAAAAACACACAAAACAAAAACTTAATAACTCTTGAAATCTTCACTGTTTTTTAAATGTACAGAAACTGTTGAAATTTTTAATGTAACGCTTAAGATGCTTCTGACATTACAATGGACGGGGTTTTTTCTACAACGTTTAACTATTGAGTCGTACAATGTAACGCTCAACAAGCTACTGATATTACGATAAACGGAGTGATTTCTACAACTTCAAACAACGAAATTAAAAATGATAATTGCATGCTAATGACTTGATGATAGATATGAAGTAAGACAGTTTTGAAGTTTTATTTCTTGGTAACAACATTTTGCAAGAAAATGTTAGTTATACAAACTTCGTTAAACTACAAAATTATAATTTTTAAAGATTTTTTTTTTTTTCCGGAAAAAAATTTCAGTAACACTCCTATGTTACAAGAGAGATCTATTTTTAGATAGCAAACTTACATGCTTTGAATTTAAAACATATTTTTCGACTTCAAACTGAGAAGAGTTATTCAGATAAATTTTTCGATCTGGCGTTATTATGCATTGGTGAAATATAATGAAAGTTTTTTTTATTTGTTGAAAAATATTTTCTTCTTAAAAATGTTGATTATATGAAACTGTTTAACTACAGGTGCTATTTTTATTTTTGTCCAATTACTGGGTACTTTTTCTTACATTGCTCAAAGCTATCGGTTTTCATTCAATTAGAACAAAAGGTTAAATTAGTAAAAGAGGCTCGTGTCTTAATAAAAAGAATTTACTTTTAAAAACGTTAAAAAGTAATTTTCTTCTAAAGTTTAATCAAACCGATTTTTCTACAAAAACAAAAATTTACTAATGCATACAATTAGCATAAGAACAAGATCAAAGAATGTTTCTGCGGAAATAAAACTACTAAAATTATGGTAAGATGGAATTGGATTTTTTTAGTTTTCAATTTCAAATAAGAAAAAAAAGGCGTCTAAAATTGACAACTATTATATAAATGAAAGAAATGATAGAATTGTCTTTTTTTAATTTCTGCATATAGTCTCAAAAATGATAATAAGGATCAAAATTGGTTTTTTCTATCAAACACTGCTACATTTAAATTAAAAAAATGTTTAATATGTGTATACAATATCAACAGACTTAAATACTAAGCCGTCCATAAACTCTAATAGTTCAGTGGTGACTTGGCAAACCACAAAGCCCCATAAGATGTTCTCAAAGTTAAGAAAATTTGTAATTAGTAATCTTTCACAGAACAGAAGCTTCAAATTTTGATGATATAATTTAGAGCAAATTTTTTCACAAAACTATATATTGTGCTAAATCTCTGAAAATGTTTTGCATATTAATGCCTTTTTATTCGTTTTGTGATTGGAGAAGTTTCATAAAGACTGGATAGATTAAAATATGTATTTTTCAAAGTGTAGTTTCAAAAAACAAAATTAAAGAGAAATTAAAATTTAACTACGCAAGATAAATGAATAATTAGTACTCTCTGATATAAATGGAGCAAATGGTTGATTATAAAAAATTTTTTAAAACATCAAATTAATAAATTTTGAGTTATAATTAAGTTAAAAAATTATTTTGTGTTGTTCAAACTATAAATGGATATAAATACTATTAAAATTATTTGCACTTCTAAGTTCTATTGTCTTATACAGAGTTTTTACATTACTTTACAAAGCAAAGGTCTTTAAAAAAATTTGATACAGTATGCAAAATTTATGAAATTGTTGACTAATTTTTTAGTTTGGAAAGACTATCCGAAAATTGGATACAAAAAACTTTACTTTTTCTTACTGTTGTTATGATGTAAAATGCAGAAAAGTTATTTAGTTCTGTAATACACTAAAATTTAATAACATAACTAAAAAATATTCGTGGATGCAAAGCAAATGGAATAACAAAACGAATGAAGCGTACAAAATTTGTCTAACATAACTCGTAACAATCAAAACGCATTATTTCTCAATGTACAATAAATTTTGCGATTTTCATATAGCAGTTTCAAGAATTTGAAAAGAACACGCATAATTCAGGATAATGAAAAAATTTCAGCGATCTGAAGGTCAATAAATAAATAACCATCTGATTGTAAATATAATATTAGTTAAGTTTCGTTTAAGTTGAGTCGTATCATTGGACTTTTATTTAACAATATAATAAAATCCATTTTAAAATATTGTAAAGTACAGTACATAAGTACAACATAGTCTCCGCACAAAGATATCAGTAATTACCAGAAGGGGTTTTTGAAATTGAGCAATAAGCAACTACGGTATTCGTAATTATAAATTTGTTCTCTGAAAAAACAAATTGCTCTAAAATAGATAAAAACATAGATTATAAATAGTTTCCATGGTAACTACTGTGGTAAATAAGTATTGCAACATTATTGATTTATCTTGTAATAAAGAATATATTATTCTTGGTCAATGCAAAACTTCAGATTCGCATCGATATGAATTTTATTTGTAACAGCAATTGTGGCCAGGAAATGTATAAAATTCAAATGTATTAAGATATGAGATGTTAATTAATGGCTCAAGACCCATGTATATCAGTAATAATAATAAACAAATTTAATTAAAGAACCCAGTTGTAGTCGCAGATGTGCATACAAAGAATGCCTTTTAGAGTTTTCTAATTAAAATGATAGTGTTCAAAAGTATTTACACTAGTTTGTTTCAATAAATTTATAACCACTTTATTAAATACGTTATAAAAGAGAAAAAAATGTAGTGTTTAACGGTAAAATCCATTCTAACAACAGAACTTAAACCAATTTTTACTCTATGATTTACAGTTTAGAAATAGAAAAAAAAGTCTTATACATAATTAACTAAACTAAAAATTTACTATTTACATTATAAATTTACTACATTGATAGTTATTATAACGTTTTGTAGATTAAAAACAAGTTTTTTAATTTCATAAGTGAATACTTACTATTTCTACGTATAAATTTTTAAGAGTCCAATTTCAAATATTCGTTTTAATGTAAGTCCTAGTAAGAGGAAGAAAAATCACACAAAACAAAAACTTAATAACACTTGAAAACTTCACTTTTTTTTTAATGTACAAAAACTAATGAAATTTTTAATGTGACGCTGAAAATGCTACTGATATTACAATGGACGGGGTTATTTCTACAACGTTTAACTATTGAGGTGTACAATGTAACGCTCAAAAAGCTACTGATATTACGATGAACGAAGTGATTTCTACAACTTCAAACGACGAAAATAAAAATGATAATTGCATGCTAATGACTTGATAATGGATATGAATTAAGACAGTTTTGAAGTTTTATTTCTTGGTAACAACATTTTGCATGAAAATGTTAGTTACAAACTTTGTTAAACTACAAAATTATAATTCTTGAAGATTCTTTTTTTTCCGGAAAGTAATTTCAGTAACACTTCTATGTTACAAAAGAAATCTATTTTCGCATAGCAAACTTACATGCTTTGAATTTAAAACATATTTTTCGACTTAAAAACTGAAAAGAGTTATAGAGATAAATTTTTTTATTTTGCATTATTATGCATTGGTGAAATATAATTAAAGTTTTTTTTATTTGTTGAAAAATATTTTCTTTCTTAAAATGTTTATTATATGAAACTGTCCAACTACTAGTGCTATTTTTATTTTTGTCCAATTACTGGGTACTTTTCCCTACATTGTTTAAAGCTATCGGTTTTTATTCAATTAGAACAAAAGGTTTAATTAGTAAAAGAGGCTCGTGTCCTAATAAGAAGAATTATTTTTTAAGAACGTTGGAAAGTTATTTTTTTTCAAAGTTAAATCAAACCGATTTATCCACAAAAGCAAAAATTATTAATGCATACAATTAGCATAAGAACAAGATCAAAGAATGTTTCTGCGGGAATAAAACAACTAAAATTATGGTCGGATGGAATTGAATTTTTTTAGTTTTCAATTTCGAATAAGAAAAAAAAGGCGTCTAAAATTGACAACTATTATACAAATGAAAGAAATGATAAAATTGTCTTTTTTCAATTTCTGCAAAAAGTCTAAAAAATGATAATAAGGACCAAAATTGGTTTTTTCTATTAAACACTGTTAGATTTAAAATAAAAAAATGTTTAATATGTGTATACAATATTAACAAACTAAAATACTAAGCCGTCCATAAACTCTTATAGTTCAGTGGTGACTTCGCAAACCACAAAGCCCCATAAGATGTTCTCAAAGTTAAGAAAATTTGTAATTAGTAATCTTTCACAGAACAGAAGCTTCAAATTCTGATGATATAATTCAGAGCAAATTTTTTCACAAAACTATATATTGTGCTAAATCTCTGAAAATGTTTTGCATATTAATGCCTTTTTATTCGTTTTGTGATTGGAGAAGTTTCATAAAGACTGGATGGATTAAAATATGTATTTTTCAAAGTGTAGTTTCAAAAAACAAAATTAAAGAGAAATTAAAATTTAACTACGCAAGATAAATGAATAATTAGTACTCTCTGATATAAATGGAGCAAATGGTTGATTATAAAAAATTTTTAAAACATCAAATTAATAAATTTTGAGTTATAATTAAGTTAAAAAATTATTTTGTGTTGTTCAAACTATAAATGGATATAAATACTATTAAAATTATTTGCACTTCTAAGTTCCATTGTCTTATACAGAGTTTTTACATTACTTTACAAAGCAAAGGTCTTTAAAAAAATTTGATACAGTATGCAAAATTTATGAAATTGTTGACTAATTTTTTAGTTTGGAAAGACTATCCGAAAATTGGATACAAAAAACTTTACTTTTTCTTACTGTTGTTATGATGTAAAATATAGAAAAGTTATTTAGTTCTGTAATACACTAAAATTTAATAACATAACTAAAAAATATTTGTGGATGCAAAGCAAATGGAATAACAAAACGAATGAAGCGTACGAAATTTGTCTAACATAACTCGTAACAATCAAAACGCATTATTTCTCAATGTACAATAAATTTTGCGATTTTCATATAGCAGTTTCAAGAATTTAAAAAGAACACGCATAATTCAAGATAATGAAAAAATTTCAGCGATCTGAAGGTCAATAAATAAATAACCATCTGATTGTAAATATAATATAAGTTAAGTTTCGTTTAAGTTGAGTCGTATCATTGGACTTTTATTTAACAATATAATAAAATCCATTTTAAAATATTGTAAAGTACAGTACATAAGTACAACATAGTCTCCGCACAAAGATATCAGTAATTACCAGAAGGGGTTTTTAAAATTGAGCAATAAGCAACTACGGTATTCGTAATTATAAATTTTTTCTCTGAAAAAAAAAATTGCTCTAAAATAGATAAGAACATAGATTATAAATAGTTTCCATGGTAACTACTGTGGTAAATAAGCATTGCAACATTATTGATTTATCTTGTAATAAAGAATATATTATTCTTGGTCAATGCAAAACTTCAGATTTGCATCGATATGAATTTTATTCGTAACAGCAACTGTGGCCAGGAAATGTATAAAATTTAAATGTATTAAGATGTGAGATGTCAATTAATGGCTCAAGACCCATGTATTCCAGTAATAATAATAAACAAATTTAATGAAAGAACCCAGTTGTAGTCGCAGATGTGCATACAAAGAATGCCTTTCAGTGTTTTCTAATTAAAATTATAGTGTTCAAAGTTATTTACAAAAGTTTATTTGAATAAATCTATAACCACTTTATTTAATACGTTATAAAAGAGAAAAAAATGTAGTGTTTAACGGTAACATCCATTCTAACAACAGAACTCAAACCAATTTTTACTCTATCTTTTATAGTTTAGAAATAGAAAAAAAAAGTCTTATACATATATAACTAAACGAAAAATTTACTATTCACATTATAAATTTACTACATTTAATGTTATTGTAACGTTTTGTAGATCAAAAACAAGTTTTTTAATTTCATAAGTGAATACTTACTATTTCTACGTATGAATTTTTAAGTGTCTAATTTCAAATATTTGTTTTTATGTAAGTCCTAGTAAGAGGAAGAAAAAACACACAAAACAAAAACTTAATAACTCTTAAAATCTTCACTGTTCTTTAAATGTACAGAAACTGTTGAAATTTTTAATGTAACGCTTAAGATGCTTCTGATATTACAATGGACGGGGTTTTTTCTACAACGTTTAACTATTGAGTCGTACAATGTAACGCTCAACAAGCTACTGATATTACGATAAACAGAGTGATTTCTACAAGTTCAAACAACGAAATTAAAAATGATAATTGCATGCTAATGACTTGATGATAGATATGAAGTAAGACAGTTTTGAAGTTTTATTTCTTGGTAACAACATTTTGCAAGAAAATGTTAGTTATACAAACTTCGTTAAACTACAAAATTATAATTTTTAAAGATTTTTTTTTTTTTCCGGAAAAAAATTTCAGTAACACTCCTATGTTACAAAAGAGATCTATTTTTAGATAGCAAACTAACATGCTTTGAATTTAAAACATATTTTTCGACTTCAAACTGAGAAGAGTTATTCAGATAAATTTTTCGATCTGGCGTTATTATGCATTGGTGAAATATAATGAAAGTTTTTTTTATTTGTTGAAAAATATTTTCTTCCTAAAAATGTTCATTATATGAAACTGTTTAACTACAGGTGCTATTTTTATTTTTGTCCAATTACTGGGTACTTTTCCTTACATTGCTCAAAGCTATCGGTTTTCATTCAATTAGAACAAAAGGTTAAATTAGTAAAAGAGGCTCGTGTCTTAATAAAAAGAATTTACTTTTAAAAACGTTAAAAAGTAATTTTCTTTTAAAGTTTAATCAAACCAATTTTTCTACAAAAACAAAAATTTACTAATGCATACAATTAGCATAAGAACAAGATCAAAGAATGTTTCTGCGGAAATAAAACAACTAAAATTATGGTAAGATGGAATTGGATTTTTTTAGTTTTCAATTTCAAATAAGAAAAAAAAGGCGTCTAAAATTGACAACTATTATATAAATGAAAGAAATGATAGAATTGTCTTTTTTTAATTTCTGCATATAGTCTCAAAAATGATAATAAGGATCAAAATTGGTTTTTTCTATCAAACACTGCTACATTTAAATTAAAAAAATGTTTAATATGTGTATACAATATCAACAGACTAAAATACTAAGCCGTCCATAAACTCTAATAGTTCAGTGGTGACTTGGCAAACCACAAAGCCCCATAAGATGTTCTCAAAGTTAAGAAAATTTGTAATTAGTAATCTTTCACAGAACAGAAGCTTCAAATTTTGATGATATAATTTAGAGCAAATTTTTTCACAAAACTATATATTGTGCTAAATCTCTGAAAATGTTTTGCATATTAATGCCTTTTTATTCGTTTTGTGATTGGAGAAGTTTCATAAAGACTGGATAGATCAAAATATGTATTTTTCAAAGTGTAGTTTCAAAAAACAAAATTAAAGAGAAATTAAAATTTAACTACGCAAGATAAATGAATAATTAGTACTCTCTGATATAAATGGAGCAAATGGTTGATTATAAAAAATTTTTTAAAACATCAAATTAATAAATTTTGAGTTATAATTAAGTTAAAAAATTATTTTGTGTTGTTCAAACTATAAATGGATATAAATACTATTTAAATTATTTGCACTTCTAAGTTCTATGTTCTTATACAGAGTTTTTACATTACTTTACAAAGCAAAGGTCTTTAAAAAAATTTGATACAGTATGCAAAATTTATGAAATTGTTGACTAATTTTTTAGTTTGGAAAGACTATCCGAAAATTGGATACAAAAAACTGTACTTTTTCTTACTGTTGTTATGATGTAAAATGCAGAAAAGTTATTTAGTTCTGTAATACACTAAAATTTAATAACATAACTAAAAAATATTCGTGGATGCAAAGCAAATGGAATAACAAAACGAATGAAGCGTACAAAATTTGTCTAACATAACTCGTAACAATCAAAACGCATTATTTCTCAATGTACAATAAATTTTGCGATTTTCATATAGCAGTTTCAAGAATTTGAAAAGAACACGCATAATTCAGGATAATGAAAAAATTTCAGCGATCTGAAGGTCAATAAATAAATAACCATCTGATTGTAAATATAATATTAGTTAAGTTTCGTTTAAGTTGAGTCGTATCATTGGACTTTTATTTAACAATATAATAAAATCCATTTTAAAATATTGTAAAGTACAGTACATAAGTACAACATAGTCTCCGCACAAAGATATCAGTAATTACCAGAAGGGGTTTTTGAAATTGAGCAATAAGCAACTACGGTATTCGTAATTATAAATTTGTTCTCTGAAAAAACAAATTGCTCTAAAATAGATAAGAACATGGATTATAAATAGTTTCCATGGTAACTACTGTGGTAAATAAGTATTGCAACATTATTGATTTATCTTGTAATAAAGAATATATTATTCTTGGTCAATGCAAAACTTCAGATTCGCATCGATATGAATTTTATTTGTAACAGCAATTGTGGCCAGGAAATGTATAAAATTCAAATGTATTAAGATATGAGATGTTAATTAATGGCTCAAGACCCATGTATATCAGTAATAATAATAAACAAATTTAATTAAAGAACCCAGTTGTAGTCGCAGATGTGCATACAAAGAATGCCTTTTAGAGTTTTCTAATTAAAATGATAGTGTTCAAAAGTATTTACACTAGTTTGTTTCAATAAATTTATAACCACTTTATTAAATACGTTATAAAAGAGAAAAAAATGTAGTGTTTAACGGTAAAATCCATTCTAACAACAGAACTTAAACCAATTTTTACTCTATGATTTACAGTTTAGAAATAGAAAAAAAAGTCTTATACATAATTAACTAAACTAAAAATTTACTATTTACATTATAAATTTACTACATTGATAGTTATTATAACGTTTTGTAGATTAAAAACAAGTTTTTTAATTTCATAAGTGAATACTTACTATTTCTACGTATAAATTTTTAAGAGTCCAATTTCAAATATTCGTTTTAATGTAAGTCCTAGTAAGAGGAAGAAAAATCACACAAAACAAAAACTTAATAACACTTGATAACTTCACTTTTTTTTTAATGTACAAAAACTAATGAAATTTTTAATGTGACGCTGAAAATGCTACTGATATTACAATGGACGGGGTTATTTCTACAACGTTTAACTATTGAGGTGTACAATGTAACGCTCAAAAAGCTACTGATATTACGATGAACGAAGTGATTTCTACAACTTCAAACGACGAAAATAAAAATGATAATTGCATGCTAATGACTTGATAATGGATATGAATTAAGACAGTTTTGAAGTTTTATTTCTTGGTAACAACATTTTGCATGAAAATGTTAGTTACAAACTTTGTTAAACTACAAAATTATAATTCTTGAAGATTCTTTTTTTTCCGAAAAGTAATTTCAGTAACACTTCTATGTTACAAAAGAAATCTATTTTCGCATAGCAAACTTACATGCTTTGAATTTAAAACATATTTTTCGACTTAAAAACTGAAAAGAGTTATAGAGATAAATTTTTTTATTTTGCATTATTATGCATTGGTGAAATATAATTAAAGTTTTTTTTATTTGTTGAAAAATATTTTCTTTCTTAAAATGTTTATTATATGAAACTGTCCAACTACTAGTGCTATTTTTATTTTTGTCCAATTACTGGGAACTTTTCCCTACATTGTTTAAAGCTATCGGTTTTTATTCAATTAGAACAAAAGGTTTAATTAGTAAAAGAGGCTCGTGTCCTAATAAGAAGAATTATTTTTTAAGAACGTTGGAAAGTTATTTTTTTTCAAAGTTAAATCAAACCGATTTATCCACAAAAGCAAAAATTATTAATGCATACAATTAGCATAAGAACAAGATCAAAGAATGTTTCTGCGGGAATAAAACAACTAAAATTATGGTCGGATGGAATTGAATTTTTTTAGTTTTCAATTTCGAATAAGAAAAAAAAGGCGTCTAAAATTGACAACTATTATACAAATGAAAGAAATGATAAAATTGTCTTTTTTCAATTTCTGCAAAAAGTCTAAAAAATGATAATAAGGACCGAAATTGGTTTTTTCTATTAAACACTGTTAGATTTAAAATAAAAAAATGTTTAATATGTGTATACAATATTAACAAACTAAAATACTAAGCCGTCCATAAACTCTTATAGTTCAGTGGTGACTTCGCAAACCACAAAGCCCCATAAGATGTTCTCAAAGTTAAGAAAATTTGTAATTAGTAATCTTTCACAGAACAGAAGCTTCAAATTCTGATGATATAATTCAGAGCAAATTTTTTTACAAAACTATATATTGTGCTAAATCTCTGAAAATGTTTTGCATATTAATGCCTTTTTATTCGTTTTGTGATTGGAGAAGTTTCATAAAGACTGGATGGATTAAAATATGTATTTTTCAAAGTGTAGTTTCAAAAAACAAAATTAAAGAGAAATTAAAATTTAACTACGCAAGATAAATGAATAATTAGTACTTTCTGATATAAATGGAGCAAATGGTTGATTATAAAAAATTTTTAAAACATCAAATTAATAAATTTTGAGTTATAATTAAGTTAAAAAATTATTTTGTGTTGTTCAAACTATAAATGGATATAAATACTATTAAAATTATTTGCACTTCTAAGTTCCATTGTCTTATACAGAGTTTTTACATTACTTTACAAAGCAAAGGTCTTTAAAAAAATTTGATACAGTATGCAAAATTTATGAAATTGTTGACTAATTTTTTAGTTTGGAAAGACTATCCGAAAATTGGATACAAAAAACTTTACTTTTTCTTACTGTTGTTATGATGTAAAATATAGAAAAGTTATTTAGTTCTGTAATACACTAAAATTTAATAACATAACTAAAAAATATTTGTGGATGCAAAGCAAATGGAATAACAAAACGAATGAAGCGTACGAAATTTGTCTAACATAACTCGTAACAAACAAAACGCATTATTTCTCAATGTACAATAAATTTTGCGATTTTCATACAGCAGTTTCAAGAATTTAAAAAGAACACGCATAATTCAAGATAATGAAAAAATTTCAGCGATCTGAAGGTCAATAAATAAATAACCATCTGATTGTAAATATAATATAAGTTAAGTTTCGTTTAAGTTGAGTCGTATCATTGGACTTTTATTTAACAATATAATAAAATCCATTTTAAAATATTGTAAAGTACAGTACATAAGTACAACATAGTCTCCGCACAAAGATATCAGTAATTACCAGAAGGGGTTTTTAAAATTGAGCAATAAGCAACTACGGTATTCGTAATTATAAATTTTTTCTCTGAAAAAAAAAATTGCTCTATAATAGATAAGAACATAGATTATAAATAGTTTCCATGGTAACTACTGTGGTAAATAAGCATTGCAACATTATTGATTTATCTTGTAATAAAGAATATATTATTCTTGGTCAATGCAAAACTTCAGATTTGCATCGATATGAATTTTATTCGTAACAGCAACTGTGGCCAGGAAATGTATAAAATTTAAATGTATTAAGATGTGAGATGTCAATTAATGGCTCAAGACCCATGTATTCCAGTAATAATAATAAACAAATTTAATGAAAGAACCCAGTTGTAGTCGCAGATGTGCATACAAAGAATGCCTTTCAGTGTTTTCTAATTAAAATTATAGTGTTCAAAGTTATTTACAAAAGTTTATTTGAATAAATCTATAACCACTTTATTTAATACGTTATAAAAGAGAAAAAAATGTAGTGTTTAACGGTAACATCCATTCTAACAACAGAACTCAAACCAATTTTTACTCTATCTTTTATAGTTTAGAAATAGAAAAAAAAAGTCTTATACATATATAACTAAACGAAAAATTTACTATTCACATTATAAATTTACTACATTTAATGTTATTGTAACGTTTTGTAGATCAAAAACAAGTTTTTTAATTTCATAAGTGAATACTTACTATTTCTACGTATGAATTTTTAAGTGTCTAATTTCAAATATTTGTTTGTATGTAAGTCCTAGTAAGAGGAAGAAAAAACACACAAAACAAAAACTTAATAACTCTTAAAATCTTCACTGTTCTTTAAATGTACAGAAACTGTTGAAATTTTTAATGTAACGCTTAAGATGCTTCTGATATTACAATGGACGGGGTTTTTTCTACAACGTTTAACTATTGAGTCGTACAATGTAACGCTCAACAAGCTACTGATATTACGATAAACAGAGTGATTTCTACAACTTCAAACAACGAAATTAAAAATGATAATTGCATGCTAATGACTTGATGATAGATATGAAGTAAGACAGTTTTGAAGTTTTATTTCTTGGTAACAACATTTTGCAAGAAAATGTTAGTTATACAAACTTCGTTAAACTACAAAATTATAATTTTTAAAGATTTTTTTTTTTTTCCGGAAAAAAATTTCAGTAACACTCCTATGTTACAAAAGAGATCTATTTTTAGATAGCAAACTTACATGCTTTGAATTTAAAACATATTTTTCGACTTCAAACTGAGAAGAGTTATTCAGATAAATTTTTCGATCTGGCGTTATTATGCATTGGTGAAATATAATGAAAGTTTTTTTTATTTGTTGAAAAATATTTTCTTCCTAAAAATGTTCATTATATGTAACTGTTTAACTACAGGTGCTATTTTTATTTTTGTCCAATTACTGGGTACTTTTCCTTACATTGCTCAAAGCTATCGGTTTTCATTCAATTAGAACAAAAGGTTAAATTAGTAAAAGAGGCTCGTGTCTTAATAAAAAGAATTTACTTTTAAAAACGTTAAAAAGTAATTTTCTTTTAAAGTTTAATCAAACCGATTTTTCTACAAAAACAAAAATTTACTAATGCATACAATTAGCATAAGAACAAGATCAAAGAATGTTTCTGCGGAAATAAAACAACTTAAATTATGGTAAGATGGAAATGGATTTTTTTAGTTTTCAATTTCAAATCAGAAAAAAAAGGCGTCTAAAATTGACAACTATTATATAAATGAAAGAAATGATAGAATTGTCTTTTTTTAATTTCTGCATATAGTCTCAAAAATGATAATAAGGATCAAAATTGGTTTTTTCTATCAAACACTGCTACATTTAAATTAAAAAAATGTTTAATATGTGTATACAATATCAACAGACTAAAATACTAAGCCGTCCATAAACTCTAATAGTTCAGTGGTGACTTGGCAAACCACAAAGCCCCATAAGATGTTCTCAAAGTTAAGAAAATTTGTAATTAGTAATCTTTCACAGAACAGAAGCTTCAAATTTTGATGATATAATTTAGAGCAAATTTTTTCACAAAACTATATATTGTGCTAAATCTCTGAAAATGTTTTGCATATTAATGCCTTTTTATTCGTTTTGTGATTGGAGAAGTTTCATAAAGACTGGATAGATCAAAATATGTATTTTTCAAAGTGTAGTTTCAAAAAACAAAATTAAAGAGAAATTAAAATTTAACTACGCAAGATAAATAAATAATTAGTACTCTCTGATATAAATGAAGCAAATGGTTGATTATAAAAAATTTTTTAAAACATCAAATTAATAAATTTTGAGTTATAATTAAGTTAAAAAATTATTTTGTGTTGTTCAAACTATAAATGGATATAAATACTATTTAAATTATTTGCACTTCTAAGTTCTATTGTCTTATACAGAGTTTTTACATTACTTTACAAAGCAAAGGTCTTTAAAAAAATTTGATACAGTATGCAAAATTTATGAAATTGTTGACTAATTTTTTAGTTTGGAAAGACTATCCAAAAATTGGATACAAAAAACTTTACTTTTTCTTACTGTTGTTATGATGTAAAATGCAGAAAAGTTATTTAGTTCTGTAATACACTAAAATTTAATAACATAACTAAAAAATATTTGTGGATGCAAAGCAAATGGAATAACAAAACGAATGAAGCGTACGAAATTTGTCTAACATAACTCGTAACAATCAAAACGCATTATTTCTCAATGTACAATAAATTTTGCGATTTTCATATAGCAGTTTCAAGAATTTGAAAAGAACACGCATAATTCAGAATAATGAAAAAATTTCAGCGATCTGAAGGTCAATAAATAAATAACCATCTGATTGTAAATATAATATTAGTTAAGTTTCGTTTAAGTTGAGTCGTATCATTGGACTTTTATTTAACAATATAATAAAATCCATTTTAAAATATTGTAAAGTACAGTACATAAGTACAACATAGTCTCCGCACAAAGATATCAGTAATTACCAGAAGGGGTTTTTGAAATTGAGCAATAAGCAACTACGGTATTCGTAATTATAAATTCGTTCTCTGAAAAAACAAATTGCTCTAAAATAGATAAGAACATAGATTATAAATAGTTTCCATGGTAACTACTGTGGTAAATAAGCATTGCAACATTATTGATTTATCTTGTAATAAAGAATATATTATTCTTGGTCAATGCAAAACTTCAGATTCGCATCGATATGAATTTTATTCGTAACAGCAACTGTGGCCAGGAAATGTATAAAATTCAAATGTATTTAGATGTGAGATGTCAATTAATGGCTCAAGACCCATGTATATCAGTAATAATAATAAACAAATTTAATTAAAGAACCCAGTTGTAGTCGCAGATGTGCATACAAAGAATGCCTTTTAGAGTTTTCTAATTAAAATTATAGTGTTCAAAGTTATTTACAAAAGTTTATTTGAATAAATCCATAACCACTTTATTTAATACGTTATAAAAGAGAAAAAAATGTGGTGTTTAACGGTAACATCCATTCTAACAACAGAACTCAAACCAATTTTTACTCTATCTTTTATAGTTTAGAAATAGAAAAAAAAAGTCTTATACATATATAACTAAACGAAAAATTTACTATTCACATTATAAATTTACTACATTTAATGTTATTGTAACGTTTTGTAGATCAAAAACAAGTTTTTTAATTTCATAAGTGAATACTTACTATTTCTACGTATGAATTTTTAAGTGTCTAATTTCAAATATTTGTTTTTATGTAAGTCCTAGTAAGAGGAAGAAAAAACACACAAAACAAAAACTTAATAACTCTTGAAATCTTCACTGTTTTTTAAATGTACAGAAACTGTTGAAATTTTTAATGTAACGCTTAAGATGCTTCTGACATTACAATGGACGGGGTTTTTTCTACAACGTTTAACTATTGAGTCGTACAATGTAACGCTCAACAAGCTACTGATATTACGATAAACGGAGTGATTTCTACAACTTCAAACAACGAAATTAAAAATGATAATTGCATGCTAATGACTTGATGATAGATATGAAGTAAGACAGTTTTGAAGTTTTATTTCTTGGTAACAACATTTTGCAAGAAAATGTTAGTTATACAAACTTCGTTAAACTACAAAATTATAATTTTTAAAGATTTTTTTTTTTTTCCGGAAAAAAATTTCAGTAACACTCCTATGTTACAAAAGAGATCTATTTTTAGATAGCAAACTTACATGCTTTGAATTTAAAACATATTTTTCGACTTCAAACTGAGAAGAGTTATTCAGATAAATTTTTCGATCTGGCGTTATTATGCATTGGTGAAATATAATGAAAGTTTTTTTTATTTGTTGAAAAATATTTTCTTCCTAAAAATGTTCATTATATGTAACTGTTTAACTACAGGTGCTATTTTTATTTTTGTCCAATTACTGGGTACTTTTCCTTACATTGCTCAAAGCTATCGGTTTTCATTCAATTAGAACAAAAGGTTAAATTAGTAAAAGAGGCTCGTGTCTTAATAAAAAGAATTTACTTTTAAAAACGTTAAAAAGTAATTTTCTTTTAAAGTTTAATCAAACCGATTTTTCTACAAAAACAAAAATTTACTAATGCATACAATTAGCATAAGAACAAGATCAAAGAATGTTTCTGCGGAAATAAAACAACTTAAATTATGGTAAGATGGAAATGGATTTTTTTAGTTTTCAATTTCAAATAAGAAAAAAAAGGCGTCTAAAATTGACAACTATTATATAAATGAAAGAAATGATAGAATTGTCTTTTTTTAATTTCTGCATATAGTCTCAAAAATGATAATAAGGATCAAAATTGGTTTTTTCTATCAAACACTGCTACATTTAAATTAAAAAAATGTTTAATATGTGTATACAATATCAACAGACTAAAATACTAAGCCGTCCATAAACTCTAATAGTTCAGTGGTGACTTGGCAAACCACAAAGCCCCATAAGATGTTCTCAAAGTTAAGAAAATTTGTAATTAGTAATCTTTCACAGAACAGAAGCTTCAAATTTTGATGATATAATTTAGAGCAAATTTTTTCACAAAACTATATATTGTGCTAAATCTCTGAAAATGTTTTGCATATTAATGCCTTTTTATTCGTTTTGTGATTGGAGAAGTTTCATAAAGACTGGATAGATCAAAATATGTATTTTTCAAAGTGTAGTTTCAAAAAACAAAATTAAAGAGAAATTAAAATTTAACTACGCAAGATAAATAAATAATTAGTACTCTCTGATATAAATGAAGCAAATGGTTGATTATAAAAAATTTTTTAAAACATCAAATTAATAAATTTTGAGTTATAATTAAGTTAAAAAATTATTTTGTGTTGTTCAAACTATAAATGGATATAAATACTATTTAAATTATTTGCACTTCTAAGTTCTATTGTCTTATACAGAGTTTTTACATTACTTTACAAAGCAAAGGTCTTTAAAAAAATTTGATACAGTATGCAAAATTTATGAAATTGTTGACTAATTTTTTAGTTTGGAAAGACTATCCAAAAATTGGATACAAAAAACTTTACTTTTTCTTACTGTTGTTATGATGTAAAATGCAGAAAAGTTATTTAGTTCTGTAATACACTAAAATTTAATAACATAACTAAAAAATATTTGTGGATGCAAAGCAAATGGAATAACAAAACGAATGAAGCGTACGAAATTTGTCTAACATAACTCGTAACAATCAAAACGCATTATTTCTCAATGTACAATAAATTTTGCGATTTTCATATAGCAGTTTCAAGAATTTGAAAAGAACACGCATAATTCAGAATAATGAAAAAATTTCAGCGATCTGAAGGTCAATAAATAAATAACCATCTGATTGTAAATATAATATTAGTTAAGTTTCGTTTAAGTTGAGTCGTATCATTGGACTTTTATTTAACAATATAATAAAATCCATTTTAAAATATTGTAAAGTACAGTACATAAGTACAACATAGTCTCCGCACAAAGATATCAGTAATTACCAGAAGGGGTTTTTGAAATTGAGCAATAAGCAACTACGGTATTCGTAATTATAAATTCGTTCTCTGAAAAAACAAATTGCTCTAAAATAGATAAGAACATAGATTATAAATAGTTTCCATGGTAACTACTGTGGTAAATAAGCATTGCAACATTATTGATTTATCTTGTAATAAAGAATATATTATTCTTGGTCAATGCAAAACTTCAGATTCGCATCGATATGAATTTTATTCGTAACAGCAACTGTGGCCAGGAAATGTATAAAATTCAAATGTATTTAGATGTGAGATGTCAATTAATGGCTCAAGACCCATGTATATCAGTAATAATAATAAACAAATTTAATTAAAGAACCCAGTTGTAGTCGCAGATGTGCATACAAAGAATGCCTTTTAGAGTTTTCTAATTAAAATTATAGTGTTCAAAGTTATTTACAAAAGTTTATTTGAATAAATCCATAACCACTTTATTTAATACGTTATAAAAGAGAAAAAAATGTGGTGTTTAACGGTAACATCCATTCTAACAACAGAACTCAAACCAATTTTTACTCTATCTTTTATAGTTTAGAAATAGAAAAAAAAAGTCTTATACATATATAACTAAACGAAAAATTTACTATTCACATTATAAATTTACTACATTTAATGTTATTGTAACGTTTTGTAGATCAAAAACAAGTTTTTTAATTTCATAAGTGAATACTTACTATTTCTACGTATGAATTTTTAAGTGTCTAATTTCAAATATTTGTTTTTATGTAAGTCCTAGTAAGAGGAAGAAAAAACACACAAAACAAAAACTTAATAACTCTTGAAATCTTCACTGTTTTTTAAATGTACAGAAACTGTTGAAATTTTTAATGTAACGCTTAAGATGCTTCTGACATTACAATGGACGGGGTTTTTTCTACAACGTTTAACTATTGAGTCGTACAATGTAACGCTCAACAAGCTACTGATATTACGATAAACGGAGTGATTTCTACAACTTCAAACAACGAAATTAAAAATGATAATTGCATGCTAATGACTTGATGATAGATATGAAGTAAGACAGTTTTGAAGTTTTATTTCTTGGTAACAACATTTTGCAAGAAAATGTTAGTTATACAAACTTCGTTAAACTACAAAATTATAATTTTTAAAGATTTTTTTTTTTTTCCGGAAAAAAATTTCAGTAACACTCCTATGTTACAAAAGAGATCTATTTTTAGATAGCAAACTTACATGCTTTGAATTTAAAACATATTTTTCGACTTCAAACTGAGAAGAGTTATTCAGATAAATTTTTCGATCTGGCGTTATTATGCATTGGTGAAATATAATGAAAGTTTTTTTTATTTGTTGAAAAATATTTTCTTCCTAAAAATGTTCATTATATGAAACTGTTTAACTACAGGTGCTATTTTTATTTTTGTCCAATTACTGGGTACTTTTCCTTACATTGCTCAAAGCTATCGGTTTTCATTCAATTAGAACAAAAGGTTAAATTAGTAAAAGAGGCTCGTGTCTTAATAAAAAGAATTTACTTTTAAAAACGTTAAAAAGTAATTTTCTTTTAAAGTTTAATCAAACCAATTTTTCTACAGAAACAAAAATTTACTAATGCATACAATTAGCATAAGAACAAGATCAAAGAATGTTTCTGCGGAAATAAAACAACTAAAATTATGGTAAGATGGAATTAGATTTTTTTAGTTTTCAATTTCAAATAAGAAAAAAAAGGCGTCTAAAATTGACAACTATTATATAAATGAAAGAAATGATAGAATTGTCTTTTTTTAATTTCTGCATATAGTCTCAAAAATGATAATAAGGATCAAAATTGGTTTTTTCTATCAAACACTGCTACATTTAAATTAAAAAAATGTTTAATATGTGTATACAATATCAACAGACTAAAATACTAAGCCGTCCATAAACTCTAATAGTTCAGTGGTGACTTGGCAAACCACAAAGCCCCATAAGATGTTCTCAAAGTTAAGAAAATTTGTAATTAGTAATCTTTCACAGAACAGAAGCTTCAAATTTTGATGATATAATTTAGAGCAAATTTTTTCACAAAACTATATATTGTGCTAAATCTCTGAAAATGTTTTGCATATTAATGCCTTTTTATTCGTTTTGTGATTGGAGAAGTTTCATAAAGACTGGATAGATCAAAATATGTATTTTTCAAAGTGTAGTTTCAAAAAACAAAATTAAAGAGAAATTAAAATTTAACTACGCAAGATAAATGAATAATTAGTACTCTCTGATATTAATGGAGCAAATGGTTGATTATAAAAAATTTTTTAAAACATCAAATTAATAAATTTTGAGTTATAATTAAGTTAAAAAATTATTTTGTGTTGTTCAAACTATAAATGGATATAAATACTATTTAAATTATTTGCACTTCTAAGTTCTATGTTCTTATACAGAGTTTTTACATTACTTTACAAAGCAAAGGTCTTTAAAAAAATTTGATACAGTATGCAAAATTTATGAAATTGTTGACTAATTTTTTAGTTTGGAAAGACTATCCGAAAATTGGATACAAAAAACTTTACTTTTTCTTACTGTTGTTATGATGTAAAATGCAGAAAAGTTATTTAGTTCTGTAATACACTAAAATTTAATAACATAACTAAAAAATATTTGTGGATGCAAAGCAAATGGAATAACAAAACGAATGAAGCGTACGAAATTTGTCTAACATAACTCGTAACAATCAAAACGCATTATTTCTCAATGTACAATAAATTTTGCGATTTTCATATAGCAGTTTCAAGAATTTGAAAAGAACACGCATAATTCAGGATAATGAAAAAATTTCAGCGATCTGAAGGTCAATAAATAAATAACCATCTGATTGTAAATATAATATTAGTTAAGTTTCGTTTAAGTTGAGTCGTATCATTGGACTTTTATTTAACAATATAATAAAATCCATTTTAAAATATTGTAAAGTACAGTACATAAGTACAACATAGTCTCCGCACAAAGATATCAGTAATTACCAGAAGGGGTTTTTGAAATTGAGCAATAAGCAACTACGGTATTCGTAATTATAAATTTGTTCTCTGAAAAAACAAATTGCTCTAAAATAGATAAGAACATAGATTATAAATAGTTTCCATGGTAACTACTGTGGTAAATAAGCATTGCAACATTATTGATTTATCTTGTAATAAAGAATATATTATTCTTGGTCAATGCAAAACTTCAGATTCGCATCGATATGAATTTTATTCGTAACAGCAACTGTGGCCAGGAAATGTATAAAATTCAAATGTATTTAGATGTGAGATGTCAATTAATGGCTCAAGACCCATGTATTTCAGTAATAATAATAAACAAATTTAATGAAAGAACCCAGTTGTAGTCGCAGATGTGCATACAAAGAATGCCTTTCAGTGTTTTCTAATTAAAATTATAGTGTTCAAAGTTATTTACAAAAGTTTATTTGAATAAATCCATAACCACTTTATTTAATACGTTATAAAAGAGAAAAAAATGTGGTGTTTAACGGTAACATCCATTCTAACAACAGAACTCAAACCAATTTTTACTCTATCTTTTATAGTTTAGAAATAGAAAAAAAAAGTCTTATACATATATAACTAAACGAAAAATTTACTATTCACATTATAAATTTACTACATTTAATGTTATTGTAACGTTTTGTAGATCAAAAACAAGTTTTTTAATTTCATAAGTGAATACTTACTATTTCTACGTATGAATTTTTAAGTGTCTAATTTCAAATATTTGTTGTTACGTAAGTCCTAGTAAGAGGAAGAAAAAACACACAAAACAAAAATTAATAACTCTTGAAATCTTCACTGTTTTTTAAATGTACAGAAACTGTTGAAATTTTTAATGTAACGCTTAAGATGCTTCTGACATTACAATGGACGGGGTTTTTTCTACAACGTTTAACTATTGAGTCGTACAATGTAACGCTCAACAAGCTACTGATATTACGATAAACGGAGTGATTTCTACAACTTCAAACAACGAAATTAAAAATGATAATTGCATGCTAATGACTTGATGATAGATATGAAGTAAGACAGTTTTGAAGTTTTATTTCTTGGTAACAACATTTTGCAAGAAAATGTTAGTTATACAAACTTCGTTAAACTACAAAATTATAATTTTTAAAGATTTTTTTTTTTTTCCGGAAAAAAATTTCAGTAACACTCCTATGTTACAAAAGAGATCTATTTTTAGATAGCAAACTTACATGCTTTGAATTTAAAACATATTTTTCGACTTCAAACTGAGAAGAGTTATTTAGATAAATTTTTCGATCTGGCGTTATTATGCATTGGTGAAATATAATGAAAGTTTTTTTTATTTGTTGAAAAATATTTTCTTCCTAAAAATGTTCATTATATGAAACTGTTTAACTACAGGTGCTATTTTTATTTTTGTCCAATTACTGGGTACTTTTCCTTACATTGCTCAAAGCTATCGGTTTTCATTCAATTAGAACAAAAGGTTAAATTAGTAAAAGAGGCTCGTGTCTTAATAAAAAGAATTTACTTTTAAAAACGTTAAAAAGTAATTTTCTTTTAAAGTTTAATCAAACCGATTTTTCTACAAAAACAAAAATTTACTAATGCATACAATTAGCATAAGAACAAGATCAAAGAATGTTTCTGCGGAAATAAAACAACTAAAATTATGGTAAGATGGAATTGGATTTTTTTAGTTTTCAATTTCAAATAAGAAAAAAAAGGCGTCTAAAATTGACAACTATTATATAAATGAAAGAAATGATAGAATTGTCTTTTTTTAATTTCTGCATATAGTCTCAAAAATGATAATAAGGATCAAAATTGGTTTTTTCTATCAAACACTGCTACATTTAAATTAAAAAAATGTTTAATATGTGTATACAATATCAACAAACTAAAATAATAAGCCGTCGATAAACTCTTATAGTTCAGTGGTGACTTAGCAAACCACAAAGCACCATAAGATGTTCTCAAAGTTAAGAAAATTTGTAATTAGTAATCTTTAACAGAATAGAAGCTTAAAATTCTGATGATTTAATTCAAAGCAAATTTTTTAACAAAACTATATATTGTGCGAAATCTCCTAAAATGTTTTGCACATTAACGCCTTTTTATTCGTTTTGTGATTGAAGAAGTTTCATAAAGACTGGATGAATTAAAATATGTATTTTTCAAAGTGTAGTTTCGAAAAACAAAATTAAAGAGACATTAAAATTTAACTACGCAAGATAAATAAATAATTAGTACTCTCTGATATAAATGGATCAAATGGTTGATTATAAAAAATTTTTTAAAACATCAAATTAACTAATTTTGAGTTATAATTAAGTTAAAAAATTATTTTGTGTTGTTCATACTATAAATGGTAATAAATACTATTAAAATTATTTGCACTTCTAAGTTCCATTGTCTTATACAGAGTTTTTACATTACTTTACAAAGCAAAGGTCTTTAAAAAAATTTGATACAGTATGCAAAATTTATGAAATTGTTAAATAATTTCTTAGTTTGAAAAGACTATCCAAAAATTGGATACAAAAAACTTAACTTTTTCTTACTGTTGTTATGATGTAAAATGCAGGAAAGTTATTTAGTTCTGTAATACACTAAAATTTAATAACATAACTAGAAAATATTTGTGGATGCAAAGCAAATTGAATAACAAAACAAATAAAGCGTACGGAATTTGTCTAACATAACTCGTAACAATCAAAACGCATTATTTCTTAATGTACAATAAATTTTGTAATTTTCATATAGCAGTTTTAAGAATTTGAAAAGAACACGCATAATTCAAAATGATTAAGAAATTTCAGCGATCTGGAGGTCAATAAATAAATAACCATCTAATTATAAACATAATATTAGTTATGTTTCGTTTGAGTTGAGTCGTATCATTGGACTTTTATTTCACAATATAATAAAATCCATTTAAAAATATTGTACAGTACAGTACATAAGTACAACATAGTCTCCGCACAAAGATATCAGTAATTACTAGAAGGGGTTTTTGAAATTGGGCAATAAGCAACAACGGTATTTGCAATTATAAATTTTTTCTCTGAAATAATAAATTGCTCTAAAATAGAAAAGAACAAAGATAGTTAATAGTTTCCATGGTAACTACTTGTGTAAATAAGCATTGCAACATTATTGATTTATCTTGTAATGAAGAATATATTATTCTTGGTCAATGCAAAACTTCAGATTCGCATCGATATGAATTTTATTTGTAACAGCAATTGTGGCCAGGAAATGTATAAAATTCAAATGTATTAAGATGTGAGATGTTAATTAATGGCTCAAGACCCATGTTTTTCATTAATAATAATAAACAAATTTAATTAAAGAACCCAGTTGTAGTCGCAGATGTGCATACAAAGAATGCCTTTTAGTGTTTTCTAATTAAAATGATAGTGTTCAAAGTTATTTACAAAAGTTTATTTAAATAAACCTATAACCACTTTATTCAATACGTTATAAAAGAGAAAAAAATGTAGTGTTTAACGGTAAAATCCATTCTAACAACAGAACTTAAACCAATTTTTACTCTATGTTTTACAGTTTGGAAATAGAAAAAAAAGTCTTATACATAATTAACTAAACTAAAAATTTATTATTTACATTATAAATTTACTACATTTAAAGTTATTATAACGTTTTGTAGATCAAAAACAAGTTTTTTAATTTCTCAAGTAAATACTTACTATTTCTACGTATGAATTTTTAAGTGTCCAATTTCAAATATTTATTTTTATGATAGTCCTAGTAAGAGGAAGAAAAAACACACAAAACAAAAACTTAATAACACTTGAAAACTCCATTTTTTTTTCAATGTACAACAACTGTTGAAACTTTTAATTAGACGCTTAAAATGCTACTGATATTACAATGGACGAGGTTATTTTTACAACGTTTAACTATTGAGGTGTACAATGTAACGCTCAAAAAGCTACTGATATTACGATAAACAAAGTGATGTCTTCAACTTCAAACGACGAAAATAAAAATGATAATTGCATGCTAATGACTTGATGATGGATATGAAGTACGACAGTTTTGAAGTTTTACTTCTTGGAAACAACATTTTGCAAGAAAATGTTAGTTACAAACTTTTTTAAACTACAAAATTATAATTTTTAGTGATTTTTTTTTTTCCGGAAAGTAATTTCAGTAACACTTCTATGTTACAAAAGAGATTTATTTTTGGACAGCAAACTTACATGCTTTGAATTCAAAACATTTTTTTTGACTTAAAAACTGAGAAGAGTTATAAAGATAAATTTTTTAATCTGGCATTATTATGCATTAGTATAATGTAATTAAAGTTTTTTTTATTTGTTGAAAAATATTTTCTTTTTTGAAATGTTTATTGTATGAAACTGTCCAACTACTGGTGCTATTTTTATTTTTGTCCAATTACTGGGTACTTTTCCTTACATTGTTCAAAGCTTTCGGTTTTCATTTAATTAGAACAAAAGGTTCAATTAGTAAACAAGGCTCGTGACTTAATAGAAAGAATTAACTTTTGAGAACGTCGATAAGTTATTTTCTTTCAAAGTTTAATCAAACCGATTTATCCACAGAAGCAAAAATTATTAATGCATACAATTAGCATGAGAACAAGATCGAAGAATGTTTCTGCGGGAATAAAACAACTAAAATTATGGTGGGATGGAATTGGATTTTTCTAGTTTTCGATTTTGAATAAGAAAAAAAGGCGTCTAAAATTGACAACTATGATACAAATGAAAGAAATAATAAAATTGTCTTTTTTTAATTTCAGCAAATAGTCTAAAAAATGATAATAAGGACCAAAATTGGTTTTTTCTATCAATTACAGTTACATTTAAATTAAAAAAATGTTTAATATGTGTATACAATATCAACAGACTAAAATAATAAGCCGTTGATAAACTCTTACAGTTCAGTGGTGACTTCGCAAATCACAAAGCACCATAAGATGTTCTCAAAGTTAAGAAAATTTGTAATTAGTAATCTTTCACAAAATAAAAGCTTAAAATTCTGACGATTTAATTCAAAGCAAATTTTTTTACAAAACTATATATTGTGCGGAATTGCCTAAAATGTTTTGCATATTGACGCCTTTTTATTCGTTTTGTGATTGGAGAAGTTTCATAAAGACTGGGTAAATTAAAATGTGTATTTTTCAAAGTGTAGTTTTAAAAAATCAAATTTAAAGAGAAATTAAAATTTAACTACGCAAGATAAATAAATAATTAGTACTCTCTGATATAAATGGATCAAATGGTTGATTATGAAAAATTTTTTAAAACATCAAATTCATTAATTTTGAGTTATAGTTGAGTTAAAAAATTATTTTGTGTTTTTTAAACTATAAATGGTAACAAATACTATTAAAATTTTTGGCATTTTTAAGTTCCAATTTCTTATACAAAGTTTTTACATTACTTTACAAAGCAGAGGTCTTTAAAAAAATTTGATACAGTATGCAAAATTTATCAAATTGTTGACTAAATTTTTAGTTTGAAAAGACTATTTGAAAATTGGATACAAAAAACTTTAATTTTTCTTACTGTTGTTATTATGTAAATTGTAGGTAAGTTATTTAGTTCTGTAATACACTTAAATTTAATAACATAACTAAAAAATATTTTTGGATGCAAAGCAAATCGAATAACAAAACGAACAAAGCGTACGAAATTTGTCTAACATAACTCGTAACAATCAAAACGCATTATTTCTTGATGAACAATAAATTTTGCAATTTTCATATAGCAGTTTTAAGAATTTGAAAAGAACACGCATAATTCAAGACGATAAAGAAATATTAGTGATCTAAAGGTCAATAAATAAATAACCATCTAATTGTAAATATAATATTAGTTAAGTTTCGTTTGAGTTGAGTCGTATCATTGGACTTTCATTTAACAATATAATAAAATCCATTTGAAAATATTGTACAGTACAATACATAAGTACAACATAGTCTCCGCACAAAGATATTAGTAATTACCAGAAGGGGTTTTTGAAATTGGGCAATAAGCAACTACGGTATTTGCAATTATAAATTTTTTCTCTGAAAAAATAAATTGCTCTAAAATATATAAGAACATAGATTATAAATTGTTTTCATCGTAACTACTGTGGTAAATAAGCATTGCAACATTATTGATTTATCTTGTAATAAAGAATATATTCCTCTTGGTCAATGCAAAACTTCAGATCCGCATCGATATGAATTTTATTTGTAACAGCAATTGTGGCCAGGAAATGTATAAAATTTAAATGTATTAAGATGTGAGATGTCAATTAATGGCTCAAGACTCATGTATTTCAGTAATAATAATAAACAAATTTAATTAAAGAACCCAGTTGTAGTCGCAGATGTTCATACAAAGAATGCCTTTTCGTGTTTTCTAATTAAAATGATAGTGTTCAAAGTTATTTACAAAAGTTTATTTAAATAAATCTATAACCACTTTATTCAATACGTTATAAAAGAGAAAAAAATGTAGTGTTTAACGGTAAAATCCATTCTAACAACAGAACTCAAACCAATTTTAACTCTATCTTTTATAGTTTAGAAATAGAAAAAAAAAATCTTATACATAATTAACTAATCTAAAAATTTACTATTTACATTATAAATTTACTACATTTAAAGTTATTATAACGTTTTGTAGATCAAAAACAAGTTTTTTTATTTCTTAAGTAAGTACTTACTATTTCTACGTATGAATTTTTAAGTGTCCAATTTCTAATATTTGTTTTTATGTAAGTCCTAGTAAGAGGAAGAAAAAACACACAAAACAAAAACTTAATAACACTTGAAAACTTTACTTTTTTTTTAATGTACAAAATTTGTTGAAATTTTTAATGTAACGCTTAAGATGCTACTGATATTACAATGGACGGGGTTTTTTCTACAACGTTTAACTATTGAGGTGTACAATGTAACGCTCAAAAAGCTACTGATATTACGATGAACGGAGTGATTTCTACAACTTCAAACAACGAAAATAAAAATGATAATTGCATGCTAATGACTTGATGATGGATATGAAGTTAGACAGTTTTGAAGTTTTATTTTTTGGTAACAACATTTTGCAAGAAAATGTTAGTGAGATACTTTGTTAAACTACAAATTTATAATTTTTGCGATTTTTTCCTTGTCCAAAAAAAAAGTTTAGAAACACTCCTATGTTACGAAAGAGATATATATTTAGACAGCAATCTTACATGCTTCGCATTTAAAACGTATTTTTCTACTTAAAAATTCAGAAGAGTTTTCAAGATAAATTTTTTAATCAGGCATTGTTATGCATTGGTGGAACATAATTAAACTTTTTTACCCTATTTAAAAACGTCTTCTATTTTAAAATGTTTTTTCTATTAAACTGTCCAACTACTAATGCTACTTTTATTTTCGTTCAATTACTGGGTACTTTTTTTTACATTGCTCTAAGCTATCAGTTGTTTATTTATTGAGAACAAAAGGTCTAGTTGGGCCAATAGGCTTGTGTCTCATTAGAAAAAAGTACACTTTGAGAACGTTAGAAATTTATTTGCTCTTCAAATTTAATAAAACTGATTCATTCACAGAAGCAATATTTATAAATGCAAACAATTAGCATAAGAACGAGATCAAAAAATGTTCCTGCGAAACTAAAATAACTCAAATTATGGTGGGACAGAATTAGCTTTTTGTAGTTTCTAATTCTGAATTAAAAAGAAAAGGCGTCTTAAGTTATAATTATTATTCAAATGAAAGGAATAATAAAGTTGTCTCTTTTTAATTTCTGCAGATGGTCCAATAAATGATGATAAGGATTAAAACTAGTTGTTTCCATTAAACATATTTACATTTGAATAAAAAAAAAAGTTTACTATGTGTATACAATCATAACAGGCTAAAAAAATGAGCCGTCGAAGAACCCTTATAGTCCAGTGGTGACTTCGCAAACCACAAAGCACCACAAGTTTTTCTCAAAGTTAAAAGAATTGGTAATAAGTATTTTTTTACAAGATGGGAGCTGAAAATTGTGATGATTTAACTTAAGGCAATTTTTTCTACTATACTATAAATTATATAAAATCTACCATTATGTTTCGCATATTGACGCCTTTTTTGTTCCTTCTGTGGGTGGATAAGATTCATGAAAACTGGGTAAATTAAAACATATATTTTTTAACGTGTAGTTTAAAAAACAAATTTAACGAGAAATTAAAATTTTACCACGCAACATAATAAAATAATTAGTATTCTTTGATGTCAATGGATCGAATGGTTGATAAGAAAAAATTATTTGAAACATTAAATTTATTAATTTTGAGTTGTAATTAATTTAAAAATTTTTTTAAGTTGTTAAAACTATGGATGACATTTAATACTATTAAATTAACTTGCACTTCTATATATTTAATTGTCTTATACAGAGTTCTTACATTACTTTACAAAGCTAAGGTCTTCAAGAATTCGATATAGTATGCAAAATTCATGAAATTGTTGACACTATTTTTAGTTTGAGAAGACTATCCAAAAATTGGATAGGAAAAACTTTATGTTTTCTAACTTTTCACATGATGTGAAATGCAGAAAAGGTATTTCGTTCAGTCATACTCTAAAATTTAATAACAAAACGAATTAATATTTGTGGATGCAAAGCAAATTGAATAACAAAACAAATAAAGCGTACAAAGCTTGTCTAACATAACTAGTTACAATTAAAACGCATTATACTCCGCAAAAACATATCAAAAATTAATAAAAGAAGTTTTTTTAATTGGGCAATAAGCAACTACGGTATCTTTAATTTTAAATTTTTCCTGTTAAGAAATAACTTTCGCTACCATAGACAAGGACAGATAAGAATATAGATAATAAACAGTTTTCGTAGTAACTACTGTGGTAAATACGCATTGCAACATTATTGATTTATCATCTAATAAAAAATAAATTATTTTTGGTCAATGCAGAACTTCAGAACAGAATTGCTATGAATTTTATTCGTAATAGCAATTGTGGCCAGGAAATGTTTGAGTTTCGATTGAATGAAGATGTGAGATGTAAATTAATGGCTCAAGACCCATGTATTCTAGTAATAATAATAAACAAAATTAATTAAAAAACCCAGTTCTAGTCGCAGATGTGCATATGAAGAATACCTTCTGGTGTTTTCTTATTAAAATGATAGTGTTTGAGGTTATTTACAAAAATTATTTTAAATAAATCTATAACCCCTTGATTTAATACGTTATAACAGAAAAAAAATGTAGTGTTGAACGGTAAAAACCATTCTAACTATAGAACTCAAACCAATTTTAGCTATATCTTTTATAGTTTAGAAATAAAAAAAAAAGTCTTATACATAAATAATTAAACTAAAAGTTTACTATTTACATTATAAATTTACTACATTTAAAGTTATTATTACGGTTTGTAGATCAAAAACAAGTTTTTCTATTTTTTAAATGAATACTTACTATTTCTACGTATGAATTTTTAAGTGTCCAATTTCAAATATTTGTTTTTATGTAAGTCCTAGTAAGAGGAAGAAAAAACACACAAAACAAAAACTTAATAACACTTGAAAACTTCACTTTTTTTTTAATGTACAAAAACTGTTGAAATTTTTAATGTAACGCTTAAAATGCTACCGATATTACAATGGACGAGGTAATTTCTACAACGTTTAACTGTTGAGGTGTACAATGTAATGCTCAAAATGCTACTGATATTACGATGAACGAAGTGATTTCTACAACTTCTAACGACGAAAATAAAAATGTTAATTGCATGCTAATGACTTGATGATAGATATGAAGTAAGGCAGTTTTGAAGTTATATTTCTTGATAAAGTCGGCCAGAAAATAGATCATGCTTTTTGGTCAAAGAAAAAAAAGTAATTAGTTGCGTTGTTGTTGTAGTTTATTTGAACTTATCTATTACAAAGTGACAATTTTTTAAATCATTAAAAAAAAGATGCACCAAATATATTTATCAATTTTCAATAATAATCTGTTTCTCACGTATAGTTTAATAATTACCTAGAGACAGAGATAAGAATAAAGTCACGTTTTTTATTGGAATGCCATAAATGTCTTTTTCCAGTATACGTATCTGTTTACATACTCAATTAACAATTGAAAATATACTGGATAAACCACATAATACTTGTATTTAATAA
This sequence comes from Copidosoma floridanum, assembly GCF_036245765.1. Taxonomy (NCBI): domain Eukaryota; kingdom Metazoa; phylum Arthropoda; class Insecta; order Hymenoptera; family Encyrtidae; genus Copidosoma; species Copidosoma floridanum. The sequence continues at coordinate 40,698,935 of NW_028321881.1, forward strand.
TAAGAGACTAATGCAGAATTTACTTAATGCCTTTTTAAACATAATATTGATTTCGTTAGAAGGAGTATTAAAAATATAATGTAAAAACATTAAAGCCATCAAATTAAGAAAATGAGACTCTTTACAAGTCTTAGAACATAACTAGGCGTTAGCCAATACCAATGTACAACGAAGTATTTGATTAAGTATAGAACCATGTTCCTTATAAGAAATCAACTAAATCGTAGTACAAGTCTTTAAAAAATGTTGAAAGAAGATGCTTGTAATAAATTAGAAACAAGGTCTTACTACAAGTCCTTAGACATGTACTGGGACAAAAATAATTGTGTAAATTAAAACAAATGATGTTCCTTTACCATGTTAAATTAACTCAAATTCAAAATCTTATACATCAATATCGTGCGATTTCCATCTATACATATTGTAAATGTTTGATTGTATAATATATAGCTCTAAGCACATCCACTGAGAATTGAGAAACAATTTATGAATTTGAATAGTCCAAACAATAATGATTTTTTTATTCAAATAAATAAAGTTAACAGCAAGCTAATTCAAATTTAATCAGACATACGATATATTCTTTTCAAGTTCGTAATGTGGTAACAAAAGTAATGTGCACTACAACGTGTGTCATACAACTTACTCCCTCTTAAGGTAATGACAAGCTAATAATATCGTTTACACATGCGAAAGTTTATAAGAATAACGTAGAAAGTTAAAAAAAAACTTTTTATAGTACGCTCAACCAACGCATTAACTCCTTACTCCCAACTCAACACAAGATTTCATTTACTTTAAAAAACCCGCTGTTTTTTCCTTTCATGTCTTTTCCAAATTCAGATTATGTCAATATATTGCTTTCGATACTGATTCAAAAATGTTTCCAAATACATGTTGCAATTTTGTGTAAATCACAGTGCACGAATACTACACTGTCTCCGATGCAGGAATCAAGTCAAAACATTAATTTTCTCTCTTAAAAAGTTTTTTAAGTTTGTTATTTCGCACGAGGCATAGTTTCAATTGTTTTTATTAAAAAAAATAATTTTGCAACATCTGCAACTGCAACATCATTGGAGAATATGCTAATTTTTCATTTATCATGTATTACAATATGATTTTTTTTATTTTTTTTATTTCAGTACAAATTGTAGTAAAGGGAAATATAACAAATGTTTATTTTATCTTGTGTTCCTACCTAGTAGTTTAAATTCATAGTATCATGTTTGTTCAACTTAATTTCGTAGAGTATTGGAGTTTAATTCGTTTTGCTAAATTTTTTAGGGTCTGTTCACGCTGTATTGTAAAACTAATGATCAGTTTTAGAAAAGGTTTGATTGCATTATTTTTCAGAAGATAGTGCAAGAGTTCAAGTAATTTACACTATATTTTTCTGTATTTTACCATATTTAATGGAAGTATTGTCGAAAATAAATCTGAAATAGTACATAAATAATTTTTTATAAAGGAGCAATAATATTTGTAACATAGATATAAGAGAACACGTCATGGCATAAAAAAAAACATGTATAGACGTTTAACTGCATTAAATGACAAGTTTATCTGGATATATGAAATATTAGATTACTTGTTTGAATATGACAAAGTAAAACTAGTTAATACTAGTATTATTTTTTTACTGCTTCTAATAGGGTAGTACACTGAAGAGCACAAAATTTAGGAGTATTTAAAGCTTCTTAAGAGGGTAAAAAGTTTTGGTTGCATTCCGAGCCAAAAGACACCGTAGATCTACAATATTTAAATATTGATTATGTGGTGCCCTTTACTTTTTACTGCACTTAACTGACTTAACAATTTCAATTGTAGCAGGTTTGTCTCAATTGGCAGTAGATGCTTTCTGCTTTTAGTATGATCGTAGACCATACTATTAATCTAACGTGTCTACAATGAATAGAGCAAAGAGGAACAATTTTGGACGATGGCGTCTGCTATGTTAAACATGAAGAAAGCCAGAAACTTATATTTGACGTACAATAAAATAGTATATGTAACCTTAAATAAATTACTTCTTGTGCTTTACAAAATATTTGAGTTAAACAATCATGCTTTAGCTACTTTTATCTACCAATTGACTTGTTAATAATAAATTGTACTAACGGTCAACAGAATCATATTTTTGTTATTCTAATTAAATTTATTGTATTTTGACATTAATTGAATTACTCTATATAGGTAATATTTCATTAAAATTTTTATTTGATGAGTTTATTATGTACAATTTATAGAAATTGAATTTTTTGAAATTTGTGAATACTGCTATATAATTCTTTGCTAGAGTGACAACATACTTTGAGGTAACGTAATGAGTAGTTGGACACTTTTGACCGTCGAAATTTACTTTGCTGAATTATTAAAAACTAACAAAAAATGATCGTTCAAAAGAACATTGCGTTAATTATTAGAAACTTTTTTTTGTTTATTAGAAAAAAAATATATCGGGTCAATAAACAAAAAAAGATTTAATATTAAAGAAAAAACATCAAGACCAAGTGTGTAGACACCAGTTTCCACGTACTGGGACCAACATGAGACTTTGTACCAGTAGATGGATACTCCATGTTAATAAAATGAAAAGAAAGTTAGAGTAGACCTAATTCCAAAATGTTTTCTCACATCTCCCAACTACTCAATGATTATAATCTTCTTCACTACATGTTATAGTTTTTGGTCATCATTTAACTTCATTTGAGTTTTCAACAGTAACATTAACAAGTTATATTGAGTAATAATCAATTATTTTCAGTGTTTTTTACTGTCCAAGTACCAGGTATAGTAAAAATCTTATGTTATCGAATGAAAGCTATTCTTGGAGGGAGTTATTTTATGTGTTTAACTGTGAGTAACTTAATAAAAATGATAATGATAGACATTTTGCAAGGTAAAGTTAGTTACCAATTAAGTTGAACGTTCTATGCCAAACTACACAATTATTATTTTAAACGATTTTTTTTTTAGTCCAAGAACTAAGTTTAGGAACACTTTTATGTTACAAAAGGGATCTATTTTTAGACAGAAATCTACCATGCTTTGCATTAAAAACATATTGTTTTACTTAAAAACTAAAAAGAGTTGTAAAGATAAATTTTTTTTTTAGGCATTATTATGCATTGATGGAATAAAAATAAACTTTGTTCTCCTATTTAAAACCACCTTCTATTTAAAAATGTTAATCATATTAAACTGTCCAACTACTGGTGCTAATTTTATTTCTGTCCAACTACTGGGTACTTGACTTTACATTATTAAAAGCTATCAGGCTATTATTTAATTAGAACAAAAGGTTTAGTTGGGCTAACAGGGCTTGTGTCTCATTACAAAAAATTAACTTTTGAGAACGTTCGAAAGTAATTTTCTTTTAAAGTTTAATAAAACCGATTCATCCACAGAAGAAATATTTATGAATGCATACAGTTAGCATTAGAACGAGATCGAAAAATGTTTCTGCAGGAATAAAATAATTAAATTTATGGTGCGACAGAATAGCTTTTTTTAGTTTTTAATTTTCAATTTAGAAAAAAAGACGTCTGAAGTAGATAATCATTATACAAATGAAAAGAAAAAAAAAATTGTCTTTTTTGAATTACTGCGAATGGTCTAAAAAATAATTATAATGACCAAAACTAATTTTTTCCGTCAGACATTCTTACATTTGGAAAAAAAAGTTTAATAAGTGTATACAATGTTAACGGACAGAAAAAAAGCTGTCGATGAGCCCTCATGATCCAGTGTTGACTCCGCAAACCACAAAGCACCATCAGTTTTTCTCGAAGTTAAAAAAATTTATAATTGGTATTCTTTCACAGAATGAGAGCTACAATTGTAATAGGTTAACTCAAGGCAATTTTTCATTTTTCTCCCCAAACTCAAAATTGTGCGAAAATTACCATCATGTTTCGCTTACTGGCGCCTTTTTATTCGTTCTGTGATCGGATGAGAATCATAAAGACTAAATTTAAAAATAAATTATTTAAAAATTAGTTTTAAAATCTAATTTTATATGAATATAAAATTTCATCACGCAAGATAAATAATTAATTAGTATTCTTGGATATAAATGGATCAAATAATTAATAAGAAAAATTTATTTCTAACTTTAATCTTGTTAATTTTGAGTTATAATTAAGTTAAGAAATTATTTTGTGTTAGTAAAACTATTAATGATGTTTAATGCTATTAAATTTGTTTGCACTTCTAAATTTTATCGTCTTCTACAAAGATAGTACATTACTTTACAAAGCTAAGGTCTTTAAGTATTCGATACGGTATGCAAAATTTATGAAATCAATGACACAATTATAAGTTTGAAAAGACCATCTAAATATTGGATAGGAAAAACTTAATTTTATTTTACTTTTAACATAATGTAAACTGCAGAAAAATTATTTTGTTTAGTCATACACTGAAATTAAATAACAAAACGAAAAAATATTTGTAGATGCAAAGCAAATCAAATAACAAAACGAATAAAGCGTACAAAGCTTGTCTAACATAACAAGTTACACTTCGAACGCATTATATTTTAATATACAATGAATTTTGCAATTCTTATGAAGTAGTTTCGATAATTAAAAAAAACACGCTTAAAGACGATAAAGGAATTGCCGAAATCTAAGGTCGATAAATAAATAACTATCCAATTATAAATATAATATCTGTTAAATTTATTTTACATAAATCATATCATTGGACTTTCATTTTACAGTATCATAAAAATCATTTAACAATATCGAACATTATAGTACGTAAATACAACATAGTCGCCGAAAACAGGTATCAGTAATTACTAAAAGAAGTTTTTGAAATTGGGCAATAAGCAACTACGGTATCTTTAATTTTAAATTTTTCCTGTTGAGAAATAACTTTCGCTACCATAGACAAGGACAGATAAGAACATAGATAATAAACAGTTTTCGTAGTAACTACTGTGGTAAATACGCATTGCAACATTATTGATTTATTATCTAATGAAAAATAAATTATTCTTGGTCAATGCAGAACTTCAGAACAGAATTGCTATGAATTTTATTTGTTATAGCAATTGTGGCCAGGAAATGTTAAAATTTTGATCAAATAAAGATGTAAGTTGTCAATTAATAGCTAAAGATCCATATATTTCAGTCATGATAATAAACAAAATTATTTCAAGAACTTAGGTGTAGTCGCAGATGTGCATATGAAAAATGTCCTTCTAATATTTTCTCACTAAAATGATAGTATTCGAGGTTATTTACAAAAATATATTTAAATGAATATGAAACTCTTTTATTTATTACAACATAAAAGAAACAAAATTATAGTGTTCAACAGTAAAAACCATTCTCACAATAGAACTCAAACCAATTTTAACTCTATTATCTATGATTTATAAATATAAAGAAGAAATCTTATACATATTTAATGAAACTCAAAATTTACTGTTTACATTATAAATTTACTACATTTAATGTTATTATTACGTTTTGTAAGCCAAAAGCAAGTTTTTTAGATTTTTAAATAAATACTTACTATTCCTACGTATGGATTTCTAAGTGTCCAATTTTAAATAATTGTTTTTATATAAGTCCTTGTAAGAGAAGAAGAAAATACACAAAACGGAAAACTAAACAACACTCGAAAACATCACTTTTTTTAGATGTACAATAACTGTTGAGTTTTTTAATGTAACGCTTGAAATGCTACCAATATTACAATGGACGAGGTAATTTCTACCACGTTTAACTGTTGAGGTGTACAATGTAACACTCAAAAAGCTACTGATATTACAACGAAAGAAGTTTTTTCTACAACTTCTAACGACAAACATTAAAATGTTAATTGCATACTAATGACTTGATGATGGATATGAAGTAAGGCAGTTTTGAAAATATATTTTTGGGTAACGTCAGCCAGAAAAATTATCATGCTTTTTAGTAAAAGAAAAAAAAGCAATTTGTGTTGTTAGTGTTGTCATTGATCCAAACTTATCTATCACAAAGTGACAAATTTCAAATTCATTAAAAAAAAGATGCACCAATTATATTTTTTTAACTATTGATAAAAATCTGTTTCTTACATATAGTTGAATAATTACCCAGGTACAGAGAAAAGAATAAAGTGACGTTTTCTATTAGAATGCAATGAATGTCTTTTTTCAGTATTCGTATCTGTGTATATACTTAATTGCCAATCGAAAATATACTGGGTAAGTCATATAATTCCCTTATTCAAAGCTTAGAGACTAAATCAGAATATAACAAATGCTTTTTTAAACATAATATTGCTTTCGTAAATAGTGACAAGAATATTGTGTAAGAAAATTGAAGTCATCCAACTCAAAAATTCTGCTCTCTAGACCAGTCTTAAAACCACTTTAACAACCTAACATTTAAAAGTTATACATTGATCTCGTTTAATTTTCACCTTTACACAACATTAATGTTTATTTATGTAATATATAGCTCTCAGCACATCCACTGAGAACTTAGAATCATTTTATGAATTCAAATAGTCAAAAAAATTAAAAGTTTCCTATTGAAAAAAAAATAGTCAACCATAGGCAAATGCAAATTTATACAGATTTACCATATATCCTTTTAGTCGCAATTTGGTGATGAAAGTAATGGCAACATTTTATAAATTTAAATTCTTGTTAGTCTTACTCTATCTTAGGGTAAAGACGAGCTAACATTATCGTTTACACATGCCAAAGCTCATGAGAATATTGTTTTAAGGTTTTAAAAAACTTTCAATTGTACGCCTAACCAACGCATTAAGACCACGGTCGGTGTTGTCTTTTTTTATTGAAGAAGAAAAGTTGTTTTAACCATCGAACTTCGCACAAAATTTCTTAAAACTCACTGTTTTTTCCTTTAATGTCTTTTCAAAATTTAATTTATGTTAATATACTGCTTTTGATACTCATTCCTTAACGTAAAAATTGCTTTTGATACTTAATCCACAATGTTTCTGAATACATGTTGCAGTATTGCGTAAATTATAGTACACTCATACCACACTGTCTCCGATAAAGAAATTAAATTAAAACATTAATATTCTCTCGTGAAAAAATTTTAAAATTTGTTAATACGCACTTGGAACAGTTTTAATTGTTTTCATTGAAAATAATAGTTTTGCAACATCTGCAACTGCAACTTTATCGAAGAATATGTAAATTTTTTATTTATCATATGTTACAGTACGTTTATTTTTTTTTGTGGAAATTGTAGTAAAGAACATATGTTTATTTTATCTCGTGTTCCTACCTATAGGCATATAAAAATCCGTGCAGTAGGAGTTACTTTAAAAACTCTGTTATAACGCTTGGAACCTTTCAAGGCGGCAATTTTGACAAGTTTGTCGATTTTGATGACGAAGACTGTGACTTTTGGAGTGCGATTGCTGAATTAGTTAACCTGAAAGAAAAAGATGTAACTGAAAACAAAGAAGTTCCAAAAGTTGTAAGTGATGTAGTAGAAAACAAAAAAAAGATAAAAACAGCTTTGCAGATTGCTGACAGTTTATTCAACAAACTGAAAGTACAGCATAATCAAGTTCAGAACAGCAAAATCCTAATCTGTCTATAAGTATAATAAAAAAGAGAACATTTATGTAAGTAATCGCCTCACAGAGTTTTAGTTAAGCCCAATTCTTCCTTTATTATGGCACCAAATGAAAACTGCAAACACTATTTATGAATGTCACTGCCATCAAACATGTTTTTATTGACCATATCTTTGAAAAGATTGATAAAAAAATCTGCAGAGTGACTTCTTAACTAATCCTAGTGGGATTCAATACGTTGATTGTGCACGATTTTTTCCTTATAATATATAACTGTTTTCACCAGCAAACTTATCAGCATCATCAGTACGCAGACTAACTTCTAGGAACTAAGAATCTAGAAACAAACCCCAGTCGAAGACGGCTCCTATGTAACAAGCTGAGCTACAAACACATACACTAATTTTTTTACTTCTGTTACAAAAATACAATGGACAATACTTTATCATATAAAATTACAAAATAAATATACAACTGATTTTTATGAAAAAATTAGGTTTTTCCCTATTTCATTTCATTTTATGGTATTTTACAAAATAAATTTCCGTTGAAATCATACACTTACAATATGTATTTTTAAGTGTTTTTTTTTTTTTTATTATAAAAAATAAGACTGCCTACAAAAATTATAACTTATCAGGTGTACAAATTACAAATATAACATATAATTCAGACAAAAACTAACATGTAATACATGGTATGGAGTTTAAAAACTGGTCTTGTAAGCGCTTGCCCGCATTCGCTCATAACCACGTTACAAACCTTTTAGTCACAAACATTTTCACTTGGGTGCATTTTATGCCAAGCCAAGAAACAAATATAAAAAAAATTTTTAATTATATAACTGCACGTCATGCACTTTTTTGGATCGATTTCAATAGAAAATGCATTTGTCAATTGCTCACATTTATATAAATTACATTGTAGTTACGAAAAATTAACGTGCCTTATCACGGAATAACTCACGTTAATAATTATGTGCAAAAATAACTTATGTCGTATAGGTAATTATTTATATCATGTTATAGCTTTCTGGTGGGAGTAAATATTCCAGACGAGAATTAATTTATCCAAAAATGTTAAATTAAAACAATGTTATTGGTGCAGTGTTGTAGTTGGGGTCACAAATTTTTTTTAAGTATAAGGAGGAAATTTTTTCTACAAAAAATTCAGAAACAGAGCCGTAGCGTCTAATGTTATATTTTTGATAAACAACATGGTAGTCTGACTGACTATCCTTCGATAGAACGGCTATCTGCATTAGCTGGTTCCTTATGTGAGCCACGCGGTCATCGATGAGACTGAAATTTACGATTTACATAAATCTATATGTATTTACATATGATCCACGATATTTTATTCGTTATGTGATGTTTGACTGTACATCACGTGATTATGATTCGAACGGATTCGAATGATATTCTCCAGGTTATAACAATGATGTTGGTAGTATTTTTTTGGAAATGCTAAAAGTTAATTTTTTTTTTTTTCTCTTGGAAAAAAATAAAATACAACACAGTTGGTAGAAAAGTTAAAAAAACTTTAGAAAAATGTATAAAATAAAAAAATTTGCTAAAAATTCATGTGATGTTAATATTAAATATAGTGTAGGTCAATATAAAGTTAACGTGACCGAAAGATATAGTGCTCAGAAAAAGCTCTTCATTATTAATAATAAAGTTTTCTGATGAGATGTTTTTTTAAATCTTCCAGTAAAAAAAGGAAAAACAAATATTAACTATGCATTTCTCAATGGCCCTTGCTAGTTATAAATATAATGATCTGTTTTTTCTTAGAAAATAATTTCATTTTATAAATAGTTCCGTATCCATTAGTTTGCTTTTGGTTGCATGAAAAACACACATTTGAAAGCAAACCAACACGTATAAGAAGTACTCACCAATGATTCTTAACCATGAGATTATGCAGGTATATTTGATCTCTCCAAAAAGACCAGGGTGGATTTTTCATTTCCCCATCGCTTGTACAATGGTACAAGCAAAGGGCTACCTCGGCACATATAGTGGCTAGTTGCACAGCTGACAGTCGAAGCATTTCTTCGTGCATTGAAGACAAATCGATCTGCGTGTTTTTGAAAAGACATTTTATCATCACTAGTTTTGTCATTTTACCAACTCATCAGTTATAATCATCGAAACATAAAATTGCGTAAATAATTCATGTATTATAATTACCAGGTAACTGCCACAGTAGTACAAGCGCTGCATTTCAACTGATGTAAGTTCTCGGACTTTATCAACCATGACAATCAGTAAAGCAAAAAGCGAAAAAGGATCTTCAAAGGATAGATCAAAATTTAACGCCACCAACATTTTTTTCTCACTATCCATCAGGGGCTTGGTTGCTCCTTGGTAAAGTGCGGTAACACCTAGATGTTCGAGTAATTGCTTTGCCTATACGTAAATAAACAAAAAAAATTGATAAATATACAATTATAGAACTATTAAGTCTTTACTGTTGAATGATTTTTAAATTTATGTTTATAGAAGCTTTTGTTGAAACAATTAACTAGGAAAAAAAAAAAACTAAAAAAGAGTACTCAATCACAAATTTTTTTTATGTACACTTCTTTTAAACTTTTTTATTACAACAGCCCAACAGTATAAATATTTTCTGATCTTTTAAGTAAGTAGGCCTAAGGCTTTTTAAATTATGGCAAAAAAACTATCCAAGAAACACCCGATTCTTTTTGAACAACTTTTTTTCAACTCATAAATAATAGATATGACTTTTTTTCCTAATAAACAGAAAAAAATTTTTACAGTCACAGGGAAATTCAAAATTTGCAATACTTTGTTTCAAAATAAAATACAAAATTTCCTTTAGATAACAAATTTACTCTTGTGTAATATATACTTAATACTCTCGAGCTAAATACTACACTCACTTACGTTAGGTACATCGTCGTTGATGAGATCTTTTTTTAACGCAATCCAAAGTGCCGCTAGTGCAGTTATTTGCAACTCATCCAACTTTACTTTCTCAGCATCGACGAAGAAGTCAAATATTTTGATGGCCTGGTACGATATAAACGACGGGTACTTCTTGTACGCCTAAAAACCACAAGAACTTTCTATAGACATAAGAACAATGCACGTAGATATTTGTGTGATACGTGCTTGAAAATATTTATTTGAAATCTTTACTTTCAAGAGTTCAATTTCTGTTCACGTTTGATGGTCCAGATAATATGAAATTTTTATGGTTTTAATAATTTTAATGAAATTTTGAAAATTCAATAACGAGTTTATATGATTAGCTTATGAAAAAAAAAAACTAAATTTTTCTTACGACTATAAATCATTTAAAATTATAATTTGAAAGTCAGTTGAAGTTAAAAGTGTATATTTTCTAACATTAAAAAGTTATCTCAAATGGACGTTTTTTTCTCTTACAAAGCACCCACAATTCGACTCTAATTTTAATGTTTCGCAAAATATTATTGTTTAGTATGAAAAAAATGTAATAAATTTTAATTTTCATTAATAATTTTTTAAACATTTTAGCCAGTTACTAAAAATTTAGGTCTTTGGTAACTTATTAAATTTTTAATGAATAAATACCCCCGTGTCATACAACTAAACTGATTGAGGCGTATTAAATCTGTGCTGGAAATTGAATAATTGAGGCTTTCGATTTACAATACTTGGATTTGTAGTTAAAATTTTTTTTTTTTACCACGTATAAAACAATAATCATTAAAATAAAAATAACAATAATGACAAAATATCATGAGACAGTGTAGTGCATAAGGTATAACATATAATTAAAATGCACCATACAGTTCTCTGATGTGTATAGTTGGGCTTATAAACAGTAAAATATGTGAAACGTAATACAAAAAAAAAAGGATACCCCAAAAACCAACACTCACCACGGACTTGATCAAGTACTTAACGATCAGCCGTCTCCGGGCAGTGGTAATGCTTCTCTCGAAAAAATTGGCTGACAACTCCTTCTTGCCGTGCAATTCTACCTGAAGCTTGACGAAGTCGTCCATGTAACCGATGTTGTACGCCAATTCCGTCGTCAATGTGTCGTGCAACACCCTGTGGGCTTCCTTTTTCCCGCATACCTTAACGCGCTGCAGCTTGCCGATCTGAAAACAGTCCAACGATCGTTTGAATGGCCAGGGGTGAGTTTACCGAAACAAAAACTCTCACGCACATCAACAAGGAAAAAAAAGGCACCTTTTCCGGCTGTTCGCATTTCTCAGGTGCCGAACTGCTGCTGCGAGCACCACTACGATGACGTCGATACGCAGTTTTATCGTTTACCACGCAGTCTTGGAAGACAGAGAAGCAGGGCTTAAAAAAAGCCCTGCTCCCGTCCAGCCTCGACTGTTCTTGGTTCGCAGCATTGGTTTCTGAGAAGAAAATAAATTTTAAAAAACTTGAGTTCCTGTGCCAATGCCCAAAAAGTGTAAAGCTCGCATATACCTATGAGGGGTTTCCTAGCTCTCTGGTCGTCCGAGAGTTTTCTCTCCCGAAAGTCAGACGTCAGGAAGGACACTCTGTTCTTGAAAGCAGGTGCTCCGACGACGATGTTCTCCTTGTCATCGCTTCTGTGACGCTTTCGTAGGTTCATTCCGAGAGTTTTTGGCAAGAGATTCGACGACGATGCTGAGTTTGATGCACCGGGGCTCATCTTTGCAAACTGATTTTTGAGATAGCGAGGAAAATAGTTTAACTTACGAAACTTACTTATGCGCAAGAAGTTTGTACGAGTCTCGCGTGCGAGTGCTCCTCTGACACTGGTGAGCTTTGCACTGACCGTGTTCTTGTCTCCTCGTGATAAATTATTACCTGTGGGATCAAAAGTCTAATGTAACGTGTTTACTATTTCGCCAGCTATGAAGAAGCGACTGTTTCCGCGAATTTTCGACCGATACAGTGTTACGTGTGTTTATTGCTTGAAAACAAGTTAACCGAAAATATTTGGTTTGGCTTTTGCCTGGGGAGAGAAAAAAATTTTTATGCTTTCTCCAAACTTTTTTCTAACTGTAGCTTTTTTTCTCAAGAGGTATTTTTATTACAGTTTTTATTTTTGTCGTTAATTTTCAATGATTCTCGTATCGAGCAGGTTTTCACAATGTTTGATTTTATTTGAATTCATAACTATTTTGTTAAGTCAATGTCTTTGATAACTTGGAATCAACGTTATAAATTAAGGTGGTTAGCCAGTAAACTAAAAAGTCTCACGAAGTTGATGAAATTACGAGAAGTTGTTATTGATTTCCTAAAGTACGTACTATGAAAATTGTATACTCCCTTAGCGTGAAAAATTTTGCGAAAAAGCTGTATGAAAATTATACTTACAGGCTAGTCGAGCATAAGAACGTTATGGATTTTCACTGAATTCATATAAATATAAGTGTAATAACTCTCACGGCAGTGAATTGAAAATAAGAGATTTGTAGATGAGATCACGAGCTTTTTTCTTCTTTTAAAAGTATGAGGATTATAATGAATTTTATTAAGATATTCAACGAAGATGGTGACTGTTTATGGGTTTATTGTGAATATGTATGCTAAGTTCAAACTTACATACTACTAGAGCGCGGAAGATTCAAAATTTAAATACTCTTTTCCTCTTTGTTTACGATAGGCTATTTGAGTTTGTGAACTGATAAAATTTGTATTCAAAATAAAGTAAGTATTAAAGAAACTCACGTTTCAATATGTTTTCGATATATATATATATATATATATATATATATATATATATATATATATATATGTTGCTTATGGTTTTGAGCGTTTGTACTTGAGGATGTAGGTATGTATGATTTATTACCATGAAATGCAAGAAATTACATGTGATACAAGGAATTTTACGTTTTATAAATAGTGTAATATTTAATCATTGTAATGAACTATAAACAGTGTCTAATATTTTTTTATTAGTTGTGACTCACGCTTGTCAATTAATACTTTCACAAAATCGTCACCACAAACCGTCTTTTCCATTTTTTTCAAAAACTTCTTGCATACCTTGTTTGAAAATACCAGAAATAGCCGTTTTATTAACAGTTCGACAGTATAATATCGGGAGAGGACGTGAGAATACGAGGCACAGAAAAAATTAACGAATTACGTAATAAAATGAGGTATACAACACACTCAAATATTAAAGAAAAGAAGAAAAATAAAATTCAAATTAAAAACAGTATCAGAAAGAAACAGCCGTATTTTGTTAGAAGGATCTGAGGGGTTTACTAAGGAAGAACAAAAGGTGGAAATACTTTAAAGTTAGCCAAAATTATGAAAAAATAGTCGTATATTTCATGAAAGAGATCTGAGTAAGGGTGAGTGGAACTTAGTTATGGACAGACTTTTAAGAACTGTATAGGGGAGGGTTGGGCACTACCGCCACCTATTTTTCGATGATTATCAAAAAAAAAAAAATTCTCATATAATCATGTTAAATTACTTAGTTGATAGTCTGAAGAATATATATCAGAGTTGGAAAGTTAATAATTATTTAAACTTTAATAATACCAAGCACAATCACTGACTCTTTACACAGCATGTAGTTCGTCATAGTGGGGTACTATTTGCCTAAGGGTGATAACAAGAAAAGATATGTAAAATGTGTACCAACCGTAGAAATATATCTGCTCAAAACTACTTATTTTTTTCATTATTATATATTTCCCATGCATGCCACGCAGATGGAATAATTAAGCATTTTAGACAAACAACAAATGTTAATTAAATTGGAACAAAAAAATGTTTACTTTGTTGTGAACAGGATTTATTTTCATTACAGTCTTATCATTTTATAATTATAGCTAACCAATATCATATCGGTACACTTACTTAAATCATTGCATAATATTTATTAATTTTCGGTTAAAATCTACAACGTAACTAATTTTTCAACTAATTTTCTACGATTCATAAGGTTATAATTTAAATTATTGCGTACTTCTTAAATTATACTTGAAGTTTTAACTAAATACTTTCAAGAAGTTGAAATTACATTAATTATAGTGTAAAATTAAAGTCTAAATTGTAACAGACTGCAAGTTTGATCTTTATTAAAAATTCTTTCGATTAGTAAGTCATATTGCATCATTATGTATCTGTATATTTTCTTTGATAAGAAGAGATTCCCTATGACTTATATATCTTCAGCAAACACTGAATCACAATCTTCGAAAATATCATCGTTTACGTTCTCCATAAATGAGATAGTCCCTGAAGCAACACAATCAATAATTGATTCATACGTGTTTGACACTTTTATATGCTTTGCCAGTGTTGAATTGACATTTTCCATTTTTCGTTTCAGCGATGAAGTAATATGCAAAGATATAGGTGTTTCAAGACGTAAAAATATCTTTTAAAAAAACAAAAAAGTTACGTAAACTGATGTGTTGAATTAATATTTTTTAAAGAATTTCTGAAGCCTTTATACACTGGCAACGAATAGTATTCTTCCTAATGAATCTGTAGCCTTGAAAAGTTCTCAAATCAAAATGTAAAAAAGATAAAGTCTTATTTTTTATTTTTGGTGCAGCATACATTACGTATGACATTCGTAGTATAGTACTGTTTAGTACTCGTACTTTAACAAAATCAAACAAAGTAATATTGACTTTTGACTGGTATTTCATGGAAACCTCACATCAAATATATTTGTGCCTTGCTATGTAGAAAGTTTATAAAAATATTAGGGCAAAAGGCAATATTACTTAGTTTGATTTTGTTAAAGTACGAGTACTAAACAGTATTATACTACGAATGTTGTATAAAATGTATGCTGTGCAAAAAAAAACTTGACCGTTTTTATATTTTGATTTCAGAACTTTTCAAGGCTACAGATTCATTAGGAAGAACACTATTCATTGCCAGTGGGTATAAAGGTTCAGAAATTCCTTACAAAGTATTAACGAAACACATCAATCTTACCTAACCTTTTTGTTTTGTTAAAAGGTATTTTGATGGGGATATCAAAACGTTTCAAGAAAATACCATTTTTTAAATGTTTATTTCAAAAAACTTCATAACATCTGATATCGCTCATACTAGAAGTAGAAGGTACTGGATGGATACGAGGTTTGTACAACATAGATACAAAGTCTGTACAACGTAGATACGGTGATCTAAAATGGTCCCACTAAATTTCTACTTAAAGTTGCTCATATGAAGATGTTTTGAATAAAATAAATGTGTGTAGAGATTATTTTGAACTAATAGTTAATAAATTCACAGAACAAAATAAATTTTTCTATAAAATACAGTTTCAGGATTTTTATGTACGATGCTTTTTTTTTTTTCTTTCTTTTATTATACTACTCTATCGTACGATTATTAAAAAATTTTTCTTGAAGCCAATTACATAAATTTAATAATTCTTTCCAATAAAATTCTTACATAGAATACTTTAGTAATTGTACGCATCCAAAATTCCGAATGTGTCATTTATTCAACTAGCTTTCATTTTTATATCTTTTCTATGTATTGATGGAATTGAAATATTCCTAATTACAGTTATTTCATAACTAAGTAGTTATCACTGTTATAAATAATTATTTACTATGGAAATACATACAAAAACCTTAAAAGCGATGTATAAGTAAATTTAAAATTTGTTTTTATTAAATGATTTCTCATGTAACTACTACTTAAAAAAATAGTTAGTAATGTATGATTGTAAACTTTCCAAATCACTGAGTTAAATGAGGTTTAGGTTTATAGCTTGTTACTCAGGGCACCCCGGAAAATAATTCACATTAAAATTTACATTACTATGCACTTACTATTTAAATCCAACATGAACTCAAAACATAAGATCATTATTTTTGTAGTATTGTTGTATGTTATTCAAACTATATTGTTCGTATAACTGTTATCTCACACTGTAAAGTAAAAAATTCAGGTAAAAAAATGGATTTCGTTTTTTATAAAAAACCAAATTGATTCACTCCACATTTTTAGTGTGTTTTTACCATGTAGCAATCATATGGTTTTTAAAAGATAACTAATAACCAATTGTTTTCATTTTAAACTACCATTTGCTGAGTGTTAAATGAGTTGTTTTTTTATTAACATTGCTAGAAACTTATGAAGTCTCTACTTATTTAAGGTCAATTAAATATTGTAATAAGTTTGTTACCATGTGCTAATTTAAAACAAAAACTATACATTAAACTTTTGAAACAAACTAGTGATCTTACAACGTGGTAAATTCATGTGGCTTTTTTTTCAATAAAAAACACAAAGTTTTTATTCTCCTTTATATCTTATTTTATTTAAAAATGTATGTAACGTTATTTTGAAAATTTTGAAAAAATTATATAACTCTTGTTATAAAATCATACTGTAAATAAATGATAATACTGCATAGAAAATTAAAAAGTTTGCTAAAATTTCCTATTGATATGTGGCAGCAAAATATCAGTGACAGGCTTACTATTTAGTACACAATAACTTTTGTTCATTTCATCTTTTAAATTACAACTTTTGGCATGAAAAATCTTAAAATTTCAATCACTCTACTTTTATAATAAGTAATAACAACAACTGAAATTTTTAAAGCAATTTCAAAATTTCATTGTTGTAGAGCTACCTAAAGTCATTTTTTCATGCTCTAAATTAAAACTTATAAGCGAGTAAAAATAGCAATCTAAAGTTACTTTACTTTTTTCTCAAATAACTTTTGTAATTTCTTGTTAAATCACTGAATGTTACAGCAGTAATAAGAAGAAATAAGAGTAAATATGAGTAACTTTATGAACTAATTTCCCTTTGTGTTTCAATGGTATCAATAGACCAACAAAGTTTTTTTTACAACAAATTTCGTTTCTAAGGTACCTTCTTTCTTTTTTTTAATAGCAACATACATATGTTACAAATGAAATAGAAAATAACATAGATTTGGGTAAAAAAAATGTAAAAATTATTGAAATGTTGGAGCAAAAAGATACATACTAAAATCAACAATTGATTCAAATTAATGTGTGGAGTGATTTTGTGGAGGTTTAGTTCTTTTAATAATTTTGATCAAATAGAAGTTCAAACTTTCCAAGACTTGGATCTTCCTAAATAATTTAAATATAGCACATATCTATATGTTTGAATTACCATAATTTCAACAAAATTAATAATAAGTTTTAAGTTAAAAAATAAATTAATTTTAAAAATCCGATGAAATAATTTTTTTACGAACGTCTCTATTCACTTTAAATTAATAGACTAATAATACAAAACCATGTACATGCACAACAAAATATAAAATTGCACCAACGAAAAATAAATTCTAGAAATCTTAGTCGATAGGTTGCTGCGTACAAGATCCCTGCTACTGTGAGAAAAATAAATTCCTCATTACTCCCGCGTACCACTGAATTGATGACAGGATAAAAATCTCAGTGCTTCCTTCGATCGTTTTCAATCTCATTCTAAAAGTAAAAGGTAGGGTCACAGGCGGAGACAAAAGGAAGTCATTTCCTAGCTCTAGCAGACTTTATTGCTTTTACACTAAGTTACGCTTTACTCTGCCCTCCCAGAAGGGCGATAGGAAGTTCACAATTGCTTCCAAGCTCTTTATAGAGGCGTCCTCTCTTTCTCGGCAATTTAGCTGTAGATCTACGGAACAATTGGAAAAAATAGTAGAGATCCTTTAAGAGAATTTGAACAGTAGACGTACGTATCATGTGTTATTGTTCATTGCTAATTACGTTATTCAGAGGCATTGAATGTGTGGTAGCCATAATTTGTTTCCAATTAATTTTTTTCCAGTCCAACTCTTTTCTTATAGTCAGTGCGGTTGTACTTTTGGGTGTATTTTACATATTTTCATTAAATCTTATCACACTGAAATTAAAAGGGATAGTGCTCTTATACTGTCTTTTAATTAATTTTATTTATATTTACATAATAATATCTTTAAAATAGTATGTAGTATAACTGGAGTTATTAACAATAATTTGTATATTTCTTTTCCTGATTTTTTGTATACATGTATTGAATGTTATATACCATTAAAAGCTAATAATTTAAATCTTACTATCATTGAGCTTTTACCTATCCAAACATCATTTCTGTTACTATTATTTTCCACTTTTATTTTATTATTCTTATTTTTTGTGGTAGTTTCTTTCAATACTTTCTCTTTTCTTACGATCCCATTTATAGAGAAACCGTTGAATTCGGTTCAATGATTTTTGCAAGTAACATTTTACGCTATCATATATATTATTGCTCATTAAATTTCCACACGAGACATACATTTTTTATTTTACATTTTCTTATTGTATTTACCAAAACATGTTATGTAACGAAACTGTTACATTGATCGATGCAAAGCTTTACATTTCACAAGTAAAAATTCCAACAGAAAAGTTTCTTGAACAACTTGGGATTCTTCCAGAATTATTTTACATTTACTGGTTCTGTACTAAGTAGTGGACATACGATATTTCATATCATCGCTCACGTTCGATATTTAAATCATCAATGAAAAAATTAAAAAAACTTTCTAAAACTATGCAGCTTTTTGTAGTATTTGTCAAACAAATGCCTGCGTTTCTTAAAAAAAAAAAGTGTAAATTCGTAATAGTTTAAATTTATACTCATTAAAAATTTATGGAGTATTAAAGAGGATGAACCGTTATGGCTTACAATTTGTTATTTTTTAGGCGATTGAGGTGATTGTAGCCTTTTTCCAGTGAAGACTTCATATCTTAGGGACCGTCAACTTCTTGCTAGTTATGCCGGTGCTGTCTGCTGAACCATCAGATCCAGGATAATTAGCATCTGTAGAGAGGCCCCACGTTTCAGGGATCACTCCTCGCCGGTAAGGCTGGAGTTCCCTGTTTGGCGCCTGGTATCAGATCTGCTAATTTCTACCTGTAGCTCTAACAATTTACACCCTATCAATGATTACTTAGCGGATTATTTGAGCTCTTCTCAGCTAAACATAATGCAAGTAAATTGTGTTACATGTATTAAGAAATATCTATTAGGACTATATGTATATATATATATATATATATATATATATATATATTTATGTATAGTTAATATAGGGAGTAGTCCTATTTTTATAAAATCATTATAATTAATTATTTAAAGTTTTAACTAGTAATGCCCTCACACGAGCCAAATCTGAATGAGGTTGATGAAAGGGATATCTATTTTATCACGCTCTTTTAATCTTGGGAGCGAACATTGTCTACTTGAGATAACTGATGGTTGTTTTGTTAGGAAATGATCCTATCCATAAATATAAGCTACACTAACGCTCTCTCTCGGTCTGGTGCAAAACTTTACATTATTTGATTGACAATAATAATGTTTACGATAGTTATGATAGTTATGATGAAAGGACCATTAATAGCAATGAGAAAAGTACCTTCCCCGCTATTTCTAAGCTTTCCTAGAATTCGGGAATCATTTTTTTTTTGTTTCAGGCATAAACGGGCTTGGCCTTCAAAATATTAGGCCCTTAACGTAAAAAAGTGTCTTGCGTGACTGATGGCATGACTTATTCCAACGCAAACAAGCCTGATCTTCAGAATAACGGGCCTTTTAAGTATACAAGTGGCTTGCGTGGCTATCAGTATGACTCACCTCAATTAAAACAAGCTTGGCCTTGAGTCTATGGCCGTTCATACCTTTGAAGGAACTTTCAAAACAACAGCTTTAATCAGAGAAATTAAAGGACAAACTAGGACTAACAAGTGGCCTACGTGACTTTTGACACGACTTACAGGGTATGAAAGGCATTGGATTTCCATGCAGGAGAGAGTTGGGATTGAGATTCTGTTCCAGGCAACGCTTGTGACGCTCTATTTTGGTGCCCCTCTCCAAGAACCTACGGCGAGTATTTTCTCTGTAGTTGTTTCGCAATCGATCAGGGTAGTTCAAGTGAGTAACCGCGTTCCTTAGTTTGTTCAGAATACCTGGACATCATCTCCTGGGACAAACTCGGTGTTTACCACATCGGGATTTTACTCGTTCCAATTACCAATAACCCAGGCATCCAGCGATCGACCTAGGAATATACGATCGACCTTGCACTTCCATGCCTAACCAGGTAACGGACTCACTACCCGGAAGTAATCAGAGGACGGAGAGCGCCATCTACGTCTCGGTAGTCTATGACCCATGACCATGAGCCAGATCACAACAGTTTTGACTTACTTCAAGCATTTCAAGTTCCAATGACCAACTGCATCTATCCAGCACAAAACCTGTACAAACACGTTTGAACTTGTGTGGAGTACCATTGGATTTACCTATGCCAGGTTGAGACCAGCTCAGGTCAGAATCAGAATTGCAAGGATAAAAAACGCTTACGTTACTCTGAGCATGACTATCGGGCTCTAAAAGAAGCTGAAACTACTAGAAGTCCATTAACTTCCAAGTGCTTTGAGCATTTTTGTATTGTTTATGCATACACTTTTTCCTTATTGGTCAGGGACGCTTCAATATTTATGGATTAAAAAGCAGTAAATAACTTCATAAAAGCAAGAAGCAAAGTTTTAGTTGAAATTAATCAACATTAGGAGTTAATGTTAAGGTAGTCTATTACTTACCACTTTTTAACTTCGTTTTCCTTGAAAAAAATATGTTATAGATTAAATTTTTCTTTTTTGGAATAAATTATAAAAAAATATCCCTACCACATTGGTTTTCGAAATAAAAAAGTTGCAAGTTAAAAATTTTAACATAGGTTATAATAGAACTGTTTGAATACAGGCAAAAAGAGTTACTTGAGTAACTAAGAAAATTCAGAGAAATATACCGTTAAAAAATTTACAATTGGTACTATTTTATACTATTTTAGAACTGTTGGGTCACCAGTATAAATACAAAGTAGTAAATCATTTAGTTATCGTATTATTTATCTGCTGCATACGTAAATGTCTCAAATATTTGACAACAGAGCAGACGCATATATATAGCCATGTACGAGTGTGTGTGTACAGCAAGTATATGACGAGCTGACCGACACTGCTGCCATATCTCAGCAGAAGGTAATGATGAGCCTTTTTTACATTTAAACGTTATGCGTATTTTGAATGCACCAACAGATGATGTGCATTGTAGATAGGCCTGTGAGTGATATACTACCTTAAGGGGAGCTTATGATAAACCGACGTTGCGATTGTCAAATTCCAACAGAATTATAACGTATAAATAACAATATCAAAAGTATCTAAAAAACTATCGTAGCTCTTTCAATATCTTCGTTTCATTATTTTTTCATAACTTTTGCTTTTATATTCCTTTAATTTATGTGTAGTACCTCACATTTTTTCAACGTTAGTATTTGAATGATCTTACAGTAAGAATAATTCACCATGGGTCCTGTTCTGATAAGCAATATATGAGTTAAAAAAGCAATAAGTAAGTTGTAAAAGAAAAAAATATTTTTTTAGAGATTCTTCTCAAAATTTAAAATTTACGCATTTGTCCATCTATTATTCACATACTTGATTTAGAGAATTAATACAGCACAGTTATAGTGGCCGAATCAAATGTATGTCATACGGAATTGTTGAAAAAGTGTAGCAAATGAAATAAGAAACCAGTGGACAAAGTGTGCTTGGTTACCCAAGTAAGAAGTTATACTTTTATAAAATTACTAGCAGCCCCCCGTCTCGGCTTCGCCCGAGACTTATTAAATAAAACACCGTAGTGTGTTGACATGTAATGTGAAACATTTTCAGTTGAAAATTTTACACATATTCCTGATACATCTCAGAACAAAAATCTTCTTATTAAAAACACATTTTTCGGAATCCATATAGTTTATTTGGTTAAATAATGAGGTGTAAAAATTCAAAAAAATTAATATGCTAAAAAGTATCGTGCGTACTTTCTGCCATAAAATAATCGGTAGCCATAAGAAGCCGTTGATTTACAGTATCTCCCGTGTAATTCACGAAAACGGCTATTTTTTGAAGCTGTTAAGATTTGAAACTCCCAAAAAATTTATATGGAAAAAAATTTTTTTTCCTTATATCTCACAACTTTATTACCAGAGCAACAAAGTCCTGGACCTTAAACCCTACATTTTTATTGCCACAAAAACACAAATACATTTTCTACTCATTAAAAAATCTGAAGTAGGATCTTTAAAGATTTCAGAGTAATATAGGGTCGTCGGTCACCGGGTTTTCCAGCCTTGCGAAGAACAACTCCACAGGTGACGTCTGCTAGTGAATGGCTGACTTGGTTTAATAGTGCCCGTCTTTAGTCAATATAGTCTTTTAGTCGACGAATCGCTTCCAGAAATGGTAACAAAAATGTATTTGTTGGCAAGGTAGTTTACACTTAGGTGGATTTTAAAAAGAACCGATGAAATTGATGGTTAAGTAGGGAATGTAAATACTCTTAATGGCCCTAAAAAGCGCCAGTGGTGAAACTTCCAGGCTATTCTTATTCCTGATGATGAAGAGCTGGCTACGGGTTGCTTGATTCTTACCCTGGGAGTCTCGATGTACGGAGACTGTGATGAAGGGAGGTACGCTGCTGACCAAAGAATATCTCGTCTCGGGTCGTTCCCCGGATAACCAACCGCTCATCGTTAGACGGGAACATGTGGGTAAGCGCGCATTGGGGACGCGACGACCAAGAAGGTAGCCGTTGTGGCTGCCCATGCTCCTCAGAGCTCAGAGCTGTTTTCCCTGGCTTACATTTGTAGCCACAAATTCTCTAACTGCACCAGGTGGGATGGTGGGACTCCCTCACAACTCTGATGAGTTGGAGCAGATTGTGCTCTGGCTAGATATGGCTCCTGGTATTGTGACAGAGACGGCATCGGTTGAAATTAATTTTTTTTTCTTTTATCACACTCGTCGAGATTCAGGGTGAATGGACACCCAGGTCCCTTCCCCCTTAGGGAAGAGTGTCGTCCATAACCGGGATACTCAGCTGCAAGACTATTATCAGCGTTTTCCACACAGCTCGTTGAATTGCCGAAGCTCGACTACAACACTATGGAGATGTTCCAGCCTATTATAACCACACTTGTTTAATTATGTTGCAGGTAGCTTCGATTTTATGTCGACGTCACCTAGCGGATTTTACTGAACTAAAGTGAAAAGCTGGCATATTTTTGCAAAACTTTGAGCTTATTTATTGATATTGTTATTAAATTTTTTAATATAAAAACTATACTAAAACCATCTAGGAAGTATCATGAATCAGTGTGCAAAATTTCAATAAAATCGGTTCAGTAGTTTTCGCAGTTAGCGATTACAACGGTTTTAGCGCTTCTGCTTTATGTATTAGTAAGAGAAGATATAACAGATCATATAATTATAAATATAATTTTACCTTCTACTTATGAAACGATATTGTGTAAGAAAATGGGATTTATTGTGAAAATGAGTACACCTACGTTGATTGGGTGTGATTTTAATTAATATTTAAAGAGTTAACAATTGTAAACAATGTATGACAGCAAAATACAATAAAAATAATATACAGGCTGGCCAGTCCAAGACTGTGTACATTCATCGAATTTTCCGGTGATTTTAGAACAACATTTTACTGCTTACGCTGATTCCATCTGTTATGTAACGTCACACTCTCATCTATTCCATATGATCCCTCACTTATTTCTTGTCCATATTTGATACCTAAAATAAAATTGTACTTAGAAAATTAAGAAAAACCATCTTCAATAGGGTAGTATTACATACCAGTGAATGTCCTTTTAGGACGTTCATCACACATAGGTTTTATGACAGATATTATTCAAACGTCAAATGTATATTAAAATAGCTTAAAAAATACCCACAAAAATTGTAGCTCGTTTGACTGTGCCATTATTTTACATACGTTACAATAAAAAAATCGATATTTAACATGTGACCTTATGAAAAAAAAACGTTAAATGGCGTTCATATGATAGTTAAATTTCAAATTAATTTAGAAAGAGGGGATGAAGTGTGCATAAATGCATGTGTGTGAGTACATTCACATGAGAAAAACACTTGCTAGCTTTACTGTACTCATTAGCGTTCCTGTCATTTCTCTGAACTTTCCTCCACAAACTATGTAAAGAACGGCCTTAAGTCAAAAAATAACTTCACTTACGAATTGAAAATTTGTAAAAGAATAAAACATAATAAAAATTCATAATTGTATTTGTACAGTACAAAAAAATCTTTTGTAATTTTTGAAAATTTTGGAAAAATATGAAAGAATTGTATGAAGATTATTCATTTATTGTAAAAGTAACAAATTGAATACGTAGGAATAAATATTTATTAATTAATCGGAAGGGTACTCTGCTAAAATATACTAATTACCAAGTTTTTTTTTTTAACATTTAAAAAAAAATTATTATACCAAGTAAATTGTTTATTTATTTATTTGATAACCAAACTTAATAAATTAATGTACATTTAATAAAAATTTCTATTAAAAATAAGTTTCAAAGTGTACGATAAAATGAAGTAATTGATCAGTCACCAACGGGCGTGCTCGAAGCAGAGTAGGTAAGGGCTGCAACCCAAAAGTAAAAGGTTGGGTGTTCGCATCTCTGTAAAAACTTTTTTTTTGTTTAATTTTTTTTTTTTTTTGAAAGAATCAGTTCTTAGAAAAAGAAATAAAATTTATAAAATTTAAAATGTGTGGCATGGTGATTTCTTGTGGCATTATGTGGTGTAGAGGAAACTGGAAGTACGTCAGGAGAAGCGGGGCGAAGGGGAAGAATCAAGAAAAATCAACTTCCATCACACTTTTTCTGAAGGTCAAAATTTGAAATCTTTGATTTACCCCCGCGCACAACACGCCTATAGAAGTATAACTACAAAAAAGGTCATCGTTTTGAGTGTCCTCTGAGACTTACTGCTTCGTTTATTTATTTGGTTAATCGTCCTTAATTGTTTAAGATATTAAAAGCCTGTTGATTTACTATTACCATAATTATTAGCTACACCTTTTTTTTTTTTTTGTAATTATAGTGCTTTACGTCTGGCTCCTATAAAGGGCACTACTGAGGGCACTTAGCACTTTGGAGAAGGAAGGGAAGAGGGATGGGAGGCCTCCCATTAAAGGAGGGGGGTAGGGAGAAATTAGGCAATTTTGCTGTGAGAAAGTCGCCTAAACCCTCCTGGAGGAGCATTGCGTGGTGAAAAAGCACATGTGAAAAATCACAGAAGTACTTGCCCGAAAGAGTCGCACTGGCCAGAAATCGAACCACGGTCTCCCGCATGCCAATCCACGACCTAGCTGACTGAGCCACCACGCGCTCAATATATAGCTATACCTAAAATGACATCATTTTGTATTTGGAGTTGCAAAGATACTACTCATATACGAAATAAAGTGCAACCTTATCCAACACTCACCAACTGGACAAATTGTTTAATAAACTGATCAAAACTCAATACTTGTGAAAAATTTTTTTTAGCAACATCTGCCAAAAAAATATAAAAGCACTTTAAGGCCAATTCAACGTCAAATCTATGTTATACACTTTCAGGGCTTAGCCTCTTCAATAAAACACCCCATCTTCTTTATTATCTTGTTAAGTCATTGAAATAAATTAAATTTTAATGATCTGTTAAAAAGGTAGTCGTACATGATTAACAGCCTAACAAGTCAAGGAATCATAGTCAAAAGTTTTTCCCCAGATAGTAATCTTCTCCTTCTCAAAGCAATAAAAACAGCTTCCTATCTCGGCTGGGTTACTTACAACAGTTGTATATTAGAAGGCATAGAAATAAGTTTACCTACAAACATCCCAAATTATAATGAACGAAAAATTTATTGTAACAAGTAGCCACATAAAAATTCTTATGAGTATTAGATTTAAAAATATATCAATACCCATCAGATCTATCCATCTCTTGCAGACGGTATAGCCATAGGATGTTTAAATTATAGATACTTCTTATTGCGTAGCAATTTTGTTGATTAGCTTTCAAGAGACGAACGTAGAAACATACAGTTATTAGTTCGGACAGTTCTCTGTTAATTTTAGAAGCAAACCGTCTGTTCTGAATTTGTCTAAATAAATCGTTTTAACCTATTTTTAATCTTATCCTCGTTTCTTAGTTGTACGTTCAACAAAAGCATAAAAAGAATTTGGCTTTTATTGTCCCCAAAAGTATTTTATTAATTGGATGAACATATTCCTGATTTAGATAGTACACAATCTTAGTTGAAAATGAGCAACGTTTTCGTTCCTAATTAATTTTTGTCATCAAGTATTTGAATTAACGAAAAAGTATTGTACCTAGTATGCATAATTTTTTTAGATTGTTGTAGAGATGGATCTTGAAAGTGCGTGTATACTGATGCGTCATAGAAATATTACACATTTAGACTTGAAAAATATCAGTAACTGTCCTGCTATGAAAACGATTTCATTTACCAACTGTTCATAACTTTGTTTTTACTTTTTTGATTTTAATTGATTGTTATCTTTTTTTTATTTTTAACAAATATGAAACTTGTTATGAAAGCACAAATTTCTCTGAAAACTTAAAAATTTACAGTTCTTTGACAAAAATGAGTTTTCAATCAGTATAATACGTTCCCAGATTTTAAGTACACAAATGTTCATGAAATTCATGAATCTCGGAAAATTACTAGTAAAGATTTCAAAATATGTTGATTCTTTTCTGACCCCTAAAAAAATTACATTATCAGGAAATCCACAAAAATTCTAGTTTGTGACAAATGATGTAACTAATATGACAGTTCATAGATGACCAACAATAAATCATTTCACTAAACTTTAACGTAATTACTTTAATTGCAGCTGTAATATATTCATGAGTGTCGTTGTTGTCTGCCATCCACTTCCTGAAATAGTGCAGAGTAGCACTACCAAGAGAGGAAAAAAGAGGAAAAAAATGCTTGATACTAACTGATAAAGACATAGTTTTGCGAGTCTCATACTTTTATCTTTTTTTTTTTTTTCTTTCATTCTTAATTATTCTATACTCACCAACGAAGATAAGCTTTACTGTTTCAATGTTTTACGTTTGACGTCAATGCAAATTTTTTCATTTAAAATAAAAAGGAAATTCGAAACAGTATATTTTTTCTAATAAAATAGCTACAAAGTAAAAATTATAAACAATCATAGATTATGTACATCAGTATGTTTGGTTAGTTGTATAGAACGATATGCATATTTTAATACACTAAAGAATACATTTGATTAATTAATTACTTTATATACAACGTTCCTTATACTGAACGTATCAGCATTTTTTAATTATTTTTTGTTATAATCTTCAATTTTAAATTTGTAAGCACGTAACTAACCTAGTACACACAAATGTTTCTACATCTTTTTTAATTTCATTTGAATAATGAGAAAGATTAAGCTTTCGATCTCATTAAGTCCGTTTACTTAAAATTATATAAATTTAGAATCACTTAAATTAACCTTAAATGGGGCTAAACTGCGATAACATCTATATTTTTGAAACATTTGTTTGTATGATTTCACTTAACTTAGTATTTTTTTAGTCTTTTTCAAACATTAAAAATGTTTCGAAAAATTTTTTTTTACATATCATTTTCATACAACGTGTATTCTTTCTTAGTTTCATCTTTTTTTATGTATAATATTTTCAAGTACGATGATTACATAATATTTAAAAAACTTTATCGTTGCAGTTCCTTGCAAAAACGACATTAATGTGCCCATTTTTTCGAAAAACGTTAATATCTTGTCAACAGTCGTGCAAAGAGTGAAAAAACAGGGTAAACTAATTAAAAGACCGCAAAACATGCATAAGACGGTTAGTAGCAGCTGACGTCCACACCAGTCATTCGTTAGATATTTGTCTTTGTCAAAATGTAGCAAGAGATTTAGTTTTTCTTACTTTCATTTAATATGTTTTGGTGATGCTAATACAAAAGAGACTACAATTGAAGCTTTCACATCCAAACTGATACATGTTTTACTTACAATACATTTACAAAAAATTTGCCATAATTTAACTATAACAATTAGTTCTAAATCGTAAAGTATAAATTAATAGTCGATGGCTTATTACATTTATTTGTTTATCTTTTTACATCTACTACTCTGCTTTTTCAACGCTTAATACGAATACCTGTAATTTAGATTTGGATAGAGAAAAGGGCCAAATCTATTTGTTTAAATAAAAAACCAACTCAATTATTAGCGAATAAAGCACTAACTGAGGTATAGGTTGAAGAAAGCGTCAACCCAGAGAATTATTTTTTATTTTGTAGCAGCCGTACTGCTACGTAGTTAGTGAAGTTCCAGAAAATGTAGACTTACATTTTATTGAACTAATGAACAATATTATAGGAATAATATGTCTTCAAAAATGTGGAAAAGTACTGTCATACTACAACAAAATTATAGTTTTTATAAGAATACTACGAAACTATTTTTTTATTAATAATGAATTTACAGTGTAATTAAATTGCTAAAAAGATTTTTCTGTTAACACTTAAGTCTTTCGTAGATAAAACAAACAGTTCTGTCAGTTAAGATTTCAAGACAAAAAACTTTCTCCAAGTTATGGCTTCCCTCAATCACAATTTGAGTTAACAGTTTCTTTTTACCGGAGCATCCATTTTTCTTACTATCTAAGTAGAACAGCTGAAG
Organism: Copidosoma floridanum; assembly: GCF_036245765.1. Lineage (NCBI taxonomy): Eukaryota > Metazoa > Arthropoda > Insecta > Hymenoptera > Encyrtidae > Copidosoma > Copidosoma floridanum. The sequence continues at coordinate 40,728,095 of NW_028321881.1, forward strand.
TTATTAAGTAATATTTCTTTATTCTGTAAATTTATAGAGTTCATTTATTATTAATTTCAAAAAATTTAATAAACTGGCACTAATAAAATCAACAAGGCATATCTTCTAATATAAATATATATATGCAAAAACTCATACATTTATACCATTATTATACACCACGTTGAAACTCATCGTAAAACCAAAACGGTGTGCATACCTGGTAGATAAATAGGTACACTTATTACTTATACTACTCGTGCATAAGTGAATCCCTATTGAATGACAGTCAGAGCTCGCTAGTCTCGCTACTTACCTTTTTAGTTGGCGCTATTCCTTTTTCTACCTCATGCGGTGCCCCAACAACATCGGATCCGTGCAGCTTACACTCGACGCAGTAATTACATAGGCAATTAATGCTGTCTATATACGTACCGGATCGAATTACAGCAGCGTCGATCTTTTCTTAACGATAAGTACTCGAGTTTGTTAACAATAAAATTTTCCAGTTAAAAGTCAAAAGTACACTGTTGGACTATTTTATTGAATTTTTGATTAGAGTATTACCAAAAACTTAAAAATAAAAAAAAAAATACTTATAATCATTTTAAAAATGTGCTTTTGTTTATTAACTGAAAAATTAAAAAAATTTTCATAATTTTTTGCGTGTTCAATTGAAATTTTTTCGTATGTTTGTTTTCCATAAAGTTATTAATCGCGATATTCCTTACATGCAGGTTTTTTTCTTACTTTTAATTACAAATGTTTGTTCCCAAAACTTATAAAAATCTAAATTTTTTTTTTCGACTTTACTTTTTTATTATTATTATATTGATGCTCGATTATTAGATATTATTTCTCCCTGTACAATGGCAAAATCTAGGTTTTTTTACCTCAATTATTGTTTATCTATAATGTAAATGTAACAGTGTTTGACTTGACCGTTTTTAGTTCTGAAATCCTTAAAAAATACATCGCTTGATTTTTTTATAATTTTTCCATTCTGGTTCAAGTGTTAAACTAATTTTTTTATAATTATGTGTATGCTATCGTATCTAAGTGCTTAAGTGTTATGCTTTTCACCCCTATATTACCGATGTAAGTTGATTTCAGTTTCTGCATCTTTGTTTCCTTCATTTATTTCTATGTTCTTATTTGTTACATCTTCCATTCACGTATCTTTGTCTTCAGCAAGAACTTATCTCTATGTCTTTTTAATTTATTTTCTAATTTGGTATAATTAATGTCTTCATGCGTCATTTTTTTGTGTCAAATTAATGGTATTTGTTTTACTTGATCAATAATAATTTTTTTTAATCATGTTAATTAAATTTTTTGATTGTTTTATTTGTCGTTAGTATTTTCCTTATTAAGTTTAATCTACTTGTATACTTTTGTATATTTCAGCTGTGTAGTAGAAAAAAATTTGTTTATCTTTGTGTCAATGTCATTGCAAGCCACATCTAGTTTTACTTTGTGCGTTTCGCAGTTTTAATTTTATCTAAAATGACTTTGTATTGATTTCTGTGTTTATTAACTAATATCCTTATCCGTGTACTATTAACCATTCAGAGTAAAGAATGAATTAAAGATTAGAACTTAATATTCAAAATTGACGCCAAAAACTTTTAAAGCTGCATTGTTAAATTTAAAAAAAACTATATAAATCATTGGCTCATTATTTACATTTAACAATATTTTGTACCTCCTCATTATGTCCAACTAGGCATTTTTTTGAAGCGAAACAGTGAAATTTTCGTCTGCATTTTTCCATGGGTCTCGATGTTATTGAATGGACCTGAGCACGAAAAATAATAAAGTACAGTTTCATTAATTTGCAAATTGTCTTTTTACAGGTAAAATAAATTTTTCGTGTGTTTTGAAAGAAATTTTACCTCATGAATTGAAACTTTTCTCGTAAGAACGACGTTCACTCGTCAATGCAGTGCTTTCTAATCATCGCTGTTGTAAGGAAATGGTCAGCTTATACAGGTACAAATCAAAACAAAAATGCTTGATAACGATTCAAGAGTAGGCAATGAATTTATAAATAAAAGTCAATGTAGTTTCAACATTCTAGATTTTTTTAAAACGTGGAACAAACCTTATACGAGTGAATGTATGTTTTTTTTTATTTCATGGTGATAGAATTACATTTGATATGTATTATTTCGAGAACTAATTTTTTATTATAATGAGATTCTTTATCAATGATTTTTGTGTCATTCCAGTTGAATGAATCATGACAATTAGAACTTGTGTAGCGTTGATGAGTGAGCGACTTATTTATTAAATAAGTTTTGCTTCTTGAGGTAAAATTTCTGTTGTGAATGTTCAACATTTGTGAATGTGCAAAATTCGGCATTGTGGAGTATTTTTTTCAGTAGTTTTATTGTTGTTTGTTTGTTTGTTTGCTTGTTTTGTTTTTTATTTATTTATTTTTTCTTAAAGCCTGCAGACTGGTACCTCCACCCAGCGAAATTTTGCAAAGAATAACAACCAAAAAGGAAATCAATCTCTGTTTGAGAATTTATTTTCACCTTGATTTTGATCGTACGATTGTTCTCAACCACATATATAATAATTGATATCCCACTGTTTTTGTAGAAAGTATTTCTACTTTAGTTACTTATTCAATCGATTTAGTGAACAATTTTTTCTTTCAGTTGTATGATGTTTATTTAAAAAAAAAAACTTTTAGTTAGAAAAATAGATGTCAAGATTAAGTATTTCTAAAAATTATAAAATAATACTGATAATCATAAGGTGCAATCAACTGACATTGACTCTCTAGTATTTTGTAAAAATTACTTGTACACTCTCTTTAGTTTTAAATCAGAACCCAATAATTCATGTCCATATGTATTACATAACACTGAGTTTTCACATTTTTATCAATATAAATAAGAAAAATGAAACAGGAAACAGTTTTGCAAAGCTTTAAAAATAATTTTAAAACTCTTTATGTGTTAAAAAATTACATTTTAAGTGTTAATGAAGTTTTTTTGTGAAAAATTTGTTATTTACATGTTATTAATAATTAATTTATGTTCTAGTTTCATAATTTTTTAAATTTTGATAGTAGCTTTAATTAGAAATATAGAAACTGTGAAACTGAAAAGGTTGTAGTTATTATTAACAACTAAATTATTGATAGCCAATGACTACATTTTCATTTTCAATCAAAAGTAATTTCCATGCTCTTTGATGTAAAAGAGTTTTAAAAAATTACGTTAACACCCTTTTGTTTCCAAAAATATAAACAATTGAAGATCTTAGTCTGTCGTTCGACCAGTGACAAGTGACACGTAACACTCACAAACTCTCACGTACCTGGGCCTGATGAGGCTGATACAAATAACCAGCGAAACGTTGCCGTATTAAACTAAGAAATACAAATACTCCGGGTATTATTATTTCTTGAACCTTGCCTCCAACGGATCACCAATCACCTTACTTCTCGATACAAAGTATACTTGACTGAATACATTGTGCACTATAAACATTTAATTATACATGATCAAACAAGATCTGAAACTCTTTTTACATGTCATCTTTTATGGATATTCGTGTCGAAAAAAAAAAAAACTTTTATATGCGTCAGCACTAGACATGTGACGCAAGCTTATCTTCTTTTAAGAAAATTTTACTAAGATTATAACGAAGCTGCGATTATTGTCTGACTTGCATCAACTACTAATCAAACGTCAGAGGAGGTTTAATATTTACGAGATACAAGAATTGTATTTCAACGGCAGATTCACAAATGTGTAGTCTTGCTCTGCACTTCGGAGATATCGGAAAAGCTCGCTGGGCATTTCTCCCGCTAGACTTATTTTAAAAGCTAGGCTAGATTTTTTCAGTTTTTAGTGAAACCCATTAAGGAACTGTACGTATCCTTGTAATATGTTTAAACTTTGAGTCTAGTTGTACTTTAAATTTAAATAAAATTGGGATTTGCTGCTGAGAAATAAACTTTATTTGTTAAGTTTGCATTAGAAGTAAAAATTGTAAGTACTTGAAAAAATTTATTTATTTGAGTGAGTTTTCATAGATGTGAGAATAACAAACATTATAAGATGTTTTAAGAAATATTTTATAAAGGAAATTTGCATGTTTCCAGTAATGTCAACGGTGCACTTACTTAAATTTATTCAGAAAAAATTAATTAAGAATGATTAATTTCATATGCAGACAATTAAATACGTATGACCCAAATATTTCTCCCTCTACGTACCGTTTTGATGACACTTTCCGTTATTATATAACTTAACGTTATAGCTACTGACAGCTTCTATAATGCTTCAATAACACTTAAATTTTTTTTTTTTTTTTTTTTTTATCAATAATGTATGTATGACGCCAATCAAATAAACAATATAAAGTAGAGTAAAACCTGTATCAAAGTTCGTGAAACCATTGACGACTTTTCAACTGTATTCCAGAAAAAAAAATTTTTTTTATCAAAACAAATTTTACTTTATCAGCAGTAGCTTGGTTTTCACAGACTGCCCATAATTTATTATTGATGACGATAACAATTTACGGTAACATCTATCCTCTGTGGCAAAGATTTTAAAATCACTTTTGATTCTGTCATTAACGTTTATTTTCATTAATATAAGATTTTAATGTATTCTGTCCAATTAAACTATTTTAATTAGTGACTTAATTTCCCTTTTATTTTCAATTTGTATTACTACAGTGAAATATACTGTTACTGATAACCAATCGTTTGTTGGAAAAAAAATTGATGATAAAAATTTAAATACAAATAGTTTTGTTTTGATACTTATTTAAACTATCGAAATGAGAATGTTTTTTTGTCGTGATTAGATCCTATTCGACTGAATTTATAGCTATTAAATATTTATAAGCGAGTAAGCAAACAGTTCTTACGTTTAAATTAAGAAAGCCTCGAACAACTTGCCATCCACCAATTGACACTCAGTGCAATAAAAATTGTGTAAAAATACGGTTTTGTTATTATTTTCACGTTGTATGCCATCAATCATATTGCTTCCAACCAGTAATACCAGAACTAAAGTTTTTCATATTGCAATAATGTTTTCCTAAACTTTTTTTTATTCTTTTATCTACATTTATTGATATTGAAAATTCGTTGAAATAACCATAAAAGTTAAGTTTAAATACATTGTAAATGTTGTGTTTTTTGTAAAAATTAAAGTTGAAAATAGTAAACATAAAAAATTTTATGTAAGTTTTATCTGGCAGCTCAAATACGTATAAAATAAATAAAATTTCTACATAAATTTTGTGTTAAAAATACAAACTGTGGTAAGTATTTTATAATACATAAATTTACATGATTTAAGGTGGCTTGGGCGTCTGGTGCCGTACCAAGCGAGGGGCCCTGTAAGGGTCTATGGATTATGAAAACTATTTTTGTTTTTTGTCAATATCATTGAATATCTGAATCACGTATTCGAATTCCAGAGTGTTATTGGCCTAAAAGATTATAAAATATCAATGAAACGAATAATAACAACTCATCATTTTAATCTGCTCATGCACAGAAGAATGTAAATCACTTTTCCCTTAATTTTCTGAAAATTTACGTGGTTGACATGTAATTTTTACAACTCTAAAAGATTAGTTATGAAAAAAAAGAGAAATGAAATTTATATTTGTAGAGGTTTATCATTTACTTTTGGTGTTCTAGTCGTATAAAACTGCGTGTTAAATTGGTGAGTTTTTATTAGCAGTTTTCTGAAAAATAAAACAGTTGACCCTAGTATTTGTTTATCGCAAATTAATAAGGCATGACTCATTTAGATAATTGTTATTTAATTATATTATTATTTTTATTTTTATTTTTGAGATTATTATCATTCCAATAAAAATCGCTCAAGCCACCTTAATAATTCGCTCAAACGTTGTGTGCAATGAAATTCTCACACAAGATTTGTATAATTTGAATGTTATAGCAGCATATAATTTGTGCAATCACAAAACATTATCGATATGTTACAACCCACAAGTAAATTTAGACGAATTTTAATACAAATATAGTTTAAAATATTGTCTGATGATACTAATAACGTAGGGTGATATTCAAACAACACTAATGATTTCTTAAAATAGTAAAGATAAGCATATTTTTAAGTTAATTTTTAAAATACGTAAACTCGTGTTAAAATACAATCACACGTTTATTTATAAACTATACTTAGTTTGTGTTTCTTTAAAGACGAGCATTAACATACAATTAATACAGAGATTTTGTATTTTTTAAACATATTTATTGCGATAACTATATTTACTTGGTACGTACCAAAATTTCATTACATAAAGTACCAAATTTCAAACCACATGACTAAATGTTGAGCCATTTCAACTTAAAACTTGAATAACACCAAATTTCCATAAAAGATACAAAAAAAAATAAGTATAAAAATGATTTCGTGAATCCAAATTATTGGGTTTTTTTCTCTTCTATTTAAAAAACATTTCAAAAATTCCATTGATTTAAAAAACAAAAAAAAAACAAGAAGTTGTATACGATACTTTTTCATGTTCGCAGAAAAGCAAGTCAGACGAGAGTCAATGCCACAGACTTTTTCAGCGCTGGAGTACAATTAAAAACGAAAGTTGAAACTTGATTTCAAAATAAAAGAAGAGAATCAATAGCGATGAGGTTCTTGCACTCTTTCTTTCTCCCTCACTCGATCAGTAATTAATTAACAAGGTTGTACGTAGCAACAAAAAATTAACAAAATACAGACGAGTAGTGCTTGTTGGGGCAAAGCAGCTTTTTGCAAGAAAAAAAACGTGCACGAAGAAAAAAACAGAGATGAGTGCCGCATCGGTGGCTGAGGAAGAGAAGGAGCATAAAAAGGAGAGGAGCAGCTGACGCCTGAGCTAACAAGCGAGTAGTGCGTTGGCCGGTCGGCGAAACCGATCAGCTGCCAAAAGCATCGTTTCGCGCTTTTGTTTTTCGTCGTTCGCCAAGTGAGTTTAAAAATACAATAGCAATCAAAAACATTTTTCTTCGACCAGTAAGGCGTACACTGAAAGGAGAAAGAAAAATAAGTAAGGGACCAGGAGCTGATCTCACAGCAGAGGACGCAGGTAAACTGAATGATCGGATGTTGTGAACTGGCCATTTGTAAGCGATAAATTCCTAAAAATAGGATCGCTCCTCTACTACGTGTATACATACCAGATTTTTTGTGGGTGCATATTATGTTTGTAAGTGTGTTGGTGTTAAACAATAAAAAAAAAATTTTTCGCTTGATGCCAAGTGCTTGTTAAATTTTTTCTAACTTTATCATCAACACAAACAGCCAAGCGGTTATTTTTAACAAACGCGGATCGGACTCTGACACTGTGCAGGTATACCGAGTAAAAGTTGAACTTTACAATACTTCGAGACTCACGTGGTCTTAGATATACGTACAATTTATCGAAAAAATTATTTATCTGCAATTCAAGAGCATTTATTATGCTTAAAATAGTGCCTTGTATTTTTGACAAATATTATAATTCATTAGGATGATAAATAATTTACAACAAATCCACTCGTCGCTGGCGTGGTGGCATTGAATAATTGCGTGTGTATTATTAAAATTGTAATTCATGACTGGTACAATACGAAACCAAAATTTTACGAAATATATTCTAAGTCAAATTGGCAGCGTCTCACTTGATCGCAAATTTATGTGTACAAGTACTGTTGGTTCGATTTCCGGCATCATCGATTACATTTTCAAACAAATCTTGCGAAAGATTCAAGTACTAATTTGAGAAATAAATCGCTTAAACTAAAAATTTGACTTATCGTGCTATCACAACGCTCATAAGTAAATAATATTTCTTGAACTAATGAAGATGTATGCAGTTTTTAACCATTGAGGAAAAAAAAGTTAATGAGACTTATGTTTTATTGAAAAAATACATTTATGTGTTGGATATCATTAAAATCATCAAAATGTTGTACGGCTTACTAAATTGGCTATTATTTAGCTGCAATCGCTGTATAATTAATTTTTATTGTTGATTTCAACCAAATACATTAAATTTAATTATGAATAATAATCATTGATCGAAGAAGGTTTCACACACGTGAGACGGGTACGATGAGATACAATCATCATAGCTGTCATTACATGAATTACGTACCAGAAAAATATTGAAAAAGGCATCAAATAAAACAAAAGTACCGAAATAAAAGAAAATTAATGCATTGACAAGTTTGTTCGTTCACATCAAGATAAAATTTTTTAATCGTATATGTGGATTAATTTGAACAGTTAAAATTTAAAATGTTTGTCTGCATTATAATTTCGAATACATTTAATAGAAAATTTATTAATTAATTATGCTTCATGATATTATTATTCCCTTCATTATAAAGCTTATTTCTAGTATTGCTATGCAATGAGAAACGCGTAAAGTGTTAAAAAAAATTTTACAAGAGTACGACAGGAAAATTATATACAATGTTACATTGCAATACAAAAAACCACTGATCGTTATCTAGTAACGTATCCTCCGCAGTTTGTGAAAAAAAAAAAAAAAAATTTGAATTCCAGTAAAAAAAGCTTGCTCGGAGAAAAGCTCATCCGGGACGCTTGGTCACGCAATCTAGATGTATACTGTCGAGGTACAAGGGGTTATCAATGCCGGAATCGACAAAAGAACTTCCACCTTCCGTATGATACGCGGCAACTCCCGATGACAGGAGATCGGTATCGCACGAACCGATCGCTGCTCGGTGCCTGGAATCCCCAATTTTTAACCACACATCCCAGCGAACGGAGGCAAGTGAGTACACTAAATTTGACAATTAATTAATGACTCGGATCGGTCATTGTTTCTGCCTTGATTACGTCTGTCGTGACATTAATTGTATTACACAGTAATATAAAGATAAGAGTGCGATTACATAATGCAAGCATACGTCGAATATTGAGGAGAATCTCAAAAAATTATTAACATACTGTTTTGAAGCTTTCTTTGATCAATAAAATTTATTATTAATACAAGTTTGTGCCACTTAGTACGCGTGTCAATGCAAATGACACGATAGTTATCGAGTCTTATATCCAGGGGTACTGGTCGCAAGTTCGTCTCTCTACCATCGATTCTAGGCGATTGGAGTGGAAATAATAGAAACAACACAATATCCTCGTCTGCCTTCCAAAATGTATCTTGAGGAAACTGTGGCGCAAAAAGCTGTCGAGCAAACAGGTGATTATGAAACGTGAAATTACAAGAACAAATCAAAAAAAGTTTTTTTCAATAATCAAACCTCAATAGGCTTCGGCAAGTTCAATTTGAAGGTAACGGCTGTATCCGCGTTCATATACCTGAACTGTGCGTTTTCTATAACCAGCGTCGGTTTCGTCATACCAACTGCGGCTTGTGACTTCCAAATGACGACCATCGACAAAGGACGCATCAATGCAGCTCCTATGCTCGGTATGAACTGTGTTTCTCGCTGTAATTCATTTTTTCTTTCTTATTTTGGTGTTATTGGAAATCAACTCTAAACAAGGTTAATGATGTTTACTTACAATGACATATTTTGGTTGCGCAAAGTTTTATTGTTATCATCTCTACTAAAAAGCCATTTGGTTCCGTTAATAGAGAAAATGGAATTAGTATTATCTACAGTGATGACAATTATTCATTTTAAACGATATTTAAAATGCAAATGACAACAGCTAAATAAAAAAAAAACTATTATGAACTTCAATGGTAGGGAAAGTAATTAAAAAAGTTAAAAAGCTATTTTTCTCCATTTATGATCCAATATCTCATTATTTGTACCCTTGCATTTTAATTTTATTTTTAAATACCGTTATTAGATTAAAAATGGTATATTACGTAACCAACATGTTTTTGTATAGTTAAAATTTGTACATTGAGAATGAAAAACTTGATTTAACGCGTACACATATTCAAAATATTTTCATTATACCAAAGTAAGCTCTTGAGTGAAAATCCCATAATTGACTGATCGTGACGTTGACCAGTAACTGTTGTAAATCACAATTGTATGGTACCTTCCTTAAAAATACCGATCGTACAAGCATAAAATTACTGTGTTGATTTGCTATTTGTACATTTTTTCATAGTTCCATCTAAATAAGAAAAAATGGTGATATTTACTAAAATACTGTTTTTCTCTACAAAAAAAAGTTTACACGGTATACATGTATTTTCCAAGTGAGTATGGCAATTTTTTCTTGTCGGTAAAGCTGACTCAGATTATTGCATTAAGCAAAAACCAGAAATTATTTTACACACTGAGTACATAAATTATCAGTATCCACGCATTACGTTGTTATTGATGACATCGTTATTGTGTTTGTACTTTTTATTGTTACCACGTATTGCTTTAGACAGATTTTTTTGCAATACTGGAATATTTTTAAAATTGTCTTCACACAAGCTTTCAATCGTCATAAGCAAATAAGTTCAAGTTTAAACTATAAAATAAAATATCATGTATAAATGGTTGTGGTACAAAGTAACGTGGGACAACTAAGCATTACATTTCTAATGTAATGATATACAAGCTTAAAGTAAAATCGAATTTTATACCAGCTTATTATCTTTTGTTCATGCAAATAATATACGATATGGGCTCCAACAACTAGATAAATCACGGTAACACTTATAGGTGCAAATTAAAAATCAATTTTGTTACGTGTTTTAGCGTTATAATTAACTTCCAAGTAAATCAAAGATGATCTCTCACTCTCGTGCATAGAAAACTCGTTGCTAAGAATAATTACAGGCCTATCTGTAAATTCTTTGACGAACTGCAATTATAGCTTTTGATGAGAGTCGGGGATTCTCTGGTCATTTTGTACGTCAAGGCCACGGACAGCAATTATGCTCCTTGCAGCGTGTGTTTTGTTTTTCCTATCTAAAAAACTTATATAGTTATAATGTAAATTTTTGTAAATTCTGCTTTCATCCTGCTCTGGTTAACTATTTTTATACTACAATTTAAATGGTCTGCTTGATAATTTACACAATTTTTTACCTATATAATTGATCTTACTTATCATGGCTTAGAGTATATACTACATCTGATTTATTGGAAGCATTGCTGCTAGTAAATAAACAATTTTTGTTAGATCTACCTACAAAAATGTTTTATGAGGCCTTTATTGAAATAGTAACTGAAAACAAAGTACTGCAAAAGATGTTTCTTGCAATTACATGAAATGTTCTTTGCACTATCAATCTCTCATTTGAAGATGAAGAAAAAGAGTAACAGTCAGTTTTTAATTTTCAAAGGTATGGTCGTTGGTTCTGGAATCTGGGGCTACATGGCAGATTTGAAAGGGCGAAAGATCTCGCTGCTGATATCATTGTTCTTGCAATTCATCGCTGATGCTCTTGCATCTATCGTACCAAGCTACTGGGCCCTTGTATTTTTCAAGTTTCTTAGTGGTATTGGGTATGTAGACTTTTTATTCAGCGCTAGGATAATATTGCATGCAAACCTTAGTTTTTGTCGCTTCTGATCTGCACTGGCATTTAATTTTTAATAGAGTGAAAGAGTAGCTATTTTGAAAAAAGAAAAAAGTTTAACTTACGCGTTTTATGGAATGAAATTAATTGAGTTTTTATAACAAATTCAAGTAATTTATAAAAAGATACAACTAAAGTTTAATAGATGAATTTTTGTTCTTAAACGGGTTTGATAGTTCACGTTTGTAAGATTTTATCAAAGAATATAAAATTAAAGGTACTTTCAATACTAATAATCAAATTTTAATGAAAACTATTTTTTTAATTACAATTTTACAGATTTATGTTCAACAGGAATAGAGTTTTATAGACAAAATTATGTGTCTCTTTAAAATACAACTTTTTCTTGTAGCACAATTTTTTAAGAAGTAAAACAAAAACTCTTAATCGTAAAAACTGAAAAAACCAGTCGGAAAAAGATTTTGTTGTTTAAAGTATTATCAACTTAAAATTCAATTATCAAATGTTTTTAAGATAATTTTTAACATTTTTTTACAAAAAAAAAAAAAACGTTTTATTTCTAAGAACAGATACATGCCCACAATAAAAAGAAATCGTTCTAGATCATTAGTAAATCTTTTCTATAGAGTCTCATTTCACATTTTTACTTTATTTTTGGATCAGATTATTAGGTATCCAACCTGTATTACTCAGAAAAATGTAGTGTTTGGGTACATAATATTTTTTTCCCATAAGACTACAATAAGGCTTGCTCGCTAATGCTGTGGGATACAATGTTCTCCCTGGTGGTTCCACCCTGAAGTAATGCTAACGCGGTTCGAGGGTGAAACTACAGCTTTTGGGCACAAGGGAGGGGTTTAGTGGGTATTACTGATCTAATAAAAAAATCCACTGAGTCACAAACTACCGTTGTTCCTGCAGTGTGCATCAAGGCATTTTCTCTCTCTCTCTCTCTCTCTCTCTCTCTCTCTCTCTCAAAAAAAAAAAAAAAAAAAAAAAATAGTAGAACTAAAGAAAGCCAACTCCCAAAATTCTCTGCAACTCTAATTTTCACGTATCTTTTAGTGTAACTGGTCAGCTATCAATTGTTTTTACGTACCTCGGTGAATTTCAACCAACAAAATATCGTCATCGGATACTGTCATGGATGGAACTATCTTGGGCGATTGGGGTCATAGTAGTTGCTCGTAAGTCTATTTCTTGAAATGATTAATAATAAATCAAGATTTAAAAAAAAATACTTTTGTATTGTTCTAAATTTTTCACGAAACTTTTTTAAAGTTTCATCTATTACGCAGATACTATTCAAAGTCATCATAGAAATATCATGTATCATTCGATGTATTTTAAAAACAAAGTTTGTTATAAGTGAGGGTAACTTGATAATGTTATTTTAAATAGTTTTTTTTACTTGCCTACAGTCTTCGCCTGGGCCATCATACCATTGACGTTCGAATACAAAGGTGACTTTTTCCAAATGAGTTCCTGGAATATATTTGTTTTAATGAGTTCCTTGCCAGCCCTAATAGCTGGAATTTGGTTGATTACGTTGCCAGAAACTCCCAAATATCTGGCTGAAAATGGCGAGCGTGAGATCATGGTAAAGGTCCTAATGCGCATGTTTGTGGAAAACACCGGTAAAACTCCAGACCAGTTTAAGGTAGGCTCTTCTGTTTTGATAAGAACAAAATTTTCATTTTTTATTTTTTCTTGTACTTCCATGTGCTTGATTAAATAAATATGTCAATTCAATAGGAAAAATTATCAAGTTGTACGATTCCGTCAATCAGTGATCTGGTTAACCAAACAGAAGAAACTGAAAACGAAAGGACAAAAAAAGTCGTGCTGACAAAAAAAGAAAAGCTCAAGGAGCTATTGAACAGTTCCAAGGTACAGGCAAGAACATTAATTCAAAAGCCATACGCCAAGAGACTCATCACCACAAGTTCCATAATGTTCTGCATGACCTCGACTTACTACTCCCTCATGACGTGGTTCCCGGAACTGTTCCAGCGATTCGCTACCTTTGAAAAAATCTTTCCTGAAGAATTTGCTAGTGTCTGCACCGTATCTCAGCGCCTTGCAGCGAGCAATAACTCACTTCATGTACGTCGATTTTTACAATCTGTAATCGTTTAATTAATCCATGTTGGATTATTTCAGGAAATAATATTTAATCGAGGAAGAACTGTTTCAGATAGAACAATTGAGTGACCCCTTTGGCTGTGACAGCCAGATGGACACGAGTGTATACGTGAACTCGGCACTGCTAGGCGCTGCTTGTATTCCTTTCGCAATTCTACTTCCACTGACGGTCAATCGCCTCGGCTATCGCATCTATCTCCGTACGTAAACAGTTAAGATACAACACTTATGCTTCGTACATTGTGATTCAGTAACCCCGAAACATTTGTATTCTCATTGTATTTCTATCTCTTACAGAGTCATGTCGCTATAATTTATTTAAAGAGATTCGATCATTTTCAATCACTACTAAATAATTATTTAATCAATTTTTAATATTTTCAGTATTTACGGCTACTATCGCCTGTGCCACAACTATAGCATTCTTTTTTGTGAAGACATCCACGCAAAATCTCGTACTCTCGTGCGTATTTGAGGCGTTCACTTCACTTAACATTAGTGTTATATTTTGCGTTTTAGTAGATTTGTTCCCTACGAATCTCAGGTATGTAAACAATTGAGATTGACGTAGGAAAAGAAGTTCCTTAACTGACGTTTTATGATCTTTCTAAAGGGTCATGGCAACAGCGATTACGCTGTTCGTCGGCCGTGTGGGCTCGCTTTTTGGCAACATGCTGTTTGCTTATCTCATAGACGATTATTGCACTGTACTTATCATAGTAATGGCAGCTCAACTGTTTCGTGAGTTCATATATCGATTGTGTATTCATTTTCAACTTTGACTTAATGAAATTATTAACTCAGAATAATGAGGACATGTAGAATATTGATTTTTGAAACAATTTTGATGTTACAGTTGCCTCCGTTCTATGCTGGGCCACACCAAGTAGAAACAAAATGAGAAAGATCCAAGGTTTTCCAAGCAAAAAAATTAAGAACAAAGCTTTCAACCCATCCTAATGACTTCAAAAGGCTACAAAAGGGTAGTTTTCTCACCTCTGGAACATGAAAACTTAAGGAACAAGTGATATTCATCATCTTTTGATAAACTCAGGAATAATACGAACCATGAAGATGAAGTATTTTTCAGATGAGAGACTTCGATGCGTGAATTTAAGTATTGATGTTTCATAAAATCTGAAGCCAAATTATTCACAAGGAATATTTTTTTAAAAAGACTTTATTCAGTTTTATTAAAATAACTTTTACGTGGTATAATTAGCTAGTATTTTTTAATTTTGTCGATATTTGACTCTAAGTAGGTCTAAGCTGAAGAATTTTAGAATGTATGATTTATTTATCGAGACGAAAAAAGTTTAATTCATTAGTAATAAATCAAGTGTATAGCCAATAATACAATAAAATAAAGATAAAAAATTTGTTAATTTAGAGCCAAAAGCTAAATGATATTTAAATTTTTTGAGACCATCATTATATTTTGTATTGGTCTTAGACATTTTTATAAAATCCTTATAATCAATGAGTTTGGACTTTTAAACGTAAAGTACACGAAATTCGAAGTTTTATATATAATAATTATAATAATATTACCCAAAAGTGATGATTCTTACCATTGCTGAATACTCACTCTGTTGATTTGTATTTCGCGGCTGCTACCGTCTCGCCCCCTCAGCCACTTGTACGGAGACCCGGCATGCTGCCACGGCTGCTCATCAACGGTCAAAAGGGGAGAGTAAAAGAAAAACGTCGAGTCAGGCCAGCACAGCAGCCATCGTATCTTTTTGACTCGACAGCACTGTCCTCGTGTATTATACTTTTACGTTGTAAACTCTGCTGAACTTAGCAGCCACGCATCAGCGTTCTGTATCGATCATTTATTCCGTCAATAAATAACAGTTAATCCAACATTGGTCCTTCAAGCCAGATTAAGTTGGTTAGATCGTGCAGCTGAGGACAGGTTACCTCAAGGCACCGTCAACCTGGGGCAGCCAGAACTGCGTCATCTTATTTGCAATGTAAGTAAGTCGTTTGCATGTGAGACAAAATTCTCTGCGTCCGAGCACACATGGAGAAAATTGGGCCGCTATTGCACGTGATGTAGTCAGACAGAGTCGTGCCACGCAAAGAAAATTGCGAGGTTAGGAGAGAATGCGGGCCCTGAGTGCACGTGATGCAATCGTACTAAGCTGCACCAAGTAACGAGCAATGCGATCTTATGTGAGTCCTCATGTGACGCGCTGAGAGGAAACCGTTCAGACAACTGTCGTGCAGTTTATGTCGTGAAAACCACGCCCTAACGCAATTACCTAGCTCAGACTGTTGACTGTATCATGTGTGATCAGGCTGCGCTCGGGAGACGAGTAGTGTCGAGTCTAACATATGATGTCTTTAGGGTGGACAAAGGCTGGTCAGATGGTTTTGCCACGCAGCAAGCTCTTCTCGAGGTGCTCGACCAGTTTGCACAATCTGTCCAAGGCATCGAAGTTTGGAGCATGGGTCTCGTCGAGGCCAGACTGGAGCTGCTCAGCAGCTATTGGGCCGATTTTCAGGCCAACCAGCCCGACTTGGTTAGCCTGAATTGGTATAAATCCGGTGAACAACATTTACCTCAGCGCCAAGGCATGTCTATACAATGCCAGGAGCGCGCTGGCACCACCCCTCCCAGGAAATGGAGACTCGTCATCACTCGCTGGAGCGCACCCTGGCCCTCGCCTGTCGAGCATCAATTTTCCACTTTTTTCGGGGCGCTGGGAAGATTGGGATTCCAATTACTCAACGGCCTGGAACCTCCTCACGTCACGTTTTGAGCATCACCGCCTTCTCGTACAGGATCACGTCATGGCACTCAGGGTGCTCAAGCCACTCCGCGACGAGTCCGAGGGTCTGCAAGGCCTGCTCAACACGTTGGAGGAGCACCTGGACCAACTGAAAGCACTAAAGCAGCCCGTCGAGTACTGGGATGTGTGGCTGGTCTCCTTCGCATCAACCGCCATGGACCCATCCACTCGCAGGGCATGGGAAGACGATCTCGAGAAATTGGAAGCGACTCCCTCGGCACCCGGGGATGTGGCTACGTTCGCCGCACTGTCCAGCTTTCTCAGGAAGTGCGGCCGATCGCTGACTTCGATGGAGGCCTCGCGTGCTCCACTTACATCTAGCAGTCGTCATCACCGGACTTTGACCACCCACGCTGCCGAAATGGACTACCCCGCATGCCATGCGCCTCATGACATGGGCCACTACAGCCAGTTCCTAGTGCTGAACGTGCCTGCGGAACGAGCCCTGATGGCGCAGGCCAAGCTCTGCTTCAATTGCCTGAGACCAGGACACCTGGCACACTTGTGCCCATCCCAAGACGTATGTCAACACTGTCGTACAACGCCCCATAGTCTCATCCACGATGACAGCCGAAAGCGTCGGGTTGTGTCGGATGCCGGGTCGGCTCCCGTCAAGCAGCCGCTTCTTGATTCGGACCGCAAGAACGATCCTGCAGGCCAATCGCAGTTGTGACCATAGACATATAAGAAAAATAGACTGCTTGTTCTTATGTACGGTGCTGAAGCACAAGTAGAAAGAGACACAACATCGAACGTGGATATCTGTCTCTCTCGCACACATTCCCATTTTTAGCAAGTAAATCAAACACACTCTTTATTTCGTAATAGTATGATTTGCATTTACTTCTGTAATTAATATCATTTTTCTGTCTGGAAGAAATTGTAGAATAACAAAATTAAAAGAAAACTGGTAATAACTTTCTCTTGGCTTTTTCTTATGAAATGGAACTTTGATAACTTAGTAGTGAGCGTAATAGCCTCCAAGCCAGGGAAATTCAAGAAGTCGTGGGTTTTAAATCCATCGCAAAAATATTAAGATCTTTTTTTAAGCTTATTGATAGAATACGTACCCAGGTTATCAAAAAACTAAGGTCAATGGATTTTTTCTGGACATCTAGGAGCATCATTTCTAAGAGAATCTAACACTTGATAAGATCGTTGGTAAAACTACTATAAGTTTCAAAAGGTTAGTGGAGCGGGTTACATGGTAAATGGAAAAAAACCTTTCATTAAACCTGATACGCTAAGGAGTTTGCTTGAGTCCATTACTAAGCCCAGAAAGTGGTGCAGTAACCGTAGCTTAATTGTTCAAGCGCCAAGTATGAAATTCACTAACGAGAGAAGTTATGTTATCCAAATTATCTAATAGCAATTTAATTCTCGAACTTCCCGCCTAACATGTTAGACCATGACTACGGTACCATTATGACTCCAGCCTGTATTGATGTGTATTGATGCGTCGAATCCTTGAATACAGATTGGTAACGGTATTGGCTCTGGTATCAGCCAAACAGATCTCTTCATTTTAGGTTGATCAAGGCCGTGGATTCGTCGCCTGGTAAAGTGATAAAGCACGCGGTTATTGTCCTTGATAGATATTTTGTGCACTAGACCTGGGCTGTACCTACTTTTTGCTTGTCTAAGGGTATTGTGGCTCTGATTATTTCTCCATTGACAACACATCGAAACAGATTTGAGAGATATTAAACAGAAACTTTTACAAAGAGTCTGAGTGCTACAACTGATGATCAAACCACTCGAAGACATACTGTTTGGGTGCACAGTAATGAACTGACTTTTTCTATTATCCGTATTAAAATATCCCTAATGCCCTTTTATTTTATTTTTTTAAGTTTTTTTATTATTAACAAAAAATGAAATCATATATTATTCGTTTGACGCCTCATTTTTCGTTTTTCTCTTAAGGTAGTATATCACCTGCCACTTTTTAACTTCGGTTTCCATGAAAAAATGTATGTTATAGATTAAATTTTTCTTTTTCGGAATAAATTACACAAAAATATTCCTACCACATTGATCTTTGAGATAATAAAGTTGCAAGTTTAAAATTTTAACACAGGTTATAATAGAACTTTTTGAATACAGGCAAAAAGAGCTACTTGAGTAACTAAGAAAATTCTGAGAAATATACCATTAAAAAATTTACAATTGGTACTATTTTATACTATTTTAAAACTGTTGGGTCACCAGTATAAATACAAAGTAGTAAATCATTTAGTTGCCGTGTTATTTATCTGCTGCATACGTAAATGTCTCAAATATTTGACAACAGAGCAGACGCATATATATATATATATATATATATATATATATATATATATATATATATTAGCCATATGCGAGTGTGTGTGTTCCCAGGAAAATTGTTTTATTGGTTTACGAAAAAAAAAATTCAAGTTTCACATTTTGTTTAAATATTTTATTTTTTTGCAATCTTTTTTTCAAGTAACTTGATAACGATTCGGCAATCTTCTTTTTTTTGTCACCTTCACCTAACCGTATCCTTCATCTTCTCCAAGCAACGTCTGAATCGATGCTTTTCCACCGTGCATAAATGCATCTTCAAGAACAGACATAGACATTTCATTTTCAGCAAGTCGTTTGGTCATGGTTGGAGAAAGAACTGTTTGCAATGGTTGCAAGTCCAATGAATGTGAAGATATCGATGCTTTTTTTTCTGAAGATGCAAAAACGAACCCATCGTAATAGCGCTAGCGATGAGCTCTTTACTTAGATTCAATGCTTCGCAGATTTTTTCCAAAGTAACGCAATCATTCAAAGCCTCATGAGTGTCTTCATCTGAATAATCTACTACATATTTTTGAGCCAAAGCTGATTGTTTTGATGACGTTTCTTGCTTTGAAACAGCAGGAAGTTGTTCAGATATTTAAAGTGTATCTACAAAGCCGTAAACAGTATTGCAGAGTTCTTAAATTAAATCCTCGAGTAAATCAAATTTACATATATCTTTGTATATTCGAGGAAATTCACATTTGAAAGAATTGTGTCCAACTTACACAATGGGTTTTTGGAACTCTTGCAAATATTGTACAAAATTTTGAAGCAACACTTTCAGGCTTGTTACGGCAATTGGCTTATGTTTTAGTAATAATTGACTACCTTTTACACTTAAACCAGTAACCTCACGAACTTTTAGAGGGATTGAATTGAGAGAGTATACATACTTACAAAAATTGTGTAAGCTGGTGCCAGCACATTTTGCTGCAATTTACAGAGTCTCAGCGTCAGCGTGGAAACCTGTGTTTTTAATATCTATACGTAAATTATAGTACAATCATGCGGAAACTTATCAATAGTTTTTACTTGTGGTTAAGATACAACTTGTGAAGTCTGCAAAAAGGCAACATTCATTATATAGGACAAATCCTATTTCTTATTTTGGCCCAACCGTTTCAGCTTTTTATTTTTTTAAAAATTGTAGTCTATGTTTTTTGAACGAAATAGTTTTTTCTTGTGTTGAACGAACGACGAACTCTGACGTAATCTCTCCTTTTTCAAAATTATTCGGCAGCATCCTTTGCAACAAAACCAGTTTGTCAAAAGATTTTGTCAAGTGCTGGGATCCTAGGTTTGTTTAGGCAGCAGCAGCACAAACTCTATAGTGATGACTATTTGTCCCTCCATAAAATCGGTTCTTCGGTGATTTACTGGTTACAATGTGGTTGAAACATTTATTGGCTTGCCAAAAACCTCCCGATGTTAAACTTATTGCACTTGCTGCGAACTGCTCAAATATCGCCTCCAAGTATTTTCTAAGATTGTTACCTACCAACTAAATTTTTACCATCAGGCAGCCGATGATTTTTGTAACTTTCAGGACTTTCTCGGCATAAACACCAGATTCCACTGCACGAATCATGAGATTAAAATGCATGGCTCACAACATTTCTTATTACACAAGCAGTGGCCCTATCGTTATTTCTATTTTGAGACAAAGCGTATCTAAAGCTTTTGTTTAAATATTCTATGACACTATTATCAAACTATACTTTGGCTTCATCTGGAAAAGAAAGCTGTTTAAACTTTTTACTGCACGGTTCTTGTCTTACCATTTGGTTACATCATGATTTGTGTTTGCTCGAACCTGTGAGAGATACTTGAAGTATCACCATCGCCTATGAAAACGTCTACCTGCACATTGGCTTTGGCAAGGCTTTTATTGTGGTCAGATAGTAAATCCACAGCAGATGTATATTCCATACTTTTAGCAGTTCCATTACATCTAAATAACATCAAATCAAAAGTTATTCTATGGTATTTTATATTTAATCGTGGCCAGGACAATAGTTACTTACTGTAAAATAATATAGTACTGATAAATATGAGTGATATATGGAATTCTACGTTGTATATGATCCGTTTGAAAAATTCGGATTTTGACTGTTCGTATTTTTTAGATTTTTTATTGTAAAGTGTTGTGAATTGCGAATTTTTTGAATATTCTAAATCAGTTACCGATCTTTATTATTGATTTAATTTAAAAAACGCTGTGTCTATTCGCACCTTATAATTATATCCACGTATACGCATGCGCCTCGCATTCGCATTCGTAACGCAAAAAGTTCGTGTCATTCAACTTCTGAAAGTTATCACTGTAAAAGTTAAAATTTAATTTCTGTTCCGATATAAAAAACGTTATTTCTTTGATTCGGTACACTTATTGTGAAAAAGTTTTTCGGAAACTCAAACCTTCTGAGATTAAGTATTACAAATGAAAACTTATAATATCACAGCATTTTTTTAACATCAGCTGTTTAAATAGTCTGTTACATAATTACACCACTTTATTTAATATATGTTAATGATTATGCACATTATGAGTATATTTTCGAACAAAAAGATTTTTTCACGGAATAGTATTCTGACCGTTGACTTTTCAATTAAATTTTACCCCTTACGATACAGTTTCACAAATGACTGCTTCGTAGTTATAACTTTTTGGAAAAAAGATACTCGTTTTATAAGCAGCAATGGAGGGGGGTCAAAAAATTCAAGATATTATTAGAGTTTCAAGCGAAAGTATGATGTTTAAATAGTTTTCAAATAATTCTATATATGTAAAGTAATATCGTCTTACGTTAAGCGTGGGGCATGTACAAAGTGTCAATTATTATTTTTTTCCGCATGGCATCAAACTTAATACTCTAAATTCCTAATTTTTGTAAAATAAGAAGGCCTAGTTCAAAGAATGAGTAAATGCAGATAGTATATTTTCATACATGCATTTTAAAATAGCTGAAGACAGGCTAGATAATCTTTCAAGTATTACGAAAAATGTTTCTTCTCCAACCCAATAGATGGTGGCAGTTTTAATGGTGGGTTCGAATTTTTTTCGGCCATGATAGAATAATTATACCTCTTCTTAGTGTTGTTCAAACGATTTTTTTTTTAATAGTAAAATTTAGTTACCAATTATTTGACAAAGTTAAAATAAAATATTGTATGAACACAAGTTTGATTTAATGACATTCTTAAACTGCTTAAAATTCAAATTCTCTTCTGGAATGTTCAACCCCTTCCCTTCTTTAAATTTAAAGTATTATTTTGATAGTTGATCAATCTAATAACACAAAACACTAAAGACTTTTTTTTAAAATGGTTAATAATTATTCTACAGCTGTAACTATCAGAAACCATTGAAAAACTATTTATAAAAAATTTTTATCCTACTCAATTATGACCTTGAAAAGCTTACCAATACGAGTATTGTTATAAACGTCATTCTTTATTATATTTCTGACCCAGTTACTCGGTATATCTATATCTTTTCACAATGACTGTTAAGGTTGTATTAGTAAATACAACACAAACTGTAATTTTAAGAATAGTTTTATTAAAATGTCTTATTGCAGCTCTGACTGTAATGAAGTGTCGGCTACTAGCAGTATATGAATAATTTCTATTCAAAAAAAAAAGATAATCCACATGAAAATTTGTCGATAACAGAGTAAACGAACTAAAGCATTGATATGCCTCGAAACTGATAATGAGCATTTAATTTCCTCGAATGCTATCGAAAGCTCAGTCTACTTGTGATGCTGACAAATATTGTCTCGCAGCCTTGGAGCTTATAAACGAAGACTTGAGCTGATTTTGAGTTCCATCCGTGTCATATGATCTTTGCATTTCCTTTACATCTCTTCTCCAAAGACCCGATACGATCTACTACATTTGAATTGGACACATCTTTACGTGTTGTATTTTTCATTGATTCTCATATTTAATTATAATATATAATTAGTTTTAAATACATGTGCGCCTGGTGAATTAAATTAAGAACTCAAACAACCCAACATGAGCTCTTTGAAGCGAAGAAAAGAGTGGTTTTAATCTCAGACTGTGTTCATTGAAATGTGTACGAAGATTCTTTTAACTGTGTCAGCGGCGCCGATGGGTCGAGAGAACGGGCCACGTGATCAAAAATCGTACAAGTAAGCAAGTGATCAATGTCTTGCGATCATAGAGTAACCCAAGTTGGAGAGAAGAGGAGACGTCTCGACGTGAAACAGAATCGTCTTTTTTTTAGTTAATACTTGCAGTTCAAGTCATTTAATGAAGTTGAAATGCATGAAAGATTAGAAAATTAATTTTACAACCATTTTGGATAGATTAGTAAAGTGAAAAGGGAACAAATGTATTGTTTCACACACGAATGAAGGAATCATTACAGATACACTATATTTCCACTCAATGAAGCAGACTTTTTTGTTACGGTGAGTATGAGATAAGTTTTATAAGCTCATTTGTCATTTAAAGAACTTGTTGGTTCAAAAATTAAATAAAAACTTTTCAAATACAACATTTGATTTAACACAAATTATAACAACAATGACATCAACAATAACAATAACAACGATCATAACGATAGTAGTATGAATAATAATATTAAACGTATTTATAGTAATGACATTTAAAAAAATTAGCATAACATAAAAAGGATTTTTTCAATGCATGAACTTCTAATAAGTTACCTAGCTTAGCATTTATACAGTAATAAGACTTCACCGAAACATTATAAGCAAAAAAAAATACTTGAAACTATCATTTTTGAGCATTGTTTATTGAACAACCTGTAAAAAAAGCCTAAGATGAGTATGCATTTCTATTGATTATTTGATTTTGAACTCTTAATTACTATTATACGTTGAATATTAAAATCTAATATGAAGATCCAAAGTATCTGTAAGTTGGATTATAATTTCTAAGTTTTTATTCATTTAATTTTATCGTAATGAGATTTTTGTTTTATATTTTATTGGAAAATAAAGTTATATTTTAATTTTTAATAAAACTGTTTATACAAAACAAACACATAGCATGTTAATTTATTGACATAATGTATATTAAAAAAACTTCACCACCAAATGTACGATACTTTAATATTTGTTAATGTGCTTAAAATTTATTTCTTATAATTTTGTTCAAAACTTTACTACATCAATTTCCTTCAGAACGTCAAACTACATCAGCCATCTGCATTTCACAGACTAGGCAACCAACCACAAATCATGACTAACTTCAGATGGTTAAAAATTGATTATAAAATTAAAGATGAGAACTTGCACATGGATGATTTTTGATAAACCAAGGAGTTTTCTACATAAAGGGTTGTTTAATATTTCGGAAAACCATACAATTATCTGCAAAATATCTAGTCACTTGTGCTCATATGCCAGGAGCAGATTGACATCATTGCCACCCAGTGGCAGAATTTGAGTCATCGCGATAAAACAATTACAGAAAATAGCACTGTTTATCGCCATTAATAATTTTCATTCTTGTAAATGGATTCTACTTTTATTAGTTTTTGGTAGTTAATTGAAGAATCTTCATCTATATTACTTTAAGATCAAACTTTTTTTTTTTTTTTGTTAAAAACATGCTGTTAACGATAAAAAAAATTACTTTTCACCTGTGCATTAGATCATTTTCTTATCAGTTTCATCGACGGTGACTTGAATGTACAATAACTTGTCAATTAACAAGAAACGGTATAAGTGAACGTTTTTTTGCTACTCATCATAACATTCTTCTGAACTGAAAAAAATTTTGTTTTAAAATAGCATAGATGAGGAAATTGCTAACATAACAATATAGTTTTCATGTACAAAAAAAATAGTATATTATGGAGTTTGAAAAGTCTTTGATTTACAAAGCGACAGGCTTACAGCACGAGGCAAAGGTGAAGGCCGTAGTTAGGTTTGTAAAGAAGCTTTTCGAAATAGTTCATATACTGTTTTTCCGCCAGAGAACCTAAAATCAAGTAGTGAAGGTACTATTTTAAAGTTGGAAGGTTGAAAAATTATTTATGCTGATAAACAGTAACATTCTCTGTTATCATTTCATTGCGATGACTCAATATTTTGCCATGAGACAGCGCTGTTGTATACTTGCATCTTGTCTATTAAAAAGTGCCAATAAGTTTATTTATTACAAAATAGTTATATCCTTAAAAGTTTCTTTATCCTAAATATTTAAGATTGAGTCTTAAGCCACTTTTTGATGCAAATGCTTTTTCTGACGAATTACATATTTTTCTAAATAAAAACCGATGTAGTTAAATTTTGTTTGCCAAAAAACTTTATTACTGACTTACAGGCATTTTGAGATAATCGTGCAAATGTTGAAACAAAATTGTTATGTGATGTACTTTATAAAAACGAATTTATATTAAAATCAATTTTGCACTAATGATATTTGCATAGGAATACCATTTAATCTCTGAATAAACTGATTGTCTGTTTTTGTTACAAAAGTACTTCTTAGGATTACTAATTTTAGTGCGATACCACCAGTAATGATTGAATAGCAGTCGTTGACCTAAACGATATTTTATCTTAAACAAATCAGAATATCTTGTTTTACTTCGTAACACATACAAAAAACTAAGAATCTCTTTGATAATATAATAATAATGCAGTTTTAAGAAACATCGGCACTTTCGTTTAACTTATACAATTATCATCTACTATCCAGTGTTAAAAGTTTCGAACCAAATGACAGTGAAATAATTTTTTGTATATTTACTTAAGTATATGTAATTTACTAGGGTATACTTTTAACTTAAAGTAATCTAAATGCTGAATAGCTCTCTATAAGATAGCTACACACGTCGACCCAAAGACTGTTCGTTTAACTAGTTGATACTACGACATGAATAAACTCATTTAAAAAAGTTAGAGATGTTTCTCATGGCACTTGGTTGTCAGCTATTGTATATTAGGATCTAAAATTTTGTAAAGACATAGTCGAAACTCTAAAAAATGACTAAAAAAAAATTTTTTTTGAAATTTCTTACACACTTTTTTGAATAAAAGTAAGATGTTTGGTAATTTTTTATAAAAGATGCATGAATCTAGCTGTCAGAACCACTTTTAACTTCTGATTTATCGAACACACACATTAAATTTTAATTTATTGATTAAACTCAAGTCACTTGTGCTTTCAACTACAATGTACATTTACACTATATTTATTATGTGCCAATGTTTCATTGTTCCTACATATATTATGGTGATGAAAATTTATAATTCATCATTATTAGATAAAGCGTAACAAATTAAAACTAAATATATCGATGCACTGTTAAACGAGTTACGAAGTATAAAGAACCAACTTTGTTTCTTTATTCATGTCCACGTATGCTTTATCGTGAAAGCTTAATTTTTTGAAATAGGAAAAGCTTATCTTTACAAATATACATTTCTTTAAAAACATATAAACGAAAACATAAATAAAATTTGGATATAGCACAGTATTCGTTGAAACTTATATTGCACGATAAAACAGTTTTTTCCTTGACTTTTGGAGAATTTATTTACCGAAGAGAATTTCTAGAAGTTGGATTATAATTTTTAAATATTCCAGAAATGTATGTTGAAGAGGCCGTTGTACAAAAAGCCCTCGAAAGAACCGGTAAAACATTATAAATTCCTACCACACATTTTTAGTGCATCTGTTCATATATACACTGCTATTATTTATTCTAGGTTTTGGCAAGTTCAACATCGGAGTAACGATGATTGCATCTCTTATCTATTTGAACACTGCATTTTGCATTACGAGTGTCGGTTTTGTTATCTCCACGGCTGCCTGTGACTTTCAAATGACAACTATAGACAAGGGTCGCATAAACGCGGCTCCAATGCTGGGTAAATATTTAAAGGATTTACGCTCATTTTTGAGTAAAATTCAACCAAAGGCATTTTTTAGGCATGGTAACGGGCACTTGGATTTGGGGTTACGTAGCGGATATCAAGGGCCGAAAAGTTGCACTCCTAGCATCCTTATTTTTACAATTTGCCGTTGATTTTCTCGCATCCATCATACCAAGTTATTGGATATTCGTAATTCTCAAATTTCTCAGTGGTATAGGGTAAATATTGTTTTAAAATATGACCTATGATCTTTAAAAAATGTAGTTTGACATTTTTTCTCAAACATTTATTTACTGTATTAGATCACAGTATTTTATGTTTTATTAATTTTACCAACTTATGAGCTAATACTGTCAATACATTCTTGCATTCTTTTGTATTTCTTCATCAATCTTGTGGTTTTTTAACAAGTAACTTTGCCTTACAAGTTCAAATAAATCCAATTCACTTTAATATTAATAGCAAGAAAGGATCAACTGTTTTTGTATTTAACTCTTTACTCTGTTGTTTTTTCTTTCCTATTTTTGTTTTTTGTTTTGTTTTATTTTTTTCCCCCCATTAAATCCTATATAAGTAATATGCTTATTACGCAACGAATCTGAATTTAGAGGCACGATTAATACTTAAGAGTACCTTATAATTTTGTCAGAGCAAAACATGTAGGTACCCTTAAAACTTATTGTTTTTTTGTAAAAAAAATTTTGGTAAAACAAAATTGCGATCGTGGACCTTGGCGTCAGGGGTGTATGTATTTATGTATGTATAGGGGTAATTGAATTTTTGACTAACTTATGCTTTTTTGGTCGGATGAGGCTGAAATTTGACAGAAAACTTCGTCTTTTATATCTCATGTGATGGTTTTAAATCAGCAAGGTTCCCTGTTTTAGAAAAAAAATGGCAGTCATTTCAAAATGTTACTTTCAGTAATAAAAAAAAAAAAAATAAAAAAAACAGTTTTCAGCTATAATTGTGTTACATAATATTTTTGAGGTTTGCTGCAAAAGACAAGGTTGTGAATATGATTGAAAAATAACTTTTTCGTATTTAACGTTTTTGTCCAGGATGTAACCCATACGTTCTATGGGCTAAAAAGTGCTCGTAAAATGAATGAAAAGTTGTTTTGCCCTATTCAACTTTTTTGTTTTGCATTGTAGATAAGATAATAAAGGTGAAAGTTGTAGATCTCGTTGAATATACGTTTTTTGTATTCAATATACTAAGTCATGATATGAAATTGGCGCTCTAAATCGCAAAAAATGTCAAAAAATCGCAAAATTATCGTTCTCTCCTATTTAACTTATTCGTTTTACACTTTAAATTACAAAGTTAATGTAACAATCATAGATATTTGAAAAAAGTAATTTTTTTGTATCCAACATGTTTATCTGTAAGATAAAATTAACGCCATAAATCGCAAAAACAGTATGTTGTTCATGATAGAATAATAGATTGTTCAGGATACATAGAATTGATGATCACTTTCTTCTCTTCGTCCCGTGGAATATATGAATTTTTACCAACCCTGCACCGAAAAGTACCAACTTTTAACACAGTATGGTAATAACAATAGTGTCCTTCCTTATATCAGACGAGCCTTATATTATGCAAAAACGCAGTTTTTAAAATAAATTTAGCTGCTTGTTCTTTCCATTATCTGTACTTTATCTAATCATTTTTTTCCTTCTTTCCTATCGTTATCATTGTTTCAATATTTAATTTATTTCTCTTAAGCTTTCTTTTTTACCATACGATTCATACTATCCTCTTGTTCAATTCATTCAATAATTCAACTCTGTTCTAAGGTTCTATCACGATGTCAACTAGCTTTAATGCAGAAGTATCTTTTTCCAATAAATACAGTTTTGGACTTAACTAGATTGTCTGACTGAGAATGAAGCCCTTAACCTCTTAAATGATGTTATTTTCATGATAAGCATGGTTATTAGTAGGCCAACGATGGATTATAAGAACTAATTAAAGTATATGATTACAGAGTTACAGGCCAACTTTCACTTATCTACCCATACGTTGGAGAGTTTCAACCAGTGAAGTACAGAAATACGGTGTTATCATGGTTAGACTTTGCATGGTCCGTTGGTGTTATAATCGTTGCATGTGAGTTTATAATTAGTTTTAACATAGTTTGATTTGCTTCTTAAAAAAAAATGTTGTTACTGCTAGATTGTACCACTGATTTTGAAGAATGATATTTTGTGTCATGTTAAAATAATTGCATTTAATGTACTTCGAAGTGTTTGCTTGGGTTACCATACCATTCGAATTCCACTACCAAAGGGGCATGTTTTCGTTCAGATCATGGAATTTATTTGTTCTATCGAGTTCCATTCCGGCCTTAGTGTCAGCTTTGTTGTTGGCAATCTTGCCAGAAACACCAAAGTATCTCGCAGAGGATGGACAACGAGATAGGCTAGTCAAAGTTCTTACAAAAATGTACATCAGCAACACCAGAAACACCGCTGAAGACTTTAAGGTATAAACATTTTAGACAATAAATTGTTCTTTCTTATAATCAAAAACTCGAATTTCCATATCAGGAAGATCTAATGACTTGTGGTATACCATCGATCAGCGAACTAGTATGCCAGCACGAGATGTATGACGACAAGTCGAGACAAGTGAAAGTCAAAAAGAATAAACTAGTGGAATTACTGAACAGCTCCAAATCTCAAACCAAAGCATTAATGCGCAGACCATACTTCAAAAGGTTGTTTGCCAGCGCTTCCATAATGTTCTGCATGTCATCGACTTATTATTCTCTGATGACTTGGTTCCCAGAACTATTTCAGAGATTTGCCACTTTTGAAACTAACCATCCTGGAAAACATGCCAGCGTCTGTACTGTATCGGAACGATGTAACGCCAACAACTCTGTGATCGAATCTGTTGATGTACGTATAAAGAATGCCATTCTTGTTGACAAATTGATTTCAACTTCTTTACATTCATACATTCTTCAAAAACTGTATTCAACCATAAGAATATTACAAATAAAGGAGGAAAGTCAAATACTTTCCCACTAGTGAAAGAAGTGTTTTGAAGTTTTATAATAGAAAAGTTCATTGCAGCATTATTGAACTCATAGTAATCGTTACTACTGACTATTAGAAAGTAATAATTCGATGATTTTGCTTTTTTTAATTAAAATATTTCGAATTTTTCTTACCTAGAGACGATTCACTCTTTCACTGAATGGTATTTTACTTAAATATATCAAATATATTAAAGTTCTTTCAACAAACTAATGTAAGTTTACATTATATTTGATTATTATGTTTTTTATTGAGAAACCGCCACACATTTTTCAGAAATCAAAGTATAAAACGAGAATTGTTTTGCAAAAGTAGCAATATGCGTGACTCGAAAGTTGTGTTATTGTTTTTTTAAAACTATAAATTTTCACATATTTAAAAATTTTGTATGCTATGTATACATATATTATTATTCCCTTATTAGTGTGTTAAAATTTCTAATAAAGTTTATTAGATAAGGCTTGAACGAAGCAAGTGTTGGCTTAAAACAGCAATTGAAAAATTAAGTTTCAAAAGTCATCAGAATAATTAGTTGGTTGTTTGAATTTAATTACTTGAAATCCCCGTGTCGATATGATAAATTTTTAAACTACTACTTCATAAATACTTTTTAATTTTTTTCATATTATTAGTAATTAATAGCTGATGTAATAAAAAAATAAAAAAATAATATTTTTTAACCTTAGAGTTTGACGAATCTCGACCCCTTTGGTTGTGATAGCCGGATGGACACGAGTGTATATATTAACTCAGCATTACTAGGCGTTGCCTGTCTTCCCTGTGCTATTTTACTGCCACTGACGATTGAGCGTATTGGATATCGAACTTACTTAAGTAATTTTTTGATCTCTCAAATAATTTTTTGAGTAAAAGATTAAACGTTTTATACATAGATATTGTTATCAATATTTTTACAGTTCTTACATCGGCGTGCTCACTGGCAGTAACAGTTGGCTTTTTTTATGTGAGAAATTCAATGGAGAATCTCATTATTTCGTGTGTTTTTGAAGCATTTACATCTGTAAACACAAGTATTAATTTGTGCATGATAGTGGATCTTTTTCCAACGAGCCTAAGGTAAGTTTGATGTTTGTTCTGGAAATTCATAAACATATTTTGTTTGTTATCCTGGCTAAATCAAGTATTTACGAGAGCTCACGAAAAAGAATAATTATCTTTGAAATATTGTTGTTCCATCGTTTTAAAATAATAATCTTAAAAGAGTTACCTCCAAACAAGATTTGTAGTTATGCAAGTTTGAGAGTGTTATCATGAGACGTATTATTTAACTTGCTGGGCTCCTTATTTCAGTTTTGGGGGCCAGAAATCTATCGTTGTAAGTACTGACAAGTACTTACTTTTTCTAAAATAATTTTTAAAAAATACGAATTAACGGATTTCTTACACAAAAAAAATAAAATAGGTATGAATATAATATAAATACCGAATATATATAAATATATATTTATATACATACATACATACATACATACATACATACTCGTACATGACTATTAGTGACTAGCTTCAAAATTTTTTTTTAATTTTATAGAAAAAACAACTGTTCTTCAAATTTTATCATTCAAAACAATTCATATTTTTTATAGTAAATTTTTCTTAAACTTTGTTGTCGTAAGCTTCAAAGCCAATGATTATTTAAGGATCACAAACCAGAAAAAAATGTTATCTATTTCATAATTTAACCATTCTTCATGTTTTAGACATTAATCATGACATAATTAGGAAAAATAAAACCTACCACATTAATGTTATAACGGTGCCTCATCACAAAAAATAAATTTTAAATTTTTAAAAATCTAAATGGGTTTAGATAATACAAATTTCTTCCCAGAATCTCAAACCCCCATTACTAAAGGTTGAAAAATAAAACAATGTAAAATTCCCTTCAACAGTTTTAGGAAATTAGACAATAGTTTTATTACAGTACCTTGCTTATTATCTTCGTATGAAAGTATCAAACAACAAATCGCAAATAATAATAAATACTAATTTTAAAAAAACTGCGAACATGTACAACGTTCAATGTAAGTAAAAAAATTACTTGTGCATCAAATTTTACAAAAATAACTTTTTTTTTCGTTATCCATGCAGTGTTCAGTTTACAAATAACTATCTTACTAAGGTAAATGTCCCTGTTCGTGTAATGTGTTCCTATTGATGGAATATGAAGATTCATGTATTTGTTATGCAATTTACTTGATGAAAAAAATTGTGGTAGTCGTATATTTTATGTATCCTTATGAATTCACAAGAAAAATTTAATTTTACATACAATAATTGACAAATTTTAAAGATAATTCCATGAATAGGGACAAAGTAGTACGTAACCTATTTTTTGAACTGTACGTATTATGGCACCAAACTTCAACAAGGAATTTATGTACTTCTAGTTAAAAAATAAACGATACAATTATTCTTATAAAATAAAATAGTGTTATGCAAATAAAAAAACTTTAACTGTCTTAAAATTTTATACTTAATTTACGTTTTTTAAAAAGTTTCATGAATAGAGACATATTATGAAACAATAGGTACAACGTTTCCTAATCATGTAGATTTTGGTCTTGCAATCTTTTTATAAAATAAAGTATTTTAACAAGTAAGAACCATATTTAAAAACTAGAATAATAATGGTTAATTTATAGCACACTAGCTAATACCAAAATTTCTACTTTTAAAGCTCACAGTTAAGAAAAAAGAATCAAAGAAGCAAGTATGATGAAATTTATAGTCGTAATAGGGACATTTACTTAGCATTTATGACTTATGTAAAAATAATGAAGAGGCAAGTGCATTTGACAAAAATGAATTTCCGAAATGATTATTAATAATCTTTGTATACAAATTTTCATCAGTCAGAAACTAATTATGGTGATCTTATCAAGAGATCTAAAAAAATCAGTATTATGGGTGTATTTAAAAGCAGTGTACGTGCAATACATTGTACACAAATAAATAATGAATAAATTAAGTTCTTCGATTATTTAGTTTTTGGATTAGATCACTTAGTTGCATTTTTCTTAATCAAAGTCACATGAAATTGTTAAACTACTTAATCATTGAATTTTCTATGAAGTTACGTAAGTATAAATTTTTTTAGACGGTATCAGACATTTTCCCAGAAAAGAAATAATCTAAATCCCTTAATGTGGGTTTTCTATATCTTTGTACGGATGACATAACATAAGAAATGCAAAAAAAAACTTATAAAAAAAATAAACGAATATACATACATCGAAGTCCCAAAAAAACTTTGTGATCGCTAACTGCAAAAACTACTCAACCAATTTTGCTGAATTTTTGCATATCGATTCTTGACAATTCCTAGATGGTTTTTGTATGATTTTTATCTTGAAAAAATTAACAACAATAGAAATAAATAAGCTCAAAGTTTTGCAAAAATCTGCTAGCTTTTTTCCTTAGTTTGGTAGGATCCACAAGGTTGCGTCGAAGAAAAAGAAGAGTCTGGTTGTAATATCCCTACACTACCTTCTCGACTCTTAGCATTCAACCGAAATCACCAATCCTCTCCTAGATCTGTACTGTACAATCTCCCTACCTTATATTACCAACATGACGGAGTTCTGAGAAAAAAGAAGGTGCTTTGGACACCAACGTCTCTGGAGTAACACCAAGAGACGTTGGCAAAGAGCACTACAACTAGCTCCAACGCTTCAGACTTAGTAGTTTGACTTCCCAATTAGTCTGATTCTATCACAGCAGGCCAGAGAAGATCACCCTAAGATATTCAGGCAGTCATGCTTTGCTCCAGCTTCGGTCAAACTTCAGTCAAGAAAGAGTTCAGCTCACCAGTCCGTTGTAGGACCATTTGACGTCGAAGTACCTTGCCAACAAATATATTAAAACTTAACAAAGTTGACAAAAATAGCCCTTAGGGCTCACAAAAGTTTTAACAATGCCTATAGTCACTAGAGGGCGAATTAGAAGGGAAACTTCAAATGCTTCAAGTGTTTACAATGTTATGCATCAAGAAACTGACGCGAAGCCGGAATGAGGGGCCATAAGTATTCTGATAAATAAAGGAGTAAAGATAACTGTTATTCTTCTAACCAAAATAAACAGTTTTAATCACTACTTATATAATTTTAGTCAAAATGAATATAGAAAAGTTAATATATAATATGGTCAAGAGGAAAGAAAAAAGAATATAAGAGACAGAAAAATATTTACTCTTAATCAGGTACCCAACACAATACCAACTAAGACAGAGATACAGTGCAAGTAGAAAGTATGCACTAGAGTATACGACATTTATTGTCTTAAATATAAATACTTAGAGTGAGGAAAAGTAAAGACTTTAAGAAAATAGCAAGAAGACAAGTAAAAAGGAACAATAATACAGAGACAAAAAAAGTAAAAAACAAAAATAATGTTTCGGTGACAAACTTAGCAGTTGTTACACAAAAACCCACAAGGAAACTGAAATTTTAAAACTTAGATAAAATTATGAGTTTGAAAGAACCTAGGATCTTATAATAAGAGCATTACTATTTTATTGAAACTAAAAATAATATATTTATATTATTTCGGTAACCTGCTATTACTCTCATCTAGGAGCTATGAACATGTTGATGATAAAATGCTAACTACTGTATCATGGTAAAATTAAAATAATAACTATACGTTGAAATCAGCACTAAGAAAATAAATGTCCAAATAGAGATGAACTTTTTAGATTAAAACGAAAAAAAAAAAAAAAAATTTTTCAACATACATATGCAATATTAGAAAACAAATACACAAAAAATGAAACAGACTTAATAACAAAAGCAACGAGACTAATGTAACATAACAAACATCTTGATACAGTGACAACTAAGACAGTAATTTCATTAAAATTGACAGTTTCGATACTAGTCAGAAAAAAACAGGGTCGTATGGAAACATCTTTAAAAACGTAGTACTGTTTGCATCTCTGCACGATTCTTTATATTTAATGAAAAAAAAAGAAAAAAATTCACAGTTTCCTATAAAAAAGAGTTATAGTAGAAAGTTGTAGATAATACAAAAATCTATAATATGAGACTTCTTGGCTTCGGATTCACTGTATATTTTCTGAGACAAAAAATACCATTACAAATTGTGTTAAAAATTAAAAATAAATATTTCTTAGGTTTATTGTATGATAGTACTACGTCTTTCAAAGAGTTTAAGAATGGATCCAGTAGACTCTACCCTACTTGGGCAATAGATAATTTACGAAGTATCTTTTTTTCGTAATTTCACTATAAGTCGTATGATTATGAATTTTTTCCAAATTTTCAAAAACACTTTTTTTTTACTATGGGTGTAAAATCTATGCGCCCGCAAGCCCTCAATTATGCAATTAAATTACTTTACACTCCAGGATGAAATAGTACTTTCCCACTCGTGGGTAAAAAGGAATTAGTAGGGGAAAAGTATACGATTTTGTGTCCTCGGAAAGAAAAATGTCGTTCGTACCTTGGGCAAATACATAAAAAATCGGGCCCTACACAAGAAACTTTTATTTTGTGCATATGGTAAAAAAACCAATATTTTCTACTCAACGAAGGCTACATTTTCACTCAACATGAAGTGATTTCGTTTATTAATGAAAGAAATGCATTAAAAATGTGAAGCTGAAATTATTGATAGTATTTTTCGATTTTTTCAGAAAATATGCAATGAATTTTAATCTGACAAGTCTCATTTGAGAGATTTTTTACCATCTATAACATTTCTTGTCTTTTTTTTTTTTTTTTTTTTTAACTAGAAAAAACCGTATTCTCAACTTTTAGGAATTTTTTAATTTTTTAAGGTTAAGTTGTGCAAACAGATTTTTACTCGCAAAATAGTGAAAAATATGAGTCGCACGTTTGCGTGATATAAAATTTAATTCTGAATATTTATCAGTAATCCAATAAGACCCAAACGAAGAGAACAAGCCATGTATATGTATCCCACACATATTCTTTCGAGTGGTCTCAATAATAAGTTTAGCAACTAGTAATCGAAACAGTGAAACGCCAACTTAGTAGAAACACTGAGCATTCACGATTTTACAGTAAAATCTTCTATTTTACAGTGATCATTTAATAGTTTAAAAAGTTATAAATATAAAACTTTAAAATAGTGGAATCACCTGACTCACTATCTTAATAGTGAATATCTACTATTTTATTATGTATACACACTATTTAAAAAAATTTATTTACTCATTATCTTTTTAATTGCTAGCTCGGTATTCTCTTGACTTTTTAATATCTCGGATTTTACTGCTCTCTTCACCCACGACAAAGGGGAGGAAAAATACAGACGCATAGCCATGCTATCGTATGTAAGACAGATTGATGGTGTATATGTAATCGATACGTCAACTAAGATTAAATTTCTTTGAGAGCCTTTCCCTAACAGGAGACAACTTTTGAAAAATAATAAAAATTTTTGTTATTTTTTTGTTACTTTACAAGACTCCTGGATTACTCATACTTTAATTTTCATATGAATAGTGACAAAATAAAATCAACACCTGAAGTAGGGTACTATTTATTTCATAATAATGTTTCATTTGATTTAATGGAATGAGGGCATGATTTACCTCTTACTAAAACTTTTTTAACACCATGATAACAAATTTTTCATGTTGTAGGCCAGTAAGGTACTTTCTTCCTTCTTAAACCCACATCAAATTTAAACGATGACTCACGCTCAATGCAAATAATAACAAGCACATGTTACTACAATTATAAATGAACACGCAAACACATGATATCACGTGCCTTCGATTGCTGAATGATAATGACGTCTATTGCTACAGTCAATTCACTTGAAGCCTGACACTACATAGACAAATGTAAACGTTTAGTGAATGATTCACTAATGAAAGTGTTGTGTACTCTCAAACGTATGACACCAGAAAATTGATACATCTTGTATTTGAGACAAAATAATAATCAGCAAAGCTCGGTCTTTTTCAGCATATCTGTTTATTTATTTTTATCATTTGATGTGATAAAAAATTTCGCCCATGATTTAGAATACAATGACTTTTTATATATTGTTCTACTAAATAATTTTTTTGTTTTTAATGACAAAAAAACTTGTAATGAACGCTGTAAATAATGCAACTGCAATTATAATAATGATAATAATAATAATACGGGTAGTAATAACACATATCATTGTAAAAATAACACTAACAACAGTAATATACATAGAATTACTAAAAATCATGTTGATAATAAGCCAAGAAACTCTAAACTGTTTACTTTAAGGGTAATGGCCTCTGCGATCACGATATTCATCGGACGATGCGGCTCGTTCTTCGGCAATATGCTCTTCGGTTATCTCATCGACGATTATTGCACCGCATTGATCTTAGCGATGGCCGCTCAACTGCTAAGTAAGTGTATACATATACATGTCCACACTCGCTAACACGTATGATACAATTCATAATTAATCCCTTAATACATACAATTGTTTGTAAAAATGGTAAGCTCTTATTCTAGATGTATAAAACCCATGAAAGAGTATAAATGTGTTCTCAGAGTTTAAACGGTTTTTTTTTTATTGTTCGATACTTTGTTTATCATTTTTAAACGTAATATATTCCTCTCTAGCACTATAGTACGCTCTATTAAAACAAACTGTTTTCTTCCGTTATACTCATCGTTACCAAGAATCAATTCAGATTATAACCACTTTCTTTTTCTAAATGATAAAAAATAATTTTTAAGGATTTCATGAAAACACATCGAAACTGATAAACAGATTGTTTTCTTTGTTGTTACAGTTGCCACGATTATGGGCTGCGCTGTACCGAGCAGAGACAAAATGAGGAAAATTCAAGGACGTCCGGTTGTTGTGGTTCAAAAATAATTTTTTTTTCGTACGTTCAAAAAAGAAGATAAAAAATATTAATTTGATGATTAATCAACTACACATCAAAAGGAGAAGCAAGTTATTTTAGCAGTTAAAATGAAACGAAAGGGACAAACCATTGAATTAAAATGCCCTGGTCGATTTTATAATCAGTACCAATTTTTTCGTTATCACGTACGAAAACTACGTAAATTCTATTTTAAAAATTACGATTGGTGAATATCATATGGTGCACTCTCATGGATTTTTAAATGCTAAACGGTATCTTAAGTCGCCAAAGATATATATAAAGACTCGTGAATCAAAAGATACCCATTGTATATAAACACTCTGAGCAATCGTAATATTGTTAATCAAAAGTAGTAAATGTATTATAATTTTAAGTGAACGATGCAAAAGTAAATATATTTTGCTCATCGAACTGTTAATCTATTGTGGAACTGAATATCAGATGAATGGTATTGGATTCTATAGCTTAATTAATCGAGGTACAAAGAAATGGATACATTGTAACGTCAACTTAACCTTTTTTATGAAGTTTATTGCAAGTGACATCCTACACAATTTTTAGTATATCGATTAATTAGGTTGAGGCCCTTGGATTAAATTAAATTGAGGTAATGTGGTAAGCTTTGTCGCTTTTTATGTGTACCATAATTCTGACGTCATTTAAGTGAAAGAGATCAACAAGAAATTGAACTTTTAGACGAGTTGGCGAAATTAGTGGTATCAAAGTATATCACACTACCACAACCTGATTCTATCAGTAATTTGTTGTATTGTTTTCATGAAAAAAATACAACGTTATAAAAACGCCCACACGACTTTCATTCCTCCAAATTTTCCTCACTCAAATACGACACC
Source organism: Copidosoma floridanum (assembly GCF_036245765.1). Classification (NCBI taxonomy): domain Eukaryota; kingdom Metazoa; phylum Arthropoda; class Insecta; order Hymenoptera; family Encyrtidae; genus Copidosoma; species Copidosoma floridanum. Next base: position 40,766,492 of record NW_028321881.1, read on the forward strand.
AATCCACGATACCAATGTCCATGAACGAAAGCTTCTAAATTTTCGGAATCCGAATTCTTAGCTGCACCAGTAATTAATTTTATTATTATAAGATCGAAATACGAAGCATAAAAAAAAGTTACATACTTGGCGTTGTGGAGATACCGATTGTCAATTGGTTGCGCAACATGCGTCGAGAGCCACATACGAAAGAAACTGAATGCAGCGACAACAACACACGATTCTCGGAGAAAGCTAATTATACTTGAGCACAGCGCTCAAAGCAATAAAAGCGTCTTGCGCTCGTCAAGTGATGAACTTGAAACTGTGGTTGTATGGCATGCTATTACAACGGCATTGTGATAAATGTTGGTAAAGCTCGTAAAGACACTGAAGGAACATTTTCCACCGAGAACATTGTACTTGTATTTGATTCGAGTTAATTAGGTGAATTGACAGGTAAGGTAGTTCGGTGGGAGATAAAATCTCAAAATTTTTGACTCTTATGTACATCGTTGATAAAAGCGTAGCAATAACTACGTAACGCTTGGTGCTTTCGGTGATCGATATTGATGGTTTTGTTTTTCTTCACGATCCTACCCCGTGTCATGAGTCTACAGCCGTTGATGCGTTGCGAGAGAAAAATGACGATGACAATAATGCGACTTTATCGGTTAAGTTTGGACTGTAACTGGTCGAAGCCGGCTTTCACCGGTCAATCACCAGTTTCTCTGCTGTTGTATTTATGTTTTCATGGTTTGTCGGAATTCTATCGTTCGGGTCGGTAATCAAACTATCATTGAAATTTTTTTTTAAAACCTCGTAAACAGTTGTAGCCTTAGTGTTCTTTTAACTCTCAGAAATTATGTGCTTCGGTGAGTCTGTTGATTGAAGAAGTTTTTCTCTTACTATACGACATCAACTGCCATAAAATTAAAAGCCCTACATAACTCTAAAAAATTTTTTAAAGTTCTTAAAATTATAAACTGCTCTTCATTGTTAATTTTAACCGGCATATTAAATTTTAACTAGACCAAGAGGATTTCCAACATAATTCAATAAGTGAGCTGCTTCGATAGTGCTAACATAATCTAGATTGATCAAATTTTATGCTTATATCGCTGTCAGAGATGTTGAATTCACTCGCCTGACTCAAAAGAGTAACGAGTTTGCTCCTGGCTCATTAAGAGTCATTAACGTATACTGTTGAATTGGCTTCTTAGTCATTGATGTGTGTAGTTATGAAGTTTTCGTCTTTGTATAGAAGTTACCGTATTGGTTTGATCTTGTTATTTTTTTCTTTTCATTTTTTTTTCTACTCACCAGAGTATGTACCTATACTTTATTTTCAACAATGCACTTATTTCATTATTGATCAGAGTATACCAATTTTGCCACCAACAGTTCATTTATTTTATTTATAATTTTTTTAACACGCCAGTATCATGAATTATTTGTTCTGCTAGCTGGATGGAATGTGACCAGAACAACAATAAATTTTGTTGGAAATGTCAACGTGTGGTGTAAAGTATTTAACACAGAATGATTTTGTGTCGTCTAAGCATCGTTGTGAACAGCACCCATTTATCTTGATTCGATGTAATGATTTCACGATCTATCGTCACTCATCAGCTAGCTATGGTTTATGTGTTTGTGAATAATAAATATTTATGTAATGCAGCATGTAGCTCTTACTTCAGTCAGTTGAAACCTATACTATTATTTTAAATTCGATCGTAAGTGCAAATGACCGTTCGGATTAGGTGCAAATTCAAACACAGATAGTCCACTGTACCTCTGGGGAGAAAATTCAACAACGACCACGGCTATTACAACATTTTGAAATCAGTTTGAGAAATTCTCTGTTACTAAAATAAAGTCTTTAATTTGAATGAAATATCCACTCTAATAAAAATGATTTAGAAATATCCACTGGGCAAAACAACCAGTAACAGTAAATAAGCCGGAAAATACTATAAAATCTGGAAAAGTGGTGGAACAGCTTCGATTTCAAAAATTCTTTTTTCCCTTGATTCCTTAGACCCTAAGGAACATTCATCATCACTAACCTCGGCCTCACTCCGAAAATTGAATAAAGGGTGGTGGTTTTGACCCTCTCAAAAGTACCCCCAGTGAAACAGTGGAAAAAAATTTTTGTAAATTTTTGTAAGAATTTTGCCTCAAAAATCGTCTTTCAGGGGTTTTCGAGGTCACTGATTCCGAATCCAAGGTCTGATTTCAAGTAAGGGTATTTACAACCCCTTAAAATTACCCTTAGGTGGAACAGAAATTTTTAAGAATCTTGTGAGAGTTTTTGACGTGCGAAATGTATATTCATGTTTTGAATTTCGCTCTACATCTGCTACCCGTCATTTTTGTGACGAAAGGGGGCGTTTTATACATATAATCTCTACTTATACATTTTCCCTCTCCCTCTCTCCCATCGAGCTCATGGTTTTATATATCTTTTAACCTCCATTCTTCACCTCGCATGTAAGATACTTGGCACGTCCTGATTAAGAACCTTGTTTACTTTTTGCAGTAGGTTACTGTTTACTTGTCATTAATGTAAATTATAATTCGTAATAATTTAATTACAGTGTTACAGGAAATAATACGTGAAAACCGACAGATATATTAGTGTTCGTATAATTACGATGCTGAAAAGTTTCTATCAAGTATTCATGAATACAAAGCGTGCATGTTTTGAAAAGTTAGCTATATACGCTATATATAAGCTATATACGCAATTGTAAAAGGTAAGAGAACAATTTACTTAGCTTATTGATGGAATGCTTTTTTATTGTATTGCTTGTTTACTTAACTGTAGTCTTGCATGTATTTTCTTTTGAGCGGCAGAAAAAACGTTTTAGTAATAACGCAGTAAAATGAAGAGCAATCATGTGTGGGTGCAAATCCGGATGTGGGACAGCTTTTGGTTGCCAAAAAAACAGTGTGTACTGCTCAGCTACATGTAAGTTTTGCTACGGAAGTAACTGCAATCATTGCAAGCCCCATAAAACATGTAGTATTGCAGAGGTTAAATTTGATTGTGTTGATGAAAATGTAGAAAATAACTTATTTGAAGAAGGACCGACCAATCCTGCAGCAGCAATACTCGAAAATGATTCTGACTACGAATAATACACAGTACAATTATGAAATCGTTATATGTATACTATAACTTGTTGAATAAATAACTGAAATAACAATAATAAATGTCATTATTACAATATTTTAATGATTGCAATATTTTTTTCATTACTATCACGTCTGGGGTGGTTTTAAAAGGTTGAAACTACCCTTACTTGAAATTAGACCTTGGATTCGGAATCAGCGACCTCGAAAACCCTCGAGAGACGGTTCCCGAGGAGAAATATTATTTTTAACTTTACTTTCCATTTCTGACACGTCTAAGAGTGGTTTTGAGGGGTTGAAACTACCCCTACTTGAAATCAGACCTTGGATTCGGAATCAGCGACCTCAAAAACCTCCGAGAGACGATTTTGAAGGCAAAATTCTTATTTACAAAAAATTTTTTCCACTGTTTCACTGGGGGTACTTTTGAGAGGGTCAAAACCACCACCCTTTATTCAATTTTCGGAGTGAGGCCGAGGTTAGTGATGATGAATGTTCCTTAGGGTCTAAGGAATCAAGGGAAAAAAGAATTTTTGAAATCGGAGCTGTTCCACCACTTTTCCAGATTTTCCGGCTTATTTACTGGGCTACTTGTGTCATAACGACTGGGCATGAAAACTTTTCTCGACACTGCATAAGACTCCGTGTCTGCTTAGATATGTCGACCCAACTAGGGTGGTCCATAAATGTGACTTTCGAGAGAAAGGCGTGACTGTCATATACATTTTTATTAAAATTACTGACTTTGAAAAAATAGATCTTGACGACAAGTGTTTATTTAATAGATAAAAGCGTAAAAATTAATCCAGACCTAAAATATTTGCTGACGGATTTAACCAAGAATCATATAATATAAGCATTGATAGGTTATGTTTGCGTTTCTATAAAAATTTTTTAATCAATTTTTACTACAATAATTCAATTAGAACTACCTTTGATTAAAACAAAAAATGAAAAAATTGAAAAAATACAAGAAGCTGCTGAGAATTCCTCCAATAAACAGAATTGTACATGTTTACTGGAATTACACTATGTCTGTTCTAAACTCTGTTATTTTGAGATGGTATAATTTCAAAACACCGTTCTAAAATCATCAGGGATAGATGTAATCTTACTAATGTATAAAGCAAAGTCGCTAAAACCGTTGTAATCGTGTCTAACCGCGAAAACTACTAAACCAATTTTGCTGAAATTTTGCAAACCGATTCCTGACACTTCCTTAATGTTTTTAGTATAGTTCTTATCTTTAAAAATTTAATAACAACAACAATAAATAAGCTCGAAGTTTTTCAAAAATGCGCCAGCTTTTCACTTTAGTTCAGTAGGATTCGCTAGGTGGTGCCATAAGAAGCCCCATCAAGTCGACCATCATCGCGTCGATCATCGGCACTACACCACGAATAAAATAGTACGTCGTGCAGCTGGGCATTTCAGCTATCAATGACAATTCTTCTTTCATGGGTAAGCGAAATAAATAGGGTTTAACCCCAGATCGCCAAAATATCAGACTGCCAGGAAAAAATAAGGATTTGGAACGTCAACGTCTCCGGTGGAATACCAGGAGATGTGTACAACCAGAGTCCAACCTACTTCAACATTTTGACCGTTTTGTAGCCGTTCAACCATTTGACTGGTGCTGTCAGAGAATTTTCTACTTCAAATGCAAGCCGGGGAAGACAGCCCTGCAGAGTGACGGCAGTCCTAACGGCCTCCTTCTTAGTGGTTGTCCCAATGGAATACCTACAAAGAAGGTATTCTCCAGGCCCACTTTCTCGACTGACAACGTTGAGCGGTTGGTTATCCGAGAAACGAGTGACGACGATATATATTTTTTGGTCAGCATCGTACCTCCCCCCTGTACGGTCTCCGTACTCAGAGACACAAAGGATAAGAGTTAAGCTATCCGCAGCTGGCTCTCCATCATCAAGAATAATAAGGAATAGCTGCAAGTTTCACCACTGGCTCTTTTCAGAGCCATTACAAGTATTTACGTTCCCTACTTAACCATCAATTTTATCGGTTCTTTAAGGGACCACCTAAGTATAAATTACCTTGCCAACAAATACATTTTTACTACGATTTTCGAAGACGATTCATCAACTAAAAAACTATGTAAAGCTGACCGCTATTAAACCAAGTCAGTCATTCACTGGTAGACGTCACGAGCAGAGTTGTTCGTCGCAAGGCTTGGAACCCCGGTCACCGACGACCCTATATTAACCTCTTGACTTTAAGCATTCAACCAGGAATCACTTATCTTTTTCAAGGTTTGCGCTGGGAGAACCTAACAGCTATGAAAAAAAAAAATAAATGTGAGCCAACGGGACAGTTTCCAACGGGCAACCATCACAAACCAACCTCTCCATCTTAGATCACCAAAACAACTGAGTCTGCAAATAAAGAAGGTGCTTCAGACACCAACATCTTCGACGTCTTATCAGGAGACGTTGGGAAAGAGCTCTACAACTAGCTCCAAAGATTCAAACGTTGCAGTTTTCTTCCTGATTAGTGTGGTGCTACAATAACAGGCCAGAGAATATCACCCTGAGGTATATGAGCAGTCACATTTGCTGGAAACGTCAGTCAAGAAAGAGTTTACTGAAGAAGCTCACTAGTCCTTTTCAGGATCATCAGACGTCGAACTACCTTGCCAACAAATATATAAGTTGAAAAAAATAGCAGAGGACTCACAAGTCTCAACTATGCCAAAAGTCACAAGAAGTTGAATTGGAAGGGAAACTTCAAATGCATCTTATAGGTACAATTTTAGACGTCAAGAATATGGTGAAAGAATTTATTAAGTGAGAGATCAGCTTTCCACTATAACCCTTATAGTAATCTCATGAATCTTCCAGATTTTTAAATAGGTAGAATATGTATTTGTGTTTTCGTGGCGATAAAAAATGTAGAGATTAAGCTCCAGGACTTTGATTCTGTGGTTATACAGTTGGGTGATGAGAGAAAATAATTTTTTTTATCATACGTTTTTTGTGAGTTTTAAATCTTTACAGCTTTTAAAAATAGCGCTAATCATAGATTGTACGGGAGAAACTGCAAATCAACGGCCTTTTAGGTCGAACAATTAGTTTATGGCATAAGGAATGCACGGTACTTTGCAGCATAATTATATTTTGTTCATTTTCAACAGCTTTTTACTTGACCTAATTAATTGTCTGCATTTCGAACAAATATGTTATTAATAAGAAGATTTTTGTTCTAAGAAATATCAGAACTAGATGTAAGATTTTTAACTGAAAACGTTTCATATTACATGTTAATACACTATGGTGTTCCATTTAATGAGTCTCGGGCGAAGCTGAGACGGGGAGGCTGCTAGTGTCATTATAAAGTATACATTACCAAAACCTTCATATGAAGAAAAAATCGGTACTAGCGATGGTTTAGAATCTATTTGAAATTTGAAAAAAAAGCGCTGCTGATCAATCGACACAAAAATTCGTCAATCTCTATTTTATTTTTTGTTTTGATGAATATTTTAATCATGAATATTTATCTATACAATAATGATTCAGTATTATTAAATGTTAAATTAAATTTTTATTTTATAGACAACATAATATGGAATCCATTTTTGAATGATAAATCATAAAATATTTTTCCAAGAGCGAATTTAATATGACACGATTATTTAAAAAAAATTATTTTTGACTAATTGTTCCGTGTGAACAGATGAAGTATTAAAAATAACAAATGAATTTTGAAGTATTTCTTGTGTGTATCTACGTAAAATTTTGAGATCCTTCTCTGCTTCTAAGTTATACACTTGGTAAGTATTTACAGCATACGGTAAAATATTACACAAAGTTGAAAAATATAATTAATTCAGCTGAACACGTACCACACAAATAATTACTTGTAATATCTTTAAGAAATATAAATTAGTTTGTAAATTTAATTACGAAGCTTCGTCTTCCATTTCCTAAAGACTGACTTGTTACGAATAATTCAAGAGATAAAAGGTTGTTTTATAGTATTCTAAATTTACAACTATAATTAGAAGCGGTAGGTGGACAACGATTCTCTAGCTTTCAGTTCAAATTATGCCCTCTTTTTTTTGTAGATCTATTTTTTGCTGTCGTTTAAATAAGAGTTTCATAATAAGTATCCATTAAAAACATATTACTAAAAATTATTATACCACCTACAGAAACAAAACAAAAAATCATTTTGCGACGACGAAAGAATCGTTTGGGAAAGCCAAATATCAAAAAAAAATCATTTTTGTTTTATTCTGCAATAAGGTTAAGAAAAAAAATGTTTTTTACATAATTTAAATAATTATACTAGTTTCCGGAACAAAACTGATTTTTCTAAGAAATCGTATTAAATAAAAAAAAAAAAAAACAATGATGACTTTAAACGAAGCTGCTATAATACGCTGTAGTATTTAGTTTTTGGAGAAGGAAAATATGAATTACTCTATCAGAAAAAAAAGGTATTGAAAATTGAAAATGTATTTACAGTAAGTTGCAAAACTAGGTATTTATTTGTGAACTACTATGAGCATGAACAATTGAACGTTTCAGGTCATGGATTGTCAAAATTTGCCACAAAATTCTTATTATAAAAGAAATTATTTTTCTCGTTCTTTGTTTATTGTTTTATTAATAAAATTATTTGAATCAGAAAACAAAGATATTATGCTTCACAGTGCAGAAAAATTTTGAAAATAAAATGAGAGTATGTTTTTATCCAAAACTTATGTAAGAAAAATAAAATTTTTTTTTACAAAAAACTTATTGTACTTATTAATAACCTTAGTGATAAATAAAACTTTAAATTTTTTCTTGAGACTCTATCCAGATTAAAGAACAAAAATTTTAAGCCTTGGATGTAATAACGCACAAAATAGATATATTGCATTATGTTCAAACTGCATGTGATTAACCATTATTTTACCCAAGCGACAAGTTCTGCAAAAAAGCTACATATAAAAATACACGTTTACATTAGAGGAATCGCAATTTTTCATGAAAGGGTTACATCAAAACTAATCGCGTTCTCACGAGAAATTCTCCCCCCCCCCAATCTTAAAGCGCATGTCCTTCATCATATTTATTCGTATCATCAACAGCGGCGTTATCGTCGTTGAGCGCGACAACCTTAATCGTACAAATATAATAAAGCGCTACCGCACACATTGTTTCATAATTCCTAAAAGTAAGCTCATTCTTTACGTAACTTCAAAAAAATGACGCTTTTGTTACTACCTCGTCTTGCTCTTACGTACCCCTTTTTTATTACATGGCAACCGTGTGTATCATAAAAATATACATATTTATGTGTATCTATTCTTACACAATACATTTTTCTTGGGCATACCTATATGCAATCAGATATTGAGAATCAAGGCACTACTACAGCTCATACAATACTTATGTACACCATAACTGGACTCATCCGGAAATAAAGAAACTTTCTGTTATCGCCAACACGCGTTAAAACTACGTTAATGCAGGTATGAACATACACTGTCGATGTTAATTCTTAAGATAGCTGATCCCAAGACTAGATACAACAGCCAAGGACAAGGGTTATATTAAATGTTTCCAAAAAAGTCTGCAATAGTTTCAAAAATTTGCTTGCGTTTTTATAATATTGCTTACAACCAAAATACTTAATTAAATATTCAGAAAAAATTCAAACCCAAAATGTGCGAATAATAACAGTTTAGACCTATAAAGGATCGTAAATGTTAATGTTCATGATAGAAAATACTTTTTTAAGAGATAATTATTTATATAACTTTATTATAGGCTATATAATTTAATCCCAAATCAGATTAATAAACTTCTCAAAGTTATGTAATAAAGTCATATCATATCGCACGAAAACACGAGTTTTGCCAAGCATTCATCATAAGTCGTCAAGTTGATTGTTCGCATTTTTACCTCAGTATCTTCTAGTTGAGTTTATGAACCTATATTTTTTGAGATATTAATCTATCTCCAGATTACATGAATTATTTCATCTTACGTTTTTATATTCACCACTAAAATATGCTGTGACTCATTAACTAGATTTATAACTTATAGATCATTAATAAGATGATGAATAATAAGGGGCACCATTAGCTCACAATATCAGTAGTATACCTACGTATCATTTTGGAAACATTTGGGAGGTAAGGTGGAGGATCCAATATTCGACTACTCTACACTATTTTAAGGTTGTTTTAACCAAGGAAATAAAATAAAATATGAAAATTGAACACTGCGATTGTTGGACAGCATAAACAAACTACTCACCTTTATGATAGTAAAAGTTAAAAAGAATTTTTTTCAAAAATTAAATTACCTTAAAGGTTTTATAAACGCACCATTCTTACCCCAAAAGTCAATCACCTAAAACTGGATGGAACCAACACTTGATCAGTCCAGACCCCAATACTTGATCAGAAAAATGTAATATAATTATAATTGATTCATATTTATACGCTACAATTTGTGTTGAATATGAATATTTTTTTATCTCATCTCTTCTTTAATGTATAAAGATAGATTATTTTTATTCTTTTTTTTCTGTAATATTTATAACATTACTCACAAATACGGGAATGTTCGAGTATTGGTGCCTGATCAAGGCCAAACCTATCGTGATCCTGATGCACTCAACGTTTAAGAAGTTAAAAAAAAAAAAAAAAATTAGACGCGAAATGAGCCCAAAAATGATTTGTTCAGTCACAAGAAGTTAAGGATATTTTCAAAGTTTTTGGAACCTTATAACTTTATGGCATCTTTTCTTAACTTTTTAAAATTTTTAAACCAACATTTTTTCAATGTTTTTAGAATGTTGAGTGCTATTAGAAAAAAACGATTTGCGTTCTCATCTGTACATGTATTTAAGTAATTACACTTTTGTCTTCCTTCCTTGATTATGTATTCATTTGTATCTTTTTTATTGCTCTGTTTTACGTTATTGTCCTAAAATTTGTCTTTTAACTCTTTCCATTAATACTTTTTTCTGATTTTTATTGCTGTTATTCGTTGGGTCCTTGAATATTATCTCTCCATGACTTTCTTTGACTCAGTTACTTGTTTTTTTTTTTTTTGAAACTTATGATTATAACGTGTTATTTAAAGTAGCTAATATTTTTGTTAAGACTTAATTTTCGTATCTCTGTACTTCTACTTTACATCCAAAGCTATTTCCATCTTTTTATATTTACATTCTGTATGTGTTCTTCTTTTTGTTTGCAAGAACTTTTATTGAGATGTCTGAACATTAGATAACACAGAATCTGCAATGTGCAATACGGACTTTTGCGAAAGAGGTGGGTCGTCCCAAATAAGAAGTTCCGTTCTAAAAGTTTCGCTTCCACACAAAATGTCTCCACGCAATGTAAAAACTGTATACAGAGTTATAACACAACCTCACTTTTTCTACAAAGATCAACTATAAACTCTCCACAACTTGGATAGATTCTGTAGATAATTAACAACAGATACAAATATATTCTCCGTTAATAGACTTTATAATGTGAGTACTTAGAAATTACATATACCCAAAAACTTAGTGCAATTTACTCAGCTTGTACGTGTAATCTTTAGACGTTTCCGAGTTTATCATTAACAAAACGTCTTTCAACATACGCATAATATTTCTGAACGGTTGACGCACATATTACGAAATAGTTATATGGCGTTGAAATGATTATTTTTATGCAGTAAGTTTATTTATTGACAAACTATGAATTACTGAATAAAGGATGGACTCTCTTATTGACATTTTTTAACGTAATTTTTGTTTATCTAACTGCAGACAATTTTATTATTGACTACTAATTTTAAGTGCGAAAAATTTGAAAATAATTTTTTTTTCTTATTAACTACAAAGTAAAGAAAGCAAAACGAAAGACTTTAATATGTGTAACTTAGAGCGTGACACTATTTTATACTTTTATTTAAATGAATCTCCACACATATAATTACCGTAAGGACCGTAAATTAGCCCTAGTTGGATGATGCTTATGTGGCAAACGCTATTTTTCCTACAGGCAAATACTTTTCGGCTCTCCAGGCCCTAAGTACTTTTTCGCACAACGGCGGAAGCACAGTATGCCTACGCGTGCAAACCTGCATTTTGCATTTTGTGGCCATTGTTAACAAAAGTTAGGTTTTATTACAGTCATTTAATTATAATATTCTCTAATTATATTGTATAATATTATTTCCAGAATGCAGTAGGAATACTCGTATGTGAAACTGAAAATGACCAACAACAAAATATCAAAGAATTCTGTAAAAAAGATTCTGAAGAAGAGGGTGAAAAACTTGTGAAATTTATTGTTGGTGCAAATGATGAAGCTAAAGAAAATCACTTACATGATGAAACCAAAGAGGTTACAGAAAAAAAAAATAGTAAAAATATACGAATAACTTGCTTCGGCAATAAAATAATTCAGAAAACTCAAAGAACTGGAAAATAAAAGACAAAATACAACAGAAATTGAGAACACGAAAAAAAAATTACTAAAATTACCAAGAGAACAGTTCAAAAAATTTTCATTTAAATTTAAACTATTACTAATGATTATTTATTAATTTATTAAAGTGTAGAGTAGTTTACATATCAAATGCCAATTAAGACTGAACCTTGATAAGTAAGATTTTGTAAATATTATAAACATTTATTTTATTTGAGTAAAATAATAAAAATAGAGGTATTGATAATCACACTAAATGATTAAAAATATAAAAAAATACAAACGTGTCTTATCAATATCATGTATTCATTTAAATTAGTCTTATAACATCTATAATAAAGAATATTGTACTTTTGTTCGGGAAAATAAAATATTGTACCAAGGTCAAAATTTGTTTAAGACGTTTAACTTAGTCTAACTAAGTACTTTAACTAAGTATTTTCTTAAGAATCTTCTTGAGAATTATCTCAAGAGTAAATAAAAACATCATGTTGTCATAGCAATGGGCAATCTTCTGATTGGTGGGTAATATGTCGTTTGGGCAAAATGTTTATGACTTGAAAGTGGAAACAGTTTGTTAGAATTATATAAAAAAGGGTACAAATTTGTTGAATGAATATCTGATTCTGACAAGTTGCTCGGCTACTGCAAAAATATAGTGTTTTTACTCGAACCAGCATTCAGAATTCCTTGTCCTCCTTAATGCAATCCAATTGATAATATTGTTTATTTATTCAACCTAACCATCGAGCAAAAAAGAAACAGAACAGTAAATAAATTATTGAGCATGTATGATATTGATCGACTATGGAAGGAAGTGGCAACTGAAAAAAACATTTAAGGTACGTACAAAATTCTATCATAAGTCTTCTTTTTAATAAGATGTTTCAGTAGTTGTACAAGAGCAATAAATTTCTTTAGAAGCTTGTGATATTCTGCATTACCAATTTTATCATCCCTTGCACTATATACTCCAAGAAATTCTAAATTTTTCATAAGAGCCTGAAAAAAGTAAATAAAATAACAAATAGAATTATTTGGCCGAATAAACTTCACCAACAACAGTATTTTTATATTTAAAAAATGCACCTCAATTTAGAAAATGTTAATATTTTTTACTTGAAAAAGATAAAAAAACATCTAGTTGTTTTAATTTCAAACACATGTCTTAGGGAGATTCGATACATATCATCGTCAATAGTTGTAGGCTATATTATAGTTATTTAGCCATTATATTTATTATAAAAAATAAACATACGTATTTAGGCGATTTCAGCTATGTAACTATTAAGATATTTCAAAAAAATGAGCAACTTAACACAGGCTGTTATAGGAACAATGTTATGATATCTAAAAATAACATACCTTAGTAATAGTTTAAACAATCGAATAAAAATATATTTCGATACCTTGAATACTGCGGATGTATATAATCTTCTGATTTGTATCTCTATCCATACTTATTAAAAATAAAATCATGATTATTTAAATGAAAATAAAAACTTTGGTTAGGTTTATAAGATTGATGCATTCATGCCATAAGAATGGACTGTATCCACTTCATGTAAGTATTGGCACCATCTGGTGTCAGTAATTTTAGGACTTTTGAGAATCAAATACACAATAGATGCCAAATAATAAAAGTTTAATAACGTACAAAGATGTTAAACGTAAAAACTGTAAAAATTACAATAACTGTGATCATCGTGGTGGTCAGTAATACAAAACTTGGAAGCAAAAGGTTACACCAGTATTCATAATGATGAAATCAATACGACTCAGAAGCCAGTAATATAACCTTGTTTGCATAGTGTCAAAGCAGAAAAAACTTAATTAGTTCGTAAAATACGCGAGTATGACTTGAGTGTGTCATTCGCTGTCAGCAAACTATTGAATATAAATTTCGACTTATCTTACTACTTATTATATGGACAGCGTTTGTTGGTATGTTCGCAAAGATCTCAAAAACTACTGAACCAATCGATCCCAAATTTTGACAGAAGTTCAATTAAGTACAACTTCTAATGTGGCACAGGCTATTAAAGTTAACGATAACTTTAGTAGAAATGTTTTTATGCTACTTATAAAAACTAACTGTAAAACAGCTCTGAAAGGGAGCTTTAACTTTCGACCGCTAAAGGGAAAGTGGTTATGTTTTCAATGTTTCTTTTCATTAACTGAGCCGCTCTTGCAATCAATGTTATAGAGTTACTTTCATAATTAAAAGTTCGTTGCAGGCTTCAGAAATGTGTGACACGCTCATCAGTACGTAATCAAAATGAAATGATGACAAAAGTCATGAAATTTTATATCTCATGAAATTTTGAACACTCCTGAGTGTAGGGGTAAATGTACCCATTACCGTACAGTTTTTCACCTACTTTTTTTTGTATATTTTACTACACCATTGTTTACTGTCAAATATTTATTCAAAATGTTTTAAATCGTTGTTTTAGGTTCCTTGCACGTAAGAAAATTTTTTTTTTTACCACACTACCGTACCAAAATAATTGTATTACTAATCAATAATTTAAAAACCGTGCTCCTAATTACTGTACAGCTGCTCAAAAATCGAAGACGCAAGTGTGTGATTCTCAAGTGACAAAGAAAAAAATCAAAGTAAATTACAGTAAAGAAAATGTTTCAAAAGCCTAATATGAGATCAAGCAAGGAGCAGGGACTATCAACACAGTTTCAGCAAAATTTGACATTCCATCAACGACTCTTCAAGACAAAATAAAGAATAAATATACAGACAATAAGCCTAGAGTTTCTACTGTTCTCATTCAACAACAAGAAAATGATTTGGAAGACTGGATTTTTGATGCAGTCAAGAAAGGTTTTCCTATTAATAAGTTTGAGTTGATAGAAACTGTCAAAAATATTTGTGTAAATCTTGGTAAAGAAAATCCATTACTTAATGATACAACTGGCAGAAAATGGTACGAATTATTTATGAAAAGGCATCCAAGAATTGTCACACGAGTGTCTGAGACAGTTACTCAAAATAAGGCTAATATGACTGAAGAAAGTTTAAGAAATTGGTATTCTCTGATAAGGGAGTATTTAAACGAACAAAATCTGTTGAATTTTAAAGAGAATCGAGTATTTAATACTGATGAAACAGGTAAAAGCATGAGAGGCAAACATAAGTAAATTCATTTTACTGGAGGTGCCTTTCTTCATAACAAATTTAATTTATAGCTGTGTCTTTAATTTTCAGGAGTTCCACTGAACCCGCATCCACTTGCTGTGCTAGCACCAAAGAGTTGCAAAAACGTATACAAGATAGTCGGCAATAATAAGAAGGAGAATGTCAGTGTATTAATCACAGCACATACTGCTGGTGAAATAGCTCCACCATTCATTCTTTTTAAAGGGAAATCACTACCAGAAAGTGCTGCACAATTAGCGCCAGATGATTATACTTTTGGATTTAGTAACAATGGGTACATGACAGCTCAAAATTTTTTTGAATGGATAGCAAATGTTTTTGAGCCATAGTTGACTAAGATGAAAAAAAGACCATTATTACGTTTGTTGATGGCCATAAGTCCCACATGACCTTTGAACTCAGTTCATTTTGTTTGTCACATCAAATTGTTCTAATTGCTTTACATCCAAACACAACTAATGGGACCCAACCATTACATGTTGCTTTTTTACGACCATTCAAGGTTTTGTGGAGAAAAGTGCATAAAAATTCTGCTTGGGTTTTTCAAGTTTTGGGATTCGCAAAAATCAATTTGCTTCTGTTCTAAGGGCAACACTTGATCAAATTGACGCACAGTTCATTTTACCTAATGGTTTCAGGAAATGTGGACTTAAACCTTTTAATGTTGAAGCAGTAGATTTCTCCGTAATTTTTCATTTAAAATAGATAAAAATCAGACAGAGGTAAAATACTATGTAAAGTAATAATTGAAAATGATGAGTAAAATAACATGATTTGAAATTTGTCATTAGATACAAAATGTTTATTTTTTTAAATAGTAATTTGGAAAAAGTTAACTTTTAAAAATAGATCAATGAAGTCATAGTTTTTAAAAAATAAATTTTTTTAAGATCATTGTAATCAAAAATATCACAACTAAAAAAATTTTTTTTAGTTTTTAAATAAATTTTCATGGCTGATTTATTGTATCTTACCGTGCATACAATTGATTTTTTCTTTCTCATAATTAAATAATAATTCTATTTAAAATTGTGACTCAAAAGATATATTTCCTTCAGTCCATTACTTAGAACATACTGAGAGAATATTTTTGGCATTTTTTTTAGGGTCAAGACATTACCTTAGAAAATCAATCATCTGTCATTATAGAAATTGGTGACAGTGTAAATGAAAATTTTATATACTCTTTGAGCGGAGAAAAAACAAATTTTGACAACTTAAATGTATCTCTGTCTTGTGAAAATAGGATGATTGTCAATGTAGGTAGTTCACTGACAACGGAAACTTCTATTGAGGTAGTCAATGAAAAAGAGGATTAATCTCAGAGTGCCATTGAAAATGAGTGAGTAACAGTGGAAGACTCCATTAGTTTTGATGAAATTTTATTACTCGAAATTTCAACGATATACCTGATGAAAATCTGGTACAAACTACAATAAACCAAACAAATTTTCAAGATACACACAGTAGTACTATCTGCAGTCCATCAGCTGGACAGAAAAAATGTAAAACTATAGTGCCTCATCCCTTGCTTTATCTGAGTTCTGAAACCTAGTGAGCATCCGATGAATCTTACTCAAATTCAGAATTAAATTGTAATGCTAAAACCTCTTGTATGCTCAGTAATTCTGGTGAAAAAACTCATCAGTTGCTTTCGAAACAAGAAAATAACAGCACCAACCAAGTCACAGTTTTGAGGATATTACAGCTGTTAAATGTAATAGCCAAGTGGATTCTATCAAAGAATTTATTCAATATCCTAGCATAGACTTAATAAAAAAGAGCAGTAATAAGAAAAAAGGAGAAATGTTACTAATATCAACAGGAAAAGAATGGTTAGAGCGAGAAAAAAAAGATTAGAAAACAAACGTCAAAAAAAGGACGATATCGTAAATAGAAAAAAAATTAAACAAGAAAAGCAAGAAGAAATAAAAGTAAAGAAATTGGCAGACGAAAGAATTAAAAAGAAGAAACGGTTGCAAAGAGAACAGCAAAGATTACAAAAAGAAAATGAAAAGTTACGGAAGCAACAAGAGAAATTAAAGTTCATTGAAAGTAGAAAAAAATCCGTTAAGAAAGATTTAATGGAGGAGAGGAAATAGATGGATTTAGAGAAGCAGATCAAAGAACTACAGGAGAAACAAAAAGAATTGAAGCTGAAACAAAATAAAAATCCTTCATCAAAAAATTGTGATTCTAAATTAATTGTATTAATTATTTTTGTCAAGTGATATTTCAAGATATTACAAAATTTTATTGTTTACATTATTTTTTGTATAGTTTAAAGTTTAAACCTTCTTCATATGTTGCGTAAAATAACTTTTTCGTGTTAGTTATTTCCAAGTTTTGTGCTTTGATAGATTTCATTAAAGGCCTTTGATAACGTATTAATGTTGAATATTTTTTATCATTAATAGAGAAACAAAAGCTTAATGGAATAGCTTTTTACTTTAGTAATAATAAATTAATCTGTAAAATAAGAATAAATAAGATCAAATATACACGTAAAAAAAACTAGAATTGAGGTTATACTCGTAGTTGTCATCAAGCTGTATAATTGGTTTTACGGTAATGAGAACACGTACGGTAGATGGGGTGCGGTAATTGGAACAGCTGTACGGTAATTAGGAGCACGATTTTTAAATCATTGATTAGTAATACAATTATTTTGGTATGGTAGTATGGTAAAAAAATTTTCTTACGTGCAAAGAACCCAAAACAAAGATTTAAAATGTTTTAAATCAATATTTGACAGTAAACAATGATGTAGTAAAATATACAAAAAACAGTCGGTGCACAACCGTACGGTAATGGGTACGTTTACCCCTACATGGTATGGAATTGATTGGCGTTCTGATTGTTTCCCACGTGGACTTATGTATGTTTGACTTTTGAGATCAGGTACATCTGAAAACCAATTTATACTACTGTCACATGTTGAAGAAAAGACTAAAAATGTAGTGTTTTTAAATTTTTCAAAATGTTTATAAAATACTTAAATTTAATATGTTAATTAACAGGAATAAAATAAAATGTTTTAAAATTTTATGGATAAGAATTGGGCAAAGCTGCAATAAAATGTGCTATATTATCTTATCTTACTAATATATAAAGCAAAGTCGCTAAAACCGTTGTAATCGCTAACCGCGAAAACTACTGAACCGATTTTGCTGAAATTTTGCACACTGATTCATGATACTTCCTAGATGGTTTTAGTATAGTTTTTATCTTAAAAAATTTAATAACAATAGCAATAAATGAGCTCAAAGTTTTGCAAAAATACGCCAGCTTTTCACTTTAGTTCAGTGAAATCCGCTAGGTGGCGTCGACATAAAATCGAAGCTACCTGCAACATAATTAAATAAGTGTGGTTATAATAGGCCGGAGCGTATCGATAGCTGTATAGTCGAGCTTCGGCAGCTCATCAAGCTGTTCAGACAAAGCTGGTGATAGTCCTGCAGCTGGGTATCCCGGTTACGGACGACACTCTTCTCTAAGGGGGAAGGAACCCAAGTGTCCCTTCACCCAGAATCTCGACAAGTGCGATCAAAGGAAAATAAATTAATTTCAACCGATGCCGTCTCTGCCAGAATACCAGGAGACATATCTAGCCAGAGGCCAGAGCACAATCTGCACCAACTCTTCAGAGTTGTGAGGCAGTCCCACCATCCCACCTGGTGTAGTTAAAGAATTTGTGGCTACAAATGTAAGCAAGGAAGAACAGCTCTGATGGGCACGGGCAGCCACAACGGCTACATTCTTGGTAGTCGCGACGTCGCGTCTCCAACGCGCGCTTACCCACATGTTCCCGTCTAAAGATGAGCAATTGAGCAGTTGGTTATCCGGGGAACGACCCGAGACGAGATATTCTTTGGTCAGCGGCGTACCTCCCTCTGGGAAACCCGGTGACCGACGACTCTATATTACCCTCTCGACTCTAAGCATTCAACCAGGAATCACTGATCCTCTCCAAGGTCTGCGCTGGGCAAACCTATAACAGCTATAAAGGAAAAAAAAACTTGAGCCAACGGGACAGCCTCCACTGGACAAGTATCACTAACCAATCTCCCCATCTAAGATCACCAAAACAACTAAATCTGCAAAATAAAAAAGGTGCTTTAGACACCAACGTCTTTGACGTTATACCGGGAGACGTTGGGAAAGAGCACTACAACTAGCCCCAAAGCTTCGGACTTTGTAATTTTTCTCCCAATCAGTCTGGGTCTTCAACAGTAAGCCAGAGAAGATCACCCTGAGGTATCCAGGCAGTCACAATTGCTGTTAACTGCAGTCAAAAAAGAGTTAACTTAAGAAGCTCACCAGTCTTTTTTAGGGCCATCGGACGTCGAACTACCTTGCCAACAAATGTATTAAAATTAACAAAGTTGACTGAAAATAGCCTTTAGGGGTCATAAAAATCGTAAGCATACCAATAGTCGCAAAAGGGTATATTGGAAAGAAAACCTCAAATGTATCTAATGAATACAATTTGAGGCGTCAAGAAACTGACGCAGAAAATTTATCGAGATTGAAACAGCAGCGTCAAAATCGTCAACTTAAGAGTCCATTACGTGAGAGATCAGCTTTTCATTGTACCCTCACAGCAATCTCTGAAATCTTTAAAGATCCTACTTCAGATTTTTTAAAGAGTAGAAAATGTATTTGTGTTTTTGTGTCAATAAAAATGTTGGGTTTAAGGTCCAGGACTTTGTTGCTCTGGTAATAAAATTGTCAGATATGAGAAAAAACAATTTTTTTTTAATGTAAATTTTTTGGGGGTTTTAAATCTTAACAGCTTTAAAAAATAGCCCTTTTCGTGAATTACACAGAAGAAACCAAATCAACAACTTCTTATAGCCATCGATTATTTTATGGCATAAAGAACGCACAATACTTTTCAGCATAATTATTTTTTTGAATTTGTACACCTTATTATTTGACCAAATAAACTATATGGATTCCGAAAAAATATGTTTTTAATAAGAAGATTTTTGTTCTGAGATGTATCGGGAATATGTGTAAAATTTTCTAACTAAAAATGTTTCACATTACGTGTCAACACACTACAGGCTTTTATTTAGTAAGTCTCGGGCGAAGCCGAGACGGGGGGCTGCTAGTACATTATATAAACATTTGGGATTTACAGAAGTGTTGTAGGAAAATATATTTCAATAAAAATGTGCATTGAGCCAGAAAAAGTCCTAAAATTACTCACTTTATTTTCATCATGGGATTTTTGATCGCTTTCTGTTATCCTTATAACTACTTGCACGAAATGAATTACATTATATCGGTAATGCTGTGAGTTTTCCATGCTCCTGACTCTGTTTCGCCATCTCACTGAAAAGCTGTACCAAATCTCTTAAATGAATTTTGTAATGCAGGTTCTAAATCGCTGATGGCTTAAGTATAGGCATGGGATCTGTATAAGTAGAATTTATAAATTGGCAAACGTTTATTTATAAAGCTAGTGTTTTATTCTCTATTAAAAGAAAAAAATGAAAAATACCTTAAAAAATAAAAAATTATATTATTTTTAATCATTGTGAATATATTTAGCCAATTCTGTTAAAATAAAGTTTTTTCCTTACACCTCCGCCGAAAGTTCGTTCCATCTGACCCGATTTTGAGCTAGAAAAAGCCTCATATCAGTCCTGCCATATGTGCGCAGAACGAAGTGCGCATATATATATATAGTTATATATTCAGCACCAAGAAGCAGCAGTAGTTATACAATACATATATATATATACGGCTAACGGAGTTATAACCTTTATAGTTCATACAACACAGAAAATCATCGGATATTTATTTACATAAATTATTGGATATATATATATATATATGTATATTTTTTTTTTGCACAATTTACATGTATATATAAATTTATTAATTTAATATCAACAGAGTACACAACACAAAATTAAAACTACCAAATTAATGTTTTTTAATCAGTTACTTTCAATCGAATGATTTATTTAGTATATAAATGTAGTATATACATGTCATATTACAAAAATAAACTATGAAATCTTTTATTTAATCGAATTATGCTTATCACAATTATAATAGTTATTGATAATAACCTGATTTATTTTGCACTTACGGATATAAACATTAGGATTTTTAAAATGATCTTTATAGGATCCATGATTCGAATTTAAACGGATTTCTCTTCCTCTCGTTTTGCCAGCACGACCAACCTGCACAAATCCGCGGCCCAATCTGATTCTATATAATATACTACAGTCTAGGCGAGCGTGTATATATAGATATACCTATACACATGTACACTCATCTACGTGCATTTAAGTGGTATTGTTCGAGCGACCGATCGATCAACAATAATACATAATGCACTAAATCTTTGACTGGATCTTTAAACCATCATTTTTAACAAAACTAAAACCGTGGTGACGAATTTTCGGCGGAGGTGTAAGGAAAAAAAGTATACGTACCACGGCCAAAAAGTGGGGCTACATCTGACCGCGCATTACCGGCCTCGCCTTCGGCTTGGCCGATAATATAGCGCGGTCAGTAATAGCCCCACTTTCTGGCCTAGGTACGTAATATACTATTTCTTGCACCATTATTCTGCTGTACTGTAATTGTCATAAACTGATGTATTCCTTATAAGTACGTCATAGTAGTAAACGTTTCATCGCAGTATAAAGTAAACTCAGTTTCAAAGACTTTTTAATAATTACTATCAATTATATAACTTTTGATGTTGTATTTTTCATCACAATATTTGTAATTGAAACTAATGCAGTTCAATCTATCGTGCAGATGCTGTACGTTATTCATTGAGCCCAATGGCCTCGTATTCACACTTAAAGGCAAGCTCATGCGACCTCCGGTGGAAACAACCGGAAGCCTGTGTCGGTGAAAAATTTAAAAATAACACGTGTACTGAGACTTTATTTTGCTGATTACAAATAAATTGGGTCCTTTTTCCGTAAAAATTCCACTGTAAAATCGAACTTTAGTCCATACCTGTAATTTCACACAAAGTTGCGTTTGGCAAGGTCGTGTTGAGTTTCTCCACTATTTTTTGTAGGTCGGGCAATCGCTCGCATATGTAGAGGTGTATACGTGTAGCAGATCTATATGCAGATGTATCTATACATACGATACTGTTGTTTTTATAACAAATGATTTAACGCGTAGGAAGCAAACCGAAACATTTGACTGGTTCGACGGTTGAATGAAAACATGGATATTTTAGTAAGCCTAAGTACAATATTAAAGTACGTAGGTTACGGAGAACGGGCTTATGTTGACGGTGAATTTTTACAGTATCGATAGTATCGTATGTACTTATACATACATCTGTGAATAGATTATAGATCTGCTGTACGTACATACCTCTACATATGCGAGCGAATGTCCGACCTACAAAAAAAAATAGTAGAGTAACTCTAACACGACCTTTTCAAACGCAACTTTGTGTTTAACTAATAAATTTAGACTAAAGCCTGATTTTATAGCAAAGTTTTAACTGGAAAAGGATTTAGTTTATTTGGAATCAGCTAAATAACGTCTTGGTACATGTATTATTTTTAATTTCTCACTAATAAAGGCTTTGGGTTGATTCCACCAGAGGTCGCATGAGCTTACTTTTAGGTACGAATTGGCTTTCACTCTAAAACCATATCCTTTCATTTTGTTGTGATCCAATCAATTACCAACATTTTATTTCCCAAAATGGAAAAATTTATTATTCGAGATGTTAAACGACTATTAGAGCTGGCCTGATAGTTGGACTCAGAACTATTAATTTACTTAAGTATGCATTCAAATTATCGTGGCAACAAGAAATGAGTTTTTTTATACCATCAACCGATTCAACTGATTATGTAGATGAAAAGTTACGCATATACGTAAATAGTAAAAACTTTGCCAGAGCCAGCCACATTTTTTCTTGTGCAATCGAGACACAGTCTTTAAGTGAAGTAATATTAATCTGCTTATGTTGAAAGTCCACTGAGTTATTTAAAAAAACCCTATGGATTGAGTCTAAATAATGAACAATGAGTCAAAAAAACTTTAAAATGATGTTGCACTTTTTGGCTGGATATGGAGGAAAATGTAAACACATTGTTGGTGCTCTTATTTATTTAATTAGGTAATGCCAACAAAATTTTTCATAGATATAAGGTTTTTACCATTAGAACTAAAAAGGCAGTAAAATTTTTTCAACGAAATTTCGTTTATCAAATCTGCTTCCCAAACCTCTCCGTTTACTATAGCCATCTAATCTAATCCAATCTCGTCTAATAGCTTAGCCAAATCAGATAATTTTTGACGTACAACTCAAAAGTGTCAAAAGTAAGCTTCACAAATGAAATGTTACGTACTTAAAAAACAAATTTTTTTTATTCAAAACTATCAAAAAACTTTACACCTAAGGCTTTTAACTAATACAGAGTAAAAAAAATTTAAAAGTCAACGCTTGGGCATAAGAAGCTGTAAAATTGAAATTTTCAAATGCTTCGTATTACAATAATGACTTATTGGCCTGTTTTTTTATCCTTATGGCAATGCAAAAAAATTTTTCAACCTGATCTGCGAAGCGTATTTTAGAAAAATTGGCTCACACTGTTTAAAAAAAGTCCTGACTCAAAATAATGTATCCTTCATTTTTAAACATAGACATCATGGAATATCGCAATAAAATTCTTGTAAATGCCAGGGAGAACCTATTCTACACAGTATTTGCCGCAAGTAACGGATGGCCTGTTAATGGAGTGTTTTTTTGTTTAACCATTTAGTAGACTCTCATCGAAGCTTAGTATACTCTCGGAATGCAGGGATACATAGGGATTTGTTTATTTACAATCGATACAGTAAAAACTTGATAAGTACATGTATTCTTAATAGGCCAGTTAATTCCTTTTACTGCAACAGGCTTCCGGTTAACTCCGCCAGAGGGCGTAAGAGCACGACTTCAGGTCCAAATAGCAAGCAACAGTTTGAAAACAAAATAAACATTGTAAGTATTTGTGTACACAATACTCGGGCCTCGCATCACCAAGGTAGATAGGTATACCGTACAACAGAAAAACAAGCACAAGCTACGGAGACAATATGTGGTGCGAAGAGCCAAAGAGGGAGAGAGAGAGAGAGAGAAACGCTTGGTATATACCTGCCTATACAAGCGAGTATATTTAAAACACAAACCTCGCCCCTCTCCGTTATCCCCTTTAGTGCGTGTATACACAAGCACGAGCCAACACGAAAGCTTTTACACCACTTGTCGGTACACATAATCAAGTATACACCTATTATACTTTGGTACAGAAAGAGAGAGAGGGCCCCACGGGGGAGTACAAGTATCGGCGCGGCAGTAAACAGTAGACGGTCGTAAGCACGAGACAAGGACGCAAAGAAAATTTTCGTTTTCCCACGTACACGTACGCTACATGTAGGGCCATTGATCAGGTTCCGTTTTACTTTCACCCCTACGCCTGTGTTTCGTGAATACCGATTTCGAGGGTAGTAGCTCAGTTCGACTGCTGACGCTCGTCAGTTGACGCCAAGAGATAAGAGTGAGAAATTACGCATGAGTGTTATTACTGATACAGAAGGAATAACTTGCTGACAGATAGAGGACTACGAGAAAACTTGGGTAGGTATGTGCGTTCGCTGGTACGTGGTTTTTTTCGTAAGTGCGGGAAGGTTCTGCCGATCGGCCGTGAACGCGATGCCAAATACAACGGAAACACCGATTTCGTTTGTAACATCGGCAACAAAGTATGTATAGAATTGTGCTTCGGCTCCCAAGCTTGAGTATTACAACGTAACACAAAAAAATCGGTATGAATCGCAATCGCCAAGGATCTTCGTCGGGAAATAAGTAAAAAATCATTCGATCGACAAGATCTTGTCAATGGGCGAGCCAGCAAGTTGGCTTTCGTTGAAACTTGGCAACCAGAGTTGACGCTTTGCCATATCCGTTTGAGCAAACATCATCCAACATCCGTATGTGTGCGTGTATGTGTGTACACTATTGCGTAGAGTTTAAGACGTCGAACCGTTAGTTAATATAGCGTAGCAACTAATAACGAATCGAAGAGACGTAGACTTGCCTTTGGCAATCGCATTTTGGGCTCGTGTAAACACTCTCGCGTGTAGAAATCGCTTTTAGAAAACAATAGCGTACAGCAGTCGCTGCCGAGAACTCTGTTGGCCCGCTGCAGAGACTCTCAGCCGATTTTCGTTCCTTCGATTGTCAAAATTGAAAAAAAAAACGCTCTTCAATTTTCAAGATACTGTACAAGTACCCGAACATAATTTTCCAGGTGACGTGGAGGGTGAGAGAGAGGGTGAAAGACAACCAAAAATCGTCAGCAATGGAAACCTTGGTCCGTGAATCTGAGAGCTTCGAGTGACTGCCAGCAGCCAATTTACGAGGGAAAAGCTCTCGGCTGAGGTAGCCAAGAAGGAGAAGAGCCGAAAAACAATGACACCACGCTCGTGCCGCGGCGAGATAGAGCGCAAGAGGTTCAGGTTCAAGCGAAAGTCGCCCTGATCGCTATATATACTATTGGACACGTTATCTACCTACGTGTGCTCGAGTTTTTCTTTGCCTTCAATTTGGTGAGTTGTGTTTTTTTTTAAGCTTTATTTTTTCCTACGCATACGTTTACACTGCAAATATAAGAAATAAAAAATACTCGAAGCGTATGGTGGAAACTCATATTTTTCCAAATAATTTTACCATATTCCATCAGCTGTAAGGAATCAAATAATCTTTTCTCTCAATCAATAGAGCTGAAAAGGATGTATGATCATAAAACGTACCTATAAGATGAAAAGTACAAATTCTGAAATGAGTTTGGCCTCGTTTTTTTCTTCTTCTGTTTTATACAAAAATTTTCCAAATTTTATAAATAAAAACTATGGTGTTTGTTAGTGCACTGTAATTTAACAAATGTAGTTACAATTTTTCACGTAATTTTTATGTTTGAAAAACACGTTTGTTGCAAGAAAAATCGGCACTGGAAAAGCACCAAAAGTTTTTTCCACTATTTTGTAACTCTTGTCCAAATACTATAGAATTTTCTTTGGAATACAACTACGATAGATTAATTAGAAGTTATTCAAACAACATCTTCTTATAAAGTTATTACATTTCACGTTAAATAGTGTATAGTAACAATGTTTTTATTTCACTAATAATGTTTGACACTCTTTGCACAATCTAAAATATTGTTACTACTTTTATAATAATTCCACTAATATTCCCATATTTTATTATTCAACAAGTATACTACACATAACTTAAAGAGAACAAAGTTTTGTAAATTTATGCTCACATCAACCATGTTAACATTTTTTTTTTTTTTCAATCAATTAAAAGAAAACGCTCTCATGTAAATACTCATTTAATTTTTTTTTAACTACCCAAACCAACCAGTGACACTTTTTACTCAATCACACATCAAAATAAAACGGCTTAAGTTACTTAACAATAAATCTTTTACGGTAATGCTGTCTATATTCTTCGAAAGTTATTTGGGAAAAGATTTGACTAACTTTTCTTACATGTCCACCCGAGTACACCTATACGTTACCTAACAGCTGAAAAGCAATAATTTTAAACCAACATCAATTACCATCGGTATTTACAGGTACCCAATAATATTGTTTTTAGGGCTGCAAAATATTCCTGAGTTTTTTACTTTATGATCCTTCGTTTTGTATAAAAGTCTTGTAAGTCGTTTTTGTACACTATGAATTTTCATACAAAAAATACTTTATATTTCACAAAACTACGTGCTAATTGCCCAAAGTTTAAAACACCAATAACTTTTTTACGTGCACTGTGAGTCCACAAAATTAAAAAAAAAAACATATTTTTAAATCAACAATAACATACGTTTTCCATTTCATCAATGTAATTAATATACGATAGTACTTCCTAAAGGTAAATAAAAAATTTTATGTTTGTCATGAAGGTAATATAGTTGATAATATTCTTATGTTTTACTATTGTTATGGGTGCGATTTTAAAACGTTTCAATAACACATTTAATCTCACTGTATGTATACAACACGAGATATTGATCGACTATCGCTTGATTCCTTAAAAAGCTTGAATTATCTGAATAGTCTATTTCCCAGCGAGATAATACGAGACTTGAAACTCTCGTAGCATCAAAATGCGTGTACGCGGGGATGGAAAATTTCCACGGAATTTGTTTGTTTTGCACCGTCTACTGTACGTTATATGATATTGGCAGTTGAGCCGTAAGTTGGTAAATCCGGACTGCGATAGACGCACTTTATGACTTACCCGGATGACTCAGTAACCTTTGCCGTTGCACAAAGATTTCCAACATCTCCCTCACCCTATGTATGGCTCGTCATAATATATACATGTACCATACCACCTGAAGACTGAGGTGGAAAACAAATTTAGTGGAGTCTAGGAGAACCCATGGTAGCTGTTACTTTATACAGGTACCTGAGAGCTTTGGTGATAACTACTTAACAGCCGATGTTTTGAAATAATTTAATGCAATATAATAGCTTATGAGCAGAAAAAATCTCTACACTGTTAAACTACAATACACGTGATATGGCAGATAGGAAGTAAATCACTGAGAAACAATAATTATATTTTAATAAATAATACGTATGTAATGACATATTGAGTTGATGTCGGCCTTTATAAGTGGCACATGAAATTATGTTTGGATCAACCAAAGGCGCATATATAGTAAATTTAGTATAGACTTTTTTTCAATGCATAACAGTACAGATCTATCTCGTGTCTGGGGTTTCCGTCTGGCTCAGCTGACTCATGATAATCAACAATCACACTCGTAAAAGGAAAAGTACTGCTGTTTATCTTTTCTCTCTCTGATATAACAAGAGCCGTGGTGATTTCGGAAGTAAATACTTCACACGATGATAATACTGCCGATCGAATGTATATAACTTCACTCAAAAATGGGGATCAAACTGGGATTACACTCCTAGTATAAGCTATATACTTAAGCATGTCAAAAGATGTTTTTGTTCATATGGTGCAACTTTAAACTTACTGATGAAAATTTCGATTTAAAAAATATTATTTGAAAACTGTATTACACGGTATGATGAATTTATATCTCGTAAAAAGGTGTTAAAAATTTGAAGTTTTTACATTAGGTAAAAAAGCTCAATTGATACAACTAACTTTTAAATACCATTTTATAACCTTTTCTTTCCTGTTATTTCTTTTAAATGTGTATGGTAGTTTTAATTTAGTCAATGTTCGTCATCCCTTTTTTTTAAGTCACCCTAGCTTTACAATATTGATACTAATAACCCTTATTTTAACTGATTTGTTCTCAAACGTCTTTTTTATTGTTACTTAGTTTTATATTTTTTTCGTGAAAAATGTCGAAAAAATATTTTTTTTTATAAAAGAAGATAACAAGTAAAAACTACAATAACAAACAACCTGTATTTTTTGTGATTTGAACAAATAGTAAGTCATTTAAAACTTTCATTCAATTTGACTGAATTTAGATATTTTTAAAGATCAGTATACGACAGAAGCTAAGCTGATCGAGACCGATAGTACTGTGTCTTAAAACTCCAGCACGTGCTACGATATCAATTACTTAAATTGTGGGTCTGATAGACCAATATTTTTATCTCTGAATGGAATTTTATTTCAAAGTATCGTCTTTCAGGAAATACATATTTCAATAAGCTGATGAGTAACCCGAGTTCGATCAACTTGGGCTCATAATGTTTTCAAATACGTACTGAGCATTATAATTTTTTTTTAATACCATAATATGCATTATCATTCGGATCACTGTAGTTAACCAAATCAATTCCAGCCAAAGATGATTCACATTTTTAAAAAAGACAAGAAAAATAGTATAGGGATATGCAGAAAACATTTAAATATTTGAGTATCCCCTTATGGTAAACTCTGTTGTTTCTTAAAAAATGCAGCATTACTTTTAGTTCGAAGACTTTTTTTTGAGAATCGCATTATAACTTGTTTAAAAGGGAGAGAGAGAAAAAAAATTAGCTTTTTAAAAAGGTGAATTGCATTGAAGAAAGAAATTTTGTCGAACTAAAAAGTATTTAGTTCTGTTTATGTTATTCATTTTAAACATTTGAACGATATCATTTCAACCACATGAGCTGTGCGAAACACTTTACTCTACTTAAAAAGCAAAATCTCCCTAATACAGCTTAATCCACTTTAACTGTCAAGCATCGTTTTCGTTCTTAGCGAATCGCCGGGGATTTAAAAGCTCAAGTTTATCAAGGGATCGGGAAAAAAAATTTCGCAAAGGCCGATCGATTTAACGGTAGACTTGGCGAGATGTTGTTCGAGGAAATTTTTACTCTCACAATTGTCATTACTAATAGAAATCATCGCTATTTTTGTAACTCTCAACTCATCGCACCTTCTATGAAATACGATAAGAGTGTATTTATAGGACTATCTAGTGTTGTAAAACAATTATATCAACGCTCGCGACGATAATATTGACTCGAGTGATGCGTTATTTATTAGGGCTTGATTATCAGACAAGTTGTGGTACATCAATGATTGAAAGTGTGAGAATGAAAATTGTTTGAATAAAATATACTCTCAGAATCATTTGTTTAAAAAACACGCTCTATAACTCTTCAAGAACCTTGAACTTTTCTTAAACGATCGTTTCAGTACCTTGCAAAGATTTTCACTCAAAGTAGCAGTTTTAAATAGGAACTTTAATACAATAATAGTTAGCTACCTTTAAGTCATTAATTTTCAAGTAGTCAATTACCAATGCATAAGTTTAAAATTTTCTAGTTGAAAAATATGTGGAAGAAGGTTCTACTGGGAAAATTGAGTGAGATGCACTTTTTTAATTATTGATAAATAATGATTGTTTGTATGTTTTATAAAAATAAACATTTTTTTACGTTTTAAGGTTAGTTAAAGTACAAAATAAAAATCAGTGTGTACTTACAGAAATTATTTTTTACCCGTAGCATAGTAATACAAACTAAAATTATCTCTAAAATTCAAATAACTTCCCGAAACCTGTTGTTAGACGATTAATTTTTCAGTAAAGGTAAAAATAACAAATAAATAAAATCATGAATCTTTTAGTCTACATTGAAATTTTTTGTAACTCTCGTTCGAGTACAATCAAAACATCAAAACGTGTATTAAGAATTAAAAAAAAAAAAAAAAAAATCCAATGAAAAGAATTGAAAGTCCCAAAGAAAAAATTTATTGATATGAAATCGGAAACAAAGAGGTGCGGGAAAAACAAAACAACGCGTCAGTTGGGACCGACACGCGCGCTCATCGATATTATCTGGCAAACAGAAGCAAAACAAACTCGATGTTTTATCGGTCGTTCCGTGATGTCGGCTCGTGGAGCTTACGTTTAAAAATGAAAAAAAAACATTTCTCCTCACAAAATCGATCGTCATCATTGTCTCACGAATAAATGCGTGTATACGTGACACAGGTGTCAAGTGCGAGCCCGATTTGACCGAATAAAACAACAATGACTAATCGATCGGTTTTATATATTGAAATGGAACTCATGCCATTGGCCAAATTATCGGATTGTTTCGTTTTATTGTGTAATGTTTTTTCAAACGTGATTTCGGCACTACGATAAACTTTGGGGTACAACATTAAATCGAACATGTTGATGTAATAATGGTATTTTATTACACCTGAAATCAGACGAGTTTTTGAACCCTCCCTACTAGCTATAAATATTCTTTTTTTTTTTTTTTTCATTTTATAAACTACTTTCATAACCTTATAAAATCTTTCTTTAAAGTCAAGTAAGTATTAAAAAAAAAAAAAAATTCAGAGTTTAATAATTTGGGCATTAAAATGTGACAGAGAAGAACCACAAAATAATGCAATAAATTTAATCTATATTATTTGAAAATATCCATGACACAGTGTATTAAAATAATTTCAAGGCTTTTTTGATCTCTTCGGTGTGAGGATACAAGCAACATTTTCATTCTCCGTTATTGTTTTACTTCAAGTTGGATTTAATATCTAACTAAATATTTTAAAAAACTCTCACACCATACTGCTACTCAGTTGTTTTAATCATAAAGCAATTTTTTTAAATTGAACTAAGAAACATGTAAGGCTGTTAATTATTTAGTGTAAAATTTATTTTAATTTTTTTCTCCATCTAACTCAGCGACGAGTGCCGCGGGCGTAAATCATACGCAACCGCCACAATCACGGCGCGCAACAAAGTATCGACGAAAGTCTAAAAATATACAGCATCCACAACAAGTGCCGTAAAAATCAAGCGTCTCTTTGGAAATCGGCCAGCACGGGGAAAGCTCCGAGGAGCCGCTCGAGTTGGAACCCCATATTTCGCGCCCATCCGTCATATCTCGGCTCTGTCTCAGTTTTTAAAAGCCAGTGCTTCAAAAAAATAATGATTATGTAAGGCCAACTTGTTTAACGCGTCTCTTCGAGACCCCGTGGATCAATTATTTTTAGCCCAGCGTTATTTTGAGCTCTAATGAGTTCTAATGCCCCGACTTTGCTCGAGTGGTGCTGAGTTTTACATTCCTTCGTTTGAGTCTGACAAAGGTTTCTTATTTGTTTGCCAATCAATCCAGCGCTGTTTTCTCGATATGATAGTGACACATTGTTTTGCACGCAATTTTACGTCTGGGCTGGTGACTTTTTCATGTAAATAATTACTCATCTCTGCATCTGACCGTGTCTGACGCGATTCGGACATTATCTACTTGAACGGACGTTCGTACCACCGCCAGTCGGTGCAAATATGTGAAATAAAATTGATTTCAGTTGTTACTTGAAGATAAGTCTTGGTTATTTAATGGATAAACTGCCAAAATAAAGGATAAATCGGTCATAAATATTTCATGAGATATTTACTTGGTACTTTTTTTCTCAGAGATCAAAAAGTAGGTGCGGTCCACTGCTAAAATTTTTAAAAGCGGCAACATTTAAGAGTTATTCTTTTTTTTTTTTTTTTTTTTTTTTTTTTAAACTGCAAGTACAACAATTTGTTGAAAAACTCTGGTCTTTCAATAGATGTTTTGAGATTTATTTTTGAAAAAATTTCGACCAATCATTTTACTTACTTTGGTTAAAATTTAAAAAAAAATTAGCAAAAATTATAGCTTAAAAGAACTCTTGCTGCAAAAAGAAAAAAAATTTTTGTTTATGCTCCCTTTGAAAAAGTTAAGTTAGGCAAAATTTTTTTTCCAACTGTGTAAGAGAAAAGTTTTTCCAAAGATTTCCAATGATCCATTCATTGAAACTAATACTTGGGAAAAAAAATTTGTTTCAAGCAAAGTTAAAATTCGAGAAAAAAAAAAAATACGAATCCCCCGACTCGGCGCAGTGAGCAAAAATAAACGCGCGCATTAAGTACACTATCAACGGCCTCAACGAGGAAAAGCGAGAGGCGCCGTGAACTGCATCAAAAGAAAAAGACAGACAAACAAAGGCGCAAGGTGTGAATTTAATTTTCGATTACGAGCCGCGGGCGTCGAGGCCGTCTCGATGGAGGTTGGGGCCGTTTGTCACTTCTCCGCGACCGTTTGGCGCTTGTTGTTTCTCTTTCGCTCGTTGATGCCCTCGTGAACTATTGAAACCGAGCACGTGCCTGCGACGAAACGGGAGACAGGGGGACAGGATAACATAAGATTCGAGATGAGTCTACTACTTTTGCTTCTTTAGATGATTTTCTTCTTCTCTTTTTTTTACGATTTAGAGAATCTGATTAAAATACAATACTGTTTTTGGAGGCTCTCCACGGCTATGTATATATATATCATAGAACCGTTTAACTTGCTTTATTCAGAAAAATGTTTAATCTACAAAAATATAGTTATTTACGTAGCAAGTGCGGAAAAGACGATTTTCCGCACAAGTCGTGATTGACTCGCACGAGTAACTGGAGTTGACGCGAACGAGTACCAGGTGAGCACACGAGCTTGGAAAATCATCCCTAACGAGTTGCGTACAAGATTTTTCGCAATAAGTGTGAGAAAAATAGTAAGTATGTTGATGATTCGCAAGGAAGGTTGTGCGGGGTCCAGGGAAAACTTTGAAATACTTAAACAAAAACAATTTCAAAGAATTTTACAACTGTAACAAATTAAAAAATTTTGTTAAAAGACCCCACACCAACACAATGGGGTTGTGGTCCCCAATGAAATGTTCTGAAATTATAATATGATATAGTTTAATGCAATTAACAAAAAAAGTCATTTAAAAGGAATTTCAGTTGAGAGTTGAGACTTACACCAGGTAGGGTTATAATAGTTGTACACACACGGTATCTTAAGGGGGCTCCTACGACTACTGCTGAGGTCAAAGACAAACAAAAAATAAAGTTTTGTTTTTCAATAAAGAAATGTGTCTGAAAATCATTATGATATTTTTAATAATGTATGAAGTAGAAAAAATGATATTTATGTGTGCAGTTTAACTTTGTACAAAAAATTAATTATTGCTTTGACCAGTCTAGTGCATACGAGGGTACACCACCAGACCAGACCACCTGTGTTGGTGTAGTGTAGCAATGTAATATATAAGTATATGGTATATATATGTCGTGAACAAGTACGTCTGCTACCCACGTGACCTCCTGACCTTCCAGGCACTATTTATTTATTTCCATCACAAATATCTCGCTAAAATGGTCCTTTGTCCACAATTTTTAAT
This sequence comes from Copidosoma floridanum, assembly GCF_036245765.1. Classification (NCBI taxonomy): domain Eukaryota; kingdom Metazoa; phylum Arthropoda; class Insecta; order Hymenoptera; family Encyrtidae; genus Copidosoma; species Copidosoma floridanum. The sequence continues at coordinate 40,799,939 of NW_028321881.1, forward strand.
ACAGCATATTACAGAGGAAGACTTCATCTACAAAACGTATATATTCAGTCTGCTGGGACATTTAATTTAGGTTTATTATAAACGAAAACAAATTGTTTTTCACGCTGCCCCATAGGAACACGTGCTAATAGTTACAACTTTGAGCTCGGATTTCTCAAAATTTTGACCCATTCGAAATATAATTTAGACCACCATTAGATTCAGTAGACTTTTATTTACAAGAAATAATATATCTCTGTTTGGGGACTTTCGTGAAGGAGCCCCCTTAATTCGTTCCCCGCAAGATTTCTGGTACGTAGAAAAATTTTTTCATCATACTGCGCCGAAAGTAGGAACTTTCGACCCACTTCGCGAAAGGAAAATCCCTTCTCTCGGCGCAGGATCGATGAAAAACAGAATATGCACCACGTTCGGAGGTTAAAAAATGTATTAGATTTCACGTTAACCACCCTCGGCTGTGCCTCGGGCGTTTATTTACGTGAAATCTAAGACATTCGTAACCTCGCTCACTAGGTGCGTAATACACTATTTTCGGTGTGCAGAAAAACCTTTGCCACACACCTTTTCCACACACTATGAGGAAAGATCGATTTACCATACTGAAAATAGTGCGGAAAACACCTATTTTCCGCTCACTATTGCGAAAAAAACTTTTTCAAAAATGACATATCATTCACAGTATTATTCTTTCTAAAACAATATAAGTATTAATCCGTAAAAGCTCCAGAAGTAACTTTGTATAAATGTATTGAAATTTGATAGTCGTAGTTTATCATTTTGCAAAAAAAACAGCTATTTGTAATGGAAGTTCATAACTCTCTAGAAAACCATTTTTTAATACTAAATATTGAAAGGATAATATTTTCTCATTTTTAAAGACACGTTTTTTACACCTGTTTGAGGCTCAACCCAACTTGCAAAAATCACGTTATATGAAAAAAAACTCCATACTACGACTTTCAGTATCTGCATCTGTACTACAGGTACTTTATAAGTGTGGATCATCGAACAGAAAACCACAGAGAGAGAAAGAGAGAGTAAGAACTGTACATCCAAATGGATGTGGTTTACAATCGCAACGACTCAGCGTATAGCATGTATATTGAGTTCATAAATACATTATTATGCTACGAACAGTAAATCTAATGATGACTGGCTATCTACCAATGTAGTGACTACAGTTTATGTTTTAATAATATATGTGAAATAATAAAATGAATAATAGTAATCTGATATTTGTTATGTACATGGATTGTGTACACGCGTTTATATTGTTTTTTAATTTTTTTCTAAGCACATCTTTCTTTAATTTTACAACTAATCTGTATTTAAAATTATTTAATTTATTATTATTTTTAAAAACTTATCGTTTCCAATACGACTTTTTTTTTATAATCAGCACGATTATCCTACATAAAATTTATAATCATTTGCAATAAATGAGATTGCCATTAGCAGCTCTAAGACTTTTTTTTTGTTTTTTTTTGTTTTTTTGTTTTTTTTTGTTTTTTGTTGAATTTATTTATTATTTGAAAGTAAATGAAATGATTGGTACAAAATATATATTGTAAAAAAAAGAAAAGTTTTTTTTGGGGGTCAACAAAAACTATTATTTAACTGGCTTTTCAGTTTATTTTTTAATTTTTTTCTAAATACATCTTTCTTTAATTTTACAACTAATCTGTATTTAAAATTATTTAATTTATTATTATTTTTAAAAACTTATCGTTTCCAATACAAATTTTTTTTTATAATCAGCACGATTATTCTACATAAAATTTATAATCATTTGCAATAAATGAGATTGCCATTAGCAGCTCTAAGACTTTTTTTTTGTTTTTTTTTGTTTTTTTGTTTTTTTTTGTTTTTTGTTGAATTTATTTATTATTTGAAAGTAAATGAAATGATTGGTACAAAATATATATTGTAAAAAAAAGAAAAGTTTTTTTTGGGGGTCAACAAAAACTATTATTTAACTGGCTTTTCAGTTTATTTTTTAATTTTTTTCTAAATACATCTTTCTTTAATTTTACAACTAATCTGTATTTAAAATTATTTAATTTATTATTATTTTTAAAAACTTATCGTTTCCAATACAAATTTTTTTTTATAATCAGCACGATTATTCTACATAAAATTTATAATCATTTGCAATAAATGAGATTGCCATTAGCAGCTTTAAGACTTTTTTTTTGTTTTTTTTTGTTTTTGTTGAATTTATTTATTATTTGAAAGTAAATGAAATGATTGGTACAAAATATATATTGTAAAAAAAAGAAAAGTTTTTTTTAGGGGTCAACAAAAACTATTATTTAACTGGCTTTTCAGTTTATTTTTGTGTTGATTAAAAAACGTCAGAATAAACAATTTTTTATTCTTTTCAAAAAATGTATCTACTTTTTTTGAAAACTATTAAATATTCTCACAGAAATTTAAAAATTAGTCACTCATAAATTTCTGCTTTCAAAGCATTATTCAACTTAATATAAATTTTGTTTACACGGTTTCAAGCAACAAAAAAATTACAAATAAAAAAAATCAGAACGTAATCCTTTAACACCACATCAACGTAATATACTTGATCATGATCCTTGCTATATACATATGAGGAAATCCACAAAAAATATTCCCTTTTTGTTACCCATTTTTATAAAAAAAAATTTCTTGAGTATAAATTATGTGATAGCTATATACATAATTTTAACTTGTAAATCGTGGGAAAAGGGTATAACCCTCACTAAACCTTATGTTCAAAATTTTTCCCTTATAGTACATGGCATTACGAGTAAAATGAGCCCTTTCTTGAAGGTGTGCCTCAAAAAATTTTTTATTTAATAAAATGGGGGGCAAAAATGAGACATTGTTCGTGGATTTCCTCATATACATATGTTACCTTTGTTTTTAAAGTTTCATTAAGTATGATATCTTAAAAATAGTACTTTATAGGCGTATCAAAATTTTATCTAAATTTTTTGTATCTTAGTCTAGAATGGTACAATAATTCTTGAAGATTACTTGTATGAAACAAGTTACTTAATGGGGATCCCATGCAAATGTATTTTTGAAATGATAATAGTTTTTATTATATCCTGAGTCCAGCTAAGTCAAAAGTATTGTGCATAAAAGATACCTTAAAAAGTATAGATAGTTGGAAATCTTCGATCACTGACTCGACAAATCACCGAAAAAGAAACAGGGAAATACCCATGAAAAACATTTCGATCGATTAATCATCGTCGTCAGCTGTTTTGAATGTTCTGATTTCGAGTGCAATTTAGTAGGGAATCCTTGTCACTGTGTGTTATCGCCATCTTCGTCGCGTCAGTGATGATATGATAACAGGCTTGGTCCGATAAAGAAAGACGGATTTATGCGTTGCGTCCAAGGCTACTGGAACTTAAGAATCAGCATACAATATTTAGGTAGGGATTCTTTTCCTTTTTTTTTTAATTTTTTTTTTTATTTTGATGCTGAGAAAAATATTGTTTCATGTTTAGAAAAAACTGTCGATACTGAAATATTAACGTAAGTTGTCAAATCCATCCCCTACAAACTTTGCTCATAAATCTGATTCACTGATTTATCACTACTTTGTTTTTTTCATGCAGACGGTACGACGTTAACACATACAAAAATATGAAATAGCTACCATGTATATGTGTATTTATTTTTTCATAAAATCTGCTAAAAATTATAAGTAGCAAGATAAAAAAAGCTTATTCGCTATAAATATTTAACTTTTGAAGATCGGCAAAGCCCCGCTTTTCTCGTCTCTCTGACAGTGCGATTTGCTTATCGGAGTTGTCGTCGCACAAAAGGAATGATGAAAAACATTAAAATCAAAGTGTCACCTCATTCGAAATAATCATGAGGTACAACGTTCAACGTCTTGTCTACTCTTCCATCTATTGCACGTATTTTTCAAACAGTAACATTTAGCTGAATGGAAGAAGTCATTTCTAGAAATATTTTAACTTATTTTAAACACGTTTTACTTAAAAAAATTATTTCGATGAATGTATTATTCAAAACAATTTTTGTGAGAAACGTATGGTCTCATATTTATACACCCTACGTTCTTCAATATTGTTTTGAACAAAAGACTGAGAAATTAAATTTGCAAGTAATATATGCAGATGCTGCAATGATTCAGCCAACGATGACCAAGTATATTGTTTGTGACGATACGTGCTTGATTTTTACAGTTTTTTTGCAGACAACTAAATTTCGATGCATCGAGTTACCGATCTTTTGGCGATCGACAATAAACGTTTTGTTAATTTTTCAACGTCATTTGTTACTATCGCAACTAAATATTAAATAAATCATTGATCCTACTTCATTTCGTAATTGAATTGATTGATTTATTGAGATATAATAAAACGTGCTGACCAATCGATCGTAAAAATGAAATTTTCAATCGAGCTCTCGAGACAATGAAAGACGCGAATGACACACAGTTATCGAACAAAAGTGGCACCTCTCGAGCAAAAATCGTCATGCAGTTTTTCATCAATAAAGTGGCGTAATCAAACTTTTTTCTTCAAAGGAATAAAAAAAAAAAAAAAAAACGAGAAGAGTCAAAGCTTGAGTCGGTTTCGTCAGTGGCTGTGCAGGTGCTCGCTCGGATTACCGATGTGTTTGAACGAATTGTTGTTTATCGCTAAGGCTTTACGAGGCACTAGCGTGTGGTAAATTACATCGCGCATTTTGCGTAATTCGCGAATCAATGAAAATCCTTTCTTGTTACGCCAAAGAGTGCAAGAGGCGTTGATGCCACTGTAATTTTTCAAATGTAACAAAAGGAGCGTTGTTTACCGGCTGTTTTTTTTCTTCGCGTCCAACAAATAACGGATTAACAAAGAAGCGACGAAAAATCACGGTAGCGATATCAGCGAGAAATATGGCTCAAGTCGAATTTACGATGCTGGATGCGGGTTGGTTACAGGTACTCCACAGGTGACATGCAAATGCCTTCGTAAATGAGGAAAGTGCCGTTTTGCGCGTGAAAACGCGAGCTTACTGTTTTGAAGAATAAATGCGTTTTTGGAGATCGATGCGATTTTTTTTTCATTCTAATACGATCTCATGCATTTTTATTTTTAGGTTGAATTTTGTTGTAAGTAATGGAGCACTTGATTATTGCACTATGCAAATAAAGAAAGAATAGTTGCTTTTGCTTTCTTGTAGGAAAAAATATTTCCATTCCTTATGATAAAAATTGCTATTGGTGATTTTCTCGATCACCAAAAAAAAAATCATTTATTACCAATAAACAGATACTGATTTTGTAATACGAAAATTCTAATAGGCAACTATTTTATTATTTTCGCTATCCCTTAAATAGTTACAAAATATACCATCATTTAAAAGTTTTTACTAGCAAAACACTTAAAAACTATTAGCTGCAAAGATATCATAGAGTGAGCTTCAATAACGTTTATTTTTATTTCCAAGTCTGTGCAAATAATAAATTTGTCAAACTCAACCTACATTCGTGTTATTAGCGTCTGTCACATTGTTTGTCTGATTTTTCGTCTAGATAAAGAACAAATCAACGTGTTATTTTTATCGTAAAGTTTAATATGAGCTATTTTTAAAAATTTTCTGATATTTACGATAACAATTTTGCAAACGTTGTTTATCACTATCGTCCGCCAATTTTTTTTTTTTTTTTTTTTTTTTTTTCTATCTGTCATAAGTTACGGTCAAACTAGCACTTGCCAAAAGTAAATACATTTTTCTTTGATGATTTCTATTAGTTTGTAATTTCTACTATAAGGTGCACACAAAAATATGTATGCTTTTATTTTAGCGGTGTAAAAGAAAAAGCTATTAAGACTACTTTTCAGAATATATTTGACAATATTCTCTCATCTGCTCCTATTGCTTATTTTTTATAACTGGTCTCAAAAATGAGAGACGAAACATAGAAGTTTTGATCATGAAGATTGTTTTGAACTGCATTATTTATTCATAAGAAACTATGACAGAAGCTCAAAAACTTAATGCTACAAAAATTCATTTGGACCTTTGAAAAATGCTGACTATTTAAATTTAACTATTTTTCCATACTCTAGTTGCGTACTATAATGGTATATTTATATAATAAAATTGTATGGTTTTGCCACATGATGGCTCTGTCGGTAGCGTGTCTGCCTACAGATCTTGATGGCCGGGGTTCAAATCCCACTCTGGACAAAAATTTCATCATTGAATGAGGTTTTTTTCTGGATGGGAGTTGTACTTCAATAAACCTACCGATCCATCTACCGTTTCCTCCTACTGTTATTAAACCCAACGTATGGCTAAATACACTTTACAGTGTCAAAATAGCCATGTCTGAGCCCTTAAGGGGCGATGATGAATATAAAAAAAAAAAAAAAAAAAAAATTGTATGGTTGCACAATTAAGTGAAAATTAATTTATAAATAATTATTCAGGAAATTGTTTAGTAACAACAATGTATTATCAATGCACTTAGAATTCAGTTTTTTCCAATAAACTCGTTTGATGTATATTTTTCCATAAATTGAAATTAGAAACAAAAACAGCATTTTTGTTAAAGTAGCCGTGCTTAGATTTATATCTTTACCCCTTCAAGGTTGTGATGAAATGGCTAAATGATAAATTTCATACGAAATGAACACTTTCTGATAGCTTAATTGATCAATAGATTGTATTTTCATTTTATTATCACTAAGAATTATAAGACTTTGTCTATCTCGTCCTTGAGGTGTTCAATCATCACTCAGTTTAATTTTATTGTATTCAATTCGATGTATTGAGTCAAGTTTGTTTAAATGCGTTACGAAAACAGCATGGCTTGAATCTCCTAAATTTTTTACGCCAGACAACACACACAGGAGTGTTTACCGTCTAGTCCATGGCATTTTATGATGAAAACACGTCATTTTATGACTGTAAAATGTGCTCAAACAGCCATAAATTCTACTTCAATTTTTTTTATAGGTGTAATTCTCTTAGACATTTAAATCCTTCAAATCTCTTGTAGCCGCTCCACGAATGCCACCTAATCGACGAAAGATAAAAGATGGCACACGATTCCTAGTCGCAATCATCGAAGGTGTGTTATCCGATGAAATCCGACTATTTTTTTTTCTCTTGTCGGTACCTCCAACATGTTATGTCGAATTCCAGTGACTTGCACTAGTAAAAAGTAAATATTTTGCCACCTCGTCACCAAATTTTTCAGGGCATACAATGTCTTCGTGACGAAACGATCCGAGGCACGTTTGTTTAATTAACGATAATGGATCTATGGTATCGAAAAAAATACAGCCTCATCTAATGAAATACTGATCACTTTGGACTGTAGGTTCATATGAACGGAGAAAATGCTTGACAAAACAAACTTTTTTTTTCCCACTCCCCACTTCTGTTTGAAACAAACAGTTTGAGGCTTCAAGATAAATCGGTACTCAAGCACGACAATGTGACACGACACTGGTGTGATAAGTGTATTGTTCCTATTTGAAATGTTATTATTTCAATATTAAACGTTTGATACGGATGTGATAATTTTAATTTTCTTTTATTCAAACACTTATCAACTTCCTTTTTCAATTTTTCATTCTACTTTGTTCTCGGTATTTATATAAAATAATGACAAGATTAGTGTCCCCTTTTTTTACCTCTTACTAACTCAATTTACGTTCAAGGACTTTTACAATGCACCTTAACTCACCAGTTGTAAAATTACGTTGAGGCAAATGCGTCTTCAATTATTAAATACCCCATTCTCTTTGCCGTATACAGTGTAGTTTTCCTTATCGCAACATAACGCTATATATAAATATAGCTACAACTCGTAAAAACTCGTAAAAAAATTTCATCAATTCATCAATGGGTACTTGAAAATCATAAAAAGAAGTATAAATACGTGATGCAATAATTGTGCTGAAATAATTGCTTTATTACTACCCATAATGAGAGTACTTACCGAAAATTTTTAGCAAAAAAATTCATTGTTTAATTATGAACTTGATTTTAAAAAAAATTTATTAAAGTACTGATATTTTAGAATGCATTTGTAACAATACACAGAATCTTTTGTTCAGAACAGTCGACAATTCATCGTCAGTCTTTATCACACTGGAAAATTAGTGCATTTTATTTGAAAAGAGACAAATGTAGAAATAAAAACGCAGAAAATTTTTTAAAAATCATTCATGTAAATGATACTCTACACTCCTAAGTAAAAATTTGTATTCCTAAGAAGCCTCTCACCAACTTTCTAGTACGAAAATATTTTTTGGAGTAGCCGCAAGAAAAAAAGAATTTCAGAATAAACACTTTCTGCATACAATTTTAGCTCAAAGTGCTAGAAAATCCGAAAAATAATAGACATCGTGTTGTTGCTACCTTCACCCAAAACTGAAGCTCCCTGATGGGCAACACGTCAGAGCACCACGTGAAAAAAGAAAAAAAAAAAAAGAAGCCAAGCACTTAAAAATAAATCGCAGGTGGAGTGCGACACTCGACGCTATCGAAGATTACCGATACGAATAATCGAGCGACCACACGTACCATCGATTCATCCCGCGTACACGCACCGGAGAGGCCATCCCTCATCCTCGTCATCCAACCACGGGAACATGACGAAAGCGACATGTCGTCACCACCATTAATCGCGTCTTCTTTCTCATTTTCTTATCAAAGTGACGACGACGGCGATGCGTGAGTTTTGCGCAATCGCGCGAATAATCAAAAGGTCTGGATGTGTGCCCAGCCCCGCAAGGTCGGCCGGAGGCCTTGTCGCGCTCGTCTCTTTGGTGATTCTTAATCGAGGCGCGGCCTCCACCGTTATCGAATGGCTTTTTTGTTTGGGTCACACGGAATGACGGGAAGAAGAGAAAAAAAGATTCTCGTTCCGGTTAACGCGGTTAGCAGGGGAAAATTGGGACCTCGTGTCGGGCTGTGTCAATGCTCGGTAAGCGGGTGCTAACGAGCGGAGCAAAGGTTGACTCAGGTGTTTGGATGGGCCGGCAGGCGTTTAAATTTTTCCCGGGTACTCGGAACTTGCCGGATTCTCGTGAGTGGCGCGCGATCGAGAGTGCCAAGGGTTGGGAAAAATTTTCGTGATTGGTGATGGTCAAGCAAGAACTGCGGTATTTTTTCGATTTTACTGATTTGGGTACGAAGGGCGGAAAGTGCCTCTCAATAACGTCAAGTTTTGTAAAAGCGGAATTTATTTGTTGATTGTTTCACGTACAATAATTCAATCGAATAATTTTAAAATATGGTTCGATCGAATTTTTATGTTAAAGATTCTTGTCAGGTACGTTTGGAAGATTTATTTAAATACCGTTGGTTGAAAAGTGTTTTTACATTCATACTGGTTAAATAGAAATTAACAAATTAACGTTCAAGTTTTAATAAAATATAAAACTAAGCCCTACGTACCCAAGTACTGCATTTAAATGCTTGCAATAAATAAGCTACTAAATGACTTTGTATCTAATTTCAAATTTATAAACATTTGATATTCTCAGAGTATTGCAGACCATACTGTCACAGCACTGAACACTTTGTTTACGTTTCCCTCGTTAAAAATCTACCGATTAATACCACAGTCATTCATGAAAACAGTGATTTTCTCACAAAATCGTCAAAGCACTATGTATTTAGATGTTTCATACAGCAGATGTTGAAACTTTGGAAATCCTCGAAACGTTTAACTTTGAATTTTTGTGTTTTAACAAGGCAAGATTTAATGGGCGATTTATTCTAAAATGCTTGGGTTTTTTTACCACTACAAATTTTTATCACATTTATTTTGAAAACCGATGACGATACAAGAAACATTAACAAACGTGTGAATAGATACCATAATTTCAAAACGATTTACTATCCTATCAGTGTATCCACACAATAATGCTGTTGTTTAGAACTTTTTAAAACTTTTTGAGATTTTTCAATGTTTTCAGTTCTTGTGGTAATGTAAAAGTTTTTTTTTTAATTTATTATTTAAGAATATTTAATACTACAGTAAAGCGTATAGCTAAGACTTCTCTAAAAGGCTAAAAATAAAAAAAACAAGTAATAACAATTTAAGAGCCAGCAAGTCAGTGCTCATGACATGTCGATCAAATCTCCTTTCCATCGCCATGTAGTTCTCGCGCGTTCACATTGACTATGAGATAAGCGACGGAGTAACTCAGAGAGCACGTGACTTCAGTCAATTGTCCCCGGGCACAGCTGCTGTATATATATACTTCGAGCTGATCAAGAGTCCACATACGCGTGCGAGTTACGTATCTGTAAATCCTCGCTCGTTCGAAAGATAAGTCGTGGAAAATTTATCGTCGATGTGTGTGTGTGTGTGTGGGTATGTTTTATGTACCAAGTATCGGGTGTCTGCCGACACTTTGCTTTTCCTAATAATTACCGGCAAGGGCTCGTGTTCGTCTTCGTTATTGTTGTTGTTATTTGATTGCATTTGTCGGCAACTTGTTGGCTTTCATTCGCTTGCCAATCCTTTTCTTTCACATCAAATGAACGATTGAAAACCAATGCAGATCTGTTCAAAAATACCTTTTATTTTACATAATACAGTTACGATAGCTTCTTAAAATGGTGTTAGCAAACATGACAATATTTTCCCACCACAACGTATTTGTTTTTGGTTGGATGTTTGAAAAAGTATAAATTTATAAAAAAAAAAAAAAAAAAAATTAGATAAATTATGGCAGAATTCCAGCCACTGAAATGAATAAATGAATTGCTATTTTAGCATATAATCCTATAAGTTAATTTACTCGAAAATAAATTGCAGACCAAGTTGTTTTTTCTTTAATGGCTTGTATTGTTTTATTTACCCAAAAATTTTTTGAGTGAAAAGGTAGCATTAGGAATATTCATTACAATTAATCTGAGTTTCATTTTATTAAAGTAAAAACAACACGTAGCGAATTTGCTATAATATTTGAAACACCGGTTTATCGTCATTTCGATGATATTTACTTTCGATCAGTACTTAAAACAATCAATAAGGCATGTATTTCAGTAATTATTTTTTTTAATTTCAAATAAACGTAAGGATGACAATTTACAGTGTTATAATTTATTAAGTAAAAAAATTTTTAGAGCTGGTTAATTAAAATTTCTGGACATAGTGATAATGATGTCTAATCATATAAAGTACATAATTTTTTTTTTTTTTATTAATTCAGTTTAAAAATAAAATCAACCTTTTATTTTCTTCCTTTTATGATTTAGTTGTATAAGGTATCCTTAAGCAATAAAAAAGTTTTACTAAAATGGATGTTTTCTCTAAGTTGACGTTGAATTGTATAGAGAAACAAACTAGATTAAAATAAAATAAAAGTTTATCCAAAAATAAGAATCAGATTTTGGTAATCATAAAATTTAACCACATTTTAAATATTAAAAAAGCTTCATCGGAAGTAAAAAAAGTAATAACAGCTAATTAAAAGTTTGATGAAATTGAATTTGTATTGTAATAATTATTTCGTAAAAAATGTATTTGTCAATGCTTAAATAGTCAAAAAAAAAAACTACAAATCATTTTTTTTAATATTTTTTTTTTTTAAATTAAGTAATCAATTAATTATTACACAGATTCTTTTTTAGTATTTTTGTATTTTAATAAGGTAGGAATGTCTATATCGTAGGAAGCCTTTAATACAAAATTGATACGTATAAAATCGAAATAAATCAGTATAATAAATTTAATATGTACTGATTTACGAAACATTTTTTAGAAAATTAAAAAAATGTTTAGTTTGCTTTCATAAAAATTTTTATTTTTAATAGTATAATCTTTTACTTAGTTAATGCTGACTTATTTAGTCAAAAACTATTTATGTAACACAAAAATTCTTTTTTTAAAAAATTTTAGTTGATACATACTTCATAAGACTAACACCGACACTTAAATTTTCTAATTACTAATTGAGAACAAAAAAAGATTTCTAAAAAATTTAAAAAACACTTAAATTATTGTGGCAAAGATGTAATAAATGTATGGTTAAAAATGTGTCTTAAAAATCTCAATTTTGTTAACTTTTTTAAAACAATGTGTTTTATTTACTCTTATGAAAATGTACAGGAAAAGTGGGAATGATTTTTTTCTTATTTTCACTAGTTTTTTTTCTTACTGTTAGTTTCGAAAAGTAAAATAAATTATTCGTTGTCCTTGAATACAGAGCCCTTGAACTTACACTGTGAAAAAGTCATCAAGTTTCCATTAATAGTTACATATTTCATTAATGACTGAAATAACTTCCGTAAAACAAATATACAATTTTTATAAGCACATTTTCAGTCTTGTTTCATCACTGTCCAACGTACGTGCATAACAACTGATACTAATATCTGTTTTCTTCTGAAGTCCCCAAAACTCGTGTTTATGTCCCAACATTGTAATGTTGACATCATGAGTAGCGGAAATATGCTCATTCATTGTTTTCCATCATGTATTATAGAGATAGTACACTTCCAGGAATGTATTTTATTGTTTGGAGACAGCGTTTAATTATTCATCATGCTTTGATGAGCCGTTTGTCTTACAAAGTATCAAATTTTTTTAATCAACCATCGATTCGTCGTTTTCATACTTGGAAAAAAAAAATTACTTAATCAAGCTTAATTCCTATCTAACACGCAGCGGCTACAAGTAATGCAACCAAGTACGGGAACGGAAAAAAGGCGCCTCGTGAGTTTCTTGAATGAAATAATTCCACGGGAAGCAAAAGTTGACGCGGGCGCGCTCGATAATTGGACTTCCGAAAAACGCGGCAAACAAGCGCTAATCGTTTTTTCTCCTGTACCACCGGGAGCCGGAAATCGAGCATACGGATCGACTTTTCCGAAGTTGCGTACGAGGACAAACGGAAAAACACGCCCAACCGAGGGTACAAAAAAAAAAAAAAAAAAAAAAAAAAAAAAAAAAAAAAAAAAAAAAAAGGAAAGTAATGTTAAATCCCAGACAAACGGCGATGAATCACCGAGGACATTGGTCTGTGCTTCGCAAAACAAACCAATGAGGGAGAAAGAAGTGAGTGGTCACAAGCGGCTCCTTAGTCAATTGGACGGTAACACCAGTATCGGAAGACGGAAAGTCCCAAAGGAGCGTCGTTCCAAGTCCACGCGGTAGTTTTATTTACGAGCATTTACACGCGTGCATCACCCGTGGATGACACGCGAAAAAGAGCGAGCGAACATCGCCTTGATCTACTTTTGTGTGTGTGGGTGCACGTTTCGTTTTTGACGGCTCTCTCTCTCTCTCTCTCTTTCTTTTTTTATTTTACTCCTCACTTTGCATAATTTATGAAACAGACGAGCTGATTCTTTTTCTCCCGTCGATTCGCCAGTGCAATAAATTGCGTCACGGCAGCTACTACCTGTGCTCGGCGCAACAATAAAATTTTATTGCCCTATTTGCGCTGGAGCGAAAAATGTCGGTTCTCCGCCCGATCGCGCAAATTAAGTACTCCGGCACGTGCACTTCAGTTTCATTTTATCTTTGTTTGCCCGGAGTCATTATTCGCGACAATCAACTCGAGAGATAACTTTTTCCCAGATACTTTTCGATGAACGCGATTCTCCGACCGCGAGCATTACTAAAAAGTCAAGTTTATCCAAGTTTACTCTCTCGATTTGAAACAATGGAAAAAAATAAATGAATAAAAATAATACCATTTATCAATAATTAATGAATACATAATCTCTTTCATAGTGTTGGTATTCCATCAGAAACGTAACTGTGAATACTTTTTCATACCAATTGATAACTAAGGGAAAGATCAATTATTCTAGCAATTCTAATGCCAAATGTTAATCTATTAAAAACTCAAAGATATTATCACATGATTTTAGAATATTTTATTTTAATCGGAATGGAATGTGAACCTCTTGAAAGGTCAAAACAGTTTCCTAACTTACAATTGGTTTTAAGTAACAGGCAAGTACGCACCTAATGAATAATGTTGTGATAAAAAAATAATCAATTTAAGATCAGTAAAAGTTTTATTATTTCTACGATGGTAAAAAAATAATGCCACAGGTAATGTTTGTTACTAAAAAAATACATGTACCTGCGCTTTTCTTCATCGAATGCTGAAATGTAAAATATTATTAGATGATGATTAAAAAATCATTTTTGGTACTACCAGAAAACTTAGCATTACAAACAATATTACGACACTGAGAGAAAAAAATAATAATAATTACAGAGAAATTCCAGCAAAAATTACTGCTCTACGTAGTAAATCGGATGCAAGCTGACAAAAAATAAAAAAAATTTTTTTCAACATTAAAGATTATTGTTTGAATAGTGAACATTGTATTCTGAATAATTAGATTCATGGTGAAAACAGTAAAAATTACTATGCTGGAACAGTAAACCTTAAAAAGATCGATTAATTAATTTTACTTTTCTGCATAGAAGTTTTTACTGTTCTAACCATAATTTTCACTATTAAAAATAATAACTTTTCCTTTTCTTGCCAGCTTGCATCTGATTTACTGTGCGGAATGGTTATTTTTTTGCTGGAATCTTGGCTGGAATTTCTCTATAATTTTTATTATTTATTTCTCTCAGTGAACAATGAGGGGTAACATAGTGTATTCGCATTGTACTTAACAAAATAATGAGCAAACCCTAAAAAACATGTGATAATCCATGCAAGATCGTATGGCATTATTGTTCACCAAGATTTCATTAATTATATTTGAAGTAAAATTTTCGAGCGATTTGAGAAAAAAGAATACCAAAAGTGTAGAGTCCGAAAACCCAGCACTCGGCAAGACAAGGCCATCGCAAGAGCAAAGTCGAAGAGGAAGAAGTTCAAAGCCAAGGCCCGACCGAGTTACCGGCCGGCCACTTGTTGCACAATCGCCGGCCTCCTTCCTCCCGCTCGCCCAAGCCCGCAAAAGGAGCTCGCGTTTCCCCCGGAAGCCCAAGATGCTAATCAGCTGGCGCGATTATTCGAAAGGCGCATCCTCTCCACTCGCGACTCGCTACCGATTTATTTTTTCCTCTCTTCCTTTTGGAGCGATATCGGCGATTTGACGTCTCAATTGGCGCGAAACAAATATGTTTTCGCACCTGAAACAACACCGGGGTTTCGCCTTTTTTCGGCAAACACGGCGCGCGAGCGTGTTATCTCTCAATACGCGGTACAACGAACATTGGAAGAATTGAAAAAAAAAAAAAAAAAAAAAAAAAAAAAGACAGAAGCCACCGCGACGAGCTCGTTGATTGCCGGCCGGAGGAAACAATGGAGGCAATAAAAGCCAATCGTATGAGAGGAGCTTTTCCACGCGCGCGCGGCGAAAATCAAAGGGAGGAAAAAAATTAAGGATTGCGCGGAAAAGCCGGTTTGGCGAGGAATCATCTGGATTTTTTTCGGAGTAACAAGAATGCCGGTCTTTATCGGCGACCGATTTTCGAGATGTCGGGGGATCCGTGCGGAGCGACGATGAAAAATTCAGCGCGTCACGCGCACCTTGAAAAATTGGCTCGGGACTGCGTGTGCTCACGTGGCTAAAGGCATTGCCTCTGCGTAAAAGACACTGAACGAAAGAGCATGAGATTTTTTTTTTTTTTTTTTTTGTCTTTCTATGTCAAGGTCCTTACTCTGCGGCCTTTGCGATTTTTTTACAACGTTTCGTTGGGTTTGGAGATTTTTTTTTTTGCATTCTGAGACTGTGTTTTTTTTTTTTTTTTTTTGGTAATTGAGACGTCAAGCGATCGCGAGGCAGCAGCGCGTGTTTTTGTGTACTCGCCGTGACTGGAAAAACGGGGATGTGTTATTAGAGCAAACTTCAATTGTGAGATAAGGATATGAAATTCGAAAGGCTTGTTGGTCGCGATTTTATGTTTTCCTTTGACGGGCTCTCGCGCATTTTTATCGGTGTTTGTGTACTGCCGTACACGCTCTATTTAAATTGATTAAGCGACATTGTTCAACAATGAGACCACGTTTTCGTCGGCGCTATTATTTTTTAACATCTGTCGTGAATCGTTATTCTTTTATTTCATGATAAATAGATCGAACGCGTCTTATCTTGCACAATTATGGTTGAATCGTTTAATCAAATAGAAATCACTGATGACAGTACTGCATGCCTATTTTTAGAGAGCCATTGTCTGGCTACGCACCTATTAGCTACAAAGTTATACCTATCTTTTTTTTTATCTGGACTGAGACAAAAAAGTTTTTTTGTAACAAAAGTGTTTATCGATAAATAAAAACTCTTTAATAACACCAATTTTACGCATATTAGTTATTGTCTTAGCAAACCACATCACATTTTCAGTAAACCTTAGGATTGTTTTACACGAAATGTCATTCATGAAGTAGAACATTCAACAATATGTGTTGAAATTTTTACAACTTTTGTTCCCTGACAACATTTTCACATTAATGAAATTTGAACAAATATTGCTGATTGTGGCACAAGAAATGTGGAAAAAAAAAATAAAACATTTCACCGGCATTGTTTGTTAACTAGCGAGAGGAATGTTTTGTGTAGAACGACGTAAGGGCAACCCTTGGGTTCCCTGGAAACATGGTGTGCAAAAAAGTGATAGTTAGTCACTAAACGACAAATTTCGACATGATGCAATAAGGTTCTGGCATTTTGTAATAATTCGCTCAAAAACCGTGTACATATGTATGAATGGGCTCGTGAAAGTAAATTCGCGTAACCCCAACATGGCGACGTAAGCACCCAACCGTATCATCGGATGGTATACTCTAGCACTTCCGTATGAAATCTCCCCCAAATTCCAAGTCACTGCAATCGACCTACGGAATCCATGAAAAACCCAATGAAAAATAACAAACCAACCCTTCTTTGTTCCAGATACCAGCTTGGCCAGATCTGGACCGTGGGCCACCGTAGCGATTCCACTCAGGTAAACCCACGGCAGCAGCCAAAAACGCCGATAAGCCCCGAGGAAGAAACTCGGGGAGCAAACAATACGCTCGAGCCCGAGCACCCGATCGTACACTTATACACGCCGAGCAAGTGTCGAACGAGAGCAGAGAGGAAAAGTCATAGTGTACGGTCGACGGTAGTGAAAAGAGGGAGGGAGAGAGGCCCGAGGCGCGTTATCTCGGCGAGGGTTTTAAGGCGGCAGCTCGTCGCTCGTCACCTCAGTTGTTAATCGGGTGTCCTCGAGGGCGCACGGGACCGTTCAAAAAATCTTCTCGAGTGCGCGCGGGATTCGCTCCTCGGTTTTTGGTGAGTCATCAAGCGAGACGTCGCTCGTCGCTGCACTGACTAGTACTCGATCGTTTTTCGGAATCGAGCCAAGAGGGGGAGAACGTGTTGGAGAGAGGATTCGAAGAAAAAAACAAGGGGCGAGGGTGAAAAAGGAGCAGGGAAGAGGGAAGAAAGGTCGGAGCTGCAACAAATGAACGCAGTGGAGCCTGGACGGCGGCAAGGATCACGAGAAAGTGCAGGACGACCGAGCAGAGGCTCGCAGCGCGTTGGGAGCGCGTCTTGGCTGAGGGAAGTCACGGCTAAGGAGTCCTACGGCCTAGCGGCCCAATTCTTCACCGATCGCTTCTTTACCACGGGATACTTCGACGTAAAAGGATCTCGAGATGGGTGAGTCTTTTTTTCTCTCTTCGGAAACAAATTCTTTTTTGTTTTTTGAATGTACATAAATGTTTAAATGTATAAAAAAACCAGTGAACGATTCGGAAGGGCCCGCTGAGGCTCGGTCGACAGAGCATCGGACTCGCCCACCGAGAATCATGGATGTTAGGTCTAATATTGCGCACCTGATTTACAGACACTTTATCGGTAATGCCTGTACCCAGTGTGTGTGTCATAATTATTAGTTTTTAATTATTTTTTTTAGTCCATGTATTCTTATTTTTCATCACCACTTGTTAATTACCTATTCTATCTATCGATTGAAAAGAAATAAAGAAAAAAACGAAAATTTTAGTATTTTTTTTAAAGGAAGTAGCTTAATGACAAATACTTTTCAAATTATTTTAAAATACTTTTTCAAACCTGTGTGTTTTTCAAACTCATAATCTTGTATAACTATTATAAATCCATTACAATTCATGTTGAAATTCAAATTTATTTACATTTTTATACAATTTTCTCCGTTTTTAGTATTGATAATATTATAATAATATTACTATGATATACGTTTTTTTATCATCACATGTATTTTGTAGTTTATTTGAATTAAACAGCATTTAATTAATGTCTTTGACTTAACAAATGAAAAAAATACAGTTTTTAGCAAAAAATTTTTAATAGAGCATGAATTTCTGGTATGCTAAATCAAAAAAATGACACGACAGAGAATTTGAGAAAATATGTCTGATTATCATCTGCTATAAATTCAGCACTAATAGCATTTTTTTTTTTTTTTTAATGAAAAACCGCTCCGTTAAACGAAGCAAACAAAAACGAAAGCACAACGCTTGCTTACTGCAGTATTGGCTGTCAAGTCAGTGCGTGAATTATTGTGAATTTCCAGAAATCGCCATGCGCCTGACTCATTCGCTATCTGATGTAAAAGACGCTGTGTTGTTGTTAACACTTTTAACGGATTTTTTTCCTTACGCAGACGACAATCGGTTTCTTAATTAAACATACACTTAGCAGTTAAAAAAACTACTTGTTTTTGTTGTAGAAATTTTCTTCAACAAATAAGAATTGATCATTTATTGAACGAATATTATTTCTATATCTTACGATATCCAAATAAAGGGAAATTCCCCAATTCCAAACACTATGAAGCAAACATTTGTCCGAATTTACTGAATTGATACTTAAAAATTGTTAGTTTTACAGAAAAATTTTGGATGAATTTTTCTTTTGAATAAACCTCAAAAGTTTGGTACACTTTTTTAAGTCTCGTATTAGACTTTACTTTTAAGAACGATTTTTTTTTAATGATTCCCTACATCTCAGACTATACAGAAAAAATTAAAAATACAACTTTTTTATACCAACCTAATTTAAAAAAAAAAAAAAGCAGAAGAATAAAAAATGTACTTAAAAAAAGTACGCACTTTAAAAAAAAGAAAGCCCTCATAAAACTTTAAAACGGATTAAATATTTAAAAAAAATAGTTTTTGGCTGTAAGTCACGTAAACTACATAGTTGCAATAAAAAAAAAAAACCATATTAGTAGTATTTTTTAAAATTATTTTAATTTATTAATATTAGCACTAATACATTAGTTTTTAGCTATTTTAGTTTGTGAAGACCATAATGATCAAATTTTATATATAAACGAGTATAGTATTACGTATATCAAATGTAGAATAAGAATTTCTACAACTTTTCTCAGCTAGATATAAATCTAAATCATAAGCTGTAGCAAAAGAACATATTTTTTCGTAGGTTAAAATATTTTCTATAATTTTCAAGCATAAAACACATCTTTAAAAAATGCGTTAAAATATGGAATATTAATACTTTTTTAAGGTCTACAATTTTTGTGTTTACAACTTCGTGGTATAATATGAAGTTCGTACTGCAATGGGCAATAACCACTTTTTTACTGTTTTTCAATGTTTATTTCTTTATGGACCATCAGGACAGTTATTTGTACTACACAAAAAAACTATATTTTAATGAGATTAACATTTTTTTTTTTACTACTTTTATTGATATACCAAAATGATTATTTTTCTAATCTGTTTCGATGTTTTCCTCGATTATTAGAATATGGAGAAGATTTTAATAAAAAAATACAAACAAAATAAAAGTATTTAAAAAATGTATTTTTCGTAAATCTATAATTTTCTTTGTGACACTGACTACGCAAGTCTTTAAACTTTTAAGATGTATCCAAAACTAATTTTTTTAAACTGTGTTATATTACTTTATTCTCTACAAAAGCGTGAAAAAAGCCTTTTGTTGATTAACATTAGTAGTAAAAAGATTTTTTATAAGATTAAAATTGTTTCTTGGCTCGTCTGTGTAGATTTAAAATATGAACTTAAAAAGTTACGTCCACAACTAATTTTAATTTTTTTTAAGTGATGCTAGATTTTAAAATGAACCTACAAACTAAATTTAAGCTCAGTTTGACGCAACACTTTTGGCTTTTATGAAAATATAAAATACCCTAGTGAAGCAGTTATCCTAACAATTACAGTAAAAAGTACCAATAATTTGCAATAAATTTTAGAGATACTATAAAAATTTCTAATTAAAAACAAAAACAGTCAAATTAAGCATAAGGGTTTTGTGTGTATCCCTGAAAAAAGTGTGGCATAACTACTTTACACTCGATATCCCTGTTGCACTTTCTTCCGTATACACACTATTGGCTAGATTAAAACAAATATAATAAATTTCCTCAATTTTTTCTTTTAGGGCTCGACTTCTTGGCAGACGGAGGTGCCGACTTCGAGCACGCGATCACCGTCACAGGTAAGAGAATCAACATTACTACATCTTTCAAATACTACAGCCTTCATTCATTTATTTTTCAATTCAGAAGAGCCACATTATGGCTCCTATACACATGCGAAGTTGCTGCTCGTGAGCTCCGTATTGTTAATCAATTATCGACTCGGTGAGAATTTTGTGGTAACGATGCCGCTGCACGTGCTCAAGAGCGATAATCCGCATTGATCGCTGTATCAACTTTAGATCAGTAAATTTCGGGGGATTAATAATGACTATGGATTTTGACAGCTTTTTTGAATAACTACGTGTTGAAATCAAATATTTTTTGATAATATTAAATACTTGGGAGTGACAAATACTTCGAGAAAATTTTAGTTTAAATTGATGAATGTAAGAGCTTGTGGAAATTTAATGACAAGAAGATACCAATAAGAAGTACTCGACTTGAGGACAGAATTTTTTTATTTCTTACGATAGTGTGCATTTGATTAAATGGGCTGCATGTTATCGAAAACAATAACCTATTTTGTCGACTACATAACAAAATAACAAAGTATCTATCGTTGTATGCGTTGACTTTTTTCAACCACTAAATTTATGTCTTTAGTAGAACAGAATTTTTAACTACAATACTTTTAATTTTTAACAAACATTTTTTTTTCAAATAACCGAATGTTTAAATAGTGAGACTACATTGACAATAAAACAATTAATCCAAATTATGAGGAAATTAGTTTCGAGATGAATTTCTCCGTGAGTCAGAAATCATATGAAATAACTGTGCCCAGTGACTTTTTTATAAGATTTCTGTTTTATTTAGTTGAAATCGTATAGAAAAAAAACCTTGAGTATACATCACACGGAAAATTTATATGTATATCAAAGTGTTTGCAAAACAAGCTTTGTTGCATAGTATTTGTTTTGAACAGTTCATAACACGAATTCTAAACTTTCTTCAGTTGTGCGTAACCAGTACAATAAGTATCACAAATAATATTTACTTCTTTAAAAATTACTCATCACAAATACATTTTAATTATTAACTTTGAATTTTTTCTCAGTGAATTTTACTTCCGATAGATTTTATGTAAGACTACCTATATAAACTGAAAAAAAATTTAATGTATCTATAGTTGTTTTAAGGTTTTAATATCAATATTTTTGGTATCATTCAACTATTCGTATAGCTACGAACTAGCTAACTTTTACGTAAAAATAACTTGATTACGAATTGCATACTTCACCATGTAGGGCAAGTAATAAGATGTAATTAAAAAGGGTTACGAATTTTTTCATAATTTTTTATTGGTATCCATTAAAGTATTTGCAGCTTTATTGTAATTTGACATTTATTTTTAAACAAAATTATGCATTGAATTAACAATTAAGTGTTCACTTTAAATTATGTATTCGCTGTGCTCAATAACGTTGTTCTCATATTACGTTGTTCTAGCCCTCAATTAATTTGTATTTTGTTCAATCATTTAATAGACCCAGCGAACTTTGAAAAATTGAATAAAAGGAATGAACTGAACCAATTTCCAATGAATTTTTCTAGAGTCAGATAGAAGTACGAAAAATGGCAAATTTAACAACGAATCCACTTTTTCATTACAAGAATATCATCATCGCATCACACTGCTTTCCGCATCAATATATTTGAATAAGCTTTTTGAACATTTTATTTTGTCATTACAGCTTTTCTTGTGGTGTAAAGATTTCTTAAATTGAGTTTTAAATATTTTTGATAAAAGTCAATCAATTATATCAGGGGATACGATAAAATAAAAATTTTTCTGCCGTCGTCTAACAAATCTTTATGGATAATTTCATCTGAGAAAAAGTATGCGTTATTTTTTTTTCATTCGCAAAACTTTGTTTGTCTCTGAATGATTTCTAAGTATTTCTTCATCCACAATCATCCTTCCACGAATTATAATCTTCCCTTGCTCTCTTCATACAATATACGGAAAGAAAATTCGATCCACTTGCCCGACTTTTATCGTTCCATCAATCATTCCGTTTCTTTGTTCCGACAGCTTTGCGTCGCAAATATTTGCCATGTGCAATGTACATCGTGCGATAAAGCAAAGCGTCGCAAACTGCCAACAGCAGTAGCAGAGCAACCGATCGTAATCAAGCCATTTAGTTGTATAAATTTTCGCTCATCATTTTACAATCTTTCTTCAGTAATTCCCCTCCACAATGATTTTGGTGCTTTCAAATACAAAATTTTTATCAAATCGGTGCTGAGAATTTGATTTATTTATCATGAGTTTTTAAATTACAGTATTATTATGGTTTATATCTAAGAGCTCTAGTTGAGTTATTGTTTATATTACATTAATTTACATCAAAGGATACTAAATTTTAAAAGTATACGGAAAATTCATCATCATTCAAAAGCTTAACTCATTTATAGCCAAAGGAGCCAAAAAATCTAATACACCTTCTTAAAATCAGCAAATCGATACAGAACAACCATACATGAATTTTCGAAAGTATCACCTCACCACATTTACTTATAAAACTGTTTGTTTGATTACAAGGCGAACTCTATAATAAAACGACTTGAAAATGTTTATATTCTTACATCGATCGTCGATTGTGACGTAGGTATGAGTGTGTATCGTCGACAAATATCAACTGCCTACCAATACTATGTTGTACAACTTGTTTAAACAGAAACTGTAGCCTATATAGATTGGCGTGCCGTGGCCTGTTGAAACTCGTAATGGCTCAATTAAACATTCACCACTTTCATGAGTTCATGCGTGTCTTAAAAGCTTCGATAGCACGCAATGTTGACTCAAGTTTTTTCATTTTTAATGAGTCACGCCAAATAAAGGTATGTTGATCTACTTAGCCAAAAACTTGGTACAACGAACTCTGTCGTAATCTTTTAAGTATTTTCTTAGATTAATGTTGTACATTAAATTTTGATAAGCTTAATGTATTTATCATAGAATGATGATTGTTCTTTTTAAAAATTTCGTCAAACATCTGACCGAAAGTAGGACAAATGCGTATTTCGAATCTTGAAGAGACTTTACAAGAAAACGTATATTAATATAGGCTGTCAGAATTCAAGTTCAGGTTACCAAACAAAGATAACTTTTAGTTCGTTTTCAAATAAAAACTTCATGTCCAAGCACGTGATTTTATTTCTGCTTGGATCAGAACCATCTGACACGTACATGAGAATCAAAGCATTTAGGCAATATATTTGTATTACAGGATTTGGGAAATTCCACTTTATGCTGCTGGTTGTCAGCGGCTTGATCTATATGGACACAGCTATCGGGGTAACAATTCTATCATTCGTTCTGCCAGCTGCCCAATGCGATCTTAAGATGGACTCAACATCAAAAGGCTGGTTGACGGCATCACCGATGCTAGGTAATTTTTCGTTGTATTTTTCATCCCACCGTGAGTTTTTAATAACTTTTTATTCATAAATGTTATTGCTCGTTATACAGGAATGGTTATCGGTTCCTACATATGGGGGTGTCTGGCTGATACCAAGGGTCGCAAAATCGTACTCATCTCGACCCTACTGATGGATGGTATCGTCGGCATCTTGTCATCCTTTGTACAGTATTTCTGGGTGTTCCTAGTATTCCGTTTCTTCAATGGTTTCGCGTAAGCTACTTTTTACATACCTTTGCGGGATTTACCGATAACTTTTGATGACCATTACCTTTTTACAGTGTAACTGGAGCCATGGGACTCATTTTCCCATACTTGGGTGAGTTTCAGCCAACCAAGTACCGCGAAAAGATCCTCTGCTGGATGGAAATGTTCTGGACGGTCGGGGTCATTGTGCTGCCACGTAAGTACACCGTAACCTGATACTCTTCTCTCGTTAAACCAAGCGGGTATCTGATCTTGTTACCTTCTTTCAGTGATAGCTTGGCTGATAGTGCCTCTAAACCTGTCGTCGTATGTGTCGGCGAGCTACGACTTTAAGTCGTGGAATCTCTTTGTGGCAGTGTGCGCTCTGCCTTCCCTCATGCTTGGGCTCTGGCTGTTTGCCTTCCCCGAGAGTCCAAAGTTCCTGCTGGAGTGTGGCGATACCGATGCTGCCCTCGAAGTCTTCAAATGGATCTACACCCAGAACACAGGAAACGATCCCGATACCTATCCGGTCAAATCCCTTCAGGAGAAGCCCAACTCTAAGGACAAAAGCACAAGGTCCCTCAAGCTACACAAGAGAAAGGACCTGAAGGTTCTTGTCGCTGAAGTCTGGGATCTCACCAAGCAGTTGTGCAAGCCACCTTACCTGAAGAACACCCTTCTGGCCTGTGGT
Organism: Copidosoma floridanum; assembly: GCF_036245765.1. NCBI lineage: Eukaryota > Metazoa > Arthropoda > Insecta > Hymenoptera > Encyrtidae > Copidosoma > Copidosoma floridanum. Next base: position 40,824,639 of record NW_028321881.1, read on the forward strand.
ATCCAGTTTTGCCTGACCAGCAGCTACTACACCCTTATGGTCTGGTTTCCGGAATTGTTTAATAGGTGAGTGGATAAGTCATTACTTTTGGAGTTTTACAAGGTACCAAATAAAACATGATTCAAACAAGTGTCCAATGTTTACAGATTTGAAGAATTTGAAGTATTATACCCCGGTAACACAACATCGGTCTGCGTCGTATCCGAAATATCCGAAGGTACAGTTGATGCAGATCCTTTCGGCTGTGATACAAATATTGCCGATTCAGTTTATCTACATACCGTATTTATCGGACTTGCCTGCTTGCCGGGCTCCATCGTACTTCCGCTTCTGGTACACAAACTCGGAGCCAAGTTCTTTCTCAGTAAGTAAACTTTGAATGTTTAGCATTTGCGATAAAACAGCCAAGAATCTAACAATCACCTTTTTGTGATTCACAGTTGTATCTCTATTCGTTTCTGGATGCGTGACCGTAGGATTCTATTACGTGGTGAATGCGACGCAGAATCTAGTATTATCATGTGTTTTCGAAGCCCTCACGTCTCTGGGAATATCCCTAGTGTATTGTGTAATCGTTGACATGTTCCCAACTAATCTCAGGTAAGTTTGAAGCTTTGTTTCAGTGCATCAGTAGAGTTGACATGATCGATTCCAAGAAACTCTTGTCTCTTATTTTCGGATAGTTGGAAATACAACAAAAAACGGTGTATGGATATTAAAATAAGTCAGTAAATTAATCGTCACTAATAGCTCAAATATTGTTTTTCATTACCATATTAATAGCACTTGCATCAAAAATAATCAATTATCGGGTTGTCAATTAATAAATCAGTCTCAAAGCCAGCAAGCATTGCAACACCTTACTTATAATCGTATATATGTTTGCAGCAGTGAGCAAAACAAACACGTGTCACGCGTATCCATCCCCTACAGATAATGCTTCTATAAAACGATTTCTACAACAAATTCGCGTCCACCCAATCCCGGCTTGGTTGAATGTACGGTTAAAATACGAATCGTCGTTTTTCTCGTCTTTGATGCGATGCATACCTCTATTTATGTATGATGGAAACAACGAAGAGTAAAAGGCAGGTCGGAAACGTGAGTGCCGTTATTTTTGGGTGGTCCCGACCTTTGGCTCTTTCACGCTTGAAGCAAGCGTATTATATTCCCGTGGAAGCAATAACTATGAGGAAAAAATATGGGTTGGCACGTATTCGTTTTCCCTTTTCATCCCTCTCTCTTGTTTCTTTTGATGTCATCTTTTGCTGTATTTCGCTCGGCTTAAGCCCAAAAGTTAAGAGTTTCAACGATGATTGTTCAAAACCGCTGAAAAAACATTGGTCCCAAAAGTATATAACGTCTTAAAAAAAAAGTGTAATTAAATTTTAATAACATCTTAAATACTTTGAAATTGTTCATTGCTTTCAGCAACTTATAATAATTTACGCGGTAATTTGCATGGTTGAATGTTTCCATCTAGATGAAAATGCCTAAAAAGGTGTACTAAACTAATTTATAACAGATTATTTGAGTAAATAATACATCGTTGTGCTAAAAACTACCATAAAATAAAATAGTACTTGAGTAATGTGGACACGATTAAGAGTCACCAAAATCAACGAATGCATTTGACGTTTTTAAAATATTTGTTCATCATTATAACTGTTTTTTGACCATAATAAAGTTGTGAAAACAACATTTTGTAGTGTTTTAAAACATCGTGTGATGCTAAAGCTTCGTTTCTTGATAGAACTTCTCTTATGGATAACGTTGTAATTCCACCTACAGAAGAACAGTCTTTTGAAAATTTAACGTACAAACTAACACTTGTTTTTCGTACTTAGAACATATGAGGAAAGTATAAAATACAACTTGATAAGTGTAGTGGATGAAGTTTATAACTCTCATACATGTGTCAGAGTACAAAAACTACGATATTCCATGAAGCCTATGTTTAAAAACAATTGAATTATTCCAAGTTGGAACGTTTTATAAACGGTGTAAATCAGTTTTCACAGAATAGATTTTCGAGATCAAGCCGAACATTTTTTTTTCATGGCCGTAACATGAAAACACAGGCCAAAATGTCATTACCGTAACGCGAAGCATTTTGAAATTTCATTTTCTGTGGCTTCTGGTGCCTGGACTTTGACTTTTTAATTTTTTTATACATGTACTTTTTGAAAGTTTGAGGTATCAAACACCTTTTCTTATAGTTTAAACATTGTGAGAATGTTTTTTTTTTTTTTTTTTAAGTGCGGGAAGTTTCATTTTTAAAGCCTACTTTTGACACTTTTGAATTGTGTGCCACAAATGATTTAATTTAACCAAACGATCAATCCTTAGACACTGGAAATTAATCCTTTTATATTTTGGAGTGTACGAGAATACTGTCCATTTTTTTCAGACGTAAATCCGAATATGGCTATTTATAGTGTCATTGCAAATACAGAGATTTTTTCCGATAAAATAATCAGTCATTACCGTAACGCTCCTAACCGTCTTAATAAATTGTAAGTTTTATTAAAAATTCCGACTTCGGGCTTCACAATCACAAACAGGTGTGTCGTTACCGTACTAACACCCTTTTAAAATTTTTTTACAATTGCATTTAAATTGACATAGGGTTTTAATAATTGACCGCAGTCAGGCTCAGAAGTTTCTGACGAGTTTAGACTTTATATAATTTGGAAAAAATAATGAAAAAACTCTAAACATGAAATTAAAAAAATCTAAATTCGGTCGTGAAAATACCACAGTTTTTGTGAAACAACCCATATACAAAATCTTATATACGTACTTTAAATCTAATGTCATACATATACAGGCTCTAAACAGAGCGTGCTTTACGTGCCGGAAGGATAGATCACTAACATGTTTAACCCATCATAGTTAGTTTAAAAATATTCCTTTCAATTTATCATATGTATAATTCAAGAGCTAATTGATATCTCCGTTTTTTAAAGTAATTAGAGATTATCATGTAGATTATAATAGTTGTAAGCCCAATTTGCTACTTTTAAATAAATATCATAAATGTAATAAAATCTAGTAATAATACTCAAAAACAATCGCAACCTAATATGGATAAATAAACATTAGAAGAATGATTCGTGGACAAAAAAATAATTGCAAGTTATCCCTTGTTTCAAGATAAAAGCTCCATTTACTTGTTATCTCTTCTGTGATCTTTGCTCTATTTGTGCATACAACCATAGATTCTATACGTAGTTTACAAAACCACTCTTATAGTAAATATCATCAACCACTTGTGGTGCACGATAAATTGCGGTCATTTAACCCATGCAATCTTATACATCCGGCTATAAAAAGTTGATACGTCCAACAATAAACATACTTTAAATTTCATTACAATTTCCTTGAATACCATTAATAATATATACTTTTTATTTTCAGAGTAATGGCAGCAGCATTATCATTGACTATGGGTCGACTGGGCGCTTTAGTGGGTAATCTCGTATTCGGTTACTTGATCGATCTGGCCTGCGTTGTCCCCATCGTTTTGTTTGCTTCCTTTTTATTCAGTAAGTAAACTATTTTTACTCATTATCATAAGTAGTAATATAACTTTCACTACAACTACACTTTTTTTTTTTTTTTTTTTATATTTTAATAAAATGCTTTTTTACCACCACAAAAAAATCGATGGTGATAGCAACAAGTTGAAAATAACTGATGCAAAAACTTTGTCATTTCAGTATGCACTTTCCTGTCGTGCTTCTTGCCAAAGACTGGAAAGGAGACCCTCGACTAAGGAGAAACAATACCACACTCACGCTTCTCCGCCAGAGTCTTCGCACCAATCGTTAACTAGCAGATCTTCCGTACGAGCGTGGCCTCTTGGCGTTATACTGTTAAAAATCGAGTGTCCACATTATTTTATACTTATGTGCATGTATATTTTTATACGAAGGTATGTGCTGATGAGCTCGTTGATAACGTTAAGGAAGGATCACGCAATTCTCAACGAGTATTCGCTATGTGATAGCCGTATTTTTTTTCCTCTGTACGCGTATCCGCATTTTGTTCGCTGAAAGAATGTTCAAAATGTGCGAGATGCAGTTTTTTAGAACCAATGACCGGTTTGGATGCTGATTTTTGATCGTTTGCCTGCGACAAGTCGAGACATTGAGGATATGTTTGTGGAATAAAATGGAAGGATCTTTGAGCCGCACATTTGTTTTAGCTCGCAAAGTTCCTTGACAATGAACATTGATGCTGTTTCCCGTAAAGAAAAGTATTTTCACAAAGCTCGCTTACCGTAATCAGCTTATTTATTAGTTTCACCGTTTTTAGTAACGAATCGTAATTATGTATTTTTTTTTTTTTTTTGATAGACTTAATAGATGCATTGTTTCTTAATCAAGTTTATAAAGTGCCGTATTGTCTACGTTGATGTGCCTTTTTACAAGTGCCTATAAAACAAAATTATCTCAAGAAGATACAAAAAAAAAAAGAACACGACCAATGACGTACACCCTACCATTATTTCGTTTAGTCGACAATTCTTAAAACTATACTCGTGTGAATGAATACTTTTTGAAACGAAATATCAAAGTATTAAAACAAGCAAATAAAATGGGGTGGGGGTAGTTCTCTTGCAAATCAAGCCGGGTGACGGCTTTAAATTTGTTTCAAAAAGCTGTCGTCCTTTCAGTTCTCGCTTTGCTTTTAGCTCATTTTTGTTACATACATATAATATATTATCTAAAATTTATCGCTGTACATACGTTATATTTATAATCGTCCCCTTGTGTACTTTGTGCGGGGAGAAGTAGTGCGTAATAATACGAGAAATCCGATCTCGCAGTCCATATATACATTATGCATAGTTGATAAATTCACACGTTGTTATTGTTACTGCTGTATAAATACTAGTTAAGCCGTTACCGATGTACATTATTTCCTTCATATGTGAGCCTATAGAGAAATGCAGGGCGTTCTTTTTTAATCCAAACGATAGACTAAAACATACGCTTTTGAAGTACCTTTACGTACGCGTGTACGCCAGGGCATAGTTTTACTTAGCAAGTCGTTGCTGGTAGTTAAACATAAAGAGAAAAAAAAATTGATTGCTTCGCAAAGTCGATAGTTTTACTGTCAAGTAGACGTTAATTTTCTGCGATTGAACGTATCTTAATTGTTAAAATTTACTAAGGAACGACTAAGGAAGCGGTAGATAATATGTGTTTGACGGATCATCGATGAGATTACAGAAAAACTGTTGATGTCGATTTTAACCATAATATTTTCGATGTAGTAGTTTTTTTTTAGAAAAAAAGACAATTATTTTAATTGAATTTATGTATATATATTAGTTGCGCTTGTATTATCGAAATGTATGTGTGTAGTGTATAAACAATTGAAATATATGTTGACAATAACCGAAATTTATAAGGATTAATAATAATATTTTACATACATATAAATCTGGGTATTACATTTCATTAGACTTATTCCATACATTACCTTTGTTTACGTATTACACAAATTTTACTTCCAAAGATTCTAAGATTAAAATTTTTCTCCAAATATTTTCTTATATTATTATTTTCCTGTGATATTTTTAAAGAAAAAGAATTGGAATAAGATTTTTATATCTTATTGATGCACATTAAATAGTTCTCCTATAATTTTTCAAGGAATTTACAATAGGTGTATAATCAAGATAATTTTTTTGGCTTATGATTCTTACAAGACTCTCTTTTTTTCATATTAATATCATTATGTACAAACAATTTTAACAATTGACCTAAGATATGGGTTATTGACTTTATAAACAAAATCGTGAAAAATTTAATATTTTCATATAATTTATGGATATTTTTTTCATTTGTAAGAAAAAAACAAACGAAATAAATCGATATTTGGGAAACCTGGTTCGTACGTATTTTCTTTTTGCAAGGAAAGAAGACATACGGCATAAAAGTTATCCTTTATAACTTTTTTACATTTAATTAATTAATAGCGCAAGTCAATAAATCGAAAAATTTTGATCCATGTATCCATAATTATTAGTATTTATCTTCTCGAAATACTTGGATTAGTTGACTCGCATACAACACCTAGAGTGCGAAAACCAAATTTTCCCATCTCAAATTAGTTCTTATGTCTCAGAAGTAAATATGTTGGAGCACTCCTTTCTCTCTAAACCCACTGTTGAATGGCTGACCATCTAACTGAACAGTTTCTTCTTCTATTGTCCTATAGCCTTCAAGATTGCCCGACCCTCTGGGGAAGAACGTCATAAACCAGGCTTTTTGTGAAAAACACGCACGGCATCTAGTGACAGTGATTTAATGGGCCACCAAAACCGGTTTTCGACCATCGAGAAAAACAGTGTTTTTCAAACAATCGGAGACTTTGAAGGCATAATGCGTATGCATCTTCAGTCTAACGTATATAAAAGCACAAAAATCTATAACGCAAACTGCTTTTCCATATGGTATACATATGTATGAAGGAATCTATAAAAGATCGTAGTTATACGACGTGAAAATAATTTTTTTTTAATTTGAAGTTCATAAATTGAAAAAAAAATTAATTATTGTTTTGAACGCTAACTTTCGTTTACTAAGCTTTTGATATGAATAAAAACGCGAACAGATAATTTATGTTTTAGTTCATAATCACACTGCTTTTTAATAACGACCCTTATTGTTTTTCAGTAAAATAATAACACTGGTCTCGACACGTTTTTTTCGCATTCTCTCAACGTTTTTATAGAGAAAGAACGGAAAACAAGTATTATTTAAAAAACTATTCAAACACCTATATCAACATTCTCAGAAACCATATCAACTAAAAAGAACGAAGAAAAGAGGATCAAAGACGATATCAATGAACAAACAAATAATGGCCTCTACACGTCAATGAGCATAGCTTATTTTACCTGGTATGTTCGTACTCTTCCAATCACGTTCCTCCTGAAGCCAAGCTCGAAACAAAGGGAAAAAATAGCGCTCCTAGATAATCTCACTTTTGATCACCACAGTGCGGCCTACGTACATCTACTCTTTACTCTTTTACTCGATGTACTTGATTTAAATGTTAGTTAGTTTTCTTTGGAAAATTTGTGCAATAAATAGATTTCCACTGACATATTTAGAAAAACTTAAGTAGTATGAAGTAATGGCAACATCGGCTAATGTCAGATACACGTAAATAGGAAAAAAATATTGGTTCTTTTCACAGCACCCCAAGCCTGTACGGCGCAGTGCATGTTTACGAGATTTATTATGAATAGCTTTTTACTCAATACATTTACATAAAAATTTTCGTTTACCTTTTGATCCAAGCTTTGACACAGTGTGCTGGTCAAGATACACCTTGGCCTGACTTGGTTAGATTACTCCCAAACACCTACCGGAATTTGTCTGTACCTAATCTCAGCCTGTAAATTATTTTATTTGAGAAAAAACTTAACATTAAACTGACAATAGTCTCATTTACTGAGGTTTATTACCAATATTTGACGATCTAGACCGGAAGAGTAATATTACGGCTTCTTAGTTGTCCAAAAATCTCAGAACACTTAATTTTATTACCTGATTATATTTTAATCTTACTAATATATAAAGCAAAGTCACTAAAACCGTTGTAATTGCTAACCACGGAAACCACTGAACCGATTTTGCTAAAATTTTGCATACCGATTCTTGACACTTCTTAGATGGTTTTAGTATGGTTTTTATCTTGAAAAATTAAATAACAATAGCAATAAATAAGCTCAAAGTTTTGCAAAAATACGCCAGCTTTTCTCTTTAGTTCAGAGAGATCCGCTAGGTGGCGTCGACATAAAATCGAAGCTACCTGCAACATAATTAAATAAGTATGGTTATAATAGGCTGGAGCGTCGCAGAAATTTCTGCAATTGTGAAGCGGCAGTTTATCGAGCTGCATCGAGAACGGAGATGATTGTCGTGCAGCTGGGTATCCCGGTTACCGACGATGCTCTTTTCCAATGGGCAACAGATCTAGGTCTACTATCACCCTGAACTTCCAGGATTGACAAGTGCTACCAATAAAAAATTTATTCGAACCGATGACGTCTCCAATGGAGTACCAGGAGACGGGTCTAGCCTCAGCATATACTGCTCCAACCCCTCAGAGTCATGTGGCCGTACCACAATCTGGCCTGGTGCCCTCAGAGAATCTTATACTATAAATGTAAGCCAGGAAAAACAGCCCTGAGGGGCATGGGCAGCCATAACGGCTTCCTTCTCAGTGGTCGTGTCCCCAACGGCATCCCCACATTTCCCCGACTAACGATGAGCGGTTCGCGATCCGGGGCACAACACAAAGACGAGATATTTTTTGATCAGCAGTGTACCTCCCTCATGTACGGTCTCCGTTCACAGAGACTCCGAGGGTAAGAGTCAAGCTACCCGCAGCTGGCTCTCCATCATCAAGAATACTAATAAGGAATGACTGGAAATTTTACCACTGGCCCTTTTCAGGGCCAATGTAAGCATTTACGTTCCCTACTTAACCATTAATCTCATCGGTCCTTTTAAGGGCCACCTAATTTTAGATAATCTTGCCAACAAATGCATTTTTACTTCGATTTTTTGAGATGATTGGTCAACTAAAAGACTATGTAAATCCAGCCAATATTAAATTAAGTCAGTCATTAAAGGCTAGAAACCCCGGTGACCGACGACCCTATATTACCCTCTTGACTCTAAGCATTCAACCAGGAATCACCGATCCTCTCCAAGGTCTGCGCTAGGCGAACCTAACAGCTGTGAAGGAAAAAAGAACTTGAGCCAACGGGAGTCTCCAACGGGCAAGCATTACGAACCAATCTCTACTAATATCTCCACCTTAGATCATCAAAACAACTGAGTCTGCAAAAAAAAGGTGCTTTAGACACCAACGTTTTGGACGTTATATCAGGAGACGTTAGGAAAGAGCACTACAACTAGCCCCAAAGCTTCGGACTTAGTAATTTTACTCGCGGCCAGAGAAGATCACCCTGTGGTATCCAGGCAGTCACAATTGTTGTTAACTTCAGTCAAGAAAGAGTATACTTAATAAGCTCACTGGTCTTTTTTAGGGCCATCGGACGTCGAACTACCTTGCTAACAAATATGTTAGAACTTAACAAAGTTGACAGAAAACAGCCTTTAGAGGTCACAAAAGTTGTGAGTATGCCAAGAGTCGCAACAGGGTATATTGGAAAGAAAACTTCAAATGTATCTAATGAATACAATTTGCGGCGTCAAGAAACTGAGGCAGAAAATTTATCAAGATTGGAACAGCCAAAATCGCCAAATAAAGAATCCATTACGTGAGAGATCACATATGTTTTTAATAAGAAGATTTTTGTTCTGAGAAGTGTCAGGAATAAATGTAAAATTTTTCAACTGAAAACGTTTCACATTACATGTCAACACACTACGGTGTTCCATTCAGTAAGTCTCGGGCGAAGCCGAGACGGGGGGCTGCTAGTCTAATATAAATTAACGATTTACAAACTTTGAGGTAAAGTAATTATGATTCTTAAGCTAAATGTTTTATTTAACAACATTGTTACGATATGTTACTGTCTTAATGTACACCTTTGATCCTAATAATTTAATAGCTGATAGTCGATTTATGTAAGTTTACTTCTAATTTTGCATTATTACTTCCCGCAAATATGCTCTAACAGAACGAGATTCACAAAGAGTTTCTAAGTCGCAGGTACGAAACCCATGGTTAGTTAACAGTGCTATCTCCAGGGCCATTTTTTCTCTGCCAATCTTCAGAGAGATAAAGGAGCTACGCAGTGTTCGATTGACTGTGTGTTTAACGTGTGTTTAGCCGTTTTGGAGCGCAGTTATACGGTGTTTTCTTGTTGTTCCTTTTGTTTTTTGGTTGCTATGCTTGTCCAGCACAGCAACGTTTTGTTTTATTAGAATTTTTTCTTAAAGCCCTATCACCTTTTAAAGATTTAAAACGTCTGTCATTCTTTAATTTTTTGCTTTTGAACAAACTGCTAGTTTGATGTAAGAGTTTGTGTTGTTTTATTGATTGATTTATTTAAGCTACAAATATTTAATTCACAATTAAACTCTGAAAAAGTATGTCAATACGCAAACAATCAATACCACACAATGACAGTAATTTTTTTAAGTTCATTGGCAAGTTCCTTACAAGGTTGATACTAATTAAGATTGTTACCAAATTATTCATTAAAAAAAAGTAGAAATATAAGTTAATATCTCATATCTTTATATTGCTTCAAAATGTATTAATTATTTATTTCACAAATTTTGAAACTTTGAGTAAAAAAGATTGTGCATGAATTCCAATGAAATTAATAATGAAACGAACTAATCTGTAAGTAAAGTTCGATTCTACTAGAAAAATTTAATTTTTGAATGTAATGTAATTTTAAATTGATGGTTAGTTGTGAGATTTTAAGAGGACTTCCAATATTTTTGAACGAGGCTTCTTCGTGTTACAATTGAACTTCGTTTGCAGGTAAGTTCGTTTGATGATTAATTATACTACATCGCCTCGCTCTCAAAGTTCCAACAACCAGCTGTTTAGAGATTGGGAAATTTCAATTACAGTAATTACAAAAATTAAGCTTTATTTGAATGTATCTATACATGATAATACACTTAAAAGGTAATGTAAATTTGATACTTATGATTAACACATCTACTTAAGTATCTTTTTGGTGGATTTGACAGTGATATATATTTTTTTTTTCAATCATAGAGTTATTAGAAATATAAGACTGGTTAAGTTCACGTGGAGTCACGTTCCCTGAAGATGTTTGTCGCTACGATATACCTTACTCACCGTATTGGATGGAGGTTGAATCTCGCAAATACCTCTGAACTTTCTGTCCAACCCGCTGTTCTTCTGATAAGGTCAATGTTAATGCCTTTGGAGAGAGCGTCAGATGTTGCAGCATGTCGAACCAAGTGGGTGGAAAAAATTGTAGGGTAACTGTGGGTATTACTGGCACTGTTCCAATTCCTGGAAGTCAATAGAAATAAATACGTACAAAATTATTTTATAATGATGAATATGCAAAAATATTTTTGTCGTAAAGTAGATAACTGCACAAATATTATTCAATCGCGTATCAGAATAAAACATAAATTTAAATTATTTTATCAATGATAACACAGACAGGTGTGTGATTCTCCCTCAAAAAATTAATTTTTACAGCAAAAAGCGACTTGCTTTCAATGATATTTTTATTAATAAATATGGCAAAATCACACAAGAAACAATTTTTTGAATTAAAAAAAACCTCAATTTTTCGATAAATGCAATGAAAATTAATTTTGAATGTTTTTTTTTTTTTAATTTAATGCCAGTAATTGGTACAATGTTTGTCACTACTGTTGAATTACTGGCAGTGATTCGGTAAGGTACAGCCATCTAATCTAACAAAGTCATCAACCACTAAAGCCTCTTGCTCAGTATTTGTCTTCTGAAGATATTTTTCAATCAGTAAACAAAAAGAAGAGTACATCTAAAACTCCATCAGTTATATCAGGTCCTCTGTGGCAAAAAATCAGTGAGGAAGAAAAAAAGATTAAGTTGTTAAATTGGAAACAGCATCAGAAAAAAAATGAGATCAGAGAAAAGAAAAATGTTACACATAAAAAGCGAAAACGACAAATTAATCAAGCAAGAAAAAAATTTTATAAAACAACAAACTAGAATCGAAAAAGAAGAGGCCAAACTTGTTGCACACCAAAAAATAATTAATGAAATTGAACAAAAAAATAAATTCCAAAAAGAAATAATAGTGAAGATAAAATTAGAAAAACATTTGAAGAACCAAATAAGCAAATTGCAAACAAAATTAAAACACATTGATAACTAAATTTTATTTTTTTTTTTCAATTATCATAGATTTTATTAAATTAGGTAGATTTTATTGTGATTTCACGAGATAAGGGTAAAAAAATTATGTTTGCTAGTATTACACGACCAGTAATTCCAATCTTACTAATATATAAAGCAAAGTCGCTAAAACCGTTGTAATCGCTAACCGCGAAAACTACTGAACCGATTTTGCTGAAATTTTGCACACTGATTCATGATACTCCCTAGATGGTTTTAGTAAAGTTTTTGTCATAAAAAATTGTATAACAATAGCAATAAATGAGCTCAACGTTTTGCGAAAATACGCCAGCTTTTCACTTTAGTTCAGTGAAATCCGCTAGGTGGCGTCGACATAAAATCGACGCTACCTGCAACAGAATTAAAAAAGTGTGGTTATAATAAGCCGGAGCGTCTCGATATTGATGCAGAAGTACTCACGCAGTTCAACGAACTGTACAGAGCATGCTGAGGAAAGTCTTGCAGCTGGGTCTCCCAGTTACGGACGACACTCTTCTGTTAGGGGGAAGGGACCTGGGTGTCCATTCACCCTGAATCTCGACGAGTGCGATAAAAAAAAAAAATAATTCCAAATAATGACGTCTCTGGCATAATACCAGGAGACATGTCTAGCCAGAGCACGATCTGCACCAAGCACCATCTCTACAGAGTTGTGTGGCAGTCCCACCATCCCACCTGATGCAGTAAGAGCAATTTTGACTACAAATATAAGCCAGGAAAAAACATCTCTAAGAAGCATGGGCAGCCACAACGGTTACCTTCTTGGTCGTCGCGTCCCCAACGCGCTTACCCACATGTTCCCGTCTAACGATGAGCGGTTGGTTGTCCGAGGAACGACCCGAAGACGAGATATTCTTTGGTCAGTGGCGTACCCCCCTCTATCACAGTCTCCATGCATCGAGACTCCCTGGGTAAGAATCAAGCAACCCGTAACCAGCTCTTTATCATCAGGAATAATAATAAAGAATAGCCTGAAAGTTTTACCACTGGCGCTTTTTAGGGCCATTATAAGTATTTACGTTCCCTTCTTAACCATCAATTTCATCGGTTCTTTTTAGGATCCACCTAAGTGTAAACTACCTTGCAACAAATACATTTTTACTACTATTTCCGGAAGCAATTCGTCGACTAAAAGACCATATTAACTAAAGACGGGTACTATTAAACCAAGTCAGCCATTCACTAGCAGACGTCACCTGCGGAGTTGTTCTTCGCAAGGCTGGAAAACCCGGTGACCGACGACCCTATACTACCCTCTCGACTCTAAGCATTCAACCAGGAATCACTGATCCTCTCCAAGGTCTGCGCTGGGCAAACCTATATAACAGCTATGAAGGAAAAAGAACTTAAGCCAACGGGACAGCCTCCACTGGACAAGTATCACTAACCAATCTCCCCATCTAAGATCACCAAAACAACTGAATCTGCAAATAAAAAAGGTGCTTTAGACACCAACGTCTTCGACGTTATACCGGGAGACGTTGGGAAAGAGCACTACAACTAGCCCCAAAGCTTCGGACTTTGTAATTTTTCTCCCGAAGAAAGAGTTAACTTAAGAAGCTCACCAGTTTTTTTTAGGGCCATCGGACGTTGAACTACCTTGCCAACAAATATAGTAGAACTTAACAAAGTTGACAGAAAATACACTTTAGGGGTCACAAAAATTTTAAGCATGCCAAAAGTCGCAAGAGGGTGAATTGGAAGAAAAACTTTAAGTGTATCTAATAAATACAATTTTACTTAGGCGTCAAGAAACTGACGCAGAAATTCTATCGAGATTAAAACAGCAGCGTCAAAATCGACAACTAAAGAGTCCATTACGTGAGAGATCAGCTTTTAATTGTACCCTCACAGCAATCTCTGAAATCTTTAAAGATCCTACTTCAGATTTTTTAGTGAGTAGAAAATGTATTTGTGTTTTTGTGGCAATAAAAATGTAAGGTTTAAGGTCCAGGACTTTGTTGCTCTGGTAATAAAGTTGTGAGATATGAGAAAAAAAATTTTTTTAATATATATTTTTTGGGGTTTTAAAATCTTAACAGCTTTAAAAAATAGCCCTTTTCGTGAATAACACAGGAAAAACTGTTAATCAACGGCTTCTTATGGCCACCGAATATTTTATGGCATAAAGAACGCACGGTACTTTTCAGCATAATTATTTTTTTGAATTTTTACACCTTATTAGTTGACCAAATAAACTATATGGATTCCTAAAAATTATGTTTTTATAAGAAGATTTTTGTTCTGAGATGTATCAGGAGTATATGTAAGATTTCTAACGGAAAATGTTTCACATTACATGTCAACACACTACGGTGTTTTATTTAGTAAGTCTCGGGCGAAGCCGAGACGGGGGGCTGCTAGTTTAGACAGTTTTTGGGGGGTCAGTAATACGTGCATTGTGTTAGTAATAGGAGCATGTTGACTATTCGCAATTATATTTATTATTAATAATATTATCTTATTTATGTCCATTTAAAAAATCGTTTATTGTTTTTTATTAAATAAAGTTAATAATAAAAAAAAATGTATTAGATTGATACATTTTTCTTTTTCATACCATACATTAAAGTAGCCTAAGTAAAAAAGAATTCAGTAATACTCACAGTTACCCTAGTATCGATGTAGCTTTCTAAGGATTAAAAACAGGGACTCTTTGTTGTTCCTAATAGGCTCTGTTACCTGAATGTATTGCTGCAGAGAAGAGGTCGCACAGGGGTTTGATCTGGCGTTGTATTATGGTATTATTTTGTAAGGTTTTGATGGTTATTCAGACCTGATGCTTCCAGCTTCTTTGAAATCTTTATTTCTATATCCCGTGCAGTTGTCTGTATGCTACTTATCTGTATGGCAGCCAGAGTTTGCACTTTGTGAGCTGTGCAGATTACTACTAAAGTAGCAGTCTTTTGTGACAAATCCGTTAATACAAGATCTGTTATAGGAGGTAGTATTTCTAGTAAGGAGAGCACCTTGGCTACATCTCACGTAAAGTCATATTTGGGTGAAGAAGGTTTTATCGCAAACACACTCTTTAATAACCTGGTAATCATCGGATCTCTACCGATCCCAGAGTCTCCCAACGTTATTGATATTACTGAATGTGGGGAGTTAAGTGACTTGTAAGAAGCGCCGTCGTGAAGGCCTTCAGATAGAAATAAAAAGAGTGCTAGTCTTGTAGACTTAAATTCGTTCAGCTTCCTCTGCAGACAAGAGAAAATGAGTATCTGTCCCCAGTAATCCATGCTTGGGTACTTTCTTAACTAAAATGTTAACTAAATGTTAACTAAAATTTTTCATTCATCAAAAAACAGATTGGGAAAAAAATGTTGTAATATTTAAACTCATGGAATAGTTTTGACTGTATAAAATATTTATTTATTATTCATATAAGACATTTTTCATATTATAATAGTTTTTAATTTTACGTTTTCTTACAACAAAAGTAGTCAATGCCAATTATTGTTATAATTTTTAGGCTCTAAACAAAACGCTTGTTTTACCTTGTAATGACTACAATTCAAATACTAGAGACAAAGTTTCTTTTAAATAACTTACAATTTAACATTCTCATACTTTAATTGCTTAGTCTTCTCAATTATACTGACGAACACAATTATTATTAAGTAAAAAAAAAGACACTGTTGGTGGATCTTACTTAAATTGACAATAGTATTAAATCACTCAATTCGCTTGGACAAAAAAAATAATTCAATTAATACTTGCACTTAAGAAAAAATTCATAAACCAGAAACTGCAACCTCATAGTATAAAATTAGTCTGTTGCATGATCCACATTTTAAAATAAGAGATCTCTGTGTAAACCCCCCGTGCCCCAGATTTACCACAATCTGGTCCATACGACACAATCCCAGCAAGCATTCTGTTGACAACCAAAGGACCACCAGAGTCACCATCGCAAGCGTCTTTACCCCCAACTTTCATGTATCCAGCTCAAATTTGTCCAGCACCAATTCCACCCTCGGAACTGTATGTTTCATTATATTTAATCTTACTGATAATCGGCACGCGAGCAAATCGGAGTTTATAAGGATAGGTGCTCCCAATTCTACCCCAGCCTCTAATAACGGCCACAGTACCATCACGGATTTCCTTCTCAGATTCCAACAGTTTGATTTTCTGGCAATTTCTGCCAAACTTGAAGGGCTCCAAAACGCTGATCAAGGCAATGTCATTGATAGGCGTATTAAAAGCATCTACAGTACACTTCTCGTGAACAATGATATCACCAACTACGTGAACAGCACCAAGTTTATTGTAGTATGGTGAACCAGAGCGAATTTTTAGTCTTTTTTTTACGTCATGCAGCGTCATATACTATGAGAGAGTCGTTATGCAGTGTGCCGCTGTAACAACATAGTAATCGGATATGATAGAACCGGAACATATGTTGTTTTGGTGAATGTTCATAGATACTTGGTAAGGACAAGCCTCGATTTTGATGTGCTTGCCATTATATACACGTCCCTTCTAAAAAATGGGATATTCCGTCGTAACAGATGTGCCTGTTGACAAAAAAAAAATTAATAAATGTCTATTAATAAATGTCATTCAGATCACAACCACTTTAAAACATATTGAGTTATTTTGGATTTGTCTATAAGGTATTGAGGATGATAATTAATCTTGAGTCTGAGCATTGTACGTTAATATTACGCTAGCAAGATATTTAAATTAAAACAATTTAGTAAATTGTTTAAATAGTGATATAATAGACTGTTGAAATTTGTTTTCGTAAAATTAGACGGAATATTTTAATTATGAATTAGAATGGTTGAAGTAATATGTCACGTACGATATCATAGCTACACGTACGTGCGCCCCCTCTGTTTGGGGCCTACTACAGATAATTGTAGTGGAAGAGAGTAAAGCGATAAGCAGATAGGATGCTGAAAGCAGCACGTTCTTTGGCTGGAACCGTCAAGGACGAAGGTTGTACACACGCATCGCGCTCTTCTCTCGTTTTTGCACAAACAAAGACATTGATACTAGTTCCTCAACTATTTACTTCGTGCGCACCCCACGTCCCTAGAATCCTACACAACAGTTTTAGTGTCAGAAGTGGGATGGTCATCGCGATTAAATAAAAAAAAATTTTTTTTTGGTTTTTGTTGACGATAAAGTATCGACTCTCGCGATTTTTGGAAAACACACATAGTGTTGTGCCACGAAGTGAACTAGGAACTGCTACGAGAGAAATTAGTGGAGCGAGGAGTTGCTGAAGTATGAAAAAGAAGCAGCTTCAATCAAAGACCAAGGCGGAGGATACCCGGGACTACGATAGAAATAAAGCAAACAAGAATGATAAAGATCTTGGTCACCATTATTCTAGCCAGGAGCATATGGTTACTACTTGAGATTTATAAATAAACAAATATATTTAACTGTCCCAGAGGTCCTTTTAAAATTCTTTAGTGCGTTATTAATTTGTTTTTTTGCTATATCGGTTTTGCGTTCGGTATTCTCCTCATAGTATGGGTGGTGCGTCATAAGGGTAATTCATCGTGAGTCAGAAAAATTTCGGACCGTGAAAATAAATTGGTCAGATTGTAAGTAAGTAAATAATAAATAAATAAATAATAAATTAGACACACGGTAAATGTTAAAGTAAAGCGGTTTTGTCATCGAGAGATAGGAACGCAAAGAATCGTACAGAAATTTACTTATAAGTGTTAAAGCGCTCTCATACAGACAGGAAATAAAGAATTTCAAAAAAAAAAAAAAATAAAGAATCTACGATGGAAAACTTTGATGAAGCACACAGTGATGTAGTGAGTGTTAGGGAGGACGAAATTCCCTCGTATCCGGAGAATGAGTCGGAGTCAGAAATACTGACCGTATTTTTAGAGCACAGTCCCGAAACTCAAATGGAATGGGAAAAAATGGGTAAGAAACAGCGTATGCTAATGTTGAAGTTTTTGAAAAAAATGAAACCTGGGGTGATTAGGGAGAAAGTTTCACAAACAACGTCATGCATAATGGGGGCGGGTGCAGAATATTCAAACACCGTAAAAAACGACGCCGCGAATATGTCACCCTTAAAAAATGCAGATTATACAGCCGGAAATGGGATAAACGAAATTTTGAGGAACGTAAACTCGTACTCGAAAGATAGGTTCGACAGTAAAGATACACAGGATACGCTTCGACATGCGTTCAGACGAGGAGAAAAACAAGCGGCGCAGCAAACAGCACAGCAATGTGTGACACAGTTTTCGGAGGAAGCACTCACACAAAATTGTAGGGAATTAGTATTTGGCCATAAAAACAATTGGAACTTACCGTCAAGGACGTTGGAAGAGATAAGAATGTATGGGGGGCAGCAAACGGGAATCCCAAATTTTTTGGGTGCAAGGATGCATGACGCTGGACCCAGCAACGAATCCATAGGCCAAATAAATGAAAGGGTGAGAGGCCAACCGATAGCACCGTCATCTGACTGGCCGTTTTGGGATAATAACATGAACGGGGAAAACATTTTGCGAGAGCAGCAACATCAAGCACAGCCAAATCCGACTTACATAAACCCTATCATGAGTCAATAGTGAATGGAAAACACGTATCCTGTCAGCATGCACTGTAGTGCACTGTCCCATGTCAATAGCGCGGTGAGTGGCATCCCTATATTCAACGGAGATCCAATAAACTTTCCGCTTTTTGAACAAATGGTGAGGACAGCAAATCTAGCAGTTCCGTCGCAATATGAAAAATACTTTATAGGTACACTAGGCGGTAAACTTCGGGGGATGGCGGCAGATCAATTTTGCACCCGGTTATCACTGTTTAATACCGTAGATGCATTTTTACTCGTGCTGTCACGGCAATTCGGAGCATGGGAGGCATAGATACACAGCTAGCCCAACTTAAGTTACTGACTCAACTGAACAGTGAGTCAGTTGTTCAGTACTGCAGCTGGGTGCAACGGTTGCATAATAGAATAATGATGACTCATGACGCCACCTCACAGCTGTCCCAAATTCAGAAAACTGCCCTAAAACAATCCGCGGATAGAGAGTCAGCGAAACAGTTTGTATATGGGTTGAAAGCGCTATACAATTAGAACGTGGCCGGGGTAAAACCTGTAACACTGGAGGAGGCAATTGAAGCGGCTATAGATGTAGATAACGAGTTAAGTTTACGTCAAATGGCACCTAATGATTTTAGCACACATGCAACACGGAAGAGTTGTTTTGGTAAGAGGAATCCAAGGATAGGCATGGTAATCAGCGATGCGCCAGAGGGAAAAAGTGTCCCCCAGTAGATAGGAAGATAACAAAAAAACTCGACAGCAGAAAAACGGCAAACGTAGAAGTAAGAGAGTCGCTAGCTGCGAGTGTAAGAGTTGATATGATGACAAGGAGAGATAATTTGCCTCGAAACAGCCCTCAAATGGAAGTAGGACGAAATAATAATGGAAGCGAGCCTTAGCGTGGAGCAAAAATAAATATATTTTTAGCAGGTAGGACACCCCCTTCGGTATTTATGACAAGCACTCAACTTAGAGGTGGGGAAGCAAAATTCTATGCGGACACAGGAGCTGAAATTTCTATTATAAAGGAAGTCAGTACTCTTCCAAATGCATTCTTTGACGTGAGGAACCGAGTAAGAATTGTGAGTGTTGCGCACGGAGAGCGTAGCACTTTAGGTGTAGTTGAAATACCACTGAATGGCCTTATGTGTAGGTTGCATGTGGTCCCACGCGACTTCCCAATAGATGGGGAAGGTATTATTGGATGGGACATTTTTAAGTTATATCAAGGTCGCATAAGCGTGGCAGAAAATATTTTTGAAATAGGAGGAATGAAAATTAATTTAATCGAGCCAGAGATGCTCGAGATTCTTGCTAGGTCAAAGCAAGTTATAGATGCCCGCGTCGGGGTAAATAGCGAAGAAATAAAAGTAGGGTGGGTTCCTTTGCAAAGAATGAGAGAAGGAGTTTTATTCGAAAATTTTATAGCCACAAGTAATGGTAGAAAAGTTTATGCTGAGTGTGTAAACACACTTAATGAAACAATAAGTATACCTGTACTGGAAATAAAGTTATTAGAATGCGAAGTGATGCGAGAGGCCGATCCATTTAGCGTCGAGGTGGACGACGCTGAGGGCGTTAATGAGGCAATTATAAGACTTTTTGAGGCAGATGGCCGAGAAGGAAGAAAAATGAACAAAGTTGAATATGGCGTTACAAATAATCATAAAAGTGGCGGGAGCAATAGTGATTTCAAGAAGACTGACAATTTAGGTAGGTTGTCGGATAAAGAAAAAATAGCGAGAATCGATAAAATAATGCAGCTTATTGATGTTTCAAGCTACAACAAGGAAGAAAAATCACACGTCCGAAAACTCATGGAGTATAATCCATTTGTATTTGGCCTGGATGGAGAACCACTGAAAGTAACTCATATATTAAAACACCGCATCATAACTACGACGGACACGCCAGTGACGGGGACGTGCTATAGGTACCCACCAGCGCTAAGGGAACAAATGAAAAAAGAGATAGAGAAATTGCTTGAGCAAGGAATCGTCGAGCCTTTAAAATCGCCGTACAATTCTAACATGTGGATTGTACCCAAGCATGTGGGGCCGGACGGGGAGAGGCCTTGGCACGTAGTAACTGATTTTAGGCAGCTCAACATTACTGTAGGAAGTTGCGATCCCTTACTGAATTGTGGCACAGGGGTCTTCTGACACACTAATGACTGCATCTATGTGACAAAGCCATCTGATTTATTAATAACATCGTAAATAGGGAGCCCGTAAAGCAAATACACAGTACAAAATACAAAACGCGAGAAAGGTAACACTATGCTGTGGAAGCACAGGACAAACTTCTAAATTTAAGGGCAATAATTAACTTACTAAAAATACGGTACTACTTTACTTTAAAAGAGACGGAATTTATTGTGAAGCATTTACGTTAAGTGACGAAGGATGGGACAGGTTTGGGTTAAACTAAATAAAAAAACACTATTTATGAGCCACTGATGAAGATATAATAGGTGGCTCAAAGGAGGAAACTCTTGCGAGAAAACCCCCTAAGAGGAGAAAAACAACCGGTACAAATTGAATAGGAAAAAATAACAACCTGGTTTGAATTGGTGTGCAGATGTGGAGGTGTAAATGTGTAAAGGTGTGAGTGTAAGTGCGTGTCCGCTCTTTTCTCCTTCTCGTCTTCGTACCACGGTTCCGCGAGTGCGGACGTTCGCCGTGGGTGCTCACAGCACGTGGTGAATGTTGACGCGGCACGCGGCTGTATTTCTTAATCAAACGAACAAAGATGAATTGATGCAAAACAAAACACGTTAATGCGTCGCGGCACAACGAAAAAACTTCTCAAAAACTAGAACAAGCGAAAATTACCCAAAACAAGCTACGTACACGATTTCTCAGAAAACAACTGGAGACCGCTCTGTACAGATGCAAGTATCGGACTGACCGAGGACTACCGAATTTTCCCAGTGGTGATACCCTTTCTTTCTCCCTCAACTCCCCCCCTTTTCTAATGATGCGCGCCAATTAGTGGAGGTGTTGTTCATCTCGAGTGTCAATCGGGTGTCGGGACGCGAACAATGCCGAAGATGGACGAGGCAGACTAAGGATTCAGTTTGAAGGGGGAGAGAGAACGAGACTCTAGAGCGAAATAAGAAACCCGCATAATGAGTGTGTATGTGTGAAGTAAACGAATTTATGCGCGGTTTAATGTATTGATGAGGACGAACGTGCTGTGAGCTTCAATCCTCCTCTGCTCACGTGGTGGTACTCGATTTAGTCGCATTCAACTAAACATGCTCCCTCCGTTGCGAGGATAGCGAGCAAAAACGTAAGTCGTAAGCGTTTCTCGTTCGATAATGTAGCCGATCTGCCTCCTTCGATTGGTTCGGTTGTATATGTATGTGTGTGTGTGTGTGTGAATATATACAAACGTACAACATATGTACAAGACTCTTTTTTGATACAATAATTCCGATAACAATGCTATCGATGCTTAAAGTTGTTGTGGTGTAGAAATTGGTAGTGGGAATAACTGCGTGACGTTGCACTTGAATATCCCTTGAGCTGTTCTGATGGTGACGACTCGAGTGATGCCATCGGCGCCTGGATGGATTTCGACGACAACTCCCAACCGCTAGTGTATGCACGGTTGATTCTTATCGATGAGATAAACGGTCGTATTTACTTTAATTTCGTGGTTCGATTCGCTCCATTTTTGTCGACGCTGCAGCTTGTGAAGGTACTCCAAGTACCACCGCTTCCAAGAGTCCTGCCGTGCTCGGGTGATAAAGCGCCAAACTGACAGCCGGTTACCTGGAACAGAAGACAGATCAGCTTCCGGCAAAAAATTCAAAGGTCGTCCAATTAATAAATGCGCTGGTGTGATGGCTGTTAAGTCATTAGGATCGTCAGATAAACTATAAAGTGGTCTTGAGTTCAAGATTGCTTCAATTTCTATTGCAAGGGTATTGAGTACTTCAAAAGTAAGCAACTGATCACCGATTACCCGATTAAAATGATGTTTAAACGACTTGACGGCTGATTCCCATAGTCCACCGTGGTGCGGTGACAGTGGTGGATTAAAACGCCAAACGATATTTCTTTGGACAGCAAAATGATTGACATCGTCACGGAATTGATCGGAGTTAAACAGATTATACATCTCTTGTAGTTGATTATTGGCTCCGACGAAATTCGTGCCATTGTCAGAAAACACGTGACTCGGAATGCCTCGTCGGCCACAAAACCGCTTAAAAGTTCCCAGAAAACCTTCAGTCGTCAAGTCGCTTACGATTTCGAGATGTACGGCCTTAGACGCCATGCACACAAACACACATCCGTAAACTTTAACTCGATTGCGATTTCGCAATTTTTTCTCTTTAATGTATAACGGTCCGAAAAAATCCACCCCTACATGAGAAAACGCGGCTGCTTCGGTTACGCGAGCTGACGGTAAGTCTCTCATCTTACTGTGAATGGGTATCGGTCGATTTCGCACGCACTCCACGCATTTCCGCAGTACATGTCTAACTTACTGTTTTCCGTCCAAAAGCCAAAAACGCTTCCAATTGTGTGGAGTGTAGTTTGAATCCCGGCATGCAACGTATATCGATGAGCGTCACGAATAATTAAATCCGTAACGTGATGGCGCGATGGTAACAAAACCGGATGTTTTTGATCAAAAGAAATTCTCGCGTTTCTTAAACTCCCACCCACTTGCAAAAGACCATGCTCATCGATAAAGGGATCAAAAGCTGATAGATGAGTATTTTTTATCGATTTTGAGGAAGACAAACGCTTGATTTCATCTGAAAATTAATCGTTTTGTATCCTACGTAATATTACTCGTTCGGCCTCGCGCCCCTCCTTCACACTGATATTCTTTCCTCTAAACTTGTTGACCCGTCTGATCCGCAGACAAAAAGCAATTACGTTAATCAGGTTTGAATAGCAAGAAAATCGTGAAAAACTTTCTGTCCCTGAACTTATTAACAAACACGTTTTACCTTTTAATCCCGGTAATTCGCTCAGTGATATTAAGATTGTTTTTGGCCATTGGATTTCTGATTGCTTGAGTCACGCGGGCCTGCTAAGCCAAGTTTCAATTTTTTTAAGACTTGATCGGCAATTGACCTCGTGAAAGCGCGTCAGCAGGATAGTCTTTCGTTCGTACATGCATCCATTCGTGAACTGAATCCATCGCTTGAATTTCGTTAACTCGATTTGCCTCGAAAACTTTAAGGGTTTCCGTTGATTTTTGAAGCCAATGTGAAACGATCGTTGAATCCGACCAAAAAATTATTTTGTTAACTTCGAAATCAAGCACTTGACGCATTTCTTTAAATAATCGTCCGAGAAGCAGTGCGCTGCATAATTCTAGTTGAGGAATCGTTTTCATTTTTACCGGTGCTACGCGAGATTTCGCACACGCAAGACGCACAGCGCAATTCCCATACCGATCTACAGAACGCACATATATACATGCACCGTAACCCACTTGACTTGCATCACAAAATCCGTGTAAATCTATCGTCACCGCATCGTCGATTAAAAGTTTCCGATCTATGGCAAAATTTTGGATGAGAGAAATCTGACGCGCAAATTCCATCCAACGAGTGTAGAGCTCCTGTGGTACCGATTCATCCCAATCGCTTTTTGCCTTCCAACAGCCTTGTATCATGATCTTCGCGTACAATACCACTGGTCCGAGGAAACCCGGTGGATCAAAGATTTTCGCGATTTTGGAGAGTATATGTCGTTTCGTGATTTTACTTGGAAGACTTATTTCTTTAACAGTATAAACAAATTCATCCGACCGTGAATCCCAAGTTATCCCAAGAGTTTTTGAAACTGGTTCCTTTTTTAACATGTTATCAGAATTAAACAGCTTTCGATCGAAGTTATCTAAAGCATGTCGGTGATTGGATGCCCACTGACGAATATTAAACCCACTGCGATTCAAAAGATCAATTAATTCGCCGCGAATTTGTAAAATTTCCTCGATCGAATTGGCACCCGTCAAAAGATCGTCGACATACAGATCGCATTTCAGTATTTTAAATGCTCGCGGGAAATCGTTCCTTTCATCGTCAGCTTATTTATGAAGCGTGCGTATTGCTAAATATGGAGTGGATGCTACTCCAAAAGTAACCGTATTTAGTTCGTACACGGTGACATCTTTCCCGTTATATCAAAAGATCCTCTGATAACGCCGATCGTCGGGATGCATCAGTATCTGCCTATACATTTTCTTGATATCGGCTGTCAAAACAAACGCATAAGAGCGAAATCGCAATAAGTGCTCAAACAATTTCGGCTGAATCGTAGGCCCGACCAGTAGTAGTTTGTCGTTTAGAGAATTGCCCCGATCTGTTTTCGCGGACGCATCGAACACTACACGTACTTTAGTCGTATCGCTGGACGCCTTTACGACTGCATGATGCGGTAGATAATACCCGTCGGAATTCTCGTTTTGCAGTAACGTCATGTGGCCAAGTGATTTATAATCTTCGATTACCTTCGTGTACTCGTGATTATGTTCGCCGTTAGCTTGTAATTTGCGTCGCAAGGTGTGGAAACGACGGAGAGCTTGCAAACGAGAGTTTCCTAATTCTGGCGCCTTTTCGATGAAAAGGAGTCGCACTATGTATCGTCCGGTTTGCTTACGTATCGTAGTATCAGCGTAATAACGCTCGCATGATGATTCTTTGTTAGTTACCGGAGCCTCGTCCTTTACTTCTTTGATCGACCAAATTTGATTTAACTGCTCGCTCAAACTAAGTAGATTACACGATACTACGTATTTTTCTCGATTTTCACTGTGACTTCTGCCCGCGATCACCCAACCTAATTGCGTTTTTTGTAAAATCAAATCTCCGTCGTCACGCGAAATATTTATCTGCCCAACCGATAAAAATGATAGTGTAGCCCCTGAACCAATTAGCATATCTACTGGTCGCGGAACGTGAAAGCGCGGATCAGCAAGTTTTATATTTGGCCGTATGGAAATTAATGCGCGTGGAAATGGTGCGTCCGGTACTAAATCTGCAATTCGCGGAATCGTAAGAAAGGTTAACGTTTTGAAAAAATTGGTAGTGCGTGACCTAAAACTGATTTCTACACTGTATTTCGTATTAGTATTTAAAGAATTAATCGCGCCCACGGGGATTGAGCACGAGCTCAACGGGAAATTTAATTCACGAGCAAATTTTTGTGTTACGAAATGAGCTGTCGCACATGTGTCCAAAAGCGCGCGCGCCTCGACGCAGTTGCCCCTAGCGTTTTTAACTCTAATTACTGCGCTCATCATCAATTGCGGTTGTAATGCTCGAGTACTCGTCTCTAGCACGCTCGCTCCCAGTCAAACGCTAGACTTCTCGACCTTTTTTTCGCGATGTAGAGAAGTGTGGTGTTGGACATTGCATTTCCTACACGTACCCAATTTACACACCCCTAAATGATGACCTAAACAATTTTTGCACAGTCCCTTTAATTGTACGAATTTCCAGCGATCCTCTACACTCAACCCGCTATATTCTGAGCACGAATAAATACAATGGGCCTCACCACACCGTGCACACGTTAACGCCGCTGTGTTAGTGACTAATGCGCGTGCAGATAAATTAAATTTACCCTTTTTGACAGTCTCCGATTCTCGCTCTCCCTGACGCTTATAACCACCCTTTTCTCCCTTTACACGCCAAATCTCCGTTTCCATCATTGAAAGTCGGAACGTCGTCGCATTGACAAATTTATAAAATTGCGTAAGTTCCGGGAGCGCGTCCAAATCCAGTGACTCTTCCCATTTCTGACGAATACTAATCGGTAAAGCCCGCTCCAGCAATCGCACTATTATTGTGTCGTCCAACACCACGCCCAAGGAAGACAAAACATTTAGATGCTGGCGAGTGTCGTCCACCAATTTCGACAGCCCTTGTGCATTTGCAGCCTCTAACGGCTTTATATCTATAAGCGCGTCTAAATTTTTTGCCACCAGAATTCTTTTTCGATCGTACGCATCGTTGAGTAACTACCAAACGCTTGCATAATTGGCCGCGGTCGCGTCGAAAATCGAAATTTTATTAAGCGCTTCCCCCTGTAAGGCGCCTTTCAAGTAAAAGAATTTAACAAGGTCATCGATGTCCGTGCGCGCATGAACTATCGTTCCAAATGCATTCTTAAAAGTAATCCACCTATCGAACTGCCCATTGAACTTTGGAAGCTCGGCGACCGGTAACTTCCGAAGCTTTTGCTTCTCGATAAAAGATGACGATGCGAAGGGATTGCCACTGGATGTCGGGTCTGATTGCGCATCAGCTGCCGCAAATATCGGCTTAAGTTTCGCTGTTACCGTGTAGTATCGTTCGCTAATGCTCTCCATCTCCTTTACGTGCGAATCATTGGGGTCAATTACTTCGAGCTCGTCGTTCAGCTCTTCGTACGCGCTAAACAACTCCTTCGCGCGATCAAATCTCAGCCGAGCCTTCACCGTGTCGAACGATTCTTGCGCAATCAGCGTCTCGAGCGCGGTGATCTGTCCCTTTAGTGTGGAGCGTTTTTGCATAATGACCTTGGCTCGCGACATTTTCGTTTAATCACTGATCAAAAATGCACAAATAAGCCCAAGCGCTTTAATACAAAGAAAAAGAAAAAACTCGCAATACTTCTACACAGAAAAACCCGTAAAATAATTAAAAAACCCGAATTATGTGACGAAATTGAAAAGAGAATAATAATAGGCCCCCCTAAAAATAATAAAAACCCACTAGATATACAACAAATTACAACTGATGAGAAAAAACGTTACTCTGATGTCGCCAAATCTGATTTCCTTATGCACGATATACAAACAAAACGAACTAAATAATTCCCGTATTATTTGAGTTCCGTTAAATACCAGACAGCCTTGACACGAATAATCAAAATGAAAATAAAAGCTAAGTAAGAAAGACACTACACGAAGAGCCGTAACATATCAATACGGCATAAGTCGGAAATACTAGAAAAAGTTAATCCGACGTCCTGCGCTTGTTGGACGCGTGATCCTCAACACGCGCTACCTCTCCTCTCCTCTACCAATGGCCTTTTTGGCGCGGTTGGCACAATCTTAACTTACATGCACTAACACTCTCGCTCGCAAAAAAAATAATGCATCGAATTTCCCGCACTTATCGATGTGTTTCTTTTTCCGATTTCACGCACTTTATAATAAACATAATAAATAAAATGGATGATTACAAAAAATTAAAAGCTCTGATAGAGAATGGGGCTATAAAAATATAAGGACTCAAATCAAAAATAAAGTAGATAGAGTCGAAGGAAGAAAAACAAAATATGTAAGAATTAAGTTAGAGTGCAATGCAAAAAAAAAGAGAAATAGTATAGATAGAGACAAGAAGTTATACAAATAAGCGAGGAAAAGAGAGGAGGGACGAGCGCATGAGAAAGAGAGATAGATAATTAATATGAATATGGAGAGAGAGAAAGAGTAGAGATGCAAGCTAGAGTTATTGTGAAATCTGGAAATCGAGCGTGGGCGAGAGAGAGAAATTCAGTTTAAGAGATAGAAAATGAGACAAAGGGATAGAGTTAAGGTCTACAGTACAAAGCGTTTAGAAAAAATGTGGTACACTTAGCTTTATCAATGGTGCACGTGGAGGCTGGAAGCGAGATCTCCTTTCTTGGCGCCGATGGCATAAACCATGATGATCTTCCTGCAACTCTCTCGATAATCGTCCTCGTAACTGTTGGCTCTCCTTCAAAATTCGATGACAGGCGAATGATGTGCCGAAACCTCTCAACGTAAACGAAACGAAACAACCGAAAGTTCGAGAAGACGCGTGACAGCAACAGAAAAAACGTTTTGATATCACCTCGGGGTCACCATGAATTGTGGCACAGGGGTCTTCTGCCACCCTAATGACTGCGTCTATGTGAGAAAGCCATCTAATTTATTGATAATATCGTAAATAGGGAGCCCGTAAAGCAAATACAAAGTACAAAATACAAAACACAAGAAAGGTAACACTATGCTGCGGAAGTACAGGACAAACTTTTAAATTTAAGGGCAATAATTAAATTACTAAAAATACGGTACTTCTTTACTATAAAAGACACGGAATTAATTGTGAAGCATTTACGTTAAGTGACGAAGGATGGGACAGGTTTGGGTTGAACTAAATAAAAAAACACTATTTATGAGCCACTGATGAAGATATAATTGGTGGCTCAAAGGAGGAAACTCTTGCGAGAAAACCCCCTAAGAGGAGAAAAACGACCGGTACAAATTGAATAGGAAAAAATAACAACCTGGTTTGAATTGGTGTGCAGATGTGAAGGTGTAAATGTGTAAAGGTGTGAGTGTAAGCTGATGGTTATGTATATATATACCAGCTGAGCACGAATCAAACGCAACAGATTCCGAGCGTCAAACCCATCACGCTCCTTGCATTTACCGCTCAGGTATACTCGATGCTTTCAGTGCTACAACTTCGTGCTTTCAACGCAAGGAAATCCGCATGCGCTGAAAGCCAGCTAACCTCCATGCGTTCAACGTGTGAATTCCCTCTCCGTGCAGCTGATACAAGCAAGCTTGGCGGCCGAAGAGGCGAGGAGAGTAAAAGGCACCCGAAAGTTAACGGAATCAAACAAGGTAGCTGGAAGCATCGTAACATTTGGGAAAGGTGTTTTCGAAGGCAGAGGTGTTGAAGCATCGGAGAGAGCCGATCAAGCACGAGAAAGATCAAAGGAAGAAGAGAGTGAAGGAGAGACACCACAGTACGAGCATACAGCAAATGAGCCGCTCACTGACGGTACTTATGAATGTAATAAGAGGGAGAAAAAAAAAATCATATGAGGGACAGAATGAAAATAAGCTCAATATGGAAATAGAAGGCACAGGTTCAGATGCATCAGATGATGAATTTAAAAGTGACAAGACCAATGGCTACGGCAGGGGACGATCCTATTTCCCAAGGAATGACGGACGGGAAATTAGGTTATATTATGAAAAAATCGGGGTTTTGAAGGGGAGTAAAAACGACGAGTACACCAGCAGCAGTACTAATCGAGGAGAGAAAACGAAAATTGCGCAAGAGACAACTGGATACATTAAACAGACAAAAACCGAATTTTTCGATTACGCCGACAATAATGAGCCCTTCGAAGGAAATAATAATAGCTAATTGTGATACGCCAGAAACGTCAAATAGTACAACGGCACAAAACACGGAAGAAGAATAACGTAGGTCAGCGGAGCTTTCAGTGAGCGCAGAAACAAATTTCACTCCAAAATCAGAGGCAGACAAGGAACCGGATGTACACGATTTGTTAGAGGGAAGATCAGACGAACTGCGGGCGCAAGTTATGATCGACGTAAGAAGGCAAGATGTAGAGGGAAGGCCGGGAATGAGGATTGACGTGTGGAAGCCCAACGAAAAGCGCATAAGGCCCCCACCTGAACCACCATCCCTACCAGACCCTTAAAGCCACTGTAAGCCATTGACTAAAAAGAGTACAACGACGATAGTAATAACAATATTGATAATGTTAATAATAATGATTGTAATATTAATAATAAAAATGATGACAGAAGCAATACAAAATGTAAGAATAATAAAGCTAGTACACTTATATAGCATATTGTATAGAAGACAGGATGAACAGAAACACACGTGTATAGATATATTTAGGGAAAAGCGTTAGTTTTTATTAATTTGCGGCCCTCAGACGAGCCGCGAAAAAAAATGACCTGACGGAGGCAGGTGAATAAACAATAACGTTAGGACCGAAGAAAAACGGATTCACATATATGCACACTGGTAAAGGCGGGGAGTTAAAAAAATAACATACGACCGATATGAGAACAAAAAATAAAGCATACAAGATACGTGCGTGGCATTTTCTAACGAAAAATGTAAAAAAAAGAATTTATAATAATAATAACAATAATAATAATAATAATAATAGTTATCTGAAAATAACAATGAAAATAACAATAAGGT
This sequence comes from Copidosoma floridanum, assembly GCF_036245765.1. Taxonomy (NCBI): domain Eukaryota; kingdom Metazoa; phylum Arthropoda; class Insecta; order Hymenoptera; family Encyrtidae; genus Copidosoma; species Copidosoma floridanum. Next base: position 40,855,037 of record NW_028321881.1, read on the forward strand.
AATTAACAGGTAGCATTACCAAAACAAAAGCGAGGAGCTACGATCACTAAAAAATTACATAACACGTATAAAAATATTAACATTAGGCTGCAAGCATGGAAGATACAGAGTGGAATAGACAAAAGAAACAAAAATTAAAAGGCAGAGAAGACTCCGGAAAGAATATCAATCAGATTTTAGGTAACACGACTTATTGTTGTTGTTGCTGAACAGTGTGATCCCCTAAAGCAATCACATTCGCGGCGTTTAAGACCACCCCTTCCTTCCTCGAAGATATCCTAAAATACCCCACTACTCCCAGCAATTCCACAAAGATCCTTCCAGCACGTACCTGAAGCAATTGAAAACAATTCTCGTAAACGACGGAGGCCCATGGACTGCACAGTGATCTCCCTTAGCTGACGCTAGTATCCGGGAGAGCACAAACAAGTAATGCATTAAAATTAACAAAAAAAGATCAACAAAATTGATTACTCAGATACAAAAATGACGTTAGAGAAATAACTAGCAATGCTGCTGAAAACAACCCTAACGATTTCTGCTGAAATGAACCCGTCCAGTACTTTATGGCGAGGGGCATACCGAAGACCCGCGGAGATTACGGTGACGGAAAACTACTAGGAACAGCAGAAAAAAAAAAAAGAAAAAAAGCAGAAAAAAATAAACAAAAACAAAAAAATTAAAAAAAATGGGAATGGTGATTAGGTAGTCATCAACCCAGGCAAACATAGTGGCTACGGCATGCAAAATGAAGTGTATGAATCTATAAAAAGCCACAATACAAGCTAGCGAAGAGGGAGAGAAGAAAGTAGAAAATAATAGTTGCAGTGAATGGGCACAAGCACTGTCGGATTATCGAAATCTATAAGGCTCCACCATAATTCCCTTTCCATACATGACACATAAGAACGGAAGAAAGGAAGCGGGAAAATTTTACGAACAGAAAATCGGACAGACTAATATAAGCCAATTGAGTCTCGGGCACAAGATTGACAATCTTCGTGGACTCGCCTCTGTTGGAGTATAATAATAATTAAATGTGTTAATAAAGTGTACTTATTGAATTACCAACAAGAATGAGAAATATAAAAGAAAAAAAATTAAAAAATAATAAAGACAGAGCAAGAAAACATTAGGCATGTGGCAACAAGGAAGCGAAGTCGTAGTAAAATAGCGAGAAGTAAATTTATGTATACTGTATAGCGTGTAAGAAAACAGATATCTGTAAAGAGAGTGCCACACTCGCAACTGAAAATAAGCACACGGTTCTTGAATGGTATAATGCATTGGGTAGCGTCATATTCGAGTAAAGCACCTTCCAGGTACATATATGTTCATGAGCGTGGATTTAGGAAAATAGAACGTTAACAAAGACGACACAGCCAACCGCTCTCTTTTCTCACCCCTCACTCTCTCTACTGCGGTTCTTAAAAGATGTCAAAAACAAGAATATACCCGCGGGAATAGAGAAGGATATACGAAATAAGAAACCATTACGGTGGAGTGTATCACCCAGCATACGAATACGAGGAAGTGAAAATAAAAGGAGAACTGTCAGTCTGCAAGGGTTAACCGTGGACGGTGGCGGAAATATTATTAGGCACCGCGGTGGAGTCGTTTTGATTTTCAAAAATGGGGGGGCCCCTCAATAATAAATTTGGCTAGAATGCTTACAGGTAGAAGAAACCGTTCCAAAGGTGAAGGCGCAGCAGCGAGTGCAGTGACAGTGCAACCAACAATGCTACAGACCATATCGACCATATAAAGACCAGTCGCGTTGCAAAACCAAGTACGCGTAACGATCAGAAGTGCACCTTCGGCAACTGACAAAATAAAACGTCCTCGCGCATAAGAGGATCAAAAAAAAAAAAAAAAAATTTTTAAATAAATTATGGGTACATACATAAATCTAGGTTACGTTGGTTTATTATAATTAAGTTACCGTATTTACGAACAAAAAAAATTTATTATGTAGAAATATCTAATAGGCTCGTAGCCCAGCCAACTGTAACAATGACACGAATAAAAACATTAAAAGAATGATCGAATCAACAGTAGGAGAATAAGTAATATTATACAATACATTATAACATACTATATTGCCATATTTTACAAATTTAACATGAATAACTTACAGTAGGACTGAATAATTAGTTAATAACTAGTAGAAATAACTTCAAGATTATTACACTCCATGAATTTACAAATAAAAATTTTGCAATAATGCACTATATTATAAAGGAAAAAGAGCGCCAACAAAAACAATGAATGTTTACAAAAAAAAAAAGCAATTTAGCGAATTTGTGTAATGGAGGAACAAGGACAGGTTTTTTTCTCTCCACTTTTTTACTCCTATGTTAGAAATCTCACATACAATATAAACAACATTACACGAATATTACTCTAGCACAAACATGAAAATTAAAAAGGGGAATCGCCACCAAGGACGATAGTGGTGTGGTCTCGGACGTGTCACGTTCGATATCATAGCTACACGTACAGGCGCCCCCTCTTTTTGGGGCCTACTACAGATGATTGTTGTGGGAGAAAGGAAAGCGATAAGCAGATAGGACGCTGAAAGCAGCACGCTCTCTGGCTGGAACCATCAAGAACGAAGGTCGTACACACACGACGCGCTCTTCTCTCGTTTTTGCATAAATAAAGACGTTGATACTAGTTCCTCGACTATTTACTTCATGCGCACCCTAAGACCCTAGAATCCTAAGCAACAAATACGTGATGTGAATACGTAATGTTACACGTAAAATTGTTATTTTTAAGCTTTCAATAAACTACCTCTTGTATGACAAATTTTATACATTTGTATCTCTGTTTTTTGAAGCTGTAAATTTTGCTTCAACCAAAAAATAGTCCAAATTTTGATGAATAAGACGAATGGTAACATTTATGTGGAATTTCTTATTACTGGTAAAATAATAATTAGTGTGTACATGGTTATTGACGTTAGCGACTTCTTCCAGTTAATATTGTTGTATATATCTTGGGTTGCGTATAACTTTTGCACTCATACAGTTCTTATTTTACTTCGATGTTTTATGTGAAGCTTTAAGTATATTGCGCTTTATTAATTGTCTATCTACAATTGCACATATTAAGTGAAGCATGATACTTTAGTTTCACTGTACTTATATATTTTATTTTTAAATTTTATATAAGTCAATTGTAAACATTATTTTAATACTAACATAAAGTGTGCATAAGCAATAAGCCAACAATGATTCTTAAACACAGAAAGTCTTACACGTACTACTGATTATTATTTTTACAAGAAGTCAATAGAGCAATGATAGAAACCTAAAATGACTCAGACACTGTTTGAAAGTACTTGTCATTAAAGCAATATTAATTTGCCAATCGAGCATGTATCAACGTACCTACTGGCTATTAGGAAAACAGAATACAAACTCATTTGTTGAAGTAAAATTTACAACTTTATAGGAAGCCTGTACTTTTTTTCATAGTCATAATTTAGTACATTTTTTGCATCAGTAATTAGGCGAACACTCAGAATTAAAGATGTAATGTTATTCAGCTGTGATTTCGACAAAAGATATTAAAAAAATATATCGATAAGTAAGTAATGAAATGCGTTACGTTGCTCACATTTGCACCACGACACGTTGAATGTATAAATAAAAAAGCGGCGTGGACTTAAGCATGTCTTAAGACATGCAATAATTATAACAGTTCTATTATTTTTAATTGGACAATAAAAAGAAAAAGAAATTGTGAAAATATTAGTACAAGATGGTTTTAAAGATGTTAAGACGCTAAAGAGACAATCTGATTACCCAAGTGTCAGCAAGAAGTAATGAAATCATGTGGCATGGATGATAGGTATATCTAGCAGCTTTTATACGAGAAGTCTAATAAAATTAGTAACTAATACTAAAATAAAGAGACTTACCACTACTCGCACTCAGCACGGCGATGAACAGTGTAAAGAGTATTTTGATCTATGAACTGCTATGTTCTTCATATAGTGCCTTTAATCTTACTAGGCACTAGAGTCTATACTACTATAGTAATGATCCTTTTACTTGAGAATTAGAGGCTTTAAATAAGAAAATGATAAATAAATGGAATTTTAATTGATTCTTTATCTCTTTCCATGAAATGTGAGTCACTAAAATTTATGCGGACACTCATGCACTCACCAATAAACTTGTACCATGTAAAGTAAGTGACTCCTATTTAACTATTACAGTGTACTCATGCTTAGAATTGATAAGGGCATAAGCAATTAAAACGAATGTAACTTTATAAGTAAAGCATAATTACTTTCATAACGAGAGTATTATTCACTAGCAGCCCCCCGTCTCAGCTTTGCCCGAGACTTACTAAATAGAACACCGTAGTGTGTTGACATGTGATGTGAAACGTTTTCAGTTACAAATTTTACATTTATTCCTGACACTTTTCAGAACGACGATCTTCTCATTAGAAGCATAGTTGTTCGCAATCCATACAGTTTATTTGGTCAAATAATAAGCTGTAAAAATTAAAAAATTATAATTATGCTGAAAAGTACGGTGCGTTCCTTATGCCATAAAATAATCGTTGGCCATAAGAAGCGGTTGATTTGCAGTTTCTCCCGCATAAATCACGAAAAGGGCTATTTTTAAAGCTGTTAAGATTTTAAACTCCCAAAAAATATATATTAAAAAAAATTTTTCTCTTATATTACAAATTTATTACCAGAGCAACAAAGTCCTGGAGCTTAATCTCTACATTTTTTATTGCCTCAAAAATACAAAAACATTTTCTACTTATTTATAAATCTAAAAGATTTAAGAGATTACTGTGAGGGTACGATGAAAAGCTGATCTCTCATAATGGATTCTTTATTGGTCGACTTTGACGCTGCTGTTCCAATCTCGATAAATTTTCTGCGTCAGCTTCTTGACGCCTAAAATTGTATTCATTAGATACATTTGAAGTTTTCCTTCCAATTCACCCTCCTGCGGCTTTTGTCATGCTTAAAACTTTTGTGACTCCTAAAGACTATTTTCTGTCAACTTTGGTATGTTCTAATATATTTGTTGGCAAGATAGTTCGACGTCCGATGGCCCTAAAAAAGACCCGTGAGCTGCTTAAGTAAACTCTTTCTTGACCAAAGCTGACAGTAATTGTGACTGCCTGGAAAAGCTGACGTATTTTTGAAAATTTTTGAGCTTATTTATTGCTATTGTTACTAAATTTTTAAAGATAAAAACCATACTAATACCATCTAAGAAGTGTCAAGAATCGGTATGCTAAATTTCAGCAAAATCGGTTCAGTAGTTTTCGCGGTTAGCGATTGCAACGGTTTTAGCGACTTTGCTTTATATATTAGTAAGATAAGATAAGATGACACACTGTACCAGAACATAAGAAATGGCACATGTGACCTTCAATTATCCTCTAAAATTTATTAACAAATTTAATATGTTATGTGTTTGTAGTAAACAATTTTCTCTCTAACAGCAGTGCACTAAAAATGTTGTGAAATGATAAGCTTCAACTTGGAACGGATTAAAAATGACAAATGCTCAAAAAGCTTATCAAAAATAAAATCTACGAATAAGTTTGCGCTGAGACTCCAACAGTTTTTGTTTGAAATATTTTTTTCTATTTTATAAGGCTTTCAAATGAAAAAAAAATTATCTACAAGTATCTTATGAAAAAAAATTGCTTATTTTTTCGCACAAGAGACATTATAATTTCTGAACTTATCGAATGGTGAATTTCACGTAAAAATCTGCATATAGTATTTTACTTAAAAAATTCTTTCAAAAGAGTACGTACTATAGAAATGGTTGTTTATCCATTTGACTATTACCAACATAATAAGAAGTTTTTAATAGCTTACTTTGTACCATGGATGGAAAGTTCTACCAACCTGCACGAAAAGTGCCAGTGTTAAATGTATATGTCTAAGTTGTAAGCGGTGTTCTTCTTGTGATAGTTGCAAAGTGCTAATCTTGCCTATGAGCACATCTTGAGTTATTATGCCCTAGGGAGGTTGAACTGTCCTACACACTAAAAGTCATTTTTTAGCGCAGGAAGGAAAAAAATCGTATACGTGCCTCAGGAAAAAAGTACTGCTTCATTTTTGAGATTTTTGCTTTGCTATCTTGGCCTTTGGCTTGGAAGGCCACTCACACATTAAAGGAAATGCCATATTTTTCTCCTTTGGCACGTAGTCTGTTTGCTCACTCGTGAAGTAATTTTTATTCGTACCACAACATCTTGATTCAAATACACTAATAAACATTTTATTTTGAGTTATTTCTAGCCCTTATGCACGTAAGCACTGTTATTATGTCAAAAAACTTATTTAGAACTTATTTTTTTGCAGCCCATACAATGTGATATGCTATAATGTTAATTAATGAAATACCCACAATTTTTATTCAAGTTTACATAGATGTCAGCTATTTTAAAGGAGCTACTGCCAAATCCTTAAGCAATTTCTTGTCTATCTTTCCAGATGGTGTGTGTGGCAGTTCATCCAGAAACTTGACACCTCCCCTTAATTTTTTAAGAACGTCCAATTCAGCGCTAAAATCCACAAGCTCTTCTTCGGATACCTATTTTTTGTAATTTTAAGAAAAATGTATAATAAGTGATTAGTTCAAGCTATTTTACCAAATTGGAGCTGTTTTTGCTACCTTTGAACGTTTACTTAGTTCTCAGTAGAAAAAATAGACTTCATACCTAGTGTACATCCAAGCGATAAGTACAAGCACAAGGAGTCCCACGAATATTTGCCTGACATGCACCACCAGGTAAGAAAACTACTATTCTTGAAGACTTACCTCATATCCAGGATTTTTTTTAATAAACGCCATAGGGACCTCAATTTCAAGATCATGAGGAACTCCTATAACGGCAGCTTCCAGTACAGCTTTGTGAGTCATTAAATACTCCTCGATTTCTGAGGGTGATATTTGATGTCCCCGATATTTCATTATTTCTTTTTTTCTCTCGACCATCATAATCTCGCCGTTCTCCATATAATAGCCAATGTCACCCGTGTGGTACCATCCTAGTTTAGTTTTATTTTATGTATCACATAAGCCTTTAATCTTGAATAAGTATTGCAACGAACACTGAAAAAAAATGAAGCCGATCCAAATAAAAGTTAATTCAATCACAAACAACTAGTATTCATTGAAATAAAGTAAGTATTTAGATAAATAAATTTAACGTGATTTTATATACAAATTATTTACTAGATTTAAAAACATATTTCATTCAAATAAATATTAACTTAATTTAAATACTTATTTATTGTTTGTGTTAAAACAAACGTTTGTTTGGATTAAAAAATTATTGTCCACTGAAGCTTCTCACCTTCGTTGTCTATCATCTCTTGGGTCGCCTTTGGATTGCGGTAATAACCGAGCATGGCTTTAGCCGTTTTGAAGCAAATTTCACCGGATTCATTTGGGCCGAGAGCCTGGCCGCTCTCTAAATCGATTATTTTTATTTGTGAGTTTGAAACGATGAAGCCAACGGAGTTGATTCTCTTGCAGGAATTCGTTGTTACCGTTAAATGTCCACCTGACTCTGTCAACCCTTTAAGAAAAAAATGTCTTACTAGTAGAAATAAAGTACAATAAGTGCTGTTAATCATTTAGTACAAAGTTTCATTAAACAATCTACAATGATAAATTTATGGACAAATTTTGAACATAAATTTAGATAAGGCCAGTCTTATGCGAGGGGGAGAAAAATACGATTAAAAGAAGTGATGTAATTTGCCTTCTCGTGAAAAAGGGGGTTAAATGTAGACAGTGCCAAATTAACTCATGAACTAGAGAGGTAACCAACTTTTATTTCTGCTTGGATGCATGTATATATATATACACGACGTCGTATTCAAAGTCGACGAAAGATCATACATCGGAGAAGCCTTCAAGACGGCAAAACTCGACCGCTTCCAAGCTGATTGGAGTCGGGGAAGCATATTAAATTCCCGATTGGAAATATATTATGGCTGCCGTAAAGAGATCTACCGCCTGTATACTGTTACCGTAAGAAAATCCTCAGGGGCTGCTTGAAATGTGTTACCAGGCGCGTGTACGGGCTGTGTACATGGTGCCATACATTAGTCATTGCGTACACTGCCCATACACTGCCCGTTTACTGCCCGTAAACATGAAATATTTTGATATGATTTATAGTTTGTAACTACGAAAAGTCTATTACAATAAAGAAGTGAATGTTTTATTATAAATAATAAAATTCTTTTACAATTATGGATGAAAAAACTAAAAGATGGTTGTGTATATTGAAAAAATCCAATATACACGAAAATAGTTCACTACATGGTAGTCAATAAGAATTCTAGAAGAATTCTTTTTTCCAAAAAGTAATGAAAAAAAAATAATTATTTGGGCCTTAAAGTAAACGTGAACGTCCACTATGTTTGAAATCTTAAAGCATTCTTTTTTTTACAGCAAAAATATTACTTTATTCAATCAAGAAGAACCAAATAAGAATACTTTTTGATAAGTACCAAAATTTAGTGTGAATTAAAAAAAAATATTTTCAAGTACATTGTCACTACCTTAATTTATAAACAAACTTTAATAATAGAAAAATACAAAATAAAAAAAAAAATTGCCTCATCACCAAGCCGCTAACCTGGTATGTTTTCCTCGTAAACCAAGGATCTTTTTGATGTAACCATGAAGAGTAAACATTTGGCTTACAATTTATATCCATATAAGGTCCAAGTATACCGTACCTATTTTTGTATATGTTAAGATATTCTTATTTACTTTCTCAAAAATGTCTATTTCCGTTAACTAACTTACGAAATATGAACATTTTTGTCTTTTAAAAATACAATTTTTTTTTTACATCTCACTCTTAAGATTATGATTTATGTTGTTTTTTCAACAATAACAATTTATATTTGTATACTATTCAATCATAACTAACAAAAAAAAGTAGTACACGATACTTGTACCGTGTCTGGAGGCTACGTCATTTTAATTCCATAGTAATACGTAAGAAACTCGAAGAATACTAAAAAAATACCTTATTGATTAAGTATCCTCATCTTTACGGGCCATGTATAAGCAATATACAAATCGTAGAACTTGAACAAATTTGTTGTAAAAAAAAACTCATAACCTTTTTTGTACTAAAGTCCAAGGTATATTTTGAACAGTGTTTATATGGTGATATAGAAAAGCAAGGGTTTTAAATTTTAAGTGTTCAGTAATGGGCTAATCAATTCACAGGGTATTTGTACACTGTTCTTCTTTCTAAAAAGTGCTGAGGACAAGAGTAGGATGTTATAGCAAACGTCCTATAATATTTAAAAGAAACTTACTCGGTGTATGTATTTATTTTGAACGGAAAAGGTTTAAGAATCTTTTGATTTTATAACTAACTAAACACACTTGACTTTGATACCCAAGCTATAATAAAAGCACAGTACATACACTTAAAAAAATTAACTATGTTATAATATGGTAAAATTTATAACACTACCGTAAACTTGTCTGAAACAAACGTTAGGCAGGTGGCTCTTGATCTGCTCAATAAATTTCTTGCCCAAATTTGCCCCGGCAGTGGAAATAAGCTTGAGTGAGTTGAGTTCGTATTTTTCGAGTACTCGAGATTTGCAGAGGTGAGTGACCAGTGTCGGAGGAATAAATAAATACTCAACCTTCTCGTTATTTCATCCACAACGTAAGAAAAACATTAATTTCAAAAGAATAACCTTAACATCACAATAGTATTCAATGTTACAGGTGCATGTGTTCATGTATACCTTGAATTCGTTGATAACGCGACAGGTGTCTTCGGGATCGAAACTTACATGCAATATTCGTTTCGTGAAGCCCAGGGTTGTTAAAAAAAGATGTAAAGTTCCACTTAGCCAATAAAGAGGCGAGTACCAGAGTATATTCGTGTAGTTGCGCTGGAAAGCAACTATGTTATTTAAAAGATTCTTGATAACTTTGCAAGAGTAAGATACGCCCTTTGGAAGGCCTGTACTTCCGGAAGAAAAGACAATCATTGCAACTTCGTCCTCCAACCTGGAATCGACAGCTTTAAAAGTCTCTATGGACTTGTTATTCTCTTCGAGGATATCCCCAAGTTGTGGGAATAGTTTCTGATTCTCGAAAACAACGATGTGGTCAACATTGACGCCCTCGAGTTGTGCGGCGTCTCGTAGGAAGTTTGCGGTTGACGCGCACGAGAAAATGATTTTTGGTCGAATGAAATTCATGAGATGGCGAGCGGTTTCTGAAATACATGTGGTTAATAAATTTGATTTTCAAAACATGTTATATAATTAATGACTATTTAACTACAACAGTATAAGGTGAATAAACCATGGCCTTTATTGTTACGTTGATGCAAAATTATAAAATAATTATAAATTTTTAACGCTTTTTGCGACCGAAAACCATTATTGCTGGAATATTTGTATGATGATTTGAATGTAAGTAGTGGAGAATTCTGGTACCACTATATAAATGGCTGCATGTCAATCAAAAGACCAAGCCCATTAAGGACGTTCGGTAAAGATAGAACCCTGTAATGAATCTTTTTGAAATTTTAACCAGACGTTCTTATTGTTGTTACAATGAAGCTGTTAAAATTTCAAGAGGTTTGTCTGTTTCGTTTCCGAGATATTGAACTTCAAAGTTCAGCTTATGGGGAAACTTATAAAAACTCAGTTTTAAAAAAATTTGCGTTATTAATGTCTCCAATTTTTTTAGATGTCACAGATAATGTTATTAAATATATGTACACAAAGTTCAGCAATGACTGTCTGATTAGTTTATGAATAAAAAAATTTAATAATAGTTCGACAAGAACGCAACGGCAACGTCGCAAGAAGCGGAAAATTCAAAATGTACTAGGACGTACGTTTCAGTAAATATTTGAATATTATGGTAGATATTTATGTATTTCTGTATAAAACATAAGCTTATATATATGTGTGTGAGTGTATGTATATAGGTTCCACCCTTACCCATAACAAAACAATGTATTATGATAACACATATTTATTTTTCTTAATGAAATTTTTAATTTGTAATTTTTATACAATACAATTTTTTTACACAACATAACAAAATCACATGCTTTTCGTAATCGCAGAGACTGAAGTCTGTCTTAATTATTTAACATATCACTTTTAATGAGACTTTTGAAGGCACATAAAAATTCCAGAATTTTATTTACATTAGCTACGAATATAATTGTATGTACATATATCTGTCACAAGTCTTTTTAATTATTTACTCATTTTTATTACTTTGTTATAACGAATAATAATCAAATACTTACATCTTCAGCACAAATACATTACAAATATATATACCACCTGATGTGTGTATATATGTGTGTACATGAACACTCACACATTAGAGACCCATGCGGTGATGCCAAGTCTTCACTCATCGCTACTTCCCCCTTGCCCCGCAATTGGTTCCACCCCGCGATCTCTACCGAACGTCCTTAATAGTAGTCTGACTGTTATTTAAATAAATTGATATAATTACTCGCATGATATTACCACACTTCTTAACGCGCGATTAGTAACGTATACATCGAATTTCAAAAGTAGTTTTTTTACATTGCAGTAACTGTTTAATCGTATTTTTCTAACGCTCTTAAAATGCTGCGAACCATTAGGTAAGAAATGTATGACAGTATTAAAATACATTTAAATATGCGTATGACTCTCCAAGATTATTTATCGACACAGCATGCTGAAGTAGCATTAAGAACCGTTGACTAGAAATTTTCTGTTGTTCGATGGTTTTGCGCGATAGGTTACAATTATAGTATAAGTTTTAATATATATTTTTAACTAATAAGGGACATGGTGTATTCTGTTGCAGTGAATAAAGTATTATATAATTTGTAAACCGAATTTCTTGCAATCGATATCAACCTTAAGTTTTTTTACACTTAATGCATCATTCTATTCAAATAAGGATAATCTTGTTTTAAACTCGAAGAAATATTGATATGAAAGCTTACTTAGAGTAACCTCATGGTACCATGGATTGTAGATGGCCCCGATAAGAAGAGTTGCAACCACAGGAACATAGTCCATTGGTTGATTGGGTGTACAAACTACCACGATATCGGTACTTTTTACGCCCTGCTTTTGCAGCCACATAGCACATTGAATGCTTGTTTTCTTCATCTCTGCATACGTCGTTTGCTTTCCTGTTTCCACTTCAATCTTATTTGAAATTACTTTGTTTTAGTTGCGAATTAATTTTACGAAATTGTAACTTTAAAAATTATTTACACTAACATTTCTTTCAATTTTAATTATAATCTAGTAAAATTGATGTAAAATACTTATACACCCTTGTTTAAATTTTAATTTAATTTATATTACTTAGTACCTGAATCCACTGAATTTCCTCATATTTACCAGTATGAAAAATCATACTATGTTTATTCGAAACAAAATGAATAATATTTTGGTGCCAAAAATAAGTGTCCTAAGAATTATTTAATATATGATCATGACAGTATACTCTGCGTATACTCAATCTAGTTTTTAAGCTAACTTGAGACATTGTTCTCTGATAAGGTTTAATTGAAGTAGATTACTTTATCTTTATACGAGAACTTTGAATGCGTTTCACAATAGGGTAGGTCTTATTCAATTAAAAAATATTTTCAGCCTCATTAAAAATGATTTTCAAAACAAAAATATAAAATGTACTCTTTCACTGTTCGCTAAATTTAAAAGCGGTAGTGATATATAAGCTTTCGAAAATGATTAAGCAAACAGACATCTCAAAATAAATTGGTTGATGGGTTTAACCTAAAGATTACGAGACACACATAAACATTTTTTATTTTATAATATTAAATATCAACTACCCGTATTTTATTAACTTCGATGCGATTTTACAAGAAGCTTGCAGTACATTTTTTAGTAGAAGTGTATTAAATTTACTGTAATAATATTTAAAAATTTATTTTTATACCGATTTTTCTTGATTATTCAAATTTTACAAACTTTTTTTTCCGTTTTTTTATTTTTTTTATAATACGCATTTTATTAATTTTCGATTTTTAATTTAAGTAACAAAATCATTTGTAAGCTGTATAAACATGTTTACAAATGAATTTTGGTCACATTTTGAGTTTATTTAAGGTGGCTAGGGCGTTTGATACCGTACCAAGCGAAGGGCCCTTCAAGGGTCTATGGATTATGAAAAATATTCTTTGTTCATTATCATGATAATTGAATATCTACATTATACATTAAAAATAAAGATTTTTATCGGACTAAGTTATCATAAAATATCGATAAAAAAAGAAAATAATAATTCATTTTTATCTGCGCATGTGCTGAAGACTGTAAATTACTTTTCTCCTAATTTTTTTTAAATCTAAATGGTTAACACATAATTTTTCCAATTCTAAAATGTTTCTTATAAAAGAAGGTACAAATAAAGTCTTAATGTGTAGATATTTGTCATTTATTGTTAGATTTATAGTCATTTTAGTGATGGATCCCAAGTACTGCGTGTTAAATTGGTGAGTTCTCGGTAGCGATTTTCTGAAAAGTTAGGTGGTTGATTCTCATATTTTTCGATTGCAAATCAATTGAGCACACTTATGTTACAAAATTTATAAATAGCAGTGACTGTACATGAGATCAAAAAAATTTTTTTTCTAAATTTTGTATTCACTTTTAAACTGTAATTTAGATGGCTCACACATTAAAATTTATTTTAGTTCAATTTATTTAATTTAAAGTGCATTAAAATTTAATTAAAAAAAAAAAAAATTATTTATTACAGTCGAATTACGCTTTATGCTATGTTTCCTTGGGATTTTTAATACAAGCTTAAAGCTTAGTCTATGTATTCATTTATTTTTTTTACAACCATTTATGAGAACTGTGACCAATAGGCTCCAAAATGCTGTGTTACTATGCATACATATGCTATTGCCATTTTAGCTTAGTGAAAAACCGCCTTGAATTTAATAATGCCATCAATTTTTTATACAAGGCACAAGTGACCTTATTTTTCATGGCTCTTGAACCATCAGACCACTGCAAAACATTTCTACTTAAGTTATCGTTAATTTCAACAGCCTATATATGACAAATTTAAAGTTGTAATTGAACTTCTGTTATAATTTGGGATCAAGTGGTACAGAAGTTTTTGAGACTTTTGCGAACATACAAACAAACGCTGTCTCTTTATATAATAGTAACATATAAATAGGCACACAAATTAGAGTTGTATGTATAAGTTTACTGTGACACGTAAATGACGTTATTTTTACCAAGGCATGGTCCCGCCATATGCTTTGCAATGTAATAAAATTTTTTTTACCAGCACTCCTTTCAGATTATGTTAAATTTTCTCACAATGTCATTCACTATAAGGAAAAAATTGCGAAAACGAGTTTAAGTGGCGGATTTTTTTTTAATTTACTTTTAAGCTGTACGTGCATGATTTATTCATCAAATTTTATTTTAGTTAAAAATATTCACTTTTAAGTACGTTAAAATTAAGAAATAAAAATTAATAGTTTTTAAAGCTGAATTACACTGCATCTTATATTTCCTTGGAAGTTTTGTAACGAGCTTAAAGCTTATAGTTTTTTTTGTTTTGTTTTTTTTTTGTATTTTGTTTTACAACTATTTATGAGACCTGTGACCAATAGGGTTCTGCAATGCTATGTTATTATACTGTATATATATGCCATAGCCATTGGCACAGTGAAAAACCGCCTCGGATTTAATTATGACATCAATTACTTATACAAGGCATAAGGGACCATATTTTTCATGGCTCCCGAACTATCTAACCACTACAGTTGGAATATGAGAAAGTAGATTTTGAGAGGTACGAACGAAGGAAGTAAAGGACGGTTCTCGAACTCGTGAGCATGTATTATCAAGCCCCCCGAGCTACAAAAATTGCAGCCTAATTAACCACTGTGCCACCGTGGCCGTGAAGTTTATAGTTAGAGTGTACACATGGATGTAAGCAAATCTACGAAAAATATCTCAGTTTTGTCTTCTGTTTTTAATAAAAAATTTTTTCTGGCACCTATTTCAGATACTAAAGCTTATTTTGCTCGCAATGTCATGTATATGAGGTGTGAACACAAGTTTCAGTGGCAGTGACACCGTTTTTCCATAATTTTCACGCAATTATTGTAATTATACGTATCATACTTATAGATTTGAGCACGTGGTGGGTCGGTCGGCTGGTTTGTGGGACGACACGCGGAAGACTGCGTGTTCGGTTCCCGGCCAGTGCGACGCTTCCAAGCAAGTACCTCTGTGATTTTTCACATGTGCCTTTTCACCACGCAATGCTCCTCGAGGAGGGTTTAGGCGACCTTCTCGCAACAAAAATTGCCTACCACATAGATCCTTCGCTCTCGAGGTGGTCTATGTGACATTATCACCGCACCAACAAACTACAAAACGTGAATCCAATAATGTGTAACCAATTATGTAATATGTAACCATTACTTGTAATGTGTAACAAATATGATGTAAAATGTGCCTTACTGTACTAAGGCTATATGTACTCGCTTACAATAAAGCCTAAAAATAAATACTCTACGTAAGTAGGTATTTATTATAAAAATTAAAAAAAAAAATACTCATAGATTTAATTTTTACGTCTAAAGTGCTTAAAAACGGTGTCACTTAAAACTGTGTTAAAAATTTTTTCCCCATAGTACATGACGTTGCGAACAAAACAAAACCTTTTCCAGAGGGTGCATCTCAAAAAAAATATTTTTTCAATAGTGGACAAACAAATATTTTTTGTGGATTTGCTCATATACACAGAAAGACAAGTGAGACCACACAGATATAACTCATAGTAAATGTGACATCTCTGCGTATGTATGTATATACGGGTACATTCTAACTATGAGCCTCGAGATTGTCATGAGAGAGTTCAATGGCTTCGAATCTAAGAGCTTGCTACTGCATCGAGCTTAGATATACCAAACATTTCTATACTGTGTACGGCAAATTAAAATTTTTTTTATCCATGGCATTTTTTTTAAAAACATCGTGCAAATGCAGTCGATAATTTAAAAAAACTGTCCCCATTACTCATTAAGTTTTTGTCATACTATTTTGTTATTACCGTGTTACCATATTCATATTTCATTTTATTTATACTTTGCAAAGGTAAAAATGTAGGAATCTCAACATTTTTTATACAACCATGTTTGTAAATGTGAATGCTGAATCAAATTTTAGGTAGGAAAAGTGTTTTGCATATCAGTATGTCTAAAGTAAGTAAAGCTGCACTGAAAAAAAAAATTTTTTTAATTGTGATAAAATTATAAGCTGGTATTCTGCTATCTATCGAGCTATTTGCTTAAGGCAACCAAATTTTTCCACCTTGCTGGGCAGCAATTTCTACTGCAAGGACAATACGGATCACCGTACTTGCAGAAAAAATTCTAGACTAAGTATACAATAATATCAATTACAATTCTAGCGCAGTTATTCTTACACTTATTGGCTCTTAGTATTTTTCGACGAAAAAAATTATCATTTTATAAATGTGACATAAGTAGTATACAATACCACGAGTTGATTAAATTGCGGCAATTAAATCATACTTCGATTTAAGATAAAAATGTTTTAAAAACAACTCATACATCGCAATTCTTAATTCATAGTAAGTATCGTCTGTTGCTAACGGTTTTTAAGTTTTTAGTAATGCGACTGCACCAATAGTTTATAGTATGTCAGTTAATACACTAGGTCATCGAAAACAAAAATTAATCTTACCTGCCAAACATGATTTGGTTTCTCATCAAAAACTTTTAAGAAAAGATTACCTATACAGTCAGATTGAATTGGAACACTAATTTCTTCACCCTTGATGATGTTATTTTCAATCGTGAACATTCTTTGCTGTAATCAAACAAAAATAGATAAAAAGTACTCCAATACACGCGTTTTACAAAGATGATTCTAGCTAAAAAGTTTGTCCTTTTTAAAAGCTCCCTCTCTGACAGTTACTTGTCAAAAACAAGCGGGCAATGTATGTACAAAATAGTTAATGTAAGCACAACGTAACTTAACTGAGTAAGGCAAAGAAAAACACTGAAACCGCAAATAATTTGAGCGACTTGATGATGCTTCAAATCTATTTATCTCTACTCTGATCGCGTTTCCACTATAGATACGTAGTAAGTAACACTTTTGAAAAATTTCGGATGTTTTGTATCTTCTCATGGAAACAACTTTAGTGCAATGATAGTAGAAGCCTTCACAAAGAGGTGATTCCCTCGGTATCACGGAGAGGAAAAATATGAGTTCAGTGATCAGAGAGTACCACAGTTCAGTTCGTCAGGTATCTCTTGCGTCGACGTTTCACTATTAACTATCGTATCTCTGATACTCGCGGTTACTAGCGTCAGTGGCGTAAAGTATTCGAAGGTAAATACACACACACACAAATCACATGAATGGGGAGCACGAAGCTTTACACGAGCTCGGCTGTACAGCCCGAATACTTCAGTAATTCCAAGAGTCGGTGTATCTCGTATCAATCATGTATCTCGTACATCGCGGCTCTTGAGTTCCGTGTATGAACCTAATTTGTGCAGAGTCAGGAGTCTTAAATATACAACGATTAAATTCTTCTGGAAGTTATAGAAGCAGCACCTTTACTGTTGACTTGCGGATGTGCCACTTTTTGCAGCTCTGCCATGCCATATAAGAAGTCAGAAATATTTCTCAGTGGGCGGCGCGTTCATTCAACTTTTGACACACATAAAGGGGCTTCATCAAAATTTATCTTCTTTAATACCGAGTTGACAGCCTGCTTGTATCTGAGGTAAAACGGTAAAAATTTTGGTGATTTTTTTCTGTGAGCAGTTAACGAAAAATTAGATCTATAAATGATCCCCCCTCCCACTATCCTAACAGCCATTAATATTACAGTGATATCTCCTTACAGACCCAACCGACTCCTTACCCTCATACCACACGATTTCTTTTTGTGGGCCCCCACAGTCCCTCCACGTATATCCCTCACCTAAATAGTATATCTTTATTGTATACATGTCTTATATTATATAGTTGAAAGACTAAGTTCAGTCCCCAACCCCTTCCTTAACTCCGGTGCCCCTCTCGTCCCACCCTCAAAATGTTAAATATTTTTTTAAGCCCCCCTTAAAATAAGGTCAAAAACTTCAAATTTTTCCCTCAAATCGAATCAATAATAAATATTCTACAAAAATAAATTCCTTCCTTGCCCGCTAACCCTACAAGCAAATTATTAATCATAATTTATGACCATATGATAAAAATACTAAACAGTGCACCATAAAATTATCATTTAGGTTATTACTTTTAACATAACACATTTGTGTTAATTCTCAACATTAAAATTGATGTTAACAGTTTTCTTACTATTTTTATAAATAATGACATATTTCATACAAAAGTATGATTTGGAATTGATACGCTTGTATGAATGTTCATGTATGAATTGAGTGAAATTTCTACCAAAATATAGTTTTCAATGTCTGTAGTAGTGAAAAATTTATTGCTAGGATGCAATGTTGCAAAAATGTGAGCCTGGTAAGCCTCATTTTCATAATTCAGTTGATAAATGTAGGAAATAACTTTCCGAAAATATTTTGGTTACTTCTATCACCTATTATGGATTTTAGTTTTGTATGATATAATTTAAGCATAATATTTGGTATATCATTAGGAGAGGTACCTTTAGGAAATTTTTTTAACTTTTTTCATTTCTTCCCATTTTGAATTATATGTAACAGTAAAGAATATATCAGGTTTTTGAGTTTTCACATTATTACCATTGCATGTTAGTAACGTTTTTACATATATTCTGCACCACCAATGAATGTTGAAGGTAAAATGATAATGTTTCCTACTTAATTATTTAAATTTTTTTTTTATTTATTAGATGCAGTACGTATTATATGATTTATTAGACCTTGGCAACGTTTAAACCTTAACATTTTCTGATCATTATAAAAAAAAATAACCAAATTTAATAATTGCAATTAAATATAGATGATAGAATTTTTTTACATGTGAATTTTTCTTTATTATTTGGGTTAGTATTTTAATATGCTGCTTGGATAATATTGGATTTTATTTTAAACAATTTTTTACAGAAGTGAGATCATCATTATATACATAATCGACTAAGAGAATGATTATCAGAATTTTTTACAATAGATATCGGTGTCGTACGACAAACTTGACCATAACTTTTCAAATTATTGATAGCTTTTCTTCTACTTATGAGATTCGCACTAAATGATGCAAAAGAAAAAAGATTACTGTATTACCGAATAAAACATTTAAAAT
This sequence comes from Copidosoma floridanum, assembly GCF_036245765.1. Classification (NCBI taxonomy): domain Eukaryota; kingdom Metazoa; phylum Arthropoda; class Insecta; order Hymenoptera; family Encyrtidae; genus Copidosoma; species Copidosoma floridanum. The sequence goes on from NW_028321881.1 coordinate 40,874,406, forward strand.
TACCACTGGTTAGCAATAACTGCATTAAGTCATTAGCATACAGACTCAAAGCAGGTAAAAATATTTTTCTACATATACAACAATTGAATTTTCATCTTTCTCTATGCCAAGAAAAAAAAAGGATTTAAAAAAAAGTAAAAAAAGAAATGAAATAAAGGAAATTTAAAAAAATGAAAAGAAACAAACCAGGAGGTATAAATGGGTCATAGGACCCATGGTAAGAACGAAGTTCTTTAAACATGAGATGAATGCAAAGAAACACAATTTCTCAGGTAACAAGGGGGTCGCGAGACCCATAGCAAGAACGAAGCTCTATAAGAATAAGTACTGCATTTATGTAGTTCAGTAAAACAAAAACTTGAAAAACGAATAAAAAAAAATAAAAAAAATTGAGTTCAGTACTGTCGATAGGTGTTAATGTCGATAGGGCGAGACAATATTAAAAGTTTTTATACGATATTTCAGATTGTTCCAAAGGGTTCTAGAATTTTTCAGATTTCTGAAAAGACTTGATGATATTCCAAATTTTCATAGAATGTTCTAGAATACTGTATAAAACTTTTCGACTTTTTGTTGTAAACAATGATAATATGGGTCATTAGTTGATCAAGAGTAGTAAAAGTTGTTCTCAAAATTTCAGAAGTGATCTGGTAAATTCTGCAATATATTTAAACATAAACACTAAAATTTATTCAAAAAATAATTACTTTTGACCTAAGGTATTCAAGATTATTCTTAAAATTTCTAGATTACTCTGGAATATTTTAAAATAGACCCATTTAAGGCTGTCTAGAATGTTCGAAATTATTTCAAGCATTTCTAGAATATTTTTAAAAACTCTGATGTATATTCAAATACTAATAAGAGATTAAAATTGAATTCTGATTGGTCAAGATTATTCAAGTTTGTTTATAATATTTTAAAAATAATCTGAAAAATTGGATAAAAGTTTTTAATGTTTGAAACGAATCGAAAAGGATTTTCATTGGTCTCAAAAACTGAGTCTTTTTACAATATCAAAAATATTAGTTTCTATGATGTATCCAAATACTAGAAATTATTATAAAATTGTTACTATTTGTTTTAAATATTTTTAATTATTCTGAAAATTTCTAGATTAATCTGGAAAGTTCTAAAATATACTTAAAATGTATTTTAATATTTTAAATTTTCCACAATATTCTATAATATTCTAGAATATTTTAGAATTTTAGAATCTAAAATGGACTGTACAAATAATTTAGTTAGAAACCATTTTTATAGTTTGTTATTATACCCAAGTTTATGTGGTATCTTATCACTAAATCTCAAAAAATTAAATAATATTACATACCACAAAAAATTGAACAGCCACAACACAACTTTCGTTACATCTTAGACATGTTAGGGCGACACCATAGACAAAAATTCTAAACACGATGAGTTTGTATAAATAATGTTTGTAAAAAATATATTTGAACGATTTTTAGTGTATTTTAAAAGGATTTTCGTTTTTTAGGTGTCACAATGATAATATTCGCATGAATGATCAATCTGAAAAAATGTATGTGTATAAAATCTACAACTGTCGTATTTCACTTTTATTCGCACGAAAAACGATTTTGCACAGTTATTCGATATGTTTTCCAGTGCAGAGTACCTACATTGCATGACAAAGTAAAATTTATGACACAAAAAAGTTGTATTTTATTGTGATCTGTAACTTTAACCACAAATTTAAAAAATGTAACTGTTCAAAGTCAAAGCCCAGAAAATCGTTTTTCCTTTATAAGGTACTACAGCAAAAATGATAGCAAAATTTAAATACCAATCACTTGAATAAGTCAAAAAAAGTTGTCACATATATACATTAGTTGTGCGTAAAGAAAAAGTATATTATTAAATAAAAGTAAAAAATATTCAATTCACAACAATGTCTCATTTGGAACCCAAAAATTACGAAACATCGAAATGATAGTATACAATTGCACTTAATAGTAACTTGGATACACTTACAAGCTATGGGACATTTGTGATTATAATGACAGTTTCGAACCTTGTTATCTTCGTGATTTAGTGTTGTAAAGCGTGAGTATAACATTGTATTAATTAATTTACGTCAAAACATTTTTGTACATATGTAAGAGTACGTTTAAAGTATAACATATCATTGTCTTTTAGCCAGCAATCCATTCGTTGAAAAAATATTTTTTTATATTAAAATATCTACAATTATACTTCATGGCCTCCTTCTCGATGTTAAGTAAGTAGCTGTTTAGAGATTGGACAATTTTCAATTACAATAGTTAAAAAAACCAGTGGGCAGTGGGTGCTTAGGTATTCAAGTAAGAAGTCATACTTCTATTAAATAATATGGTAGGTAATGTAATCATAAACATAAACATACTTTTCATGGAACGATATTGTGTACAAAGATGGTGCAATTATCGTTGGAATTAGTATACCTAAGTTATATAACATTTTAATTTATGATAACTGAACAATTGAAAACAGTATAATGGCGCAATATAATATAACAATATGAAGGCTGGCCAGTACAAGACTATGCAATTTCATCGAATTTTCTGGTGGTTAAAAACAACTTCCTACTGCCAACGCTGAATACATTTCTAACGTCACGATCACATCTGTCACATACGCTCACATACTTATTCTCAGTCCATATTAAATACCCAAAATATAATTGTATCTCAGATATTGAGACAAACCATCCTGTAGTACCGTTTTCTTTAATAGCATAGTAGTACAAGCCAGTGGATGTCCCTTCCGGACGTTCATAACACATAGATTTTTTTGACAGATTCATTTAAGCAGCAAAAGTTTACTACAAATAGTATAATAAATACCCAAAAAAATTTTCAGATTTTACAAATGTACCCTTTTTAACATGTTTAATTTTAAAAACTTGTAGTTTATCATGTAACCTTACAGAAAAATCACTGAAAATTGCAAATATAACATCTTTTTGAACCTCCAAATTTTTGTTTGTATGAAAAATTACTCTAAGATAAACCTGTTTCATTTCCAAATAGATCTATATTTTTTTTTTATTTAAGTATAACTAAACAACTAACTATATTTAATGCCCTGAAGTCAAAAAATCGCCTTAATTACAAAGAAAACTTGTTAAAAAAAACACAATAAAAAGCAACTATTGTATTTATACAGTACAAAAATTTTTTTTTTACTAGTTTTTGAAAATTTTTACAAATGTGAAAAAACGTACAAACAATTATTTATTTACTTTAAATATAACAAATTGATAATAAGTTAATAAATGTTTATTAATACACTAGCGCCCCCCCCGTCACGGCTTCGCCCGAGACTCACTAAATGGAACACCGTAGTGTGTTGACATGTAATGTGAAACGTTTTCAGTTAGAAAATTTTACATCTATTCCTGACACTTTTTAGAACAAAAATCTTCTTATTAAAAACATATTTATTTAAAATTCATACAGCTTACTTGTTCAAATAATAAGCTGTAAAAATTTAAAAAAATTTAATAATGCTGAAAAGTACCGTGCATTACTTATGCTATAAAATAATCGTTGGTCATAAGGGACCATTGATTTGCAGTTTCTCCCGTATAATTTACGAAAAGGGCTATTTTTTAAAGCTGTTAAGATTTAAAACTCCAAAAAAATTTATATTAAGAAAAATTTTTTTTTTCTCATATCTTACAACTTTATTACCAGAGCAACAAACTCCTGGAGCCTCATCTCAACATTTTTTATTGCCACAAAATACAAATACATTTTCTACTTATTAATAAATCTGAAAGATTTAAGAGATAACTGTGAGGGTACGATGAAAAGCTGATATCTCATAATGGATTCTTTATTGGTCGACTTTGACGCTGCTGTTCCAATCTCGATAAATTTTCTGCGTCAGCTTCTTGACGCCTAAAATTGTATTCATTAGATACATGTGAAGTTTTCCTTCCAATTCACCCTCCTGCGGCTTTTGGCATGCTTAAAACTTTTGTGACCCCTAAAAAAGTACGGTGAGCTTGTTAAGTAAACTCTTTCTTGACTAAAGTTTACAGCAATTTTGACTGCCTGGATACCTCAGGGTGATCTCCTCTGACCTGCTGTTGAAGCCCTAGACAGACTGATCGAAAGAAGTCCGAAGCATTGGAGCTAGTTGTAGTGCTCTTTCTTGACGTCTCCTGATTTTAACGTTGAAGACGTTGGTGTCGAAAGCACCTTTTTTCGCAGACTCAGTTGTTTTGATGATCTAAGATGGAGAGATTGGTTCGTGATGCTTGCCCGTTGGAGACTCCCGTTGGCTCAAGTTTCTGCCAGTGAATGACTGACTTGGTTTAATAGTGCCTGTCTTTAGTTAACATAGTCTTTTAGTCGACGAATCGCTTCCGGAAATGGTAGTAAAAGTGTATTTGTTGGCAAGGTAGTTTAAACTTAGGTGGCCCTTAAAAGAACCGATGAGATTAATGGTTAAGTAGGGTACGTAAATACTTGTAATGGCTCTGAAAAGAGCCAGTGGTGAAATTTCCAGTTATTCCTTATTATTATTCTTGATGATGGAGAGCTAATTGCGGGTAGCTTGACTCTTATTATTAGACTCTCTGTGTACGGAGATCATGCTTGAGGGAGGTTCGCCGATCGAAGAATGTCTCGTCTTTGGGTCGTTCCCTGGATAACCAACTGCTTATCGTTAGTCGGGAAAGTGGGCATAGAGAATACCTTTTCTATGTGGGTATGCCGTTGGGACTGCCATGGAGAAAGAAGCCATTGCGGCTGCCCATACTCTTTCAGAGCTGTCTCCCTGGCTTACATTTGTAGTGAAAAATTCTCTGACAGACCAGGCTGGATGGTGAAACGGCCACATAACTCTGAAGAGTTGGAGCAGGTTGTGCTGTGGCCACGTCCTCTGGTATTCCCGCTGGAGACGTTAGTGGTTAATAAATTTTTTTGTTGGTGTCACTCGTCCACCCTGGTGGCTCAGGGTGTAAGTTGACCTGGGTCACTTGCCCATTGGAGAACAGTGTCGTCAGCAATCGGAATACCTAGCTGCACGACTAACATGTGCTTTCTCGATGCGGCTTAATATACTGCCAGCAATCAAATGCAGATAATTTAGAGACACTCTGGCCTATTATAACCACATTTATTTAACTATGTTGCAACTAGCTTCCATTTTATGTCGATGCCACCTAGCGGATCCTACTGAACTAACGTGAAGAGCTGGCGTATTTTTAAAAAACTTTGAGCTTATTTATTGCTATTGTTATTATTTTTTTCAAGATAAGAACTATATTAAAACCATCTAGGAAGTGTCAAGAATCAGCATGCAAAATTTCAGCAAAATTGGTTCAGTAGTTTTTGCGGTTAGCGATTACAACGGTTTTAGCGACTTTACTTTATATATTAGTAAGATAAGATAAGAAAGCTGCTCTGCTAAAATGTAATTAACCTCTAAGTTTTCGGAGAAAACGTTAAACTAAAAATTTAGTTAAATTATTTAATAAACAGTATATTAACATTTACAATAAAAATAAGTTATAAACCACACCATGAAAATAAGTAATTGAATACTTTATATGATTTTTTTTTTCGAAATTTGTTAAAATAAAAATAAATAAAATTCATACTATTTAAAATGTGTGGTGTGGCGTGGTGTAGAGAGGACTGGAAGTATGTCAAAGAAGGTGGGACGAAGAGAGGAGAATCAAGAAATCCACTTCCGTTACATTTTTTTAAGGTCACTGATCTGGAATCATTAATTTACTCTGTAGTGCAGAACGCGCTCACAGAAGTATAACTTCAATTAAGCTTTGTTTATGTATTTAAACATTATTATATACTTACGTGGTAACGTCGATTTGGTACTTATGATTTACATATCTACTTGCAAGCAATTAAAAAGTCAATATTGTATCTATACTGTGAAATTTTACTAACATACAATAGTATCTTACGACACTGTCAACGACCATCGATTGTCTTGTTTTGCACCAGACGCAAGCTAATGTGGACGAATTCTCTTGTTACGTCGGCGCAACGTACTATTCGAGCCTAAGCTGTAAGCTCTCGCTTAATAGCTCGGGACTCGCACTGGGCGCGTAGGTGGGACCGTGGGACACGGGGTTAAAGGAGTAGTTCAACTTAACGACGCGGTACTCGAAAAGGGGCTACGACTGCTTTCATGCGACTAAGACCGACTGCTGTGCAATATTCTGATGCCTTTGCTCGCAGCTCGCTTTTACCAGGAGCGGCGTATATCTCGTTTACGATCTAAAAACTGTCAGCACCGTCACGAGTAAGGGTATCGTACGTGGAAGAGGCGTGTTGACTCGCGATCTGACTTTGACACACTAATATCGTATTTGCTTTAATCCGATCGGTCCTTGTTATTCTGATGGTATTACTACCGCGGAGAGCAATGGTATACGCGTGGCTAATTTAATATTCCCGGTGACCGACGGGTACCAATACTATGGCGAATAATGGCGTTCGCGAAAAACACTTTATATTTCTCGGTGATCCACGGGTGCTAATACTAGACGAGTAATGGCGTTCGCGCAAAAACACTTAATTTTTCCCGGTGATTCACGGGTACCAATACTGTGGCGAATAATGGCGTTCGCGCAAAACAACTTGATAGGAAGAAAGAAACTTTAGAAATCTGATAACTTGACACTTACTTTTATTTAAAAAGGAAAATTTGGTACAGACGTTGAACCAGCATAGACGGAAACCACGCTCGAAGAAGATCAAGTGGCAGTAGAGGCGGACTCTGGTTACCAGTTGATCGTTCGAGGGTGACAAACGAAATTCGACTGTATCCTCGATTCGTAGCAGACTAGGTTGTAGCAGAGGCGGACTCTCACTACTTAGTCTACTTTAAAGGGTATCGTCGAGCCGAGTCGAGTCGAGTCGAACTCCAAATTGATTTTCCTCTGGGCCTCCGGGCCTTTTTATTGCGAGAAGCGGACCTCGGTCACGCGCTGGCTCGAAAAACGCAGAAAAACTTGCCCGGGGAAAATTTTGAAGAAAAGACAATAGCCGAAAATCTAATTGGCTAGAACTGCTCTAATTTAACCACTCAGAAATTGGCACATCCCACATCCGGCTTGTTCTCCTCTATGAGTCAAGAGAAGGGAAGGTGATTCATTTACTCATGCCTTTCCTTTCTCTTTTACATCAAAAGTTACAAGATTTTATCATAACCTAATATTAACATTAAGATGTGGTATTATCATTATTAACAAATTGTAACCATTGTTCACCCATTCAATCGAACCCAATGCAAAAAGAGCGGTGAAAATCGCTTAATATTCAGGTTTGATTGAATAAATGTTCAGTACTTCGTGGTATTAAATATAGTCCTAGAAGTAGTTAATTTTTTATATTATTAACTATAATATTTGCTAGATTTTCCGCTGTACACGTAAGCATTGATCGGACTAATAAATAATTATGAATGATTAATTAACAACAGCGGTTTCTGTGGTTAAAACACGTACATCTATAGAAACAGTAGTGGGGTGCCATGACTTTTTCGTTGTCCTTTACATTTCAAACAGTGACAGTTTTTAACAAGATTACAATTTTGGCCATTGCAGAATGTTTATGAAATTGTTAACGCGATACAAAAGGGTTGTGCAGTAAACCATGAGCCTGCGAACATGAATGGTAAAAATCGAATAATTCTTTGAAATTCAATAAGATTGCTTTTGTAGGTTTATGTAATATTGTTGCTGGCTAATGGTGTACAGGTGTGATGGTGTAGCGTTTACAGGTTGTATTAGCCATATGTAATAATTCTAGAATTTTCTAATATTCTTGCTTAGTCTATGGGTCATAACTCTAAGTTATTCTAGTTTGTAACATTGCATCTTTTAAACTCGATCTATATATAATAACTAGCAGCCCCCCGTCTCGGCTTCGCTTAAGACTTACTAAATAGAACACCATAGTGTGTTAACATGTAATGTGAAACGTTTTCAGTTAGAAATTTTACATTGATTCCTGAAACTTCTCAGAACAAAATTCTTCTTATTAAAAACATATTTGTTCGCAATCCATACAGTTTATTTGGTCAAATAATAAGCTGTAAAAATTGAAAAATTATAGTCATGCTGAAAGGTACCGTGCGGTCTTAATACCATAAAATAATCGTTGGCCATGAAGAGCGGTTAATTTGCAGTTTCTCCCGTGTAATTTACGAAAAGGGCCATTTTTTAAAGATGTTAGGATTTGAAACTCCTAAAAACTTATTTAAAAAAATTTTTTTTCTCTTATCTCACAACTTTATTACCAGAGCAACAAAGTTCTAGAGCTTAATCTCTACATTTTTTATTGCTACAAAAGTACAAATATGTTTTCTTCTTATTTAAAAACCTAAAATTAGATTTTTACAGATTTAAGAGATTAGAATATATTCGTTGGCAAGGTAGTTCGACGTCCAATTGCCCTGAAAAAGACCGGTGGGCTTCTTAAGTAAAATCTTTTCTGACTAAAGTTTACAGCAATTGTGACTGCCTGGATACCTCAGGGTGATCTCCTCTGACCTGCTGTTGAAGCCCCAGACCGATCGGGAGAAAAATTACTAAGTCCAAAGCTTTGGGGCTAGTTGTAGTGCTCTTTCCTAACGTCTCCTGGTATGACGTCGAAGACGTTGGCGTCTAAAGCACCTTTTTTTTGCAGACTTAGTTGTTTTGATGATTTAAGGTGGAGAGATTAGTACAGATTGGTTCATGATGCTTACCCGTTGGAGACTCTCGTTGGCTCAAGTTTTTTTTTCTTCATAGCTGTTAGGTTCTTTCAGCGTCGACCTTGGAGAGGATCGGTAATTCCTGATTGAATGCTTAAAGTCGAGAGGGTAATATGGGGTCGTGGTCACCGAGGTTTCCAGCCTTGCGACAAACAACTCTGCTCGTGACGTCTGCCATTAAATGACTGACTTGGTTTAATAGTGGCCCACTTTACATAGTCTTTTAGTTGACGAATTGTCTCTGGAAATCGTAATAAGAATGTATTTGTTGGCAAGGTAATTTAAACTCAGGTGGCCCTTAAAAGGACCGATGAGATTAATGGTTAAGTAGGGAACGTAAATGCTTACATTGGCCCTGAAAAGGGCCAGAGGTAAAATTTCCAGTCATTCCTTATTATTATTCTTGATAATGGAGAGCCAGCCGCAGGTAGCTTGACTCTTACCCTAGGAGTCTCTGTGGATGAAGACCGTACATGAGGGATGTACGCCGCTGATCAAAAAATATTTCGTCTTCGGGTTGTTCCCCGGATCACCAATCGCTCATCGTTAGTGTGGAAAATGTGGGGATGCCGTTGGGGACACGAACACTGAGAAGGAAGCCGTTATGGCTGCCCATGCCCCTCAGGGCTGTTTTCCCTGGCTCAAATTTGTAGTATAAAATTCTCTGACGGCACCAGGCCCGATTGTGGTACAGCCACGTAACTCAGAGGGGTTAGAGCAGGATATGCTCTGGCTAGACACGTGTCCGGGTATTCCGCCGGAGACGTCATTACACTGGAAAAAAGTTGGTCGCCCTGCGCCACCGAATACAGTCACGCCGTGTACTCACTTTCTTGGTCGCGCCGCATGCCCGTTTTGGGCGCGCGGCACACCCAAAGTACCTGGCGTGCGGGACAACTAAAATTTAGATGCGCGGCAGCACCAGCTACATGTCTGGCAGTGCGCCCAACGTTTAGGACTGCTGTCTGCCTGTTTTATGAATATATAACGCTATGAGCTTGTGTAGTTTAGCATTGTGAAAAATCACTTGCGCGATTAGTAATAATGTTAATAAAATTAATTTCTAGGTTTAAAGATTTTTAAAATTCGTATAGTAAATTATTAAACAATTTTTTTTTATTAGTAAGACGTATTTTTAATTATGTAATGAGGTTTTGTACTACAATAATCACATAATGATTGCAGTTTGCTAGTTATTTGAAATGTGTTTTTAATGTTTTAGTGATTACAAATGACATAACGTATAGTTGAGTAAAATGTTTACTTTGGAGTGGGTATGCTTCGATGAAATGAGAAATTTACTTTAAATAATAAGTGTAAAGTAAGTATAATATTAGTAATATTATTTAATTACGTACATTACAATCATATAAATTTAATTATAATCTTACGTAATTACGAATAATATGGAGCGACAACTTACAAGTCTCCGTTAGATCTAGTGTTTAAAGTACAAGGCAATATGTAAGGTATCTCTGACTGTTCAATTAACCGATAGTTATTTTTTTTGTAAATTAAAAAGGCATGAAAATGTTTACAAAATGTAATTTCTTCATAAGTTTCTGCAAAAAAGTAAACATTGTCGCAGTATACGAAAATATTCATGATGGTACCAAATTCTTTTTCACTACGTGACATGTCTAATACAATAATGTCTCCTGTTATATATTTGATACTATTTACATCAATATACTTGTATGCTACTGATTGACTTACAAAATCTTTTAACTGAGTTCTAATTGGTATTTTTGGCACAGATTTATCGACAGGACCAAAATTTTTAACATTGTTACATTAAACGTTATTAAAAATTTGGCACATTTTAAGTACTTGTTTTATGGTGACAGTAACTAATACATTTTTACTTCCACTTGTAGAACAAGCATTAGCTTTAATTCTTCGATTCTACGATTCAAGTCTCATTGTCCAGTAATGTATACAAGGGCCAAGTTCTTCTGAAATGCGTGGATAATGGGTAAGTATATGAAACTTTGGCTTAAGAGGCCCAATAAGAGCAATGTATTTACTGTTTAATTCTGTTATCAGTTCCTTTAAGGCTGAGCAGTAGGATAAAACGATTCGTGGAGAATGAAGAATATCAGTAATTTTACGAAGACCTTTATACATCTCCCAATACTCATTATCTTCGGGAACTATTTCACCTAAAATTAACCCTAGAAAACGCACAAGATTAAGCATCTCGGCCGATGACATTTTTAAGTTTAATTTTCCTTTTAATCTATTGACGGTTATAGGTGGGGGCTTGTTAGTACTATTGCCAAAATTAAACGTTTGAATTTTTGTATTTAATTTGTCTAATAAGTAAATTTTTTGTTCAAATACATGTTTAAAAAAATTGCTCTAAAAACATACTTACAAACCCCCTCCAAAAAATCGTGCATCATATCAATGCTCAAATTCTCGAAAATGTTAGTCAATAACGTCATGAAATACACATCTTTCTTTAACTCCAGTTTTAGATGAATTATTTGTTTTTAAGTCTTTTTGATAATTAGTGTTATTTCGTAATTTTGTCTCATCCTCAATTGTTAGCTTAGAAGCTTCCTCAGACGTAGCTTTACAAGTGCGACAAAATGATTTTGATTTAAAAGACTCTGGAAAACCTAACTGAACTGCTGTGAACTGCTTGTAAATTTTGTTGTTTATTTTTTGTGCAATTATTAATGCACGTTTCTTTAAATTTTTTCCCGATGGTCAATAATTCGAAGCCTAACAAGCCATAACTTTTTAAAAGTTTAAATCGTTTTTGTTCAGTACATGTGTCATCGAAAACATTTTCGTGACGTGATATACACGTCGTTATTTCTTCTAATATATTTATTTGCACATTGTGCTTTTTTAAAATATCGATAACCTCTAAACTAATGGAGGGCAAAAAAATATTTCTGATAAAACCATCAATTTGTTCAATAACCTGTTGCACAAGTTCTATGGGGTAATTAGAATCACCATATAATTCAAGAATAAATGTGATTATGTATCGCAAAATAACTTCCTTATTCCTCATCTTGTATAATATTTATTATAAAATGACTGGTACTAATGACAACTTAATTACAAAGAAAGTGTTTGTACTTGTTTGGTATTAAAATAAAAATTTTGATATTACAGCTACTTGATGTTAGATTTTATTACAGCTGCAAAACTTTTAAAGGCTTTTCGATTTTATATATGGCTGTTTGGATAAAAGAATACACGTAGTCGCACAAAGTTGACCAAGTTTATAGTGCTGTTCAATACTTGTATGTAAATTCTATGGCCTCCACTATGTTTTTTTGTATAAATTTTTCCCCGTTGATCACTACGTAAATCTCACTAATATTATCAACGGTACCACAAAGCACAGTGTATGGAAGTACTGGAAACTAAAGATTTTTCAAAAATTCATGAAAACGTGCTTGTTTTCTATCTTTGTCTACTATGTTCTAAAATAATAACAAAATTTTTATCAATCACTTATTATTTCGGCTTATTCTCTTTAAAATTCTTTTAAAATATTATTCTTTACATCGTATCTTACCTCAATATGTAGAATAAAGCTTTTACTCAGCTCGCTTTTCCGAATCCCTTCTCCATTTACTTTTTTTGAAACTGTCATACACAGTGGTAACAATAATAGCGTTAAAATGTCATTGTGAGTACCTAGGTGAATACACAATAATGCATAAAAAATAGTTCGGTACTTAACTGTACTGCACCGGTTTTATGTAACGGGGTATGAAATTACAGTAAAATATAATACCTGCTGTAAGAAGAATTTTATATTTTTCTATAAAAGATTGTACCTCTGGTATACGCAATTTTTTAAAAAAATTAAAAATTTTTGGTGCAATAAGCGTCCACGTCGTACGGAATATTGACGGATGTAGCTTACCAAGATCAGCATCGATGACGCTATTTTGTTGCAATAAAGCTGTGTGAGCGTCGAAATCTAGTTGAAACTGAGAAAATTTTGTTTGTCATTGAATTATTTATTACATTATAATTCATTTAAAAAGTAGAAGTATACCAGCGTAGTTCCAAGCGATGTAGTTAAACACGGAAAACTTCGAAAGTATGTTTCTAATGAATTAATTAGATTCTTTTTATTTACTAAGAGACTGGAGCGCTCAACAAAACTATTTTTTCACTGCAAAATTACATCACATGGATTTTCCAGGCTCTTGTTTACATCTAAAAAACAGTCATCTAATTGCACTGGACAGTCAGTAATTTTTTTTTCCATAAACTTAAAATTATTTATAACAAGGTAACGAGTGAACAATAAGCACAAAAATCAATGAAATAGAATTCGACAAAATAACCTAACAATAAGGTCCACTCCATCTGAGAGCAACTGAGTTCGAGCCTATTAAATTTTTACTGTTCAGAAATTTTCGCGGGTTTATTATTAACAGTGGCTAGAGTAATATTGTTGTTCGGTCATAATATCCAATATATTTGTTTATGTTTTTTATAAATTTTTACCTTTTCTTTGAAGTTCAGAATCTTCATCATCGTATTGCAGTAAGCTACCCTCAAGTAAATATTTTCACCAATATTTGTAGCCAGAATACAGTAGACCTCGCGCACTAGTCGTTTGTTGTTGATCATAAGTGTAATAAGGCTCGTAAAAATATTCTTTGCTCTTGCCCTCCGGAAACAAATCAATAACTGGATCTCTCATACTAATGAAGTCAGATGCCTTTAATCTAAAAGACAAAATGAAAACAAGGATTTTTATACCTAACACAGTGTTTGAGCTTCTTTTTTCTCAAAAATTCATAGACTTAATTTTGTATTCTTCTTTCATAATTAGTCATATTAACAAAATTACAAATAAAAGTATCTTGATAAAGTAACACGCATAAAATAATTAATTCATAGCAGATATAATAATTTTGACGCCAGTAGTAGTAAGAGTATTTTATACCATAGAAACTTTAAATATTATATACCATAATCAATACATTTTTCTTACTTAAAACATTGTGTTTCTTCAAATTTAAAAATAATGCATTGATCCTTCAGACGAGCCTCATCAATTTTTTTAGTATGTTTGTACCGTTGTAATAGGGCATTGCCTATAAAATTACCTTGTGCACTTAGATATTTATATAAATCATTTAATACAAATAAATTGTTACCTACGGAAAATAATTTAATAACTTATCTACGTGTGGTTTCATAACCAAATGTATTTGCTCATATAAATTTATTTTCAATCGCAAATAAACTAGTAAGAACTACGTACTATTTGTCATTATTACTATAGTCTCTCAAATAAAAGAATAACTATACAAAATTTGCTTACTCCTCTGTTCATGTGAAAGAGTGTTATGAAAACTATTAGGAGAGGCAAGCGATTAGTAGAGGCGAGAGATTAGTAGAGCAAGGGTCTGGAGCTACTGCATCCAGAGATGAATGATCATGATTGCTGGATAAATGTGTGGACATTGCTGTGGTAGTGGCAATAGGGAGTATATCTGATTTTTCGTGTAAAACGTCAAGTGTGAGGTTATCTACAAATTCCATGGGAATATCTATATACATCTCATAATTTCTTTCAAAACTTGCAACAACCTCATTTTCACCACGCATATTTTTATGAGTACTCCCTTTGCTTTCATAATCAGAGAAATTTACTACAATACTATCACTCAACTTTTTACCCTTCTCAAATTTTTAATGACTTATGAATTCTAATGCATCTCCAATCTCAAACTTCGTGGTTAAAACATTAATTAATTGAGTATTATCAACAGCGTAAAAATTATTGTCTGATATACCACCTATACAAATCAGTCAACATAATACCAACTGTAACAGAGTATACATTTATTTAAAAATAAAAATTTATTTTGGTTAGGTATACTCACGATGCAAAAACACTGCCACTGATTGTTACAACTATACATTAAATTATAAACAAAGTAAACTGCACAGCGCTTAAGATGCAACAACACCTCTTTTAAAACAAAACAGGCAGACAGCAGTCCTAAACATTAGGCGCACTGCCGGACGTGTAGCTGGTGCTGCCGCGCATCTAAATTTTAGTTGTCCCGCGCACCCAAAACAGGCATGTGGCGCGACCAAGAAAGGGAGTACACGGCGTGACTGTATTCAATGGCGCAGGGCGACCAACTGTTTTCCAGTGCAGTTATACTACATTTTTTATGGGTGGCACTCGTCAATCCTGGAGGTTCAGGACGATAGTAGGCCTACATTACTTACTTATAGGAGAAGAGCATTATCGTTAATCGGGATACCTAGCTGCACGACGATCATCTACATTCTCGCTGCAGCTCGATGAACTGCCAGTAGACGATTGCATGAATTTCCACGACGCTCCGGCCTGTTATAACCACACTTATTCAATTCTGTTGCAGGTAGCTTCGATTTTATGTCGACGCCACCTAGCGGATCCTACTGAACTAAAGTGAAAAGCTGGCGTATTTTTGCAAAACTTTAAGCTTATTTGGCCAGCGTGCATGTATGTGAGTCATGCATGGTCGTAGTACCTTAGCTACGAGCAATCTTGTAGGTGACTCACCTCTTTACAGATGCACATTGGCCCCTGCGTTTAGTGTTATAAAATCGGCACGGAAAGTTTTGAAGAAAGGGGAAAAAAAATTAATGTTGATACACCGATGTTACACTACTTATCTGTATGGCAGCCAGAGTTTGCACCTTGTGAGCTGTGCAGATTACTACTAAAGTAGCAGTCTTTTGTGACAACTCCTTTAATCTAAGATCTGATATAGGAGGTAGTATTTCTAGTAAGGAGAGCACCTTGGCTACATCTCACGTAAAGTCATATTTGGGTTAAGAGGGTTTCATCGCAAACGTACTCTTTAATAATCTGGTAATCATCGGATCTCTACCGATCCCAGAGTCTCCCGACGTTATTGATATTACTGAACGTGCAGAAGAATAAAATGAGTATCTGGTCCCAGTAACTCAGGTGTTCCTCTTAGCATTTCTATGAATCTTGGGTAGTGTGGCTGACCAGGCCAATGTGGAACGAAAGTAATATCCAATAATTGTTCATGTTCAGTTTTTATAAAATCTTAGGATTAAAATGAAGGGGGGAAATTTGAAGACTTCAAAATATTTCCATTTTGTCGTGAATGCGACTACCTGAAGCGCTTGGGGATCTGAAATCCATGACAAGTATTTTGCACATTTGTTATTTTTTGAGGTAGCAAAAAGATCTAATTTCAGGCTGCCAAACCTCACTAAAATGATATTGAAGTACCGATTGCTCAGTTCCCACTTGATGTCATTGGTTTTTATGCCTGAGAGTCTGTCAGCACCTTTGTTAGCCTGCGAAGGAATTCATACTATCCTAAAAATTGTTTTCCCTGTGACTAAGCTCTAACAGTTTGGCCGTCTCTAGAGATCAGATGTGATGCAATCCGTATTTAACTACCTGACACAAAAATATTAATTTTTCTATCAATTTAGGAAGTTCATTGATTCTAAATGAGTCGTTTGTTTTAAGCCCTTTAAGCCAACCTGTAAGATTCGCTTTTTTTTTGAGTTAGTTCAAAGGTAAAGGTTTGAGAGTTAATAAGAACGCCTATATACCTACAGACGGTACTGGGTATTAAAGCGCTTTCGTTTCTGATAATGAAATCTAAATATTCTAAGAGATCTTTAGTTTCTAGGATATTGCACTTTGCACGAATTAAAAGTATCTCCAGTGTACCAAAAATCCTCGAGGTAAATTACTGATATCAGCCCCGAGAGTCTTAGATATCTTATTATCAATTTAAGTAATTTAGTGAATCCATAAGGGGCTGAGCACAGTCCTGAAATTAAGCAATCATACTTATACAGATAACCCCTAAATTTGAAGCGGGGAAAAACTCTACAAGAAGTGTAGACTGGGACTAAGAAATAAGCATCCTGAAAGTCTTAAGTACCTTTCCACTGATCAGGTAACAATATCGCATTGACAGACTTTAAGTTTTCATTTGCTTTTTGAATTAATTTATTGAGTTCATCTAAATTAAGTATGAATCTCTCCACTTCTTTAATTTTAATTTTAAAATCCATTTCTGCTTGAACCTGGCCAGCCTCCTCACAACAGTATTTACTCCGGTATTTACTGCTCCCTTGAAAGTTTTTGTTCCCCCCTTGGCTGACCCCATTGTGAGCCTCACTGCTTCTTTACCAGAGAGAATTGGGTCTGGGCTGCCTTAAACTGTTGTAGAACTGTTGAAGATCCAGGGTGGCCTATTTCTTTCGGGAGGGAAGCTTACACCCATCAGGCTCTGAAGTTTAAGCACTTTTTGTTGGTAGTTTTTGCCTTGTTTTTATTCTTAGAGCCGAATACAAAGAGCTGATTGCAAGCTTTTATTCCTTTATACGATCCACTAAGTTGTTTCCAAAGAGAAAATTTGTTGGCTTCGTGGACGCCAGCGTAGGTACTATAGCCACAGCACATGCCTTGGTTCTCCCTGGAATTCGATAAGGTTACTCTGTTTTGAATCAGTCTATTACTTATTTATTTTATTTTAACACTTACGCAGGCCAGTTCCTTACTGAAGTTCTGATAACGGTCCTGTGTCCTGAACTCTATTGGTATGGATGGATAATGAGGTTAGGATGAACCTACGGGCTTTAAAACTCAGATAGGCTTGAATATTTTGACAAGAGTTCCTTTGGGCTGTCTTGTGAAGTCCTTTATTTTTTGTGTATCTTCACTTTTACCAGAACTCTAAATTCTGTTTGACCTTTGCGCTCACTGACTTCTCGTGGTCGTCTCTGAGAATGGCTGTATACAACGAGACTAGAGGTTACTAGGAAGAAAGCTTACTGTCTTTGAAAACCAGCTTGGCGTCGTGATAAGAAGATACTACCTTGCATCTGGCACTCGTTGAGCTTGTCCTTTTTGAGTATATATCTTCTATATTACATAGTTGCAAGGGTGGAAATTTCCACACTACCCCTCCTTGCACCCCCCCTGCATCCCGCAGGCCCCCAACACCCCCCAGAAAATAAGAAAAAATTCGATTGCTATAAATTACATTTTAGACTGATAAAATAATATCTGAAGACCACCAAGCCCTTCCCCTTTGACTCCTCCGCAAAATAAGGATAAATCCGTTAATTTTTCCATTATTTTATCCCAAAAAACTTTCTGTCATTTTTTTGTGTATTCCCATGTATTGTATATATTAAGGCAGAATCAACAAAAATAACATAATTTTTCTCATACTATTTTATATACACTTACTATTTTATTAAGATCTGTTTTTAAATTTTGAGATATGTTAAAATATTGGCAAAATTTCAACTCTTTCTATAAGACTGCACGTTAAACTTTTCTCCTGAAATAAGTTACAAATTTTAACAAAAATTTGACAGTATATTTTGAATAGACAAATCTTCAATAAAATTTTACTTGTAAATTTAATGCTTGAGTACCTCTTTAACTAAAATGGTAGAATACTTCATTTCTCAAAAAACTAGTTATGTAAGAATAATGTAGTGATATTTGCATTCATACAATAGTTGAAGTTAAAATATATAGTTAAAGTTAAAATATTAAGAGAATTCTAAATATTTCCGTGAGACTACGCGTTATTTTTTTACTAAAATAAGTAACAAACACGTACAATAACTAATTAATATATTCTAAGTAAATAAAGAATTAACAAATCTTTGTCGTAAATTCAATGCTTGGGTACCTCCTTAACGAAAATGTTAGAATATTTAATTCATCAAAAAACAAATTAGGAAAACAGGAGCAATATTTAAACTCATACAATAGTTTCGACTGTCAAAAATATTTATTTATCATTTGTATAATACATTTTTCTTATTACAATGATTTTTCATTTTACGTTTTCTTACTGCAACGGTAGTTAACGTCAATAATTGTTATAATTATAAAACTTAAACAAAATGCTCTCTTCACCTTATAATGACTACAACTTAAATATTAGAGACAAGATATCTTTTAGTTCGCTTATAAATAACCGTTGCAACTATTTCATTGTATAGTATTTTTGCTCATACTGACTAACACAATTATTAATAGGTAAAAAAAAAAAAAAAATAAGCTTTGTAGATGGATCCCACCCAAATTGACAAAAGTACAAATCATTAATAGGAAAGACGGTAGGGAGTTTTGAGTGTATTTTTCGGGCACAGGCAAGATTATTGTTGAAATCGCTTCGTTTTAGGCTGCAGTTGAACCCCCTAAATTTGTGCCAAAATTGTTGGTGTGCTTCATTTTATAATTAACAATTAGTGACGAAAAAAGTGTTTTTTTCTCTATTTCCTTTAATATCTCCGTTCCTCTTAACTTTTAGTACAGCATATGCAATTAGAATGTTGTTCGTTATGAAATTTGCTAAAAAATGAGCACTGATAGAGGTCGCTAAGTGCCATTGGTAACCTGCAAATAGCCTCAAAAGTTCAAAAAACGCCTTTTTTTCACTAATTTTTTAATAAAAAGTGACTGCACGTAGACGACTGAAAATTCTTTAAAATGATGTCTGTATTGATCTAAACATGCATAAATTTTTTTAGCGTTACATGATAACAACAATGATACGAATAACAATGATCCATTCGATGAATAGTTTATATATACTATGTACTTTTTTATTTATTTTGTATTACTGCAATGAAATAAATATTTTTTCACTTCACGTACAATTATTAATATGATATTTTGCCCAGCGTACTCACTTCCTACTTCAGGTTCGTAAAATGCTTGCCATTAGTATGTACAGTAGAGGCATTATTTAAATAATTGAAAATAAATAAACACGATATTCATACTCGTCTCGTCGAGCTACCACAAATCCATTACAAAAGAATTTTTGTGAGTAATGTAGAAGCCGAGATATTGCCGGTTTTGCAAGCGCGCACGATTTGAAGCGCTTGAATGCAGTTCAGTAGTGGCAGCTGGTCTCTCCCTCCACTCCACCGCCACAGACGGTCTGGCGCGCTCAGCTTTCGCACGCTCAACTTTGACGATTGTTTGTTTATACTATTACATGGAATAAATGCCTGGGGTATTTTTTTATTGAAAGTAAAAGTATTGAACAGCAACGTCTATAAACCTGTACGCCGTGCGGCGTATATTACGCCGTCAGGAATTTTTATAAAAAAAAATATATCTCGGCTCCTGTGCGTGCTAGGGCAACTTTTTTTTTTTTTAATTTATAAGAAAATACCAGCTTTACAGCTGTGTTATCGATAATAACCAATATTGATTATTATTAAAGTTACATAGTCTTATACGTGTGTCTAAAACTAGCACCTCTAAAGAAATCGTGATAAAATCGGTTAGAATTAACTTTTTCCAAAAATTCCAACGGGATACTAAAGTTAAAAGGTTTTATGATTTTTTTGGCTTGGTCCGATCAGTTAAAACTGTTTGTGAAAAAAATGGTGTAATTTGCAATTAAGGAAATAAAAAAAAATTGATCGTTAATAACTCGAAGAGTAATTGACCAATAACGCTAAAAAAATTTATGCATGTTTGGATCAATACAGACATCATTTTAGAGAATTTTCAGTCGTCTACGTGCAGTCATTTTTTATTAAAAAATTAGTAAAAAAAAGGCGTTTTTTTAACTTTTGAGGCTATTTGCAGGTTACCAATGGCACTTAGCGACCTCTATCACCACAAACTTAGGGGGTTCAACTGCACCCTAAAACGAAGCGATTTCAACAATAATCTCGCCTGTGCCCGAAAAATACACTTTTTAATGTTTTTACCTCCTCGCCGTCTAGCCTATAAATTAGCGAGGCCATAAGAGAAAAAAAAACATTTAATTCATACTTGCGAGCACACTTTAGAAAAAATTCATAAATCAGAAACTGCGACCTCATAGTATGAAATTAGTCTGTTGCATGATCCACATTTTAAAATAAGATATCTCTGTATAAACTCCTGGTGCCCCAGATTCACCACAATCCGGTCCATACGACACAATCCCAGCAAGCATTCTGTTGACAACCAAAGGACCACCAGAGTCACCATCGCAAGCGTCTTTACCCCCAACTTTCATGTATCCAGCGCAAATTTGTCCAGCACCAATTCCACCCTCGGAACTGTATGTTTCATTACATTTAATCTTACTGATAATCGGCACGCGAGCAAATCGGAGTTTATGAGGGTAGGTGCTCCCAATTTTACCCCAGCCACTAATAACGGCCACAGTACCATCACAGATTTCCTTCTCAGATTCCAACAGTTTGATTTTCTGGCAATTTCTGCCAAACTTGAAGGGCTCTAAAACGCTGATCAAGGCAATGTCATTCATAGGCGTATTAAAAGCATCCACAGTATACTTCTCGTGAACAATGATATCACCAACCACGTGAACAGTACCAAGTTTATTATAGTATGGTGAACCAGAGCGAATTTTTAGTCTTTTTTTTACGTCATTCAGCGTCATATACTTTAAGAGAGTCGTTATGCAGTGTGCCGCTGTAACAACGTAGTAATCGGATATGATAGAACCAGAACATATGTTGTTTTGGTGAATGTTCATAGATACTTGGTAAGGGCAAGCCTCGATTTTGATGTGCTTGCCATTATATACACGTCCCTTCCGGAAAATGGGACACTCCTCCGCAGTAACAGATGTGCCTGTTGACAAAAAAATAAATAAATGTCTATTAATAAATGTTATCCAGATCACAACCACTTCAAAACAGATGGAGTTATTTTGGATTTGTCTTTATGGTATTGAGGATGATAATTAATCTCGAGTCTGAGAATCGTACGTAAATATTACGCTAGCAAGATCTTTGAATTTAAACAATTTAATAAACTGTTTGAATAGTGATATAATAGACTGTTAAATTTTTTTTTCGTAAAGTTAGACAGAATATTTTAATTATGAATTAGAATGGTTACAGTAATACGTGATGTGAGTAAGAAATATTTCACGTAAAAATGGTATTTTTAAGCTTTCAATGAGCTACTTCTTGTATGACAAATTTTTAACATTTATATCTCTCTTTTTTTGAAGCTGTAAATTTTGCTTCGACCAAAAAAAGTCCAAATTTCGATGAATAAGATGAATGGTAACATTTATGTGGAATTTCTTATTACTGGTAAAATAATAATTAGTGTGTACATGGTTATTGACGTTAGCGACTTGTTCCAGTTAATATTGTTGTATATATCTTGGGTTGCGTATAACTTTTGCACTCATACAGTTCTTATTTTACTTCGATGTTTTATGTGAAGCTTTAAGTATATTGCGCTTTATTAATTGTCTATCTACAATTGCACATATTAAGTGAAGCACGATAATTTATTTTCGCTGTACTAATATATTTTATTTTCAAATTTTATATAAGTCAATTGTAAACATTATTTTAATACTAACATAAAGTGTGCATAAGCAATAAGCCAACAATGATTCTTAAACACAGAAAGTCTTACACGTACTACTGATTATTATTTTCACAAGAAGTCAATAGAGCAATGATAGAAACCTAAAATGACTCAGACACTGTTTGAAGGTACTTATCATTAAAGCAATATTAATGTACCAATCGAGCATGTATTAACGTACCTACTGGCTATTAGGAAAACAGAATACAAACTCATTTGTTGAAGTAAAATTTACAACTTTATAGGAAGCCTGTACTTTTTTTCATAGTCATAATTTAGTACATTTTTTGCATCAGTAATTAGGCGAACACTCAGAATTAAAGATGTAATGTTATTCAGCTGTGATTTCGACAAAAGATATTAAAAAAATACATCGATAAGTAAGTAATGAAATGCGTTACGTTGCTCACATTTGCACCACGACACGTTGAATGTATAAATAAAAAAGTGGCGTGGACTTAAGCATGTCTTAAGACATGCAATAATTATAACAGTTCTATTGTTTTTAATTGGACAGCAACAAGAAAAAGGAATTGTGAAAATATAAGTACGAGATGGTTTTAAAGATGTAAAGACGCTTAAGAGACAATCTGATTACCCAAGTGTCAGCAAGAAGTAATGAAATCATGTGGCATGGATGATAGGTATATCTAGCAGATTTTAAACGAGAAGTCTAATGAAATTAGTAACTAATACTAAAATAAAGAGACTTACCACTACTCGCACTCAGCACGGCGATGAACAGAGTAAAGAGCATTTTGATCTATGAACTGCTATGTTCTTCATATAGTGCCTTCAATCTTACTGGGCACTAAAGTCTATACTACTATAGTGATGATCCTTTTATTTGAGAGTTGGAGGCTTTAAATGAGAAAATAATAAGTAATGGAATTTTAATTGATTCCTTATCTCTTTCCGTGAAATGTGAGTCACTGAAATTCATGCAGCCACTCATGCACTCCCCAAAAAACTTGTACAACGTAAAGTAAGTGACTCCAATTTAACTATTACAGTGTACTCATACTTAGAATCGATAAGGGCATAAGCAATTAAAATGAATGTAACTTTATAAGTATAGCATAGTTACTTTCATAATGAAAATATTATTTATGACACACTGTACCAGAGAATAAACAATGGCACACGTGACCTAAAATAATCCTCCAAAATTCATTAACAAATTTAATATGTTATATGTTTATAGTAAACAAATGTCTCTCTAACAGCAGTGCACCAAAAATTTTGTGAAATAATAAGGTTTAACTTGAAACGGATTTAAGATGACAGTACCTCATAAAAGGTTATTGCAAATTAAATCTTCAATGAAGTGTGCACTGAGACTTCTTCATTTTAGATTTATTTTTTTTTTTTATTTTGTAAGGCTTCCAAATAAAAAAAAAAAAGTTCTGTAATAGTATCTCATGAAAAAACATTATTTATTGTTTTGCACAAGAGATGACTTTATTTTCTAAACTTTATTTATGAAACCAACCAATTTTAACAAAAGAAGAAACCTAATGTTAGTTTTTACACAAATATCTGTATATTTTATTATATTCGAAAAATTCTGTCAAAAAGTACATATGATACAAATGTAAGTATATCCATTCAACCGTTACCAGCACAATAAAAAGTTTCTGATAGCTTATTTTGTACCATGGATGAAAAGTTCAACCACTTGCACAAAAAGTTATCTTAGTTGTAAACCCTGTTCTTCTCGTCAAGGTTACAAAGTGCTAATCTTGCCTATAGGCACATCTTGAGTTATTATGCCCTCGGGTGGTTGAACTGTCCTATACACTGAGAGTTATTTTTTAGCGCAGGGAGAAATAAAATCGTATACGTGCCTCAGAAAAAAAGTACTGCTTCATTTTTCAGGTGTTTGATACCTTCGCCTTGGGCTCGGAAGGCCACTCACACATTAAAGGAACATAAAAGGAAATGCCATATTTTTCTCCTTTGGCACGTAGTATACTATTTTCTCACTCGTAAAGTAATTTTTATTCGTACTGTAACATCTTGATTCAAATACACTAATAAACATTTTATTTTGAGTTATTTCTAGCCCTTATGCACGTAAGCACTGTTATTATGTCAAAAAACTTATTTAGAACTTATTTTTTTGCAGCCCATACAATGTAATATGCTATAACTTCTTTGTTAATTAATGAAATACCCACAATTTTCATTCAAGTTTACATAGATGTCAACTATTTTAAAGGAGCTGCTGCCAAATCCTTAAGCAATTTCTTGTCTATCTTTCCAGATGGTGTGTGTGGCAGTTCATCCAGAAACTTGACACCTCCCCTTAATTTTTTAAGAACATCCAATTCAGCGCTAAAATCCACAAGCTCCTCTTCGGATACCTATTTTTTGTAATTTTAAGAAAAATGTATAATAAGTGATTAGTTTAAGCTATTTTACCAAATTGGAGCTGTTTTTGCTACCTTTGAACGTTTACTTAGTTCTCAGTAGAAAAAATAGACTTTATACCTAGTGCACATCCAAGCAATACAAGCACAAGGAGTCCCACGAATATTTGCCTGACATGCACCACTAGGTAAGAAAACTACTATTCTTGAAGACTAACCTCATATCCAGGATTTTTTTTAATAAACGCCATAGGGACCTCAATTTCGAGATCATGAGGAACTCCTATAACGGCAGCTTCCAGTACAGCTTTGTGAGTCATTAAATACTCCTCGATTTCTGAGGGTGATATTTGATGTCCCCGATATTTCATCATTTCTTTTTTTTTATCGACTATCATAATCTCGCCGTTCTCCATATAATATCCAATGTCACCCGTGTGGTACCATCCTAGTTTAGTTTGAATTCATGTATTACATAAGCCTTCAATCGTGAATAAGTACTGCAACGTACACTGGAAAAAAATTTCGTCAATCCAAATAAACATTTGTTTTATTATAAACAACGAGTATTTAAAGTACACATTAAGGTAAATCTATTAAATATTACGTTATTAAGATTTCAACAATTATTATTTAATCAATATAAATATTTTTTTTATTCTGATGAATATTTTTTGTTTGCATTGAAACAATCTTTTATTTGGATTGAAGAAATTGTTTTTTAGTGAAGCTTCTCACCTTCGTTGTCTATCATCTCTTGGGTCGCCTTTGGATTGCGGTAATAACCGAGCATGGCTTTAGCCGTTTTGAAGCAAATTTCGCCAGATTCGTTTGGGCCGAGAGCCTGGCCGCTCTCTAAATCGATTATTTTAATTTGTGAGTTTGAAACGATGAAGCCAACGGAGTTTTCTCTCGTGCAGGAATTCGTCGTTATCGTTAAAGTAGCACAAGACTCAGTTAACCCTGTAATAAAAAAATAATGTCCCGCCAGTAGAAATAAAATACAAAAAGTGCCACGAAAAATTTAATTCAAAGTTTTATTAAACTATCTTCAACAATAATCTTATAGACAAATTTTGAACATTAATCCAGATAAGGCCAGTTTTGTACGAGGGGGAGAAAAATACGATTACAAGAATTAAGTTATGTATATTACTGTCCCATAAAAAAGGGGTCAAGTGTAGACAGTGCCAAATTAACAAAAATGCTGAATTACATTTGTCTGATGAATATGATGACATTTTGCACAAATGATTTCTAGTGTAAACAAAGTACGATTCATTTTTATTAAAAAAAAAAAAAAAAAAAAAAAAAAAAAAAAAAAAAAAAAAAAAAAAAACCTGATATCTGACGATATCTTATAGGAAATAAAAAAACTTCATTTAGTGTCTTTTTTTTTGTGTCTATTTATTGTAATTTATTTGTAATTATTTGATAATCTTCTTTATTGCATTTATCTTTTTGTATTTATCATATAGAATAATTCCGTGAAAAGTCCAAGATTTATAAATTTTTTAGCCACTTATATAATCAAAAGATGGTTTTTCAATAAATTACATCCATTTACATACTTTTATATACTATTACATACATTTTGTGTGGAACATGCCATAAACCGTTATAAATGCTAAAAATAATAGAGGTTTCTATGAAGTCAATGTAAATTGTATTAGTAATACTAAATGTTAATTTTTTCGCAAAATATAACGTGAAATCATATAATATATTAAAGAAATAAGAAAAATATTAAGTTTTCTTGAAAATGTGTCAAAAATATTTTATATGGTGTTTATATTTAAAATATATCATTTTGACAAAATCTCTCTTTCTCTTTCTCTCTGTGTGAGTGTATCTATGTATTATCTGTAGTTTATGTATAAACCCGTTGACTGAATTGAATGATTTGGGTTGAGGCTTCAAGTATTTGTTCCTTCATTTTTATTCTGGTTTGGGAAGCCAAATTTGAATTGTATCTCTTATTAAGGTTATTTATTGTTTGGTTTTAAAAGATGATTATTCATATTATTTATAGTTTTTTGTAAAAATGTAAGTATCTTTTTAGATACTATCGACAGATTTCAATGATGAAAGCTTTGAATTTTTTTTTCTCTAGTGGTATCACTTAAAAAAATTTAGATCTATACCTAATTATTGTTATTTCGATCTTCAAGTTGAAAAAAAATTATTTTCTAGTAATGCTTGTTAAAAGAAAATGTTTTATTTAATACTTTAAATTATTTTACATCTTCACACAGAAAAAAATTTTTTTTTTTTATAGGTGTCTTTGTTATTTTTTTATGAACGAAACGATACTTTTATTCTTTAGTTAGTCATATCTAAAGGTGTTGATAACAGATTTTACTGATCCAAGACGAAACATGTTTTATTATACTATGATATAATATTTTATTTGCAAATATCATGTTTGTGTCTATATGTATGATATTAGCACTACAATAGCATGAAAGTAATTTTTTTTAAAATTGCGAATAATTTTTAAACCATCTGGAACCGTTTATAACGATTTATGGGTAGAATAATTTAAATTTGATTTCTTAAATGACCCAAACTGTAGAGTATGAAAATATCATTTAATTTTTTGATTAAACAATAATTTTATTAGGCATGTTTTTGAAAATTTTAAATATTACTATTTTTTATTTGTATTTTAGAAAAGTTTCTGATTATTTCAAATAACGATCGTTTGAAATTTTAATTTTTGTACTTATTGTTATCTATAAATAAAACGTAGTTTTTTCATCTTATCAGTATTTTAAAGCGGCTTTTTAATTTTAACAAATCTGTTTTCTGATTATTTTCTCTTTTTCATATTACCATTCAATAACATTCAGTAACGTGCACTAAGCGGACGCTATTAATCAGACTCTATTAGTATAGTAGAATGAGTTTTTCGGCCCATAAAATTCTGACTAGCTCGAAAAAAATAGGATAGTAAATATAATGCATGGAAATAAATTAACATAGAATTGTAAGACAACAAAAGTGAGTCACGTTGGGCTCAAATCGGTTTGGCCGTTTTTTTGCAAATCGCAAAGAACTGCCATTTTGAGTCGTTTTTTCAAAACTCAGAAATTCGTGTTCTGTACAATATTTACAGTATAAATTGAGTCACAAGGCATGTATTATATTTTTTAACATACAGACTAAAGTTCAGCTTCATCGGTTTTGAACTTTTCGAAAACCGCAGCAAAAACCGAATAAAAGTCCTCTCGGACAATTGCCATAAAAAAGTTATAGGCCAATATAGGTACATTTTTCAAACGTACTTCGCTTCATCTATATTTAGTTTACAACTACTTAAAATGCCATTTATTTTTACCAATTAGAAGTATCTTAAAAATTAATTTCAAAAAAAGCACTCAATTAAAACATGCATGCGGGAAGTGGGCGTGGCCTCCAGCGGCGCGCCGCGTCGGTTCAGCGAGCCACTGATTCCACTGGAGAGCAAAAAGCCGTTTTTTGCAATCAATTTGTGTGTTTATTAAGAACTATAATATCTGCCTTGTGATCAAATTTCAGCTATAAAGATTGTATATAATTCGAGTTATTGAGTTTCGAAAAAATTACTCAAAGTGGCAGGTTTCTGCGATTCGCGAAAAGATGACAGAAATCGATTTGAATCCAACGTGGCTCGTTTTTTTGGCTTAAAATTGCACGTCTTTTTTACAAAACTTTTTTATTGCGATTCTTTGGTTTTATTCTAGACGCGAAAAACATGTTTCGGCCATTTTTGCCATCTTTTTGGAGCTCTTACTGACACTTTTATTTGTTAAATATAATGTCAATTTGTTACCATGCATTAAAACTACTACCCTATTTTTTTGAGCTAGTCAGAACTTTTGGGACACTGATATGATTTTTAGCAAATTTTACATACTAGTTTTGAAATTTAACTATCAAAAACGTAGTTAAATGACGTTATGATACTGCCTAAGAAACTAACAAAATTTAAATCATAACCAGGATATCAGTATCTATTTATTGCATCTTTTTATCGTTTGCATTGTTATTCTACTGTCTTTCAAAATACTTTATCTTGACATTAACTTTTTAATGACCAAAAAATTTTCCTTGGAATAAAAATCATACAAAAAATAGTAACAATTGAATATTAAATAAATCAGACGAGTACAACCAAGGTATCAAATACATTTAACCACAATAATTAAAAGAAAAGAATTTCATGAAACTTGGATTGATGAAACTTGAATTCCGGATGACTTAAAAATACTGTTTTCTTACAATTACACTTCATAGCTTATAATATATAAATAAGTTATACATTAAGAATAAAAAACTCATGAAACTTAGCGGCAGTATTTTAAAATTTTTTTCTTATTTCTGCAAAATGTAAACCACCGAAAAAATAATAAATGATGGACTATTTTTGTTATAGATATTCCAGGTGACTTAAAAATGTCTTTTTTTAGTTAAAAAATTTTTATTAAATTTATAAGAATTGTTAATAATAATTAACCTGACACTTTTATGGACTCAGACCCTAAATAGCCCATAAGAGATCAAGGTATGTAGCAAAATTGGCTACTAGAGCCTCAACAAATTAAGTATTTCTGTGGCGGCAAAGAAAAGCAAGGGATTCGAATTTTCGGGTTTCAGTTACGAGCTAATTCATTTACAAGGTATTTTTACGATTGCAACCTCGTTTCTAAAAAGCGCTGATGACAAGTGTAGGATGTTTTAGAAAACGTGGAAAATATTCTGGTGTCAATTATTCATTAGAAATTTCATTCTTAGTGTAAACGTGTTATAGCTTTTAAAAAACTTTCTCGGTGTACGTATTTATTTCGAACGAATAAGGTTTAACATTCTTACAATTTCGTAACTAACTAAACGTACTTTACTTTGATACTCGAGCTATGATAAAAGAACAGTGCAATTGAGAAATGAATTATGTTATTATGTGGCACAATTTGTAACGATACCGTAAAGTTGTCTGAAATAAACGTTAGGCAGGTGGCTCTTGATCTGCTTAATAAATTTCTTGCCCAATTTTGCCCCGCCGGTGAAAATAAACTTGAGTGAGTTGAGTTCGTATTTTTCGAGTACTCGAGATTTGCAGAGGTGAGTGACCAGTGTCGGAGGAATAAATAAATACTCAACCTTCTCGTTATTTCATCCACAACGTAAGAAAAATATAAATTTCAAAAGAAAAACTTTAACATCACAATAGCATTTAATGTTAGAGGTGCATGTATTCATGTTTACCTTAAATTCGTTAATAACGCGACAGGTCTCTTCGGGATCGAAACTCAAATGCAATATTCGTTTCGTGAAGCCCAGGGTTGTTAAAAAAAGATGTAAGGTTCCACTTAGCCAATAAAGAGGTGAGTACCAGAGTATATTCGTATAATTGGGTGGGAATGCAACTGCACCATTCAGAAGATTCTTGATAACTTTGCAAGAGTAAGATACGCCCTTTGGAAGGCCTGTACTTCCGGAAGAAAAGACAATCATTGCAACTTCGTCCTCCAACCTGGAATCGACAGCTTTAAAAGTCTCTATGGACTTGTTATTCTCTTCGAGGATATCCCCAAGTTGTGGGAATCGTTTCTGATTCTCGAAAACAACGATGTGGTCAACATTGACGCCCTCGAGTTGTGCGGCGTCTCTTAGTAAGTTTGCGGTTGACGCGCACGAGAAAATGATTTTTGGTCGAATGAGATTCATGAGATGGCGAGCGGTTTCTGAAAAACACAAGTGGTTAATAAATTTGAGCTTCAAAAAATGTTAAATAATTAATGGCTATCCAACTATAACAGTATGAGGTAAATGAACCATGGCCTTTATTGTTACGTTGATGCAAAATTGTAAAATAATTACAGATTTTTAACGCCTTTTGCGACCAAAAACCATCATTACTGGAATCTTCGTGTGATAATTTGCATGTAAGTAGTGCAGAATTCTGGTACCACCATATAAATGGCTACACGTCAATCAAAAGACAAAGCCAATCCATAGAAGTCTGACTGTTATTTGAATAAATTGATATTATCACTTACATCGTAATACCACACTTGTTAAGGTTTTACAGGACACCCCTTTTACGCTAGAGTGCACTTTTTGCACAATAAATTTTTTTATCAAGTCTTCTAAATATTTGACGATAACATTGTTAAAAAATTTTAAACATACAGTGTGACTAAATCAAGAAAAAAATTTATTTGAACAAATTGCTTAACTATTCATAACAATATAACTATTTAAAAAAATCTATGTAACGCTTGTTAACTTATATGATTATTTTCCGATTTCGATCCAAAATCTCTTAATCTCCTGAGATATTAATCATCCATAACCCTAACTCTTTTTTTATTGGAAGATACTGATTATTCATAGTAAAAAAATAATTGTATATTATAATTTCTCTAAAAAGTAATTTGTTTGACATAAGTCATGAAAAAAATTGTTCATGATAGTTTCTTTTGAAAGTAATTTTTTTGATATAAATAATTAATATTTTGCAATTGGAAAAAGTTATGATTGTAGATTATTAATTTTTCAAGAGACTGAGAGATTTTGAATCAAAATCTGAAAATAATGATGTAAGCTTACAAGCGTTAAGTAGATTATTTTAAATAGCTATACTGTTATAAATAATTGAGCAATTTATTGAAACAAAATTTTTTCTTAATTTAACTACACTATTATGTTTATAATTTATTAACAATGTTATCATTAAGTATTTAAAAGACTTGATAAAAAACTTTATTTAAAACGTGTACTCTAGCATAAAAGGGGTTTCCCATGCAACCACAACGAACGATAAGTAAAGTATAGGAATTGAAAAGTGTTTTTTTTTTATTGCTGTAACTGTTTGATCATATTTTTCTAACTTTCTTAAAATGCTGTGAACCATTAGATAAGTAGGTAAGAAATGTATGACAGTATTAAAATACATTTAAATATGCGTATGACTCTCCAAAATTATTTATCGACACAGCACGCTGATGTAGCATTAAGAATCGTTGACTAGAAATTTTCTGTTGTTCGATGGTTTTGCGCGATAGGTTAGAATCGTAGTATAAGTTTTAATATACATTTATAACTAATAAGGGACATGATATATTATGTTACAGTGAATAAAGTATTATATAATTTGTAAGCCGAATTTCTTGCAATCGATATCAGCCTTAAGTTTTTTTACACTTAATGCATCATTCTATTCAAATAAGGATAATCTTGTTTTAAACTCGAAGAAATATTGATATGAAAGCTTACTTAGAGTAACCTCATGGTACCATGGATTGTAGATGGCCCCGATAAGAAGAGTTGCAACCACAGGAACATAGTCCATTGGTTGATTGGGTGTACAAACTACCACGATATCGGTACTTTTTACGCCCTGCTTTTGCAGCCACATAGCACATTGAATGCTTGTTTTCTTCATCTCTGCATACGTCGTTTGCTTTCCTGTTTCCACTTCAATCTTATTTAAAATTATTTTGTTTTAGTTGCGAATTAATTTTACGAAATTGTAACTTTAAAAATTATTTACACTAACATTTCTTTTAATTTTAATTATAATCTAGTAAAATTGATGTAAAATACTTATACACCCTTGTTTAAATTTTAATTTAATTTATATTACTTAGTACCTGAATCCACTGAATTTCCTCATATTTACTAGTATGAAAAATCATACTATGTTTATTTGAAACAAAATGAATAATATTTTGGTGCCAAAAATGAGTGTCCTAAGAATTATTTAATATATGATCATGACAGTATACTCTGCGTATACTTAATCTAGTTTTTCAGCTAACTTGAGACATTGTTGTCTGATAAGGTTTAATTGAAGTAGATTACTTTATCTTTATACGAGAACTTTGAATGGGTTTCACAATAGGGTAGGTCTTATTCAATTAAAAAATATTTTCAGCCTCATTAAAAATGATTTTCAAAACAAAAATATAAAATTTACTCTTTCACTGTTCGCTAAATTTAAAAGCGGTAGTGATATATATAAGCGTTCGAAAATGATTAAGCAAACAGACATCTCAAAATAAATTGGTTGATGGGCTTAACCTAAAGATTACCAGACACACATAAATACTTTTTATTGTATAATATTAAATAACAACTGCCTGTATTTTATAAAGTTTAATGCGATTTCACGAAAAGCTTACAGTACATTTTTTGGAAGGAGTTTACTCAATTTTTTTTAAAATTTTCTATTAATGACTTTTCATAAAGATTTTTTTGACTATACAAATTTTGTAAACTTTTTTTTCGGTATTTTATTTTTTTATCATACACATTTCATAATTTTTCATTCATTTTAATTACAAAAGCATTTTTAAGCTGATGTATAAACATGTTTACAAATTAATTTTAGTCGCATCTTGGTTTTATTTAAGGAGGCTCCCTCGTGACAGTTCCCGAACCAAGATCAGATGAATTCAATGGTTAAATATCTACCATATCCAATGATATAGTTATACATATATATCGCTCACCCTGCAGAATTTCGAGATATTATTGATTTAATGTAGCGCTTTCTAATACGTATTCTTATGGCGGAGCTCGCACACGTGATGAAAACAACTTAAAAACTCGAGTTAATCAATAGTTTCCATGATAAGAGCGCACACGTTTTGTAGTAAAAATCCTCCTTTTTCAAATGACCCCTAGCAAAGTAAGTGTTACCCTGGAAAATTTCGAGATATTCTATTAAAAATTCATCAAGTCATTGTATTTTCACAGGTTAGTCTAGGTTCCCTTGCGCCAGTGATGCCAACTATACTTGAGTTTGCGAGCAAATTTTAGGCTTACGACGAGGGTTGGCATTTCTGCACGAGGGAGCTTCCTTAAGGAGGTTAGAGTACTACTGTCCGCGACAAAAGTATACTATAGTACTGTATACAGATAGAGTCGTTTGGACTGTACTCTCGTCCCATGAATCTGTTGAAAGTTTTTGGCGTTACTGTACATGCATACACAGCGTGACTCATATATGTACACGCACTTGAACTTGTATGCGTGAGACTACAGTGAACTGGCAACCCTGCCGCCGCCGTTCCTTGTGCTTGAGATATATACATTATAGGTACGAGCAGACAGCGTGTCAGCGTATATCTCTCCCGCACTGAAAAAAAGTAACCTCCAATCTGCGTAATCCCATCAACTACTTATATAGTGTTTATAAACATAACTGGAAGATCGCGCTTGAAAAATGGAGGATTTATTAAACAGAAAGTTTTGGAAAAAAGAATTAAAAGTATTTCAGCGATGGTTGCAGCAAGAAAAGGGGAAAAAAAAGAAGAGGACGTGAGGGATTCAACGTTTGCATGTGAAGGGAGTCGCATCGTTAACATTCAAAAACTAGCTAAAAATTTGAAATGCTGTAGGTGCCAAGGAACTCTAAGCCTAGAAAATATCAAAAGTGAAATTCTTGAAGGACTGCACTCTATTTTTCGAATAGTTTGCCTAGCATGTTGTATTATAAATGTGATTTCTACGGGGAAGAAAGTTCTGAATGGCTCGCACTTTTGCTCAGACAGAAATTTATCAGGTGTTTTAGGTAAATACAGAAGTATTTGTATGCGACTTTTACTTCAATCGTTTCCTTACTAATATGTCACCAAATTAATTTAAGAGCACTTACTTCTGGTACTGAATGCACTGGGATAAACGAAATTTTAAACTCCTTGGATATTCCTGAAATGTCAATGAGTTTGTTCAAAAGGTATGAGAGAGAAGTAGGACCAGCAATTGAGCAGGCTGCCAAAGATAGTTGTAGAAAAGCAGCTAGTGAAGAAAGATAATTAGTAATACAGAACCTGGAACAGCTTTGCAATAATTTGTAAGGAAAAACAATTGAATTTGATTAATTTGTAATTCAATCACTTTTTCATTTTGGATTAAATTAAATATTGAATTCTTAATTCAAAATATTTTTAATACTATTGGTTTTACTGATGAAATTATTTTTATAAGAAATATACTGTATATTATTTTTTAGTTGTCTACTACTGAAATTGAAACTTTTTACATTTAATTTTCAATCAATTTAGAGGAAATGATTTTCATTTTATTTTTATTACATTGTATGACAGTTGTATTTAAAAATCAAAATATTGAATTTTTTTTTATTCAATAAAGTTATAATCATATATCTAGAAAATTTTTGTAAACTCTTTCCTTACAACTTTTGATATTAATTCACACCTATTTCAGTTTAGTGATTTTACTAACTCCCTTCATTCCTTCCCTCTTTTTTATATATTTTTTTTTTTTTTTTAATAAACAGGGCACCTGAGATGGTTCATGATCTTTATCCAGAAATGGAATTTCTGAAAGCTTCCAACGATTCTGCTGCTTTTGACAATACATGCGATAAGATAATTAATATTATCGTGTCCTATGATATGGGATGGAGCAAGCTAGGGAACGGGAGGAGCTATGACAGCCTCAATGGCTATGCAGCTATAATAGGTTTCACCAGCAAGAAGGTATAAGATTTTACAACAAGAAACCCCCAATGTTCCTTTTGCGACAAAAATCACTCTAATACGGATCATGATTGTCGGAAAAATTTTGAAGGAAGTGCTGAAGCCATGGTGGTGGATGCAAGCGTGAAACTAGTGACAAAAAGCACAATTTTACAAGAAGCCAAGTTAAATGTTGGCATTGTTATTGGGGATGAAGACAGCAGTACAATTGCCGCAATCAATAAATCAAACAGTTCGTTTGTTCATAAACTTGCAGATAAAAATCATCTCATAAAATTTTTTTCAAATGATATGTATAAATTAGCAGATACCTGCAAGGACCTAAAAAAATCCGGTGTAATAAATCACTTAAAAAAGTGCTTTACATATGCGATTGCGCAGAATAAGGGAAACGCCTCGAATTTAGCCATTGAAATTATGCGTATACCAGACCATATGTACAACTGCCATGAAAATTGTGGAGGCTGGTGCACATGTAATGAAGGCTCCAAACAGTCGGTTACCTTATCTGACGCATCAGCTTACGAAAGCATAAAACAGATATTCTTAAAATACGCAAATAATTCCGAAAAATTCAGCATTGCAGCCTCTAGTCAGGCAAATGAAAGTTTGAATGGCATGATTACTTCAAAAGACTCCCAAGAACAAATGCTACAGTAAGAGCGAATCTTGCGATTTTAGAGTGGCTGCAGCCGTTTTGTCTAAGAATGAGGGTAACTTAGGTTTATTGACAGTTAAAAGCAATCTGGGATTACATTTCACGAAACGTTCACAAGACTTTCCTAAGAAATCTGACTTATCAAGAAAAATCAAATCTGCTTCTAAAGTAACAAAACAAAATGAAATATGGAAAAGAATAAAACAAGAAATGAAAAAAAAATAAATAAAACAAGAAACAAAGAAAAAAATAAAACAAGAAATTTAAAAAAAAAAAAACGAATGAAAAAATTATAAAGGAAATTAAAACAAAAAACCAGGGGGTATTAATGGGTCATGGGACCCACGGTAAGAACGAAGTTCTTTAAACATGAGATGAGTATAGACACAATTTCTCAGGTAACAAGGGGGTCGCCAGACCCACAGGAAGAACGAAGCCCTGTAAACGTTAGTACTGCATTCATGTTTTTTACTAAAACAAAAACTTGAAAAACGAATAAAAAAAAATGAAGAAAAAAAATAGTTTACTACTCACAATGGTTGAACTTCGTGAGTACTGTATTTATGCACGACGTTCTCACGAAGTTCAACCATCGTGAGTACTAAACTATTTTTCATACTCATCAATCAAATAGTGAATTCTAATAATGCAAGAAACGGTTTACTTCACTTAAACGAATTAAAAAATGTCGTTTCGAGACCAATTCTCTTGAAATGATCAATTTCTCATATTAATTTTCAAAATATGAAAGAAATATTTCAGAAGTCCGGCAAAGAAGGTATATCTGAATTATTATCAAAAAAGAATAGTAGTGCTAAATGCTCGGTAACTAATAATAAAAAAGTTTTAAAGAAAATAACGGATTTATAACACCTATGTAAATAATATTTTTGTATTATTCACATACTATTCACATATAATTATATTAGGTGTATTACTTAAAAATCTGTGACAAATTGTATGTGCCTTAACAAAAAAAAAATTTCTTCCATAATATGCTGTAATCACTTATTTTCAATTAACCTTTTCTTAATTTTTTATTGGTTCATATTTTAGACATTTACATGTGTATATACATTCGCGTTATTTCCATATTCGTATTAGCGCGCGCCTCTCAGACGTATTATACGTCAGCGCAGCGTTGTCATATTTCCGCTCGCATAGTCGCATCTGCACACGGTCCAAACATTTGTCGAAATCATAGATCTTTTTATAAATATATCTCAAAAACCGTGACGGTAGGCCTCCTCAAATTTAGGTATGTTATTCTAATGTTTATGTAGAATAACATACTAGTTTTTGAAAACATTCGTAAAATTATTTTACAAATTACAGATGAAAATGTACATGTCGCGACGGTGTTCCCATAAGGACCTGTGTATAAGGTCGTAAGTTTGCTATTTTTTTTTTTTTTAAACTACGTGGCTACGGTTTCTGAAATTTTAATATGTTGTTGGAGCAATTCAAACAAACATATTTTTATTTTTTTAAGACTTTCGTAAGATTCTTGTGCATCGCTCTAACCCCCTTAAGGTGGCTAGGGCGTTTGATACCGTACCAAGTGAGGGCCCCTTTAAAGTTCTATGGACTATGAAAAATACTTTTTGTTCGTTGTCATGATATTTGAATATCTTAATCACATATTTAAATTTAAGAGTTCTATTGGCCTAAAAAATCTTAAAATATCGATAAAAAATAAAGTAGTAACTCATTTTAACTTGCGCATGCGCAGAAAACAACAAATCACTTTTTTGAATTTTCTTTTAATCTAAGTGGTTCATGCACAGTTTTTACAATTCTTAAATGTTTCTTATAAAAAAAGGGACATATACAAATTTTATTTGTAGATGTTTGTCATTTTCTTTTTGAGTTATAGTCATTTTAGTGATGGATCCTATAATACTGCTTGTTAAATTGGTAAGTTGTCAATAGCATTTTTCCGAAAAGTTAAGTGGTTGATTCTTAATTTTTTGATTGCAAATCAATTCAGTACACTTTATTAACATAATTTTAAAATAACAGAGACTGTACATAAGATAAATAAATTCTTTTTTTCAATTTACTTTTAAGCAGTATCACACATAATTTATTAATCGAACAGTTAACATTGTTTACTTTAAAGTACATTAAAATTAAATTCAAAAAAATTAATAGTTCTTAAAATTGAGTTACACTACATGTTACATCTCTTCGGAAATCTTATAACGGGCTAAAAAGTATAGTTTTTTATTGTTTTTTTTTTTTTTACAACCATTTATGAGAACTGTAACCAATAGGTTCTGCAATTCTGTGTTACTATGCATATATGATATGATATCGCCATTAGCATAGCGAATAACAGCCTCAGATGTCATTATGACATCAATATTACTCATACAAGGCAAAAGAGATCACATTTTTTATGGCTTCTGAACCATCAGACCACTGCAGTTGAAATATGAGAAAGTAGATTTTGAGAGGTACGAACCAGAGAAGTTAATGCCAGTTCTCGAACTCGTGAGCATGTGTTATCAAGCCCTCTGAGCTACATAGACGGGGTGAAATCAGCAATCGACCGAAAAAATTAATTTTCTCACAATTTTTTTGCACAATCTTGTTTAAAGTGTAATACTGTATGGGGAAGTAAAGTTTTCTGGGCAGAAATTTGGTCAGAACCTGTTAAAATAAACTGTTAATTTTTAACAAACTATAAAAATTTATTTTTTCGAGAAACAAAAAATTGCTCCTTATTCTTTAGCCCATTCCAAACAAGTAATTAATTGGGATGTATACACTATGCCCCACAGTTTTAGAGTTAAAAATTCCCACAGTTTTGAAAAATGCTTTTTTTTCTAATATTCATGGCTTCACGGAAGTGCTAAATAAACATATTTTTGTATATTATAACAACAAACATTAACTATCAACCTTACTCTACAATCTCCAAAAAAAAAAAAGTCAAAAAATTGAGTGGCAAGATTGTTTTTTGCAAGAAGTATTCAGGGCGTTTCAGCGCGCTCTCGTATGAGTGTATACTTATATACCCGTTTCATAGCTCAGTGTGTAGTAAACGTATGTAGAGAGCTATGGAAGCGTGTATGCGCGGTGACGTTCGAGATTTTAGATTTAAATATGTATTCTGAAACGTAACACAACAAAATCTATAATTTTCCGTGACCATACATAAATCTAAAACATTAGGTGTGGTCAAAAGAACTGATTTTTTGACCTGTTAAGTACTTCCTTTATTTTTCAGAGCATCCAACGAAACTTAAAAAAATACATCAAAATATAAAAAGTTTTTTTTTGAGATCTACTACTGTAGTATTCACAACTTTATGTAGTTATATCAACTTTATACTATACTTCCCAGAAACCAATTTTCAAATTATTTTCAAATATCCATTGCCTTGACGTATACATCAGGATTGTAATTTGAATAAAAGTGAATGATATAAAAAAGTTGTATCTTGATGAAACTTGCATTTTTTTACTATACAGTACACACCATTAATATAAATTAAAATATATAGCAAAAAATGATTTAAAAAATACTTTTTAATGTTTTTTTTTGTGTTAAAATATGAAGATGGTTCTGAAAAAAACTAACTTTAACTTATTAGAATTGTGCAATCCTGGGGCTGGTAACATTTTTCCCTTCGACGAAATTTTTTGGATTAAAAACTGTTAGGTTGTGGTATACAAATGAAGCTAAAACTAAATTTAAGCACGATCTTCTGAGATGGTTGATTAAAAATGAGTGGCCATTACATTTTTTACTCTTATGAAATACAGGGCACTTCTATGAATCAGTCGTGCTTGAAAACGTGAGGTAATTCTTGTAATCTATTTAATGTATGGCTCTTATTAAGTACTAGTCAAAATTAATATTGGTAAGTAACGTCTTGATGTATGAAAATAAGACAATATAGAACTCAAGTGTCATAGAACCAAAAAAACGAGACAAAACTTGACCGATTTTAAATTGTTTTCCCAACACTACGTCAGGATGATAATGTTTCAAGAAAAATAAAATTTATTGTCACTATTCGATGTAACACGTCTTAGTGTGAGATTTTGAGGGAAAACCCATTCATGACGTACTACAAAAGGTGGTGTTACTTTGACAAATAAATTAATATATGTTTTAAAAATACGATAGGTTAGAAAATTTTACAAAAATGTAAATACCCGCAAGAGATAAATCTATAAAATATTTTGCATATAATATACCTAACAAGCAAAAGCGAGTGCAAAAGTTAAAGAAGCATGCGTCATAGCGTGTTTTTCCCAACCAGCTGGAGAAAAGTTTTTTCAAAAATTCAACAACACCAAATAAATCAGGACCATATTTCCGTAATAAAAAAAGGGTGTATACCATATTCTTATTAACCACCACTAAAGTCACATGTGTGGTGTTCCTCAGTTGGGCCATACACGTTTAATAAATACGTACCTAACTGTCAAACGTTAATTTGTATGCTTATTAATTCGCTTAACATATGTAAAAAAGTATTTAACGCCTAGAAAATGTATAAACATTCTCTAAAAAAAAAAAAAAAAAAATTGGCAGGAGTTATGATTCCTGCACCTTCACGCTGATCACGACGACAGAGAAGCAGTTAATCGGTCCTCGAAATGAATACAGCACAGGCGAAACGGAAAGCATTGAATGGTCACCCATCCAAGTACAAAGCGCACCAAATGCTACTTGACTCCGGAGACCGACGGAACTGCATTTCTATAATCAAGCCACCGAGAAGGTATTTGTTCACTGATATTTTCGAAAGTAACAACGCCTTGGCTATGCATTGACAAAGCCTCTGTTTTTTTTTTCTCTCCCTCTCACCACATCGTTTCTATCGTTACCTCTTCGGTTGGTCTTCGATAATTAAATTTATGTTAAGCTTCACTTAGTTTGAACTTTCGTGGCTGAGATTTGAAAAAAAAAAAAAAAAACAATAATTTCAAGTCCACGTGAGTTTTGCCGTAAATTTGTACTGAAAAAAAAAGTTATTTGTTGCGTACAATGCCATTTTTTTCAATACGTTGTAGATGATATTTACTAAGGCAAAAGTATTCGCCGTGAATGTTTGTTACAAAAAACAATCTTGCCACTCAATTTTTTACATTTTCTTTTGGAGTTTGTAGAAGAACGTTAAACGTCAACTATCATATTTTATAACATATGAAAATATGTTTATTTAGCACTTTCGTGGAGCTCTGAAAATCGGAAAAACGCATTTTTCCAAACTTTCGGAATTTTTTTATTTGAAAACTGTGTAGTTTAGATATAGACGTCCCAATTGATTATTCATTTGGAATAGGCTCAAAAATAAGGAGCAATTTTTTGTTGTTCAAAAAAATTAATTTCTATAATTTGTTTTAAAAAAATTTGTTTGAACTATTTCTGACCACATTTCCGCCTGGTAAACTTTACTTGGACTTTCCCATACAGTAGCGCATTTTAAACAAGATGGTGCATAAAAATCGTGGGTAAATTAATTTTCTCGGTCGATTGCTGATTTCGCCCAGTCTAATAAGAACCGCAGCCTAATTAACCACTGTGAAACCGTGGCCGTGAACTTTATAGTTAGAGTGAACACACGCATGTAAGCAAATCTACGAAAAATATCCCGGTTTTCTCCCCTGTTTTTTAATAAAAATTTTTTTGCGGCACCCATTTCAGATTCTAGAGCTTATTTTGTTCGCAATGTCATGTACTATAAAGTGTGAACACGAGTTTTAGTGGCAGTGACACCGTTTTTCCATAATTTGCAAGCAATTATTGTAATTGTACATATCATACATATAGACTTTTTTTGACGTATAAATTGTTAAAAAATAGTGTCCTTGAAAACCATGTTTACGATTTTTCTCTCACAGTACATGACGTTGCGAGCAAAGTAAAGCCCCATCTACTTCCGTACTGTTTTACTATGACCGTTACCATATTCATAATTCATTTTATTTTATACTTTACAAACGTAATAACGCTGAGATCTCATCATTTTTCATAAAAATATGTTTGTGAATGTATGCTGTAGTAAGGTTTAGGTATAGGAATAGTTGTTACAAGTGTGGAATAAAAAATTTCCCGCACGAGTTGTGATTGACGTGCACAAGTGGCCGAAGTTGCTGGGAACGAGTGCCAGTTGAGCGCACGAGTGCGTAGCACGAGTGTGATCGCAGGGCACGAGTTACTAGCATCGGCCACGAGTGCGAGTCAATCATACGAGTATACGGGAAATCGTCCGCACAAGTTACGTACAACATTTTTTGTAATATGTGTGAGGAAAATTGATATAAATAGTAGAATAAGTAATTTAAATGATGATTTCGAAGTTTATGCATTTTGCATTATTCATCCGTATGAGTTGGATACAATTAATATTAATATAATAAATTTCTAAATTAATAATAAATTGTTGCATACAAAGTAATAAATAATTAACTTACAAGTTAGGTTGTGCGGTTTTTGAAATATCATCATGTTTAAAGTATGTAAAGTTGCACTGAGAGAAAAAAAACTATAAAAATTGTGATAAAATTTAATGGTATGCTGGTATTCTCTTATGCACCGAAATATTTTCTCAAGGCAACCATGTTTTTACATCTCGCTGGGCAGCAATTTCTACTGCGCAGACAGTACGAACTCCTGCACTTGCGGTAAAAATGACTATTGATAGTAGTGACAACTGTTATGAAAAATTGAAAATGGTTCTGAATTTAAAGAGAATAATACCAATTTACCATCTTAGTGCAGTCATTCTTAGACTTATTGGCTCATAGTATGTTTCAACTAAAAAAATCCTCATTTTAAAAATTGGACATAGATAAAATACTACGATTTCATTAATACAAGGCAATTAAGTTATACTTCACTCTAAGATAAGAAAGTTTTGAAAACGACTTATGTATGGAAATTTTTAATTTATATCTAGTATCGTATATTGTTGATTAATTTTTCCACGTGATGTAAAGACTAATGATTTTTAATTTTTTAGTTATATGATTAAACCAATAGTCAATAGTATGTCAGTTTGTATTTATAAGATAGATCAGGATGTCTGACTTCATCTAGAGTTTAATCGCATTAATAACTTAGTTAAGGTGGTTCATGCTAAAATTAGAAACTGGGCTGTCAAAGGAAAACTTGGAAAAGTTGTTTATGATTCGAGACTGAGTCGTTTGAAAAAACTCATGAAGCACTCGTATTACACGGGCTCTTATGGACGTACACAGTTTTGATACAGTAAGTCATGCGATTACTTTTTGTAAAACTGTGCCAGAATGGCCAAAAACTAGAGTAATAAACTAGAAATCGTCCTGTTTGTAACGGTTCGTTGAAAATTTTACCTTATGAGACAAAATTGAAAGATCTTGATTTAAGCGCAATCATGTATGTATGGCCATTTATTATGTTAAAAGCATGTAGGCGAGAGTGGACTGCTAATTTTTTTCGATTAATCGCAATTTCACACAATAGTTTTTAGATACTATTATATTGGATATTGTGATCTTCAATGTGACATGGGAGTTTTATTTCATTTAATGAAAAATATTTAAAAATATTGACAACTTCAACAAAAGGTATCCATTCAATTGCACATTCGACTCGGGAGTCGTGCATGAGCCACCTCAAGACAAGACATTATTTTGGCCATACAATTTGGTGTGTCATAGAAAAGAAAAATTAATCTTACCTGCGAAACATAATTTGGCTTCTCATCAAATACTTTTAAGAAAAGATTACCAATACAGTCAGATTGAATTGGAATACTATATTCTTCACCCTTGATGATGTTATTTTCAATCGTGAACATTCTTTGCTATAATTAAACAAAAATAGACAAAAAGTTCTCTAACACACGCTTTTGTACAAGATCATTCTAGATAATATGTGAGAAAAAATTAAAAACCTTACCGCCATTCTAGGAATTTGTCCTTGTTAAAAACTCGCTCTCTGACAATTACTTGTCAAAAACAAGCGGGCAATTTATCTACAAAATAGTTAATGTAAGCACAACGTAACGTAACTGAGTAAGGCAAAGAAAAACACTGAAACCGCATATAATTTGAGCGACTTGATAATGCTTCAAATCTATTTATCTCTACTCTTATCGCGTTTCCACTATAAATACGTAGTGTGTAACGCTTTTGAAAAATTTTGGATGTTTTGTATATCTTCTCATGGAAACAACTTTAGTGCAATGATAGTAGAAGCCTTCACAAAGAGACGTTTTCCTCCGTACCACGGGGTGGGAAAAGATGAGCTCAAGGCTCGGAGAGTACCATAGTTCAGTCCGTCAGATATTTCCAGGGTCGGAAGCATCACTATTTACTATGATGTCTTTGACGCTCGTGGTTACTGGCATCAGAGGCGTAGAACAGTCGAAGGTAAATACACACACAAATATCACATGAATGGGGAGCACGAAACTTTACAGCCCGAATACTCCAGTCATTTCAAGCGTCTGAATTCTTTTGGAAGTTATAGAAGCAGCGTATGTCGACTTGTGGATGCGCCACTACTCGCAGCTCTGTCGTACCATAAACAAAGACAAAAGTAGTTTTCAGTGGGCGGCGCGTTCATTCAGCTCTTGACGCACACAGAGGGGATTCATACAAAATGTATCTTTTTTTAGTGCCGAGTTGACAGTCTGCTTGTGTCTGCAGAGGTGCGCAGCAAGGTAAAAGATCGAACCACCACTCGGTCCAGCAAGTTTTGTCCCGAAGCTGTTGGTAGACTCATCAGAAAGGCATATCTAAGAGCTCCTTACCTTAGACATCTAGTTGGAGTATTCTATCAAATCTTAAACTTCCTTGTGTATACTAAC
The DNA here is from genome assembly GCF_036245765.1 of Copidosoma floridanum. Taxonomy (NCBI): domain Eukaryota; kingdom Metazoa; phylum Arthropoda; class Insecta; order Hymenoptera; family Encyrtidae; genus Copidosoma; species Copidosoma floridanum. The sequence goes on from NW_028321881.1 coordinate 40,918,865, forward strand.
TGATATGACATCTGAACACTTGTGGACAGCTACTGCAAGCGTTTTGTCATTTACGGTAATTTCTATGGTAACTGTAAAATTTATCCAAAACTCACTATCAAGTCGCGCGGGAGTGTGACAAAGTAAATTTGAAAAAGCAGACGAAGCCTCGGTGACAGCACAACTATTTGCTTCAGACTTGCATGCTCTAGTTTTCAAGTATCGAAAAATGAGTATTTCTGCCGGTATGCCTGATGTATTTTAGTTGAACTCATTCTCTTATATCCTACTCCACAGCTTTACCGAAAAATATAGGTCAAAAGTCGTTAGAACAACGAAAACGAGACATGTGTAACTCAAAATTCTCAAAACAAGACTTTTTTAGGCTCAGTCTCCGAGAAATGATCTTATCGGTAAGTTAGCTGCAAGCCAAACTCTTTCTATGTATGATTGGGATAGGCATTTTCTTACATCAAATAGACATAATGATAAAAGCTAGTTGAATAAATTACAAATTTAGGATTTTTTATGCGTATAATTAAAAACTATTTTATCTAAAAACTTTGTTGGAAGGAGTAATTGCATTTATGTAGTTAGCTTAAAAAAAAATTGCTGAGAATTATATGATAAAGTAGTTTAATAAAAGAAAAAAAAACATCTTAGAAAAAAAATCCTGAAACTTTATTTTTTAGGACAATTTATTTTTTTTTTGGTGAATTTATGAATTGTTTGTACAAACCTCTGCACACATTTATACATTCAAAACATCTTTTAATGAGTAACTTTAAGTAGAAATTTAGTGGAACAGTTGTAGATCACCGTAGCTATGTTGTAGGGACTTCGCTTCTATCCAGTACTTTCTAATATGAGGGATATCTAATGTTATTAGGTTTTTAAAATAAACATTAAAAAACAGTATTTTCCTAAAAAGTTATGACATCCCTTTGAAAATAGCTTTTAACAAAACTAAAATGTTAGGTAAGTTTAATGTGTTGAGTTCATATTTTGTTAGAAATTTATGAAGCCTTCTTACAGTGACAATGAATAGTTTTTTTCCTTATGAATCGGTAGCCTTGAAAAGTTCTCAAATCAAAATATAAAAAAGACAAAGTTTTATTTTTTGTTTTTGGTGCAGCATACATTACGTACGACATTCGTTGTAAATCAAATGAAGTAATAATGACTTTTGACTGGTACTTCATGCCAACTTCACGTCAAGCACATTCATGCGTTGCTTTGTCGAAAGTACATAAAAATGGTAGGGCAAAACTCAATATTACTTCGTTTGATTTTGTTAAAGTACGAGTACTAGGTACACAGTATTATACAACGAATGCCATACGAAATGTATGCTGCACAAAAAATAAAAAATAAAATTTTACCTTTTTTATGCTTTGATGTCAAAATTTTTTAAGGCTACAGATTCGTAAGGAGAAAACTTAATTATCGTCACTGTATAAAGGCTTCAGGAACTCCTTATAAAATATGAATTCAACACATCAAACTTACCTAACATTTTAGTTTTGTTAAAAGCTGTTTTTAAGCGGATAATTTTTACTGTACGACAACGGTAAAATTTTCCCTGAGAGAGCATATAGCTATAGGCTGCAGAGTCACGTGGACCGAAGGGATGCACCAACCAGAAGTCTGCTGAAAAAACGAGATAGACGTAACATCTATATTTACAGAAATCAGTACACGTATAGATAAAAGTAATTTTATGAATAGCTTCAAGTGTAGAGGACTGCATCATGTTTCTATGAATACGTTAGGTACCAATCATATTAATGCAAATATCCGCACAGGTTTAAAATTTGTTGGTTAGTCCACGCTGCAGTAAACAAATAACAATACTCCTACAAAAATAGGTATTAACTGAATATTGCACTGCATAAGATGATTATACAATCATCAATCAAGCCTTATTCTAGTATTTGTATGATGTACTAACATCTTTTTCTATTGTAATCCGCTTAATATTTATTACCATAATAAATAAGCTTACATTTTTCTAACTTTTGTTTCGATTTATATTTTTTTCACGCTCAAGTAATGAAATAAGCTGAAACAACTTTAAGTTTAATTCTATTCCACGTTTAAATAAAACATATTCTTGTACTCAATATTTAATAAATTGTCCTTTAAAAAAAAAATAAAACTTAAGGAAAGTACTGATTTATAATTATCTTACTTCTCACCAGAGATTAGTAGGGAGATTGCTGACTGCCATGCTTTTTTCCAGTGGTTCGAGCGCCCCACCGTGGCCAAGCGGCCAAACCAGGTGCACATTTTTTTTTTATTTGAGAAGCACGGTAGGGGTATGACAAGAGTGGATTCGCGTGGAAATGTCCATATAAGTAGGCGCACATTTTGGACACGCGTGGAAGGGGTATACCGAATGTGCGCCTATACGAGGAGAGGAGTGAAAATGTCGGCTATATAGCTGTATAGCTGAGCGCACAGCCAAAGCAAGTGACGACTCGAGTTTTTCTCTTTTGAGAGTCTTTTGACTCTGCAACCGAGTACATGCTGTGTATATATTTAACTGACTTGCTCTCGCTCTGTTTTCAATGTTATCAATAAATCTTATTTAATTAAATCGTGGAACTAAATGCTCATTAATTATATACATAGAATTTTGATTTCAATACACTATTTTTTAACTTTCTCGTACTCTTAACATTCCCAAATCCATTTATGTTTTTAAAAAATATATAGCTTCAACTATTTTTTAAGGTTTTCAGTAGAGCTTTAACCACAAATTTATTAATTTTACACATCCTAACTGCTGTAAACTGTAGAACAAGCTCCGGAGAATATCCATGAACATATGTGACTTCGAAAGGGTCACTTCCTGTCCTTCAGATAGCTAAGATGGTTAAGGCTTATGCCCCTTTATAGATTTTTTTGCACTAAAGGGTTAAAATCCACTTCATGGTAGATTTTTTTTTTTTTTTTTATTCAATTGATCATTTTGTCTTCATTTCTGTTATTTATGTTTCGTTAAAAAGAAATAAAAAAACTATGTATATATATATATATATATATATATATATATATATATATATATATCTTACTAATATATAAAGCAGAAGCGCTGAAACCGTTGTAATCGCTAACCACGAAAACTACTGAACCGATTTTGTTGAAATTTTGCACACTTATTTATGATACTTCCTAGATGGTTTTAGTATAGTTTTTATCTTAAAAAATTTGATAACAATAGCAATAAATGAGCTCAAAGTTTTGCAAAAATATACCAGCTTTTCACTCTAGTTCAGTAAAATCCGCTAGGTGGCGTCGACATAAGATCAAAACTGCCTGCAACATAATTAAATAAGTGTGGTTATGAAACGCTGGAGCGTCTCCATAGTGTCATAGTCGAGTTTCAGCAATTCAACGAGCTGTACAGAGAATGATGATAATAGTCTAGCAGCTGGGTATCCCGGTTACGGACGACACTTTTCTCCAAGGGGGAAGGGGCCTACGTGTCCATTTACCCTAAATCTCGACGAGTACGATCAAAAAAAAAAAATTAATGTCAACCGATGCCGTCTCTGCCACAATACCAGGAGACATATCTAGCCAGAGCACAATCTGCTCCAACTCATCAGAGTTGTGAGGGAGTTCCACCATCCCACCTGGTGCAGTGAGAGAATTTGTGGCTACAAATGTAAGCAAGGGAAGAAAACAGCTCTGAGCTCTGAGGGGCATGGGCAGCCACAACGGCTACCTTCTTGGTCGCCGCGTCCCCAATGCGCTTACCCACATGTTCCCGTCTAACGATGAGCAGTTGGTTATCCGGAAAACGACCCGAGACGAGATATTCTTTGGTCAGCAGCGTACCTCCCTCCATCAAAGTCTCCGTATATCGAGACTCCCAGGGCAAGAATCAAGCAACCGTAGCCAGCTCTTCATCATCAGGAATAACAAATAGCTGTTCATACGAAGTTTCATCACTGGCGCTTTTTAGGGCCATTATAAGTATTTACGTTCCCTACTTAACCATCAATTTCATCGGTTTTTTTAGGATCCACCTAAGTGTAAACTACCTTGCCAACAAATACATTTTTATTACAATTTCCGGAAGCAATTCATCATCTAAAAGACTATATTACTATATTAACTAAAGACGGGCACAATTAAACCAAGTCAGCGATTCACTAGCAGACGCACAACGTCACCTGCGGAGTTGTTCTTCGCAAGGCTGGAAAATCTGGTGACCGACGACCCTATACTACCCTCTCGACTCTAAGCATTCAACCAGAAATCCCTGATCCTCTCCAAGGTCTGCGCTGTGCAAACCTATAACAGCTATGAAGAAAAAAAAAACTTGAGCCAACGGGACAGCCTCCACTGGACAAGTATCACTAACCAATCTCCCCATCTAAGATCATCAAAACAACTAAATCTGCAAATAAAAAAGGTGCTTTAGACACCAAAGTCTTCGACGTTATACCGGGAGACGTTGAAAAAGAGCACTACAACTAGCCCCAAAGCTTCGGACTTTATAATTTTTCTCCCAATCAGTCTGGGTCTTCAACAGCAAGCCAGAAAAGATCACCCTGAGGTATTCAGGTCACAATTGCTCCTGCAGTTAAAAAAGAGTTAACTTAAAAAGCTCACCGGTTTTTTAGGACCATCGGACGTCGAACTACCTTGCTAACAAATATATTAGAACTTACCAAAGTTGACAGAAATCACACTTTAGGGGTCGCACAAATTTTAAGCATGCCAAAAGTAGCAAGAGGGTGAATCGGAAGAAAAACTTCAAGTGTATCTAATAAATACAATTTTACTTAGGTGTCAAGAAACTGACGCTGAAAATTTATCGAGATTGAAACAGCAGCGTCAAAATTGACAACTAAAGAGTCTATTACGTGAGAGATCAGCTTTTCATTGTACCCTCACAGCAATTTCTGAAATCTTTAAAGATCCTACTTCAGCTTTTTAATGAGTAGAAAGTGTATTTGTGTTTTTGTGGCAATAAAAATGTAGGGTTTCAGGTCCAGGACTTTGTTGCCCTGGTAATAAAGTTTTGAGATATGAGAAAAAAAATTTTTTTTTAATATAAATTTCTTGGGGGTTTAAAATCATAACAGCTTCAAAAAATAGCCGTTTTCGTGAATTACTCGGAAGAAACTGTAAATCAACGGCTTCTTATGGCCACCGATTATTTTATGGCATAAAGAACGCACGGTACTTTTCAGCATAATAATTTTTTTGAATTCTTACACCTCATTATTCAACCAAATAAACTATATGGATTTCGAAAAAATATGTTTTTAATAAAAAGATTTTTGTTCTGAGATGTATCAGGAATATGTGTAAAATTTCTAACTGAAAATGTTTCACATTACATGTTAACACACTACGGTGTTTTATTTAGTAAGTCTCGGGCGAAGCCGAGACGGGGGGCTGCTAGTATATATATATAGTGACGTGGCGAAGCAAAGGTGTGTATAAGCACGTCATAGAGCCCTTATTATCGCGAATAAACGGCGAGAGTCTCAAAGATAGCTCTCTCTTTCTCTCGTGTATGTGGCTTACTAAGTATAACACGCGGAATTTTGATACAAGGCCCGAAGGCCGTACTAATACAAACAATCTAAGAACTCGGCTTGACTCTCCCTCACGTGGTCCTACAAAGGCACCTTAGTAATGTGTCCATAAGAAATATCATGAAAGTAGGCTGTAGGTCCGTGAGCGATAGCTGTCAGTGTATTGGGAGATAGCTTGGTAGCGGTGGTCGACCGGTGAAGCCATGCCGGGTGGTGTGTGTAGCAGACCGTAGAGAGTACGTTGCGCCTGCGCGGCGAGACAAGGATAGACACTTGGGCTCGCTGCAAGGCTGGTACTGAAGCTGCTCGACGTGGCATCGTTAAACTCTCGCCTGCCGAGCCACTAAGTAGCCGCAACACTGCAAGCTAGTCCCAACACACAACCTCGACGACGTTAACCAGGTCGCCCAAGCTCTCTGCTGCCCGTGACGCACGCAGCATCGCCAGGAACAAGACAATTAGTCCGGCCGAAATATTGAACTAGTAGGTGACGCCAGGTTATCTTAGCGTTGTGCATACAGTGAGTGAAAGTGGTCCTCCCATAACTACCCATCCCTAAATGTTTAAATAGAGTCAACCCGAAGCACCCCTACGGAAGTTAGAAACGTATAGCAACACAAAGATTAGTAGGCCACATCAGAGGGAGCGTCCTCGTGGTGTGCCACTATAATCTTATATTTCAGTAATTAGGTGGATTTTAATAAACACTCAGTTCACAATGAGACGCAAAGTGTTATTTTTAATTGGAAGTGCGCCGTGCTGATTGTAGTGGCAGCAGACTAGTGCCGTTGTATAGGTCATAAAAAGCTAGTCCACGATACTTGCTATATTGCGCTACATGCTGCTGCAGTCAGCACTGTACACTGCCAGCTGAATTCCGGTCCCTTTCCCTAGTAGAATCTAAACATAATATTATACTGAGTGTTGCTACAAATAACTAAAAAAAAGATTAAGGTAAAAACCACACAGACACGCTAGTCGTAATCCCCGGCTGACGTATCACAATATATATATATATATATATATATATATACAAACATATATATCTTACTAATATATACAGCAAAGTCGCTAAAACCGTTGTAATCGCTAACCGCGAAAACTACTGAACCGATTTTGCTGAAATTTTGCATACTGATTCATGATACTTCCTAGATGGTTAGAGTATAGTTTTTATCTTAAAAAATTTAATAACAATAGCAATAAATGAGCTCAAAGTTTTGCAAAAATACGCCAGCTTTTCACTTTAGTTCAGTAAAATCCGCTAGGTGGCGTTGACATAAAATCGAAGCTACCTGCAACATAATTAAATAAGTGTGGTTATAATAGGCCAGAGCGAATCGATAGTAGTATAGTCAAACTTCGGCAGCTCAACAAACTGTACAGAGAATGCTGGAAATAGTCCTGCAGCTGGGTGTCCCGGTTACGGACGACACTCTTCTTTAAAGGGGAAGGGACCTAGGTGTCCACTCACCCTGAATCTCGATGAGTTCGATCAGAAAAAAAATTAATTCCAATCGATGACGTCTCTGGCATAAGACCAGGAGACATATCTAGCCAGAGCACAATCTGCACCAACTCTTCAGAGTTGTGCAGCAGTCCCACCATCCCACTTGGTGTAGTTAGAGAATTTGTGGCTACAAATGTAAGCAAGGGAAAACAGCTGTGAGGGGCACGGGAAGCCACAACGGCTACCTTCTTGGTCGTTGCGTCCCCAACGCGCTTACCCACATGTTCCCGTCTAAAAATGAGCAGTTAGTCATCTGGGGAACGACCCGAGACGAGATATTCTTTGATCAGCGGCGTACCACCCTCCATCACAGTCTCCGTACATCGAGACTCCCAGGGTAAGAATCAAGCAACCCGTAGCCAGCTCTTCATCATCAGGAATAATAATAAAGAATAGCCTGGAAGTTTCACCACTGGCGCTTTTTAGGGACATTCTAAGTATTTACGTTCCCTACTTAACCATCAATTTCATCGGTTCTTTTTAGGGGCCACCTGAGTGTAAACTACCTTGCCAACAAATACATTTTAACTTCCATTTCCGGAAGCGATTCGTCAACTAAAAGACTATATTAACTTAAGACGGGCACTATTAAACCAAGTCAGCCATTCACTGGCAGACGTCACCTGCAGAGTTGTTCTTCGCAAGGCTGGAAAACCCGGTGACCGACGACCCTATATTACCCTCTCGACTCTAAGCATTCAACCAGAAATCCCTGATCCTCTTCAAGGTCTGCGCTGGGCAAACCTATAACAGCTATAAAGGAAAAAAAACTTGAGCCAACGGGACAGCCTCTACTGGACAAGTATCACTAACCAATCTCCCCATCTAAGATCACCAAAACAACTGAATCTGCAAATAAAAAAGGTGCTTTAGACACCAACGTCTTCGACGTTATACCGGGAGATGTTGGGAAAGAGCACTACAACTAGCCCCAAAGCTTGTGACTTTGTAATTTTTCTCCCAATCAGTCTGGGTTTTTAAACAGCAGGCCAGAGAAGATCACCCTGAGGTATCCAGGCAGTCACAATTGCTGTTAACTGCAGTCAAGAAAGATTTAACTTAAGAAGCTCACCGGTCTTTTTTAGGGCCATCGGACGTCAAACTACCTAGCCGACAAATGTATTAAAATTAACAAAGTTGACTGAAAATAGCCTTTTAGGGGTCATAAAAGTCGTAAGCATGCTAATAGTCACAAAAGGGTATATTGGAAAGAAAACTTTAAATGTATCTAATGAATACAATTTGAGGCGTCAAGAAACTGACACAGAAAATTTATCGAGATTGAAACAGCAGCGTCAAAATCGACAACTTAAGAGTCCATTACGTGAGGGATCAGCTTTTCATTGTACCCTCACAGCAATCTCTGAAATCATTAAAGATCCTACTTCAGACTTTTAAATAAGTAGAAAATGTATTTCTGTTTTTGTATCAATAAAAATGTTGGGTTTAAGGTCCAGGACTTTGTTGCTCTGGTAATAAAATTGTGAGATATGAGAAAAAAAAATTTTTTTTTAATATAAATTTTTTGGGGGTTTAAAATCTTAACAGCTTAAAAAAATATCCCTTTTCGTGAATTACACAGAAGAAACTGTAAATTAACAACTTCTTATAGCCATCGATTATTTTATGGCATAAAGAACGCACGGTACTTTTCAGCATAATTATTTTTTTTAATTTTGACACCTTATTATTGGATCAAATGAACTATGTGGATTCCGAAAAGATATGTTTTTAATAAGAAGATTTTTTTCTAAGATGTATCAGGAATATGTGTAAAATTTTCTAACTAAAAATGTTTCACATTACATGTTAACACACTACGGTGTTTTATTTAGTAAGTCTCGGGCGAAGCCGAGACGGGGGGCTGTTAGTATATATATATGTAGTCAACATTTTTTTAATTTTTTTCGGATGAATCAAAATAAATTAATATTGTTACTTTGATACTTCTTGTTTGCAAGGCAATTCTATAATTTTATAATACTAAAATAACTTTCAAGGATTTTAACATAATATGTGTATTTTAAAACTCTTAAGAAATTATGAACATCCTATTTACGACAAAAAAAAGCTGAAGGCAGAAGAAAAATTATACTTTTACTACGATTATATGAAATATGATTATTACCAGTAAAGTACAACTTACATCCTATTATACAAACGTACGTAAACTTGGTAGAAGCTCGTTTTAAAGTAGTTACAGATTATCCATAGCATAATCTGCCAATGAAATTCCTTAAAATTATTGAAACACTTCTTCAACCAGATACCATCTCACTATCGTGACCAAATCGTGATTAGTACCTGACATTAGGACTCGGACACCGCGAAAGTTCGTCGAGCAGGGTACCAGTAACATAATTATCGATCCAACGATTAATCTCCCTATAGCGGCAAACTCTGTCGCACTCTCGTTCCCCGTATCTTCTCTAATCGTCATAAATTCCGGCGATTCCGGTCGTATCTAGACAGCGTCGCGGGAATGACAAAACGTTTATACGAGCTAATTCTCGAAAAGCCAAGTCAAAGACAAACGCCGCAGAGCGGAGAAGTCGCGGGAGCTGAAGCCCTTGCTCGCCGGGCGTACGGGAACCCCCTCTCCCTTCTTATTCCCAAAGACCATAGAATAATACCCTGCCACGCAGCGCCTACGCCGTTAAGATCCCAAATCCATAATCGCTGAGGACTTAGAGCGAGAAATTTCCTTCCCCAGAACCACATCTCTCTCTCTCTATCTTTTTCTCCCTTCCTTCCTTCCTTCCTCTCGAATCTTGAACCCCCCTATCTTAGACCTCTGTTCATGAGCTCGTGGTGGTATATGTACACAGCGCGGCGGTACTTTGCGAGCGCGAGCGAGTTCAAGGAAGCGCGTAAATTTTCCGAAGGTCTTATACAGTCGAACGTTTCGATATGACCTGGGCCTCCTCGCCCCGTCCGCCTATCCTAACTCCGTACGAGTAATGCTACGATTTCGAATAGAAGTAAATCGTGCCAAAGTTGTTGCGCGCGACTCGTGCAGTGGTATTAATTTGTTGATCTATCGAGTACACGATTAAGAGAGCTAACATTTTGAAGATTACTTCAACCTCGTGGCATCTATCAAAGATTTTGTTTGTAAATACGATGAAGACATCTTTCGTAGTTCATAGGGTGTAGAACACAGGGTGGTACTGAATTCGCCAACAACGGTGTCCAGCAGCTAAACCAAAAATCTCCACGCATCAGATCAACCTGTACATTGGGTTCTGACTTACAGAATTCTAGTATAAAAATAAGGAAGGATGAGAAGGAAAATCTGAAAAAATATACGTGAAAACTTGGTGACCAACACCAACTCGCTCTCACAGGGATGAAAGAAGTGGCATGATGGTGTGTCAAGAGAAAAATCGTATGCGTACGTGTGTATGTATGTTTGTATAAGTAAGCGGTAAGAGTCAACATTGTATCTTTTTTAAACTAATTGGTGTATCTATGAATATGGTTTGTGTAAGTGCGCTGTATGTGGGGTAAGTGTGAGCGTATTTATTTACATCCGAGATAGGGGGTTGATATACGTAGGGCAAGTCCTTGTAATGCTCCAGGAGGGAGCAGAGGCTCGTTTCACTATTGAGTTTCCATTTCACACAGCTTATCTTTGACAAATTTTCTTACTTTCTTTATTTTCTTGGCTGACTTTGTGTTAATAATCTGTATTTACAGCTAAGCTCTATCATAGTAGGTACATAACATTATTGAAGGATCTATCGTTGCGAGTGTTCTGTGGAAATCTCTATGTAAAAGGGATATGAAAAATCAAATGGATGTAGCTCAGTGAACAGCATAAATAAATAGCTGGACTACATTTTTTACAAAATGTAACCAATTCTGTTTAATAAGATGCACATAAATTATTGCAAAACTGCTCTACGTAAATGACTTTGTATCTAGTGTCTGCACTATGTTAGAGCAAGTCGCATAATCGATTGTTATAGTCGGGTACGAACAAAAATGACTATAGAAATTATCCCTATGAAAACTATAATAAAGTTTAAACCCTATAAGATAATAAGAATCTTCAAGAGACCAGTATTGGCTTCGTGTTTAGCGTATGAATTATAGACAATACTGTTCTAAGGGTAAAGAGTTATTGAGTTATTACGCTTGGATTTTTTATTTATCTGTTCTCAAAGAAAAAATTATCCTACACAGTTTCATCCTGAAATTTTCTTTCAGTTAAGTGTCCAAGTGTACCCTTTTACCTCAGGTGTAAACGTGGATGGAATTGCGATACATTTAGTAGGTAAGGGAAGAATCGATGTAGGAAAATAGAAGAATTGGTATTTTACATGAAATAATCCGTCAGGTCTATCAAAAAGATTGTCAAACAACGATAAATTAAAATTTTTTTTATTTTATTAATGTATTTTGTTATTTCAACGTACATATATTATATTTTTTAGCTTATATTTACATCGCTTATCAATACCTTGTGGTTATTGCATTGACAAAATTCGTACTACATATATGTACAAACATGAAAGTAGATTCTTTAGTCTTTATAAATAGTGCGTATTTTAGATTAAAGAGTCTTACAGAGACTGATCAAAGCTTTTTTTATTCAACACATATTAGTTTTAACCATTTGTAACTCAGAGTATGGATTTAAAAAAAAAAGTTGTATTTTGTGTAAACAATGAATCTTTTTACCTACAATCTAAATATTCTTAGTGGTCATCCCAACGGCATACCTACAGAGAATGCATTCTCCAGGCCCACTTTTCTGACTAACGATGAACGGTTGGTTATTCGAGGAACCACCTGGAGACGAGACATTCTTAGGTCAGCGTCGTACCTTCCTTCTGTACAGTCTCCATACACAGAGACTCAAAGGATAAGAGTCAAGCTACCCGCAACTGGCTCTCCATCATCAAGAATAATAGTAAGGATTTATGATTTATTTTTGTATTTTTACTACGATTTTTGGAGACGATTCGTCAACTAAAAGACTATGTAAAACCAGACACCATTAAACCAAGTCAGTTATTCACTGGCAGACGTCACAAGCAGAGTTTTTCGTCGCAAGGCTTAGAACCCCGGTGACAGACGACCCTATATTAACCTCTTGACTTTAAGCATCCAACCAGGAATCACTGATCTTTTCCAAGGTTTGCACTGGGAGAACCTATAACAGCTATAAAGAAAAAATAATAAATGTGCGCCAACGAGACAGTTTCCAACGAGCAAGCATCATGAACCAATCTTTCCACCTTAGATTACTAAAAAAACTGAGTCTGCAAAAAAAAAGAAGGTGATGCTTTAGACACCAATTAACGTCTTCGACGTTAAACCAGAAGACGTTGGGAAAGAACTCTACAACTAGCTCCAAAGTTTCAAACGTTATAGTTTTCTTCCCTATCAGTGTGGTGCTGCAGTAACAGGTCAGAGAAGATCACCCTGAGGTATAGAGGCAATCACGTTTGCTGGAAACGTCAGTCAAGAAAGAGTTTACTTAAGAAGCTCACTGGTCCTTTTCAGGGTCATCGGACGTCGAACTACCTTGCCAACAAACATATTACAACCTTATAAAGTTTAAAAAAAAAGCCTTTGGTACTCACAAGAGTCTCAACTATGCCAAAAGTCACAAGAAGTCGATTTGGAAGAAAAACTTCAAATACATCTTATAAATACAATTTTAGGCGTCAAGAAAATGATGGAAGAATTTATTAAGTGAGAGATCAGCTTTTCGCTATAACCCTCATAGTAATCTCTTGAATCTGTCAGATTTGTAAATAGGTAGAATATGTATTTGTATTTTTGTTGCGATAAAAAACGTAGAGATTAAGCTCCAGGACTCTGTTGCTCTGGTTTAAAGTTGTGAGATAAGAATAAAAATGTTTTAATTATATTTTTTTCGTGAGCTTTAAATCTTTAAAGCTTTAACAAATAGCCATGTTCATAGATTATACGGAAAAACTGCAAATCAACGGCTTTTTAAGGCCAACGATTATCTTATGGCTTAAGAAATGCACGGTACTTGACCAAATGAAATGTATGGTTTCTGAACAAATATATTCTGTTTAATAAAAATATTTTTGTTCTGAGAAGTGTCAGAAATACTTAGATGTAAAATTTTCAACTGAAAATGTTTCACATTATATGTCAACACACTGCGGCGTTACATTTAGTGAGTCTCAGGTGAAGCCGAAATGGGGGGCTGCTGGTGTACGATAACGTAAATTATTTTATAACCAATAATTTTTTTGAGTCAGAATAAATAAATAACTCTTTGACTGTAAGTAGAAACTTGTAAATTACATTGAATTTTTATTATTTTTTATGAGAATGCTTTATTCAAATTTTATTAACAATGTTGTGATCAGACCAGTGTGGAAAAGTGTAGTTTTATTCCCTTGATGTATAACTATAACAATGGTGTTGGTTATTATGATTACAACAGTAAAAAAAAATTTGAAATAAATAATACAAAAATTTTTTCTAAGTTATTTTTCATTTTTAGAACAAAGTGACTAATCTTATATATTTACAGATTCTTATGAATATAATTTTAGAAACGCACGGCAAACACATTACACTTAATCTAATTAATACAATATTTTGAACAGTTAAAATGTCGCATTACTAAACTAATTATTTTCATAGCTAATGAAATTTAAGATTGTAACTTTTTAACTTTCTATTTTTTCATAATTTTTTTTCCATCTCTTTATTAAATAATCACCGTAAATTGGAAAACACTGGCAAATATCTGCAATTGTAGTTATTTTAAATAATCTATGAGTCTTATTGTTAATTTTTGCTTTGCCCATTCACATTCGAAGTATCAGTTTTGCCTTTATGTTAAAAAATTCTATCATACACTCGATTCCTATCACACTATTCATAGTAACTTTAACAATCTTTGTGTAACATTGTCAGATCAAATTGCTTGACTTTTCTACTACCTTTCGGTGCATTCACACACGCGGCAGTGTGTCTCAGTGATTCAGCCTCGTTTGGCATACCATGTCCTTATTTTATTAATCATAATAACCTTTTGTTTTAATAATCGACTACATATCCTTGATCGAGCAAATATTGTATGAGTTTCCATAATTTGGAATTCTCAAAAACATCGTGAAATATACTTATACAGCATTTGTTTTTGTGATTCATATCTGCTCCACGTGCGATGAGTAGTCTCATGCATTTTATCTGATTTTCAGCCGTGGGCTCGAATAACTTTGGTTTGTCAGAGGACTGAAGGGATAGAAAATTTTTTTCATTAAAATTTTGATGCATAAAAAATGTTGAATGACAATTTTTATTGAAATAAAAAATTACCTTTTTACTCAACATATTTTTCACAAAATGTAGTTTCATCGATCTCGTCACATAATGTAACAGACTAGCAATGAAACTGTCCAGCTGATTAATTGACAAAGCTTCTTTATGTTTTAGTAACAGTTTTAATAACTTCGGCGACGAGATATAAGCTGCATAATGCAAGCTGGTCATACCTTTCTTGTCCGCAATCTTGACTTTTGATCCATACTTCAATAAGATCTTAGGTATTCTAAGGTCATCTTTCTTTTTGAATTCACATTTACCATCTATAATTGACGTAAGGTATATATACGATAATCGTACTGTTCAACGTTAATACATATGGTGCTAAAAATATGTTAGATCTTAATTTGTCTTACCTAAACAAATTCGGATCAGACTCGTCATCAAAAGGGTGTGCCCGTCCTCATCTGCTGCAGCGTTGACGTCGTTACCAGCTTTGATAAGTGATTTAAGTATTTTGTAGTTTCCACATTCAACTTCGACATGTAATGCTTTATAATATGTTCACGTTTGAAATAAGAAGCCTTCTTGTCGAAAATGCTACGAAACTGGAAAAATCACGTGAAATCGTTAAAAATTATACTGAATCATTAATTGAAAATATACATAGTTATTCCCGTACTTGTATGTAATGAGAATTCGTAAGCTATTTTAAACGCTTATAAAAACGTTTATTGTAATTTAAAAAAAAAATTTTTTAAATACTAAAAAAGCTAGCATCAAAAAGAAAACGGCTTATAATTATCTAAGTCGCAGAATTGCCTATCGTGTTGTAACAACAAAGGTTGATCACTTTTGCTAACACAAAGATTCACTTTGATGACAAAATGAAATAATTTTAAGAGCTATAGACTTTTACTTAAACTTCACAACACCACAAATCGATATCAATAGAACTGGATGAAGCAAGTAAGTGAGCTTAACACTGCGACAGCAGCGCTTGCCATAACTATGACAATAAATTTCTCTTAGGAGTAGTGCACAGGACTTTTTTTTTAATGCTGAACCGAAGTAACGAATTCGTGGTACAAAAGATGAAAAAGAGAAGGACTGCTCTCCACGTGTCAGTATATTTTAAAAAAGGTTCACCTTTGTCGTACTGTACATAGTTTGTTGATTATAAAAATACTGATATTTAATGATTTCATGAAAGTATTATTGTTAAATGTACTTTAAAAAAAATTAACAGATACTATTAAGAGCTTTGCCATTGAAGGGACAGTCAAAATTTTTGTTATTATTATGAAAAACTATTACTTTTTCTACGTGACGTTTGATGTTGACTAATTAAAACAAAAACACGGCACATTAATTTTAAAATTTACTATTTGCTGGGTGCAGACGATTAGAGAGAATAGGCGAAACGATCCAAGCGTCCATGGTAAGCAGTTTGGGTAACTTGAAGCTTGCAGATGACGCCATATTAACATGTTTATATACATATACTTGTCAAGTAACCTCGAAACTGTTCTCTAATTTTCACTAGCAAATTTTCCTCTCTAAGGGTTTACCTTTTAGCTGTCATCTGTCGTCTTCACATTTTCGGCCAAAATTTTTGGTAACTGAGTTTAATTTTTTAACGCTGTAAGTACTGTAAGCGTTTCGTGCTATGCACCCAAACAGAGGGTCAAGGGACATTGTAGCACATGGGCCTGCATGTTTAGGACTCTATTGAAAAACTGTATATCTAAGTATATTGCACACACATATTGATATGTGTAACTTAACTTGTGAAGCTCACAGACATGAGATATGTAATTCCAAGCCAATAATTGGCTGACTATCGGATAGTATTGTGTGCTTGTTAGTCCTGAATAGGGCAGAGCCCATCAGGAGAGGCTCCCGCATTTACCACACTGCCTCTTGATCCTCTGTATGCAGGCTGGTGCAAAACAAAGGAACAAAAAACAAACCCCCCATCCGTAATCCATTACATTTCATCATGGTGGCTGCAGTGATGCTACCAACCTCAAATAATTTGGTGATTCTAACTTTTTGAATGGACCCTCAAAGTTAAAGATTAAACTAATGAGAAGAAACCATATTCAAGAAAATGGCGGTGAAATTATTATTAATACGATAAGAATAAATGCAAAATTACTTTTTTTTTTTGTTATAGTGCTTTACTTCTGGCTCATTTAATAAGGGTACTACTATGAGCACTTAGCACTTGGGAAAGGAAGGGATGGGAGGGGGGTAAGAGGAAACCAAGCAATTTTTGCTGCGAGAAGGTCGCCTCAACCCTCCTCGAGGAGCGTTGCGTGGTGAAAACGCACATGTGAAAAATCACAGAAGTACTTGCCCGAAAATCGCACTGGCCGGGAATCGAATTCGCTTTGAACGCGATTCCGAAATCGCGCCCCCACTGGGCACTTTGAGAACGATTAGACATGATTAAAAAAGGACAGTACTATGAATTGATTTCTATATGCTTGTGGAGAAGTGAAATTTAAGGGTTGGCTACCTGGTGAATGGAGCTGAAAGCTCGATTTCATGATAATTACCTTTTCTAATGACGACCAATCGTTCTCAAAGTGCCCAGTGGGGGCGCCATTTTGGAATTGCGGTCAAAGCGAATACCTTCACACAATATGGTTTTTTTTGTACGTCCCCATAGTCCATCCACATATATCTCTCATCTCAATAGTTTTTAATTAGTGTGTATACTCTATATACATGAGAAAAGTGCTAGTATGTCCAGCCTTTTTTCCATGACCATCCACTGTCACCCACTCGTGGTTGCTGTGGTATAAGACCCTACATGTGCAGTTGCAAGTAAGGGAGTTTGGTTACGGTTGGTCAAAGTGGGTAGATGTGGCTAGAAAAAGTTAGGTACTTTTTTCTATACTTTTCAAATACATTTTACAACTTCTATAAGCTTAATACTGTGCTGAATGGTGTAAATTACGTTTATGTGTGACAATATTAAAAACTTTTATAGAATATTTAATATTTTTGTAGAAGGCTTTAGAACATTTCAGATTTTTCAGAAGATTTTATAATATTCCCAATTTTCATTGAACGTTTTAAAATACTGTAGGATACTTTTTTAATTTATTGTTATAGACTACTATAATGTGTGTCAATATAGTTTATCCAAAGTATTCAAAAGTGTTCTCGAAATCTCAAATATGATAACTGGTAAATACTGCAATGTTTAAACATAAATACTGACAACTATTTTAAAATGATTACTTTTGATCTAAAGCATTCTATATTATTCTTTAAATAAAAAGATTGATTTCAAAGGGTCTAAAATATCCTAATGTATTAAACTTTACATAAACATCATATTGGACTATCTAGAATGTTTCAAACATTTCTAGAATATTCTCAAAAATTCTGATCTATATTTAAATGCTCAAAATAGAATTAAACTGAATGTTGATGAGCCAATAATGTTTTAGTTTATTCCTAGTAGTTTAACATTAATCTGAAAAATGAAATAAAATTTTTTAATGTTTAAAACGCATCGATAATGATTTTCAGTGGTCTCAAAAATTGAGTATTTCTACAATAAGAAAAAGTTCTGTAGTGTATCCAAACACTGGAAATAATTATAAAATTATTACTATTAATTTCAAACATTGTCAATCATTTAAAAAATGTCTAGATTGATCTGAAAAATTCTAAAATACTTTAAAAATATATTTGAATGTTCCAAGTTTTCAACAACGTCTGTAATATTCTCGGAATCCTCAGAATTTCTAAAACAGACTATAAAAATAGTTTAGCTGGAGACCATTGTTACAGTTTGTTATTACACTTAATTTTATTAGATATTTTATCACCAAATTTCAAATAACTAAATAAAATTACATATCAAAGAAATTTCACAGCCACAACACAACAATTTTCATTTCATCTTACACATATTAGGACGACACTATAGACGGCAATACGGAACACGATGAGTTTGTATTAATAATATCTATAAAAATTGTACTTTGACGATTTTTAAGGTATTTTAAAAAGATTTCTTTGTTTAAGGAGTCAGGATGATAATACTCGCATGAATAAACAATACAAAACAACTTATTTTTATAAGATCCACAACTTTCGTATTTTACTTTTATTCATGTGAAAAAACAATTTTCTACTGTTTTTTTATCTATTTAGTAGCGCAGAATATCTGCATCGCATGACAGGGAAAAATTTCTATTACAAAAAAGTGGTAATTTTTGTGATCTGCAACTTTAACCAGAAATTTAATATAAAAAATGTAACTTACAAAACTTAGAGCCAAAAAGTTTGTTTTTATTCTTTAAGGTATAACAGTGAGAATCATAGAAAAATTTAAATACTTATTACTTGAGTAAGTAAAAAAAAGTGATGATGTACACACATCCGTTCATGCATACATCATGTTACCAACTTCCCAAGATCCCCACAATCGTTTTAAAAATTTGTTATACGTCGTACTGAAAAGATTTATTAATAGTTAAAATGTTCGCTCTGACAAAATTATTATTAAATATAGTAGTCCTGCGTAAAGAAACAGTAAATTGTTAAAACTATCTTGAAGAAGGAAAATTCCCAACAATATGTCATTTCAAATCCAAAAATTACCACGCATCGAAATAATAGTTTACAATTGCACAAAATAGTAATTTGAATTACTCACAATACTTGCGAGATAATCACAATTTTAAACCTTATTGCTTTCGTCATTTTGTGTTCTGAGGATTACGTATAACATTGTATTAATAAATGTACGTTGATACTTATTTTGTTAATACTTGACGGTACTTTTATAGTATGATATATTTCTTAAATTTTCAATCATTCCTGTAAAAAAAATTTTTCATCGTACAACATCTATGATCCTATAAATCTATATCCCGTATTTATATCGAAACTTGTTATCTTATATTTATATTATATACATTTATGTACGTCATTGCATATACATATCCAATAAATCTGATTTGAAAATATCGTTCTTGTTAACTTTTGGGAATCACATTCATATACAATTGTAAGGTAATTTTTTCTTATCTGATAAATGACAAAAATATTGTTATTTCCTTATCCAAACATAATTACCAAGTAAGTTGAACCATTGAAATAAAACTTGCTCAAGGCATTATTTTCATAATAACTATCCAAATTATCAGCTTGGCATTACTCTTTTATACGACAACATCTACACTTTACATATCAACAAAGTAAAATAGTGCAATCAATCTAGAGATAATTTTATTACGTAATAAATTATGCGTACAATCATTGATCTCGCACGTCCGATTGCAGCCGATAAAAAAGTCCTCAAAGCCCATCGTTGATTCTGACAAAATTATCTTGATTTTCAAATACTTAAATACAAACGCTCAACTGAATGCAGCATTAATACAAAAGTGTTCATCATTTGAAATCAATAGAACAGTTACAAAACAAAAATCATCATGCAGTTCCGTAACTTTTTGGCTTTTGGAGTAATCGTTACCCTTTTATTCATTGCTACCGTACAATCTGAGGAAATAAATATTGAGAACGAAGAAGCCGTTCAGCTGCCAGAAGTTGATAGCAATATAGTAAGACATTATAATAGCATAATTTTTCTGATTTACGTATTTAGGTTGTAAAATAGTTTTTTTTTTCTTTTTCAAGTTAGGACGAAATTTTCTCCACTATTTTAAATGTATAAAACTCAAGCAGTATAATAATCATTTACAGCACAGTACTTATAAGTACTAATGTGTGTACAGTCATACAGTGAAAATTTGTTTCATAAAACTGCAGTAGTTTTGTCCCTAAAGTGTTAAAATAAATCACACATTTTGTTTTGATATACAACTCGTCGTTGTTTCGTATCATCATTTGCATTTTTTTTATCCAGCTTGTTGATAAACTGTCAACAAATTTCTTAGAAAATATAATTTAGTATATTTCTTTCACTTTTTTACACAACAATATAAAGCTTGCAACTCACAACTCGTACACAGAATTCACACACTATTATACTCCACTGACATACATCACTCAGTCCACCAATATATTTTGTTCCACAATCACTACTGACGTATAAAATCATGTTGTTTGCAATTTTGGCGATGGGCATTACTTTATTTGCAATGAATTTTTATTTATTTGAGTCATTAAAACTCATCTGATATTTACAGGCGGTCGAAATTGTGAAAAAAATATTGAAAGCCATCATGGGCCCAGTAGGAAATTGTTTATCTGAAGCAGCACAACATTGTAAAAAACACTTCAGACATCCAAAGAAAGTCTTGACTTGTGGTGTAAGTGATTTTTTTTATTCTACACGTGTAAAAACTAATATTATAGCATTGTTTTTGCTTTTTTTGCAGAAAGAGTACCTGAAAGCTAATAAAGGAAAATGTGTTATCGAATCAGTCTTGCCACCGAACTAATTATAGTATATTATGCGCTATTGTGACGTTTGAACGTTTTTTATGTTTGTCTTTGAAATAAACTGTTCTCAAAATAAATTTGTACTATCTAAAAACACAAACGTAGTTATGTAATAAGTTATTTTAAACATTTTTTATTCAATAGTTAGATGATTTTGAAGTCATTAAAAGTCAAAATTGTAAGGTAGGCTTTTATTTAATAATATCCTCTGCTTGTTATAAAGATGTTATTTTTATAGTCAAAACTACAAGTACATATAAGACTTGCTAGGAATTAATATAGAATTATAACATAGTTTATATACCATACGCAAACTTAACATCGTATATTTATCAAAACATCAAAATAGTTGTGAAAAGACTCTCTCAGACTGTGTTCGCATAAGGCTCTGTTTGTTGAGTCAGTTATGATCACGCGATCATTTATCATAAGTTCAAGGGAGACATTATGATGTCTCCATCTCACTCGCACTCATCATAAATAATCACGTGACCTTAACTAACTTAAACTAATAGAGCTTATGCGAACACAGCCTCGGTCACATCCGGCCATGCTCATTCAGCGACCCACTCACGACTGAGCTGTTTTGACCCGAAAAAAGTGAAATAAGCGATTTTTACTTTATAAATAAAGGATTTCTATGACTTTTCACTTGTTGAAATAGTAAAAATATTTTTTAACTTAAAAATTAGTTAATATTCACTATTTTGAAAGTCAAAATTTCGTTCACTCCCAAAAATAATAAAATATTCTTTATTTTAAATTTAGAGAGTGGGGTTAATTGTATATTTTTTCACTATTTTTTTCTTATTTATTACTGACAGTTTTTAATATCTACTCTCTAAATTTGAAATAGTGAGAATTTCACTATTTACGGAAGTAAACGACATATTAACTTTAAAAATAGTAAATATTGACTAATTTTTAGGTTAAAAAATATTTTCACTATTTCAAAAAGGGAAAAGTCACAAAAGTTCACTATTTATAAAATGAAAATCGCTAGATTTCAATATTTTTAAAGTAATAAATTCAGCCGTGTCTGGGGATCCTAACGAGCAAGATCAAGGACTGCCGTTTAGTGTTGTTGAAACAATTATTTTTATGTGATAAACAACACGATGTTATGTTAACGTAAAGTGTAGTGTACACTGTGATTCAAGAAATTTGTTTTAAGTTTTAGGTAAAAATCTTCGATTCAAGAGAATGACTTGTGTGTTGTGAGTGAAAAAATATCATCCTGATAAATATAAGGTTAAGAAAAGTAATATTTTAAAGTTTCCTTAGTTTTGTTCCATATTGATGTAGTGTGTGCTCCTCTGTTATGACGAGTAAGTTTATTTTACTTACCAATAAAAATTATTAAGTGGTGGTGCTGGTAGTGTATATGAAGCGATTCACGCGAAACCTACCAGGCCCGCCGCACGAGCGCTAGACGTCACTGTTTTCAGCTCATTTTCTTGGCTTTATTTCTATCCTAAAAATAAGTTGCAAATAGCATTTTCGATGTATTTTTTAGTCAGCTTTTTGATGGTATGGTTAGTTTTCCGAAAAATTTCATTTTCTCTGGAAAAAAAAAATAGAACATGCTATATATCAATAAAGAAATTTTTAACATTTTTTTTGATAGGCTAGATGGAACGCTAAGGTTTTTTTACATTGATAGCTTCTTTTTGCACAGTGTACTCTCACTGCAAAATTCGAGTAGAACAATACCAAAGAGTAGTAGACGTTCGGCCTTCTGAACGCGAGCCAAAGACCGGCGCCGTGCCACGCTGGGCTTAAGTTAACTAATATTATTAGTTTTGTAACATTTAATTACTTATTTATCAATGAAGTATGCTTATATGTTATTACTTAATATAGTATTAGTTAATTTAAATTGAATCTTTAATTTTTTATGCAATTTTCAGGTAGAATTAAGAGAACTATCTGAATGTAAAGCGAATTTTAGTTCTGAATTCATTATAATTTATTCATATAATAAACAATCCCGTCTTATTAATAAACTGAAGAAAGATTTAAAAAGTAAAGAATTTTTGGAAACTCGTGATTTTTCAGAAAATTTTGCGTTTGTTACATAGAACTCAATCCAATCTTTTCATTGAAACAATAACCAAGCTTCCATTTTTACAGTTTTAATTTATTACAACGGAAAAAATGAGCTTAAACACATAAGTATTGCTGTTATTTCCAATAACCTAAATCATGATACAGTTACTGTATATAAGTATCAATAAGTTATAATAAATTATTTAATATCAAAGTTTGTAGTAAAGAAAATTTTTAACATAACCGATGGAGCCAGTCAGCATTTCAAAAAAGAGCAATTTTAGGAACTTACTTTTCCGTTAAAAAGATTTTAAAATTGATTGTGAGTGGCATTTTTTCGCTACTTTTCATGGAAAGGGAGCGTCTGATGGTATTGGAGTGAACTTGAAGAGAGGTGCAATACGTGCTAGTCTTTAAGTATCCTCTAATAACCGAATTTTAACAGCATAAAACTTGTACGACTGGGCAAAGAATTATTGCGAGAAAAAAAAAATTTTTATTTGAGTAAGGAGTCAAATGAAAAATGTAAAATTAAACTCAAATCTCGATTTAATAAAGGAAAATTGATACTAGGTACTTTGCAATTTTATCCTGTCATTCCAATCAATAAGAAAACATTGAAATTAGAAAAAAAACATCTATGAGCTCCGAATATTAACTTTTTTCCAAACAAAATAACAAAACCAAAAGGCCTACATCTCGAACTTCACCGATAACTAAAAAACAATAGATAATATTTGTTTAGAAAGTATTTCTAAATTAATAATATTCATAGTTAACTTAAGAGCGGTGCAGCGCCGCACTGGGCCTCGGCGCGCGTTAAGACGGCCAAACGTCTACTCTCTGGTATTTTTTTACGAGAATTTTTCAGTGAGAGCACACTGTGCTAAAAAACGTTTTTCATGTAAATAAACCTTAGCTTTCCATCTAGCCTATCAAAAAAAATATTAAAACTCCCTTTTTCGAGATATAGCATGTTTTGTGTTTTTTTTTTTGAGTGAAAATAAAATTTTTTCGAAAAACTAACCTTACTATCAAAAAGCTGACTAAAAAATATATTAAAAATGCTATTTGCAACATTTTTTTAAAGTATAAATAAAGCCGAGAAAATAAGCTGAAAACAGTGACTTTTAGCGCTCACTTGGCGGGCCTGGTAGATTTCGCGTGAAACGCCCCGTATAAGTATATTATAAGTGCGAGAGGCTAATCTTTGGTGCGGATAAAAAATCAAGTATCATTCTTTAATGTGTGGACGCTGTTGTTTTGTCAGTATTTTTATGATAAATTATTTCCTAGTTTTGTGATATTAATAATTTCACTATTTTGAATAGTTAATAATCAAGACATTCACTTGTTTAATAAGTAAATATTAACTATATCATATAGTTTATATTTACTGGTTAAAAAGTAAATATGGTTTCACAATTTAAAATAGTGAATACTCACTATTTCAAATAAAATCAAATAAAATTGATTAAATTTTTTAGAACGAAGTTCTTTATGTCGCGTTACTCGGGGGGCTGGAATTTCAAAACCGACAGATTTTTTTTTTTTTTTAAACAAAAGTGGTTTACCCGGAGTCTCTTCCTCTCAAATTTCCCCCCTTACCCCGTCCCCCCTCACCTACTGTTCTCTATACACTTCCCCTCTCCCAACTATATATGTATATCTGCCAACCATGCCGAGTTACTCTTCTGCACACCTTTACCAACCATTACTCCTCACACTCCCAAGCAATTAATTTTTAAACAAATTTTAATTTTTTTTTCCACAATTAATTTTTATTTCACTTTGAATCTTTTTCTTTTACAGTTTAAAAAATAATAAAACACATTTCAATTGAGAGATTTGAGTCTCTCGTCCTCCTGCATATGAGCCTAGTACCTTACCCACTCTGCTATGAGCGCTGCCGACTGTAGAAACACGGTTTCTTGTAAACTCGGTTTCTTGTACTTATGGTGCGGTTCGTAATTGTAACATTCCATTTTCAAATGTATTCACTGATAATACATTCAACTAATGATAATTTATGTATTTGTTTTCAAAATAATACATCTAAAAAAAAATTTTTTTAAAAATAAACATGTAGAATAGAGTTAAAGAACGTATCAATGGTTTTTGAAGGCGCTTATTTCGAATTCGACAAAAAAATTATGTTACATTATCACATAATTACAAAAATAAAGTAATTCATTAAATCAATTATAAATGAATTATGTAAGATCATTACATAAATATATTTTGAGATTCATTTCATTTTAATGGTTTTTATGGGCACTTATTTTTAATTTGATAATTAAATATTGGCACAATGTCATTTAGTAATTACATAAAAATAAAACAAAAATTGTATTGATGGGCTATAAAATAGCAAAAAAATAAGTGAAAAAAAAATATTTTTTTAAATTGATGAAATGAAATATACATATAACATAAAATGAAATTACAAAAGACATGAATAAATACAATGGAAAAAAAAAAAATTGTAATAAAAAAGGGAATGAAAAAAAAAAGATTTAATATGAACATAAGAAAAGAAATTAAATAAAGGAAATACAAAAAAATGAAAAAAATGTAATAAAATGAAATATGAAAAAAAATAAAACAAGAAATGAAAAAAAAAAGAATACAACAAGAAATTAAGAAAAAAATAAAACAAGAAATTAAAAGAAAAAAAAAACACATGAAAAAATTATAAAGGAAATTAAAACAACAAACCAGGGGTTCTCACGAAGTTTAACCATCGTGAGTACTAAACTACTTGTCGTATTTTTTTTTTTCATTCGTTTTTCAAGTTTTTATTTTAGTAAACAACATTAATGCAGTACTAACGTTTACAGAGCTTCGTTTTTTCTGTGAGTCTGGCGACCCCCTTGTTACCTGAGAAATTGTGTGTCTTAATACTTATGTCATGTTTAAAGAACTTCGTTCTTACCATGAGTCCCATGACTCATTAATACCCCCTGGTTTGTTGTTTTAATTTCCTTTATAATTTTTTAATTTGTTTTTTTTTTTTTTAATTTCTTGTTTCATTTTTTTCTTTATTTCTAGTTGTATTCTTTTTTTTTCATTTCTTGTTTTTTTTTTTCTTGAGTTGTCTCTTCTACTGATTCCATCTGCATTATACAATGATAAATATAATAAAAACAAAATATTTATTCAGTTACTAATGCTAACTTATATCAGTAGGTCTTTTTGGCTCTTGTTGATCAGCTCCATTAGTTTGTTATCTTCGATTGTTTTTTTTATTTGTTGTTGTGTTAAAAACTTTTATCAAAAGTCAATAACCCATGAAACAGCTTGTTTCTTATCCTGCTTAAAGTGAAAATTATGAAACACATAAGTAGAAAAACCTTTAAGTTTTGCAGAGGGGCTATATAAATACACAATATTATATTTATATTATGAGCTCAGAAGCCAACAATTTTACTTCTGAAATCGCATTTGAAATTATAAGGATACAAGAACAGCAAGATAAAAGGACGACTGTTCAACTGCAGTACCAACAGTGTATAATATTTCACTTTTTTTTTTCATAAAGTGCTTTACTATTGACTTTCCATTTTTCCAATGATTTATATTTTAATAAGTCTAATTAAATAAGAAAATTCTGACAGCATTTTTAGTTCAGCGCTCTTATGAGCTATAAATTTTTTCAGATAATTTTTAAAACGTTTTTGCTGGTAAAAAAAATAAATTTAAAGTCTACAACAAAGTGCTAACATCAAAAGTTATAGAAAACATAAAAATAAAACTTTTTTGCACACTAAGTTTTTCTCAACAATGTCTTCTTTACGATTAAATCGACAAAAAACGTTTTAAAATTGCCAATAAATCGTTGGACGCCATCTTAATTTGTGTACATCACATGAACACAAAGATTATGCATGTAATCAATGGTTTAAGACACAAAATTATAAATAAAAAAATGTTTTTCAAGACATTATGTTCATGAATCAAGAACAACGTGGAAAGCACTGACTAGTAGTATACCTATACATTCTTGATCGCATAGAATTCCAGTATAAAAAGTTCTAAAAATAATGTCAAAATGTATAATCGTTACAAGAACTAGACAGGTACACAGAAAAAGGAGATTATGCTACGTCAAAGATATCGCAGAATTTTTATTGTAGCCAAATTTTTAATTTTCCGAGCCAAAGAAAAAATCTGTATATTGTAACTATGACTTAAAAGCAGTTAACTGATAGTAAGAAAGTTCCGATAAAAAACAAGAATAAATATGCTTAGTTTTTTATGAATTACAATCATAAACAGACGTTATTTTTAGTCATTTGTCAATTACCCGGCAAAATATGAAATTAAACGACATAACTTTTTAAAAAATTAGAGCCAAAAAGTGACTTCTTTCATCACAAATAATCAAGTACGTATCGAAAGTAACAATCTTATTTTACTTAAAAATTTTTTATTGCAAGAGAGGGCAAAAAAAATCAACGAATATAAATTTAAGCAAATATGAAGAGTAGTGTACACACTGTTCATTGTAAATCACTATTGACACTTTCATTAACAATATTAAGATGTAAACTTTGTTTAACCTCAACAATTTTAGTAAAGCAACACAAAAAACTGTAAGTTTAAAAAAAATAAAACGGTCATTAGAAGTACTAAAATTAAAATTACAAACCTGCAGAATACATATCTTGAAAATTATCGTACGACATGCGTGCACGTGCTGCGGTAATACTACATAAATAATTATGGGTATAACTTGAATTTTATACATATATAGTACAAGTTAAAGTAACCCACGTTTTAATTCGTTTTCCAATGTAAATTTAATTTATAACGTTATTGTATAAATTGCATTTAGAAATTCTGAATGAGAATATGATTAAAGAAGTCCTATTGGACAGTAAGTATCTTATATAACTTCTATTTTTTGTTATTTATGATGAAATTATAATATATAAGCCTACATTTTAAAAACTTGAAAATTATCTTACAATGTTAAACACCCTTTATGAAAGAAAAAATTCCTCCCTTACAGCACAACTACCTTAACTTTGCTTCTAATTTTCTTCACACCTACTGTCTCAAAACCTTATCTTAACTTTACCATGTTTTCATTTGTACACAACTCAACCAAACACTCAGCAAAGAGACTTAGCTGAAATAGCGGTATTT
The DNA here is from genome assembly GCF_036245765.1 of Copidosoma floridanum. Taxonomy (NCBI): domain Eukaryota; kingdom Metazoa; phylum Arthropoda; class Insecta; order Hymenoptera; family Encyrtidae; genus Copidosoma; species Copidosoma floridanum. Next base: position 40,946,819 of record NW_028321881.1, read on the forward strand.
ATTACATGTAAAATTTGATGCAACCATATAAACCAACAGTAACAAATAAACTAGGTTGGTATATTGTCTCAACATTCAATTAAAAAAGATTTGAAATAATTTACGACAAAAACGTTCTTGGATATTACAAGTCTATTTTGACAATAGTTTATTTCAAAGACAAACATAAAAAACGTTCAAACGTCACAATAGCGCATAATAAACTATAATTAGTTCGGTGGTAAGACTGATTCGATAACACATTTTCCTTTATTAGCTTTCAGGTACTCTTTCTGCAAAAAAAGCAGAAACAATGCTATAATATTAGTTTTTACACATGTAGAATAAATAAATCACTTACACCACAAGTCAAGACTTTCTTCGGATGTCTGAAGTGTTTTTTACAATGTTGTGCTGCTTCAGATAAACAATTTCCTACTGGGCCCATGATGGCCCTCAAAATTTTTTTCACAATTTCGACCGCCTGTAAATATCAGATGAGTTTTAATGACTCAAATAAATAAAAATTGATTGCAAATAAAGTAATGACCATCGCCAAAATTGCAAACAACATGATTTTATACGTCAGTAGTGATTGTGGAACAAAATATATTTGTAGACTGAGTGACGTATGTCAGTGGAGTATAATAGTGTGTGAATTCTGTGTACGAGTTGTGAGTTGCAATCTTTACGTTGTTGTGTAAAAAAGTGAAAGCAATATACTGAATTACATTCTCTAAGAAATTTGTTGACAGTTTATGAACAAGCTAGATTAAAAAAATGCAAATGATGATAAGAAACAACGACGAGTTTTATATCAAAATAATTTGTGTGATTTATTTTAACACTTTAGGGACAAAACTACTGCAGTTTTATGAAACAAATTTTCACTGTATGACTGTACACACATTAGTACTTATAAGTACTGTGCTGTAAATGATGTTTATACTGCTTGAGTCTTATACATTTAAAATAATGCAGGAAATTTCATCCTATTTTAAAAAAGAAAAAAAAAAAACTATTTTACAACCTAAATACGTAAATCAGAAAAATTATGCTATTATAATGTCTTACTATATTGCTATCAACTTCTGGCAGCTGAACGGCTTCTTCGTTCTCAATATTTATTTCCTCAGATTGTACGGTAGCAATGAATAAAAGGGTAACGATTACTCCAAAAGCCAAAATGTTACGGAACTGCATGATGATTTTTGTTTTGTAACTGTACTATTGATTTCAAATGATGAACACTTTTGTACTGATGCTGCAGTCAGTGGAGCGTTTGTATTTAAATATTTGAAAATCAAGATAATTTTGTCAGAATCAACGATGGGCTTTGAGGACTTTTTTATCGGCTGCAATCGGACGTGCGAAATCAATGATTGTACGCATAATTTATTACGTAATAAAATTATCTCTGGACTGATTGCACTATTTTACTTTGTTGATATGTAAAGTGTAGATGTTGTCATATAAAAGAGTAATGCCAAGCTGATAATTTGGATAGTTATTATGAAAATAATGCCTTGATTAAGTTTTATTTCAATGTTTCAACTTACTTGGTAATCATGTTTGGATAAGGAAATAACAATATTTTTGCCATTTATCAGATAAGAAAAAATTACCTTTTAATTAAATACGAGTGTGATTCCCAAAACTTTTAAAGAACGATAATTTCGTCAATTTTATTAGGTGTTTTCATGCATCGAAACACCTATAGATAATATGTATAAAATATAAATATGAATACAAATTTTACGGTATGTAGATAAATTTTAGGTACTGTTTGATAGAATTAAATAATGAGAGTCTTTTAGTTAGGGACATACTTTATAAAGAAACGATTGTTTACTCAGAAACACTAATTTATAACGTAAATGAAACTTTAAACGTAAAAAAAGTAAGTGTTATTGTCTACTAATACAGTATTATATTTTTACCTCAGACCAACAAATGACGGAAGTAAGCTTAAAAAATTGTAATCATTACATGAACGTCTTAAGTGGTTATATCTTGTAGGTTGTTAATGTTTCTTAATTACTGTCATGTGCAATTGCATACTATTACTTTGATAATCTATATTTTTTGGATTTTTAATAACATATAGCCTGACAAACAAAAGAATGTATTTGCCAACATGAAGGCTATGGTGTCTATTGTTAAAATAAAAAATTTCGTGAAATAATAACTGTGTTACGTACGATATGCTGGGCATATCATACTGACTCACCCTACAAGCCTACGCTAGTAAAGAACACCAATAGGGGAAACGAGCTTATATAAGGCCCTGCGAGACACGAATCGGGGCACTCGAGCGTCTTTTAGGCAAGAGACCGAACGATAAGTTGAAAACACCGCGCGAAACACACACGCCTCTGCCTCTAAGAAGCTAATAAATAATTGACCCACGAGTTGAGTTCTTTTCATGACGCACCTCCTTACTAGTTTCTTTATCCTACGTAACAGTTTTGGTGCTAAGTGTGGGGTACGGTAAGAGTCGGAATTTTTTTTTCTCGCTTAGTTTACTCGTTCCAAAAAAAATTTCCGCCGAGAAGCACACATAGTGCAGTGCCACGAAAATCGAACTTGAGTGCCGGAACGGACCCAAACAGGACAGAGGTAAACGGGGAGCTGTTCATACGAGCGATTCTCGACATCAACGATCGGGAAGTCTACAAACAGAAGGTCAAAGCAACTTCGGGAAAGACCAGCAAGAAGGTAGCAGTTCACATCCGTATTCCTGACGCTCAACGCCAAAAAGGGGAGTAGTAACCAGGGAAGGATGATATTCAGCACAATCATTCTGGCAATGGGGGTACTGTTGACTTGGTAAGGGAGTTGTTTAAATTTTTATATCGTTTTTTATTTTCCCTGACCCCTGGACAAAATATATAAAACTTTGCGTAACAAACATAAAACAAAGGGATCTTATTAGTAGGCTTGCACAGATATAGGAAATATTCAAAAATAATTATATAATAATAATAACCCGCACCTATATAGATTACTATTTTCAATACCATAATTTTTATTAACAAAAACAGACTACAGATATTCCCAAAAGAATATTTTGTCCTCTTTATCACTAAACAAAGAGAGAGTACAAAATTAAAAGAAACCGAGTAAAAGACACACGCCGCTCCTTTGCTTTCTTGTCTCGCATCTTACTATTCTTTTTGTGCGATTATTATTAAGCCACTCTATAAGTAATTAAACGTCGCCCCGTAATTAGGAAAATACATAAGCTTTGCAATAATCAAAAAGAAGATACGTTTCGCGACACGTACATACAAAAGGAGGGAAAAAGTAGGAAAAAAATGATTCATCTTGGCGGCATTACCCATGAGTCAGGAAGCGAGAACGAAGGCCTAGATAACACGATAATCGACACGTGCAGGCAAGACCCTAGTAATAAAAAGCAAAAGAAAAATATGGTGGAACAGATGTTAGAACTAGAACTCGAACCAGAAGGGTGCGAGAAACTAGACGCCCTCGATGAAGGAACGAAGGCAATAGTAATGGGCCTGTTTTCGAAAATTAGTGCAAAGCTAAAGAAGACAGAGGAAGTGGGCGTGCCATTCACAGCGACCGCAGAGCCCATCCGAAATTTGTCACCGACAAATAGGGACTTCGACTACATACAACGCGACGCAGGAGTAAGCATAGGATCTGCAAATAAAGAAGTGAGTCTTATCTCTGGCGAACGTGTCATTGGGGGCAATATAAGAAGGGCCGAAGAAACACGCGGAGCTCGAACGGTTAGAGTAGACACCCTACTGATACAATGGGGCATGCCGGGGAAACCAGAATGGCCGATTTCCGGTGCATCACAGTACGAAAGCGATGAGTCAAGAAAAATCGGGGCAAGCGATTTACACAACCAACAGCTATGGGATAGAATAAAGGATACGAGCGAAGAACTCGAAAAAATGATGAAAGCCGCGCGTATGGCAACAGCACCACCACCAACTAATTATCATACAGATCGGGTAGATTTTAACGCGAATAAGGATAGACGATGGGGTGACATAATACCGACCATGACCCCATACATAGAGAAGGAACAAGAGACACGCAATTACGATCACCTACGCAGACCGCAGTATACGCACCACAACATTCTGTCCATGCTCAGCAATATGACAAACAACATCCCGTTTTTCGATGGTGACCCGATCAACTTACCGCTGTTCGAAAGAATGGTGCGTATGGTTGCACGTACAATAGGCCCGGAAAACGAACTATTTTTTTTGGGCACCCTCGCAAATAGGCTAAAAGGGAAAGCAGCGGAACATTTTGCCCCGAGACTGACGCAGTTTAGAACAGTCGAAGAGTTTATCAAAGAGCTCTCAAACAGATACTGCAGTATTAATAATGCAGACTCGCTCATGGCAAAATTGAAAATAATAACGCAGCAAGATAGTGAAGCAATAGATGACTACTGGGGACGGGTACAACAATTATACAATAGACTAACAATGCCGTACGATTCACTTTCCCCCAATTCAAAAACAGGCGATGAAGGCAAACCTAGAATCCGAGGCGGTAAAACAGTTTATTTACGGATTATTTTCAACTTTTAGTTGGAGGATGGCAAGGTTTGACCCAGAAACTCTAGGGGAAGCAATAATACAGGCGTTGAAAATTGAAAGTGACCTTAGTTTACGGCACGCAATACCGGTAAGCGCACTGCCAACATGCAATAGGACAACAACAGAGTGGGGACCACTCGTAAACCTAGCAAGAAAAGAAGAAAAAACAGCAGAAAACACTAAGGAAGTACAAGGAACAGCAGCAGTAAAAGAAAAACGCTGTATATACTGCGACGGCCGAACCGGGCATTCAGTTGAGGAATGCCGAAGGCTACTAGCGGTGATAAGTGATAGAAAAACTTCGAAAGAAAACGGAAGGGAACTGAGGGCCACTTGTAATTATTGTCAAAAACCGGGACACTATGCGAGAGACTGCCGCTCGCGCAAGCAAGACAGGGAGGAAGAAGAGAGACAGCGTAATGAGAGGCGTAACCAACCCGCAGATAATACTCCTACTGACAGTAATGCCTATAACTACAGGGGGAGGAATGATAACTATAACCACAATAAATATTATAATAATTACGACAGGGGTTATAACAATGGCCCAGCGGAGCCATACAATAGTAACAACAATCACAATTACAGATATAATGATTATAACTCCAGAGGTTATAATTATTACGACAACCGTGGCAACGGTGACGCGTACAATAATTATAGCAGGGGCACATTCAACCGCTATGGTATCGGCTACAGAAATCAGGATAGCAGGGATGGCTATAATAGGGATCTAGTTAGGCACGGGCCGCCACAGGAGAGGGGCCCACAGCAGCGAGAAAGCGGCGCATACACTCCGGATAACAGGAGAGACCCTCCCGTAGCTTTAAACTCGCAAGATGTTCGACGTGGTCCCCAAACGTCGAGCATCAACTAGAGAAAGAGATAGAGAAAAGTGTGTCCGGTGAGGAAGAATGTGTGAGAGAGAGGTCGCAAAAGGCGGAGAAAGATATAGTAGAGAAGAAGACGCACAACGACAGTCCGAGTACTTACACAGTGCAAGAAAAAATAGAAAGTAATACGGTAGAGCAAGATGACACTCCGATACAACGGAGCGGAAAACGCACAAGAAAAGGCAGGAAAGCCCGCAAGAAGAGTAATCGGACGAAGGCGCCGGACACACATGTAGATATTGATGAACCCGAGCTTTCAGAGCGCGACGAAGAAATAAAGCAGCTTCCGAAGATAACTATAAAACTCGCGAGAACAGGGCATAGGCCACCATCGGTCCAGTTACAGGGACCACAGTTAAAGAATGGAAAGGCGACTTTTTATGCGGATATAGGCGCAGAGATTTCGATTGTAAAGGTTAATTTTTTAAGCACAGACATGCTAATAGACAGTAGGTATCGAGTAGCTATCATTGGCGTGACTCACGGAGCACGCAAAACGTTGGGCACAGTACAGGCTCAGTTGCACGGATTAGAGTGCACATTACAATATGTAGTCCCCCATGAATTCCCAATTGACGCGGAAGGAATCATAGGGTGGGATATTTTTAAGCGATACCGGGGCCAGATAAGCGCCACCGAGAATACGATTAAATTGGATAGCGTAAAGATACCACTGGTAAGGCCGGAGTTTTTTAAAATACCTGCGAGATCGAGGCAAACAATTTATGCACGAATAAGAAAAAGCAAAAATAATTCAGAAAATGGCTGGATACCCCTCCAAGAAATGGAGGAAGGAATACTGTTCGGGAACTTTATAGCCAGGAGTGTTAATGGAAAAATAGTCGCAGAGTGCATTAATACAAGTAACGAAATAAAATATGTGCCTGTTCCGGAAGTAGAGCTGCTAGAATATGAGGAAATTTACCGGAAGAACGCAGAAAACGTCGAAGGGAACGACGTTGAAAGCTTGGGGGAAGCAATGATAAGATTATTTAATAAAGAAAAAAGAGATGACAAGAAAAAAATTAAAATTTTTACAAAAACGAAGGGGAGCTAGAGAAACAAAAACGGGTAGATAAAATAATGCAACTCGTAGACACAGCTGGTTGCAACATGGAAGAAAAAGAACATGTAAGGAATCTAATCGAGTCCAATAAACAAGGAGAGCCGAACATACATGATTTATTAGAGGGAAGGTCCGATGAATTACGGGCTCTAGTAATAATTGGCATGAAAATGCAAGATGTAGAGGGAAGGCCGGGAATGAGGATTGACTTGTGGGAGCCCAACGAAAAGCGCATAAGGCCCCCACCTGAACCACCACCCCCACCGGATCCTGAAAGCAACGGTAAGCTATTGACTGAAGAGAATACAACGACGATAGTTATAACAATATTAATAATATTAATAACAATGATAGTAATATTGATAATAATAATGACACGGGTACGATACGGGTCAAAACTCCACTGCCAGAAAATGATTTTTTTTGTTCATACCTCCAAGCTTGTCTCGACCAAAAAAAAATACTAGTGAAATGAAAGACAACCAATCGTCAAACTATTTGACTCTACAGTGTTCTTGAATATGTTATATGACCCCTCAGGCAAAATTAAGCGCATAATATTATGTCCGACTATTCACAAACTCAATAAGCGACTTATATGCGCACGTAGAGCTGATACGAAATAAAAGATAACGTAATGAAACATATTTACGATGGAGAATTTTTTTAACTAAGAAAAAAATATCCACATTGACGAAGCCACTAAAATAAATTATAATAATTATACAAAAAAAGTACAGAAAGAGGATTAAAAGATACACGTTTATTATTATATACTTTATATGTAAGGAGAGAGCCACACTCGCAGCTCAACGCTAACCAAATAAAGGGGAAACATAAGAGAAAGGGTAAGGTACATACGGTAATACATTTAAATAAATACCTATCGATGAAGTATAAGTAGTGTTAGGACAAGTATTTACCACAGAAATCATGGTTGGCAACTAATAGCTAACAGCTTTATATATTACAGGATTAATAAATTCGGCATGGGGCTTCTTTTTCTTATGTATAAGTGCCTTCTCCATCGGGGGGGCCCTACTACTGATTTGTTATAGAATGTTCACAGGAAAACAAAAGGTTCAAGAAGAAGCACGAGAATTGGCAGTAATTCAAACCACACCGACAGTAAAACTCAAAGCAGAAAGGTGACTGCGATCCTCTAGACGGATACTAGAATTGTCAGTGACCAAAATTAGAATTCGTGAGCCTCGGGGATGAGCGCCGGGAGTCGCTCGACTATATCGGAGGGCGCAGTCCGAAGGTTGAAACTATTAAACTAGGAAAGAATTTTTTTTAAATATGTAGTATCAAAAATCACTGTAAGTCAAAAAAAAACTGGTAGTTGTAGCGATAATAATAATAATAATAATAGTAATGTTATAAGAATAATAACCACAAATACCATTTTAATTTGAAAAAGAGAATGAGCGTCGGGAGTCGCTCGACTATATCGAAAGGCGCAGTCCATAGGACAAGGATAAAGAATTTTTTTTTACAAAATGACAAGTAGTTTGGAAAATAGGTAAAGAAAAAAAAAAAGAAAAATCTCTAATGATAGATACTTAAGCGAACACGAACATGTAAGGTATAAATGTATTGATTAAGTACGAAAAACATCATTAAATGTAAACTAGTAGTAATCAGCTGACTAATTCACTAAATTTTTTTAAACAAAAATGTAACAGAAGGCAGAGCGCATATATAAACAGAATTGTCATACACAATTATACTCGAGTACAGAATGAAAAGGATGATTGAATGTGAAAATGTACAAAGAACGGCGGTTTTCTAAAAGTATGAAAGGAGGAGTGAACCACCGTATATGAGAAAAACAACACAAACAACATAACACACGCATTACACACACAATCATAGGTACAACGGCCACCAGACACAATTCAGCGTCGTCGAGGACGAACGACGTCGCGGCCTCGGACGTGTTACGTACGATATGCTGGGAATATCATACTGACTCACCCTACAAGCCTACGCTAGTAAAGGATACCAATAGGGGAAACGAGCTTATATAAGGCCCTGCGAGACACGAATCGGGGCACTCGAGCGTCTTTTAGGCAAGAGACCGAACGATAAGTTGAAAACACCGCGCGAAATACACACGCCTCTGCCTCTAAGAAGCTAATAAATAATTGACCAACGAGTTGAGTTCTTTTCGTGACGCACCTCCTTACCAGTTTCTTTATCCTACGTAACAACTGATACTCAGTGCGTAAACTTTGGAATGATAGTATTTGCATCTTATATTAAAAGAGTAGATTTAGAGCGAGTCATAATTTTTTACTACGTTTTTATTTAAATTTAAAAAAATTTAAACGTAAAAAAAACGTTTTTTATTCTATCCATTCATACGCCAAGAGCTGACAATTAAAAAAAAAGTGTCATACCGTTCAGAAACTTACCAGTAATACTACTAGATACTGAGAGAATAATAGCTTAAGATAGTAATGTTATAGCGCAGAAAGTTTTTTATCTCAAAAGAAGTCAGCAAAACAATAATGTGTGAAATTTTGTTTGAAAATACATTTTTTTTTTACGAGACCCTTGTTTGGTATTTCTTATATCTGCAACTTGTAATCTCATATATCTTTTGATACAAAACTCTAACATTATACACTTGTAAGGCACTTTTGGAAACAATTACGTAAATACTAAATTAAATAATACATTTTCAAAGTTCCTCGCACAACGTTAACTATAACGTCGTTATACTAACTTATATTATGATCATATACGGGATTGTAAAAAATTTTTACATATTTTCTTCATCGGTTAACGATAAATAATTTAAAGTACGAATAAAACAAACTCGTCGCAATACTGTTTGGTACGTATTTTGAACTGTGTTTTCATCGTAAGAAAATTTTAATACAAACATAGAATTACTGAAAGAATAGCAAATAATACAATCACAGTAGTCATCTACTATTAGATACATACCGTTTTGGATTTGACAGTAATATTTGTGCTTAACTTTTAGCGAGAATACCCCTTTTTCTATCTTAAAAAAATATAACTCATCTCATGCAGCTTTTTTCGCCATTATACAGTTTTACCTACATTGGGACTTGTAATTTCGATATTGCATTTATCAAAGACGAAACTACCGGGACTGTAACATAGCTAAGTAATTTTAGGATTCACCATATACTTCCTCGAACTCAACGCATAATACTCTATGTTGAAGGGCACTTTGGCAGTATCGAACTTTTGCGGGATGTTTGAGGTTAGTGTCCCGATAACTGAATAATCATAAAATATCAGCCCGTAACACTATAAATAACAATGAAACAGTAAACTCATAATAATAGATATTTTTTTAAGACTCATTTCAAGAGCAAGAAAATTAATAAAATAATATTTTACTCAAATAATTTAGATTGAAATGTCGTTGCGTAATACTCAACCGATAAGGAGGCTCTTCGCCTTTTAAAAAAATTACTTACAATTTACTTTACACTTTGAGGTTTTAAAAATAAGGTCATTGTAAATCTGTATTTGTAATTCAAGCATTGGTTACCCTACAAAAGTTCAAATAAATCAATATCAAACTTTGAAAATGTAACACGGGCCTTATGAGAATAGTCTACAGTCTCATAGTTTTGGAGATTTTTTTTGCAATGAGCCTTTAAATTGAACACCTTACTATTGTTTTTTTTATTTTTAACGTTTTAAAATATGTTCGGGTACGTTCGTAGGTTATGGTTTTTCGTTTATGTGTATCCAAGCGCGCGAAATCTCAGGTTCTTCAAATTTAAATCAGGTTCTTTAAAATAAAATCCGCCGAAAGTTCTTTATATCAGCCCTTCTTCAAAACAAATTATCAGCTTTTTCGACGAGGGTATGCCGAAAAATAGTATGCGCACCACGTTTGGAGATTAAGAAATGTTCTAGATTTCACGTTATCCACCCTCGGCTTCGCCTTGGGCCTTTCGCCTTTCGCCTCGTTTATTCACGTGAAATCTGTGACATTTTTAACCTTGCTCACTAAGTACGTAATATACTATTGCACATTAAACAAACTGAATGAACAGATCCATGAAAACTTAATTCTGACTATGTCAAAAATAGTAGCAAATTAAAGCTTGCTTTGCAAAACGTTGATTGGGAATGTCGTTTAGCAGAAAAGACTATTAGACTTCATAAACATATTTAACTGTCTAAAGATATTAATTTCAAATTTATAACTAATATATTAAAAGTAATGCCAACGCATAAAGTGGATGTCCCAGTACTAGCTCACTTGAGCAGACGAAATGTCCCAATAGTCGGTCACTTTTTTTCTTTTATGGGCCTTCGTTATATTTTTAATTGAGTTTATACATTAACTTGTTTTGAAAGAGTAATTGCTAGTGTCTGAATAGCTACCCGATTTATATATGTTTTGAAAATTTATAGTGAAAAAATCAGCAAGATGACCGACTAGAGGGACATGACCGAGTACTGGGACATTGACCTTATTTTAAGTGACAAAGAACACACACTTAAGAATCATTATACGATCATCAAAAATTATTATACGTATACATTATCCACGTCTACATAGATAAATGCTTGAAACATACCTAATACTGGCAAGTTAAGTGACACAAAATTTGAGTAAAAAGGGTGCATGATAAGCCAATAATCTTAACGGAGGTTAGGACTACTTTAAGCAATTGACAGTTAGTTTTAAACTACAATATGTGTAGAGCTTAAAAAATGTATAATAAAAATTTGTGCAAAGTTTGAATAACTTTGGGTGCTTCTAAAACAAGAAATTGAGGACAAATGCTGTGAATTGACATGCATTTTTATGGGAGATCGTCAAAAGCGACTCTTCAAATCAAAAATTTTAATATAATTAACAGTCACATTTGGACAAAACTATAGTCAACAGCAAATGAGTATCTACTTTACAATTATCTAAAAACAATAACGTCGATTAGCTGCATGTAAAAAAGTTATTTTTGAATAATCTAGAGTGTAACAACTCAATATTAAATTATATAAGTTTGTAAATTTATTCAAGCCCCCCCCCCTCCCGTGGTTTGGTTAGGTTCTGTCGGTTCTGGGACCAAAATCACAAAAAAATACGCGTTTGCGATCGAATGTAGTTCAAGAATAACCGACTGATCTGGTTGTCGTTCTTGGTCCTGTCTGGTCCCGTATTTTTGTCGCTAGAAAAGGTTAGGTGTTTTGTTTACATTCGTGGCAAACGATGGAGGTGAGTACAAATTAATAAGTGTAAAGCAACGAATTCTCATAATTGTGGATTTAGTTATTCGTAATAGACTGGTACTGCTGTCTCTCCAAAATGAGGTTAATGCAGGAATGGTATAACTAAAGATTTTTCAGTTGACCACCTGTGTTTTATCAACCAAGTGCAATTGGAACAAGAAAATGAATATTTTTATCTAATGAGAGTAGGCAGAGACTACTCCAAAAGAGTTGTTGTCCAAATAGCTTGTTCTATTTAACCTCTGTAACTTGATCCTGATAAAATATCACAAGAATCTGTAACATCACAGTCACCTAAACCTAATGGCCATACAAACAGCGAAAATGCCACAGCTTCAACAACAGAGGAGGGAAGAGATCAAGATAAAACAGGAGAGTTTCCATCGACATATAAAACAACAAAGCTATTACTTGAACAGTACAAGCCAAATTATATTTTTTACAAAGAAAAAAAAATTCAAACTAAATCACAAATTTAAAAAAATATTTGCAAGGCTATGAAAGCCTACAATTATGATATTCCGTTGGATCAAGTGAGTAACAAAATGAAGAAATTACTGAAAAAATTCTGGGAAAGGATTTACAATGCTAGTGGTGGTCAACCAGGAAGAGTAAGGATTGATTGTGAATTTAAAAAGTGAGTGTTTTCAATTATATACATATACGCATGGAATTATATTGTGATTCTCACCGATACTTAATTAATGCACATTTTCAGTGAGTTAAGGGATATTGGGCAAAGATCGTGCTATTGAACTACCACAGATAATAAGACATACTTGGAAAAAGGATAATACCAAAACACCATGTTCTGAAAAAAATTCTAGTGCTGGACCACTGACTCCAATCGACCATAACTCTTCTATTGATAATGTTGATGTTTCATGGTGCAGGGATAGTTCGCAGGAGTAAGTTGATAGTTTGTTTGTTGAGATTATATCTTAGACTCGATGACTTGATTTCTGTATGGATAAAGATCAATTTTTAAAATTCAATTCATACTTGCTGCTTTTTTTACAACACAGAGAGAAAGATAAGGCTGCTTTCAAGAAGCAAAAGATGTAACTTAAAATCAGAAAATACAAAGCCAAGTATTCCAACTTTGGTGTGTCTAACCTAAACTTTTTAGCTCGTTTGTAATACTATTTAATTTTGTATTCGTTTATCTCAAACATGTTGACGTACTGTGATTGACTTAAGAAAAATTTCTAGTCTTTAGTGACAACAAGTTTGTTAGACTTATTTGTGATTATGAGTATTATTCAAAGTTCTTGTGTAGCTGTCTAATGTGCCAAAAAGCGTTACTAAAGTTTAGTTATTTAGTGAAAAAATGTTAACACACTGAAATTGACCTATGTTCTCGTATTTATATAATAAGCATAAAAAAAAATTTATCAAAATTGCATGTTAACAATGAATTATTTGATTATTTATATTGTTATAATACATCATTGTAATACTATTAATGCCATACAATTGTATACAAAAAATTATTGTTTTGAACATTTTAATTTATTTATATGTACATTATGTACATAACATCGTATAATTTTAGATAAATTATCCCTTATTCGAAATCCACTGCGAGACTCCTCTCTGATATCCATCGAATCTTCTTAAATGTTATTGTCATGAATACCATGATGGTGTTTCCAAGTGTTCGATTCCTTCGATTAAAATCATATTATGCAACACCACACATGCACGAACTAGTCTTAATCGTCTAACACCTGGTTTTAATTTCAAACGATATCCGAATCATCGAAATCCGAAAATTATACGTAGGTATAGTATACGAGTATTATTTTTTTTATTTAATATTGTTTTTATGTATAAAACGTACCTCTGTTCCATAACTCCAATAGTATGTTCAACATCAACTCTGCATTTACTAAGTTTTTTATTGAATTTTTTTTTGTCTACCAAATGGCCATTATCTTTTTATGGTGTCATAACATTTCTTAAGCAGGGATAGGCACTATCAGCTAGTATATAATCATCTGTATGCAATATTGATAGTTAATAATAGTTACCATCATTTGTCAAGGTTTTGTGTACTTATATCGTCTGTATTACATTTTGTAAAACACTTAAGGGTTTCTGAACACTCTGGCATCGTGAACAGAACCGAGAAATCTACATTCAAAATCCCAAATTTTGCACCTATGATCACATACAACTTGTCTTTGTAAGCTGAAATAGTATTTCCTGTTGTAATAACAAATAGGACTTACTGAAGGTCTATCTATTCTAATGTGGGTTCCATCCACAAGATCAATAACATCTGGGAAGCCATATTTAATGAAATAATATTGTTTCGTCTCTTCGGCTTCATCAGCAGTTGGCCGCCAGATGTATTGACTTGCTAGTGATCCTCCAAATTCGCTAACATCTGTTATTATCTTAAAAAGAGTTCCTTTAGAAACATCAAATCAATAGCCCTGTATTGATTGTTTAAGCAAACAAATAATAATAATTATAGATTTATGTAGGTAATAACATTAAATTTTGTATTGATGTTACTATACCTGAAGTATCGCAATAAGCTGACTCGTTACATTGTAATATAAAAGCTTGTTTGCCAAACCTTTCGTTAATTTAAAATGTTTTATATACTTTGCATCTAAATACTTTTGGACAGTCACTTCACAATATTTTTCAATACAGACTCTTTTACTTACAGGTTTGTGATTTTTATCACCACTCTCATCAAAAAATTAAAAAAAATTAAAATAATTATCAGACTTCCTTTCATGTCGCACTAACAGAGAATACAATGACGAAGACGACGACGATGACAATGACGATGACAAGCTGTTGTTGTCATAAACTACAAGTTGTATAGTACCAGCCTATTAGAAATAATTAAACACAGTGTTGTCATTAATTATGAGTTTTTGTTGTTTTACACTTATTTATTTGTACTTACATCCATCGTTTCCCACGGATGTAAATAAAACACCTAACCTTTTCTAGCTACAAAAATACGGGACCAGACCAGACCAAGCGCGAAAACCAGGTCGGTCAATTCTTGAACTAAATTCGGTCATGAACGCGTGCTTTTTTTGATTTTGGTCCCAGAACCGACCCGATCAGAAATCCAAGGTGGCTATCGAACGAGTTTGGGAGGCTCTCTGTAGGCAACCGAAGGTGGCCCACCAGTGGCAGAGTGAGGGGGCAAATGATAGGTCCGAGGTATAAGGCTGCCGAAATAACCGAAGTAACCTAGCCTTATTCTGTATAAATGTATATATCCATAAATATGTTATAAATATATCCATTAAATATATCCATACGTACTTATATACATAATGTGAGGTTACGTATAGACACTTCTAGCATTTGTACACTATATTAAAGTGAAGTATGAGCAAACATTCCGTGTATAGTTATTTGAAAATGAGTGAAAAAGTGAAAAGATGTCGCTTATTAAAACAACAAAGCAGCAAAGAGTATAGGGTTTTAAAAAAGCCAAACTTAAGTACCTATAAAATGATGAGTTTGGACTTTTTTTAGATGTTTTCGAAAACTCATATGGTACATACATCCTCTGGCTCGAAGTATGATGGAACAATATTTTTGACCGCTATTAGAATAGTTTTTAAAAATTCTAAGGAGTGAGGAAAGAGAGTAGACATGATTAATATAAAGAAAATGTATGAGAATTATGCTTTCATTAAAAATAAAATATTTGCAATCAGTACATTTACAGCTATGTCAATAAATTTAATTCTTTTTTATCACCTTGAAGTACAAAAAGTTTTTTCTTTTATTTAAAAATAAAAAAAATTGTATGCACAAAAACAAACAATTAAGTAATAAAGATAATAGAACAAGTATTGCAAATTTTTGGAATACACATCTTAGTTTACAATTGAATTATGTTTATTATCACCCTCGTAGAAAATTACTACCATCAACGTATACATGTGTCAATAGGCTTATAACATATTGACGAGTTTCTTACCAGTTGATGTAGTAACGTTTCTACCAGGGCATTGTTAATTTTAATTATTCAATATTAAAATATTCTAGAGATTTTTTAAATTCAGGGTTGACTAAAAATTTACGAAATTTAAAAATTTGAACAAGATCTACAATCTTTTTGAATCCAAACGTTGATCTAATAAAATAATCATTCTTAATTATTTGTTATGAGAAAAAAAATTAATTTTTGTTACTAGTGCCATAGTTACTTACATACAAGTTCATATAATAATCATGAATAACTAAAAAATAGTAAAATTTCTTCTAGTCATATGTTTATTTCCCGAAAAATAAATATATGTTCTATTTACAGCTACAAAATAGTGGAGCTCTTTGTCTACAGCACGTTCTTGCCAAAGCAATAATTTATTAATGGTTCTTAGATATTCGTGATAAGATAAAAAATTCTCTTAGTTATCACTATCGCTAACTTGCTTATAAATTGATCAAATGATTACATGTAACGGAAAATAAGCTTCTCCTCGTCCGTGGCGTGCTAATGCACGAAAAAGATAATTATTTAATAATGAAGTTATGGAGTGATTTAAAATTAAAAGTCACTTCTGTCATAATTTATAATGGTGAAGTTTAAAAATCGTTTATTTAAGTACTCTCATGCATATCGTGCCTATAAAGATGTAATTTAAAAGAACGCAAATTGCCAATATCCCACTGTTGGCAGAACTGCTTGATTTTAAGAACATGCCTATCCCAACCATAGAGAAAAAACTTAGCTTGCAGCTAAGTTAACAATAATAACGTCTTCGTAAAGGCTGAGCCAAAATAAATGTAGAGTTGAACATTTTAAAGAACATACGTCTCATTGTTGTGACTACGTTTAAAAGGTGGACATAAACACTCTTTTAATTTTGGGGTAAATTTATGGAGTGCCGTTTTTCATTAAATGTAAACGAAGCTCTTTTTAGAACGAAGTTCTTTATGTCGCGTTACTCGGGGGGCTGGAATTTTAAAACTGACAGATTTTTTTTTTTGAAACGAAAGTCGTTTACCCACAGTCTCTTTCTCTCAAGTTTCCCCTCTTACCCCGTCCCCCTCACCAACTGTTCTCCATACACTTCCCCTCTCCCCACTATATATGTATATTTGCCAACCGTGCCGTGTTACTCTTCAGCACACCTTTACCCACCATTCCCCCTCACACTCTCAAGCAATTAATTTTTAACAACCCGAGCAGGAAATGAATAAGGGATCTGATCAGTCCCTGATCATGCTATCCTTTTTAGTGATCAGGTCCTGATCACGCTTGTAACGCTTATCTGACCAGGTACTGGTCAGACAGCATGATTTTATCCTTACTTATTCTGACCGCACATGCGCATTGCGTGATCTATGAATCTTTGTCATCTAAGTTATAACCATCCAATTTGAATATATGATTTTTATTTTCTTATCTTTGCTATAAATATAAGTATTTGTATGTATAATTGCTAGTCGGAATTTGAGAATGCAAATTAGAGTTTATTTGTGAATCGCTACTATCAGAACTTTCAGACTCACCAATACTTTCTTCTGTTTCAAACGTGTTTTTGTTTGAATTATCACTAGTATTGAAACATTCTTTAGATTTGATTTTTTCTAAATAATTGTCTGGGTTAACGTCAAAGTTACATTGGGTCTTATGAGATGGATAAAAATATTTATTTTCATTTCCATAGCTGCCTTCAAAATACGTATTTTTGTAATTGTTATTGGTGACCTGTGATGTTTTAACGGTTATAAACGTAGTTGCATTTTGTGCCTTAAGTAAATTATCTGGTTTGTTTGTTTTTATGTTATTTTTAAAATTATCACTGTCACTACTATCACTACAAGAACCAAATTTTTGAGTTAACCTATACTTACGGACTCTATATTTGGTAAGCAAAGCCTTTCTTTTTTTGCTGTCCATTTTTTAGGAATTGTAGTCAACTTAATAATTCTTTTTTTATTTATGTTATAGTTATCTTAGTTTGCTAACATTTTCCATTATAGAAATTTGAACCCTCGACTTCCTGCATACGAGTCCTGTACCTTACCCACTCTGCTACGAGCGCTGCCGGCTACAGAATCTCGGTTTCTTGTACTTATCTTGTACTTATGTGTGGTTCGTAACTATAATATTCCATTTTTATATGCATTCACTGATACTACATTTAATTCATGATAAATTTTATGTATTTGTTTTCTAAATAATACCTCTAAAAAAAAAAAAAAAAAAAATTTAATTAGCATAAATATGGTTATGTAGATTAAATATAATAAGGCGCGTTATTACGCATTAAATATTTGTATTTTATGCATTTGATGCATAAAATACCGACCGATTTTCTTTAAACCTGAGGTTTTCTTGGCATCACAGTAATGCTAATAATTACTATTATAAATAAATTATTTTATAAACAAATAAATTATTAAAATAAGGGAAATACGAAAGAATGAAAAAAAAAGTAATGAAATTAAATATGAAAAAAAAGGAATGATACATGAAAAAAAAAAGATTAAATATGAAAATAAGAAAGAAATTAAATAAAGGAAATACAAAAAAATGAAAAAAAAATGTAATCAAATGAAATATGAAAAAAAATAGAACAAGGAAAAAAAACAAAAAATAAAACAAGAAATAAAGAAAAAAATGAAAAAAAATGTAACAAAATAAAATATGAAAAAAAAAACAAGAAATATGAAAAAATAAAACAAGAAATAAAGAAAAAAAAAATAAAAAAATTAAAATAAAAAAAAAACAAACCAGGAGGGATAAATGGGTCATGGGACCCACGGTAAGAACGAAGTTCTTTAAACATGAAATGAGTATGGACACAATTTCTTAGGTAACAAGGGGGTCGCCAGACCCACAGGAAGAACGAAGCTCTGTAAACGTTAGTACTGCATTCACGTTATTTACTAAAACAAAAACTTGAAAAACGAATAAAAAAAAAAAAAAAAAAAATATTTTACTACTCACGATGGTTGAACTTCGTGAGTACTGTATTTATGCACGACGTTCTCACGAAGTTCAACCATCGTGAGTAGTAAAATATTTTTTTTTTTTTTTTTTCAGCCATCGGTGCAACTGAATGACGGCTAGATATTTACACGTGTAAACACCAGGTCAACTTAATCACACCTATATGATTACGTTGATAAAACGCAAGAGAAATCACAAACAGTATCACAAGCCCTTCAATGCTTGCACACAATTTTTTTCTTATTTCTGAGGGTATATAAAATGAGAAAAAAATTGGTTTAAGTGTGTGCCTCGAAATAATTTTTTTTTTTTTTTTTCGGATGGTGTAAACCCAAATTAGAAATGGATTTTCTTATATATATTATGAGCAAGCTAATAGTTATGTACAGATACACGCTTTAACGTATACGTGGTTTTCAGTTGGTAGCTTGATGTCAGGGATTTTTAATTTTTTTATTTTTCGTAGTCTCAGCTCGGTGATAACGTATTTTATTATAAGTTTATATCTATGTATCATTGTAAGAGTGTAAACAAGCAAAATAATTTAAAAATGAGGATTGAATCAAAAGTAATATTAATATTAATCAGCAATTAACCAAGAAAATGAATTCAACAAAAAAATTTATATACTATCTTATTAAAAATAAGCTACTGTATGAGACAGTAAGGTTTGCCAGGCCAAAATGAGGTCAAAAGTTTGTTAAACAATTTTTTTATAAATGATTTCATTAAAATTATTTTTTTAAACTAAGAAAATATTTTATACTCTTTGGTATGTTTAATTGGGATTCATAAACCTGCGCCCCACAGTCTTCATGTAAAAAATTTTCAAAGTTTTTAAGAATATGATCCGTCCCGACCTTAGAGCTTCACGAAAGTACCAAATAAACACATTTTCATGTTTTATAACCCACAAACATTAACAGTAGCTAGCCACATTTGTTTACAACCTCCAAAAAAGAAGCTAGTTATTCTATACCAATCTGCGCTTTAAAATAGTCGTGGTCTTCAGTTGGTAGCTTAAAGTCGACGATTTTCTTTTTTTATTTCACTATTCTGCAATTTAAGATCTGTGATAACGTATTTTATACATTAATTTATACTAGTCTCGAAGGGCGCACGATGCGCGCCAAAGAGATTGACATCTAATCTTACAACTAACTTCAGCACATTTTATAAAACTTCAGGTTCAATTCGATATAATCGAACCTGTAGTTTGATACTAAGTAATCGCTATCTTCCTTTTATAATAGGATTTATGTCATGTAAGAAAATAAACAAGCAAATTAAGTGAAAAATAAGGGTTAAAATTAATATCAATCAGCCATCGACCAAGAAAATGAATACGCCCAGAATTTTGTTGTAAGTACCATTTTGTTTAAAGTATGCTACTGTACAAGCAAGTACAGATTTTCAGACAGAAATGTGTCAAAAATTGTTTGAAAAATTTTTTTATAAACAATTTCATCATATTTTTTTTTTATTTTCAAAAAAAATATTTTTACATTCTTTGGCATATTTCAAACAAATAAATAATTTCAATATATGTAAACCTAAGCCCCACAGTTTTTTGGTACAAAATCTTGTAACTTTTTTTAATGCAATCCATCTAATTTTCAGAGCTCCACGAGAGTTCCAAATAAATACATTTTCATAAGTTATAACACACGAACATTAACATTGACTATAAATTTTCTCTTCAACCTTCCGAAAAGAAAATGATAAAATTTAAGTGGCAACATTGTTTTTTGCGATAAATATCTAGGACATTGTAGCGGTAGCACCAGAGAATCTCTGGTAGCACCCGTGTTAGTGTACACCCATATATATGTACTTTACAATCCATCGTGGATCAGTGTGTTTTGAAGACATATAGGTATACTTCAATGTAAGCGTACTCCCTGTAACGCTTTCAATGTTTACTGTAAAAAACAATGATGCCACCCAAATTTTTCAATACTGATTTGCTCAAAAGTTGTTGAGAAAGGCTTACAGTTAACGATCGTGTGTTATAACGTATGGAAATTCGTCAAAACTTAGGGAATTTTTTTTTCGAAAACTGTGAGGTGTAGATGTATACATTCTGATAAATTTTTGTTTCAAATGTACCAAAAATTATAAAAATATTTTTTTTAGAAAACAAAAGAAATTTCATTAAGTTTATTATAAAAGAAGTATTTAAATAATTTTTTTATGATATGTCCGCTTGGAAAACTGTACTATTTTTTACAGTAACACATTTTAAACAAGCTGCTAAAAAATTAGGAAAAAATTCATTTTTTCAGTCAATTGCTGATTTTACTCGGTCTATTACTAATTGGAAGCACTTTCGAGTTCACATGTTCATTAGCTAATACTAGATTACTCACCTATTCGCTCTGTGAAACAATCTGAAACAGCGCCACTTGCACGGGTAAAATCAGTGGTACTTACTCGTAAGAATAACATAGCCTTTTATGGGCCATGACGCTTCATACATTTTTTTCGAGACAACAACGAATCTCTTATAATTACATTGAGTATTTTTAGTGTTGTTAACAAGTTTAGAGCCAACAGTAATTTTTTCACTACTTTACACTAAAAAAGAATTTTTTTCAATAGAAGTACATGTGCTTTAATAAGTCAGCATTAATAATTTTTTCCGTTGGTTGCACTGTTTCAAAGAGTGATATTGACCACAAGTTCAAAAAAGCAATAAAATACCTGATTATTTTGTGCAGCATATACTAAATAAAATTGAAGAAAGTATTAATTTTAACTTTTTTGACATTTAAAATAGTATTTATGCAAACATCAATACTGTGGATCAATATTTAAGAGTAAAAAAATGGAACAGTCAAATTTACAAGAAAAAGTCGGTGCAAAACTGCGATAATGAGTACGTTTACCCCTCTGTATAAAATATCTGTCGTGCTTCGAGTATGTTTTTCACATCTTCCGAGAGTTGCCCACAATCCTCCTGACTGATTTTTTTCTCTTATTCTGTTATAAATTAGTTTTAGTTGTTAAATGTAAATAAAAATTGTATCATTCGTTTATGTGTAGATCAACAGATTTTGTAATTTGATTAAACAATGTTCGTTATTTTATTTCTTAGAAATAAATTCATAAAAATAAAATTATTATTACAGAGACAATCACTTGGTTTCTTGACAAAATATTTTGGATCTTTGCGAAATGTACAGTTTCTCAAGTTAAGTGATATTGGCGGCAGGTATTGTTTTTATGCGTTATTTCTACACTAACTCTTATTTCAATACTTGTATGCGCCTTTTTCAGCCTAGATTTTTATATGTGGGGGAATAGAAAAGAGGAGGCTAGGAGTAGAAGAGAGAAGCAAGTGACTGTTAGTCGGAGATTTTAACAAGAGATGCGAGAGCGAGAGACACGCGTAACTTACCGAACAAATAAAAGGTTTCAATAAAGTGACTGGAACCACAGTTCGTGCCTTTTTTTATCAATCGAAAAAGCCACGTCATAATAGTATTTTTATCAAAATGTCCGATTTTTATTCGGACAATATTGTTACGTACGATATGCTAGGCATATCATACTAACTCCCCCTGGTGACCACGAAGCTACCCTATCAAGAGGGTACCGACGGGAGGGGAACGAGGTAATATAAAGCCCGGCAAGCTTCAAAATCGGGAGAACGAAGGGAATACTCGGACAAACCGGCAGAACGAAGGGAAGACTCGCACAGACAGGGAGAGCGAAGAGAACACTCGGAGATATCGGGCAGTTAATCGGGAACACACACACGCGTCTTTGCCTTATAATTAAGTATCTTGAATAAAGGTCTTTAAGGTTCCAAGGTTTTGATCGTTCTCGCGAAGCACCTCCTTACCTTTCGATTTACCCACGTAACAGTTTTGGTGCTAGGTGTGGGGTTTGGTAAAAGTCAAAATTTTTTTTTGCACGCCGAGAAGCACACATAGTGCAGTGCCGCGAGAATACAACGATTAAAAATCGAGGAGCCGAGAAGCCGATCAAAAAGGACAGGAGCAGTCATATTTTGCAAGCGACGGTGACGTCAACCCGCAGGAAAACAGGACTAGGACACCAACTGCCGATAATCACAGGATCAAGGATCAAGGAGACAAGCGGCGAGCGCTGAAAAGAGATGATTTTCAAAATCTTATTTCTACTGGTGTGCATATCAACGAGAACGTAAGTCCATTTATAATAAAATTAATTTTATACCTTACTCCCCGGGGAAAAGAGAGAAGGCACTTATTAGGCAAAAATAAAGTCGTAGAAAATTTTTGTTTCTGGATTTATACTTATTATCACGTCCGCTCTCCGTGTTTGGCGTTTTTTTTTTCTCACTCTTAGAACCCGAAGAGAAATCGTGCGAGACAACAGACTTAAACAAACAGCAGATTAGGAAAATTTGGGCATATCAAACATAAAACAGAGGGAATTTATACGTAGGCTTTCACAGATATAGAAAATATCCGAAAATAATAATATAATAATAATAACCGGCACCCATATACACCACTAATTTCATTATTATAATTCTTATTAACAAAACAGACCACAGATATTCCCAAAATAATATTTCTTCCTAGTTATCACTAAACAAAGAAAGGGCCAAAATTAAAGAGAGCTAGTAAAAGACGAACGCTGCTCTTTTATTTTCTTATCTCGCCTGTCACTACTCTTTCCACCCGATTATTGTTAAGCTGTGACATAGGTAATTAAATGCAGTCTCGTTGCTAGGAGAATAAATAAACCTTATTAGAACCAAAAAAGAGGATACAACACTATATAAAAGAGAAAAAAAAAGAAAAAGAAAATAAAAGGAAAAAAAATGATTCATCTACGCGACACTATCCATGAGTCAGAGAGTGATAGCGAAGGCCCAAGTAATAATATGACGGCAGACTTGTACAGGCCAGAGCCCAATAGTAAACAAAAAAAGGAAAATATGACGGAACGAATGTTGGAATTGGAGCTGGAACCCGAGGGGTGCGAGAAACTAGACGCCCTGGACGAAAAAACAAAAGCGATAGTCATGAGTTTATTTTCAAAGATAAAAGCAAAACTAAAAAGAGCAGAGGAAGTGAACGTGCCACATGAGTCAAACACTGAGACCAGCCGAAATCTGTCACCGACGATAAGGGATCAAAGGGACATATTGTGTGACACAAACGCAAACACAGGACGTATAAATAAAGAAATGGACCCTCTTTCTGGCGAACGAGTCTTCGGGCGAAGCTTAAGAAAAACTGAAGAAATACGTGGAACTCGAAAAAATAAAACAAATATGTTGTCAACACAATGGAGCATGCCAGAGAAACAAGAGCGGCCGATTCACGTTACACCCCGTTACGAATATCAAGGCACAAGAAACTCTGGGACGAGAGACTCACATGCTCAACAGCTGTGGGACGGATTAAGGGATATGAACAAAGAACCTGGAAAAATAAAGGAATTCGTGTCTATGGTAGCAGAACCACCGTTGACTAATAGTTACACTAACTGGATCGAGTTTAATGAACATAGGGATAGGGACAATATAGCACCAACCATGGGCCTATATACAGGAAATATGCAAGCTACGGGTAATCATAACCATCCACGCAGACCGCAGAATTTACAACAAAACATTCTGCCCACGCTCAGCCACATGGCAAATAGCATCCCGTTCTTCGACGGTGACCCAATCAATCTGCCGCTATTCGAAAGAATGGTAAGAATGACTGCTCAAATGATCGGTCCAGAATATGAATTATTCTTCCTTGGAACCATTGCAAGTAGACTAAAGGGAAAAGCAGCTGAGCATTTCGTGCCTAGATTGGCTTTATTCGGCACGGTCCAGGAATTTCTTCGGGAACTTTCGAACAGATATGGGAGTATAAATAATTCGGACACCTTAATGGCACAATTGAAGATAATCAGACAGCAAAATCGGGAATCGATAGAAGATTACGGTGGAAGGGTACAACGATTATATAACAGGCTCACGATGCTGCACGATTCGAATCCAAGCTTACTGCCGATTCAAAAGCAGGTCCTAAAGGAAGGCGTGGAGGCAGGAGCAGTCAAACAACTTACATATGGGTTGCACCTAACATACAGGTGCAAAACCACAAGCTCAAATCCGAGGACTCTCTGTGAAGCAATTATAGAGGCATTAAAAATAGAGAGTGACCTCAGTCTACGGCACGCATTACCAGTAAGTGCACTGCCTGCATACGATAAGGCAACAACCGAGCGAGGGCCACTAGTAAACCTAGCAAGTAAAGAGGATAACACAACAGAAATCACTAACGGGGCACAAGGGAACGCAGCAAACGTAAAACGCTGTATATATTGCGACGGCCGAACCGGGCATTCAGTCGAGGAATGCCGAAAATTACTAGCAGTAATCAAGGACAGAAAAACTTCGCGAGACAACGGAAGAGAGTTAAAAGATAATTGCAGTTATTGTCAGAGACCAGGACACTACGCGAGAGACTGTCATTTACGCATGCAAGACATAGATGAAGAGGAAAGACGGCGAAACGGAAATAAGCAACCCGTGAATAATACCCATACCAACAGAAATGCCTATGATTATAGGGGTAAAAATGATAACTTTAATAACAATAATTACAATACTTACAACAGGGGCTGTAATAATGGCCCAGCGAAATAACATAACAGGAATAATAATTACAATTATAGGAATAATAACTACAATAATAGAAATAACGATTACAATAATAGAAATAACAACTTCTATGACAGGAATCATTACAATAACAGGTATAATAACTACAACCCTACAGGGAGCAATTATTACACTAACCACGGCTACAGTGACCAGTATAATAACAACAACAGGGAATCATTCAACCGTTATGGGAACGACCATAAAAATCAAGACAGTAGGGACGGCTATAATAGGGACCTAATTAGGCAAGAGCCGCCACGGGATAGGGGCCCACAGCATCGAGAAAATAACGCATACGGCCATGACAATAGAAGGGACGTACCGGCAGCTTTAAACTCGCAAGATGATCGGCGTGCTCCCCAAACGTCGGGCATCAACTAGAGAAAGAGATAGAGAAAAGTGTGTCCAGTGAGGAAGAATATGTGAGAGAGAGGGCGCAAAAGACGGAGAAAGAGATAGTAGAGAATAAGACGCACAACGACAGTCCAAGTACTTACACAGTGCAAGAAAAAATAGAAAGTAATACGGCACAGCAGGATACCACTCCGATAAAACGGAGCGGAAAACACACAAGAAAAGGCAGGAGAGCCCGCAAGAAAAGTAATCGGACAAAGGCACCAGACACACATGTAGATAATGATGAACCCAAGCTTTCAGAGCGCGACGAAGAAATAGAGCAGCTTCCCAAGATAACTATAAAACTCGCGAGAACAGGGCATAGGCCACCATCGGTCCAGTTACAGGGACCACAGTTAAAGAATGGAAAGGCGACTTTTTATGCGAATACAGGCGCAGAGATTTCGATTGTAAAGGTTAATTTTTTAAGCACAGACATGCTAATAGACAGTAGGTATCGAGTAGCTATCATTGACGTGACTCACGGAGCACGCAAAACGTTGGGCACAGTACAGGCCCAGTTGCACGGATTAGAGTGCACATTACATGTAGTCCCCCATGACTTCCTAATTGACGCGGAAGGAATCATAGGGTGGGATAGTTTTAAGCGATACCAGGGCCAAATAAGCGCCGCAGAGAATATGATTAAATTGGATAGCGTAGAGATACCACTGGTAAGGCTGGAGTGTTTTAAAATACCTGCGAGATCGAGGCAAGTAATGTATGCACGAATAAGAAAAAGCAAAAATAATTCAAAAAATGGCTGGATACCCCTCCAAGAAATGGAGAAAGGAATATTGTTCGGGAACTTTATAGCCAGGAATGTTAATGGTAAAATAGTCGCAGAGTGCATTAATACAAGTAACGAAATAAAATACGTGCCTGTTCCGGAAGTAGAGCTGCTAGAATATGAGGAAATTTACCGGAAGCGCGCAGAAGACGTCGAAGGGGACGACGTCGAAAGCTTGGAGGAAGCAATGATAAGATTATTTAACAAAGAAAAAAGAGATGACAAGAAGAAAATTGAAATTTTTACAAAAAACGAAGGGAAGCTAGAGAAAAAAAAACGGGTAGACAAAATAATGCAATTCGTAGCCACAGCTGGTTGCAACAAGGAAGAAAAAGAACATATAAGGAATCTAATTGAGTCCAATAAACAAGGAGAGCCCAACATACATGATTTATTAGAGGGAAGGTCCGATGAATTACGGGCTCTAGTAATGATTGGCATGAAAATGCAAGATGTAGAGGGAAGGCTGGGAATGAAAATTGACCTGTGGGAGCCTAACGAAAAGCGCATAAGGCCCCCAGGTGAACCACCACCCCCGCCGGATCCTTAAAGCAACGGTAAGCCATTGACTAAGGAGAATACAACGACAATAGTTGTAACAATATTAATAATAATAATAATAATAATGATAGTAACATTAAAAATAATAATGACAGAAGAAATACTGGATATAAGAAAAATAAAGCTAGTATATCGACATAGTATATTGTATAGGAAGACAGGATAAACAGAAACATAAGTGTATAATACATATATATAGCGACAAGCGTTAGTTTTCATGAATTCGCAGCCCTTGGATGAGCCGCGAGTGAGCAACAAATCATACGAAAAGAAAATATGAAATAAGTGATTACTGCGCAACCAACAGATATTCTGACAATTAACCCACCCCCTTGTGGAGATAGACTATTGTAAAAATACGTACAAAAATTCAGATTTCTAAAATTTTTGCGGCCCCCGGACGCGGCACGAAAATATTTCAGGGAAAGAGTGGGATCAATTAGGTTTACGATAAAACTTTTTTCGCGGCCCCGGATGCGCCGCGAACTAGATATTAACATACGTTAGACTTAGATTTGCAAAAAAAAAACCCACAACTATAATGGATAGGTACGCATGAACAAAGCATTAATAATAATAATCAATTGTAATATTATGTAATGTGAATGAAAAAAAAGCAAAGCGAATGAGGAGCGCGTGTGGCACTCTCTAGTGAGTAGACGTACTCAATAGGAGGAGAATTAACTCACAGGCCAAATGTAAAAATTACGCATGGTAAAGACAAATTAAAAGGAAAAAACAGACGTATAAGCTGACATATACTTGTAAATTAAAATAATTTTATTCTTGATTACCTGATTGACTTCATTATTGTAAAAAAAAAAAAAAAAATATATATATATAAAAAAAAAAAAAAAAATTTTAGCAATTATTGTTAGGTAGAGAGGAGCATGGAGGAATGATAAAAAAAATTAATAAAACAATTTCAGAAAAAATAAAACTGTTTTTTTAAAAGGCCCACGATCCCACGTCGAGTATGAGAGATTAAACCTCCTCTTCTTACTTCCTGCTATCGTTCCCCATTAGAAACAATCCCACTCCTACCATCATGATATACTGATAACCACAACACCTGAAACGCCACACATAATTGTAAAGGGATATAGAATTGACTACCATGTCTAAATTAACGAATAGCCCGTTCGTCAAACTGTCCACCTCAAAGTTAGCATAATTTTGCAAAAAACTACATGGAACGGTACTTAATTGTTCATGTAAGGAAGACGTAAAATAATGCACCCAGATCACTGCTCGACGATCGAGAGGAATAATCGACCACACCCAGTGTGCAGCAGTGTTTCTGAGAACTTGGCCATCGAAAGACAACGTTACTAGGCCACCCTCATTCAAACAGGGTCGTCGATATTGGAGAGAAGGCATACGAATCTACAACCCGCATGCTTAACTAGGAAAAAATAAAAGACGCTTGCAATCACATAAGCTGTTACTTACATAACAACATTGCGCAGCAGTGTACGCGAGCTGCTCCTGCTTTTGCAAGAAAGAAAAAAATAAAATTGCATCCATAAGGACCACACACGGAGATTCTACTGGCGCAAAAAGAAAAAAAATCACGCTGTGATGCAAGTAGAGTTGAAGCTCAGCTTTGAGAACTCAGTCGCCACGCAAACATCTTAAAAAGTACACTTTCTCTGGACATTAGAGAGTAATAAATAAAAGCTTTGTCGTTATAAAAAAAATAAAAAAAAAAAAAAATAAAAAAATAAAAAAATAAAAAAAATAAAAGAATATCGAAAAAGCAGCGAACTAACTCAGCAAATACGTCTACGGCGTCAAGAGTGGTTGTTGACAAAAAAAATACCCTTATAAATCCTTTCCTAAATCTGACCACATAAGAAAAGAGATTAGAGGAGTATGAGGGAAACATTATATAAAAAAATGTATGGGTGAAAAGTATTAGAAATATGTACGATACGGGTCAAAACTTCACTGCCAGAAAATGATTTTTTTTTAATTCATACCTCCAAGCTTGTCTCGACCAAAAAAATATACAAGTGAAATGTAAGGCAACCAATCGTCAAACTATTTGACTCTACAGTGTTCTTGAATATGTTATATGACCCCTCAGGCAAAATGGAGCGCATTATATCATATCCGACTATTCACAAACTCAATAAGCGACTTATGATGTAGAGCCGATGCGAAATAAAAGATAACGTAATGAAACATATTTACGATGAAGATTTTTTTTCAACTAGGAGAAAAATACCCACATTGACAAAGACACTAAAATAAATTACAATAATTGTACAAAAAAAAGTAAAGAAAGAGAATTAGAAGATGTACGTTTATTATTATATACTTCATATGTGAGGAGAGAGCCACACTCGCAGCTCAACGCTAACCAAATAAAGGGGAAACATAAGAGAAAGGGTAAGGTACATACGGTAATACATTTAAATAAATACCTATTGATGAAGTATAAGTAGTGTTAGGACAAGTATTTACCACAGAAATTAGGGTTGGTAACTAATAGCTAACAGCTTTATATATTACAGGATTAATGAATTTGGCATGGGGCTTCTTTTTTTTATGTATAAGTGCCTTCTTCATCGGGGGGGCCCTACTACTGATATGTTATAGAATGTTCACAGGAAAACAAAAGGTTCAAGAAGAAGCACGAGAATTGGCAGTAATTTAAACCACACCGACAGTAGAACTCAGAGCAGAAAGGTGACTGCGATCTTCTAGACGGATACTAGAATTGTCAGTGACCAAAATTAGAATTCGTGAGCCTCGGGGATGAGCGCCGGGAGTCGCTTGACTATATCGGAGGGCGCAGTCCAAAGGATGAAACTATTAAACTAGGAAAGAATTTTTTTTTTAAGTATGCAGTATCGAAAAAATCACTGTAAGTCAAAAAAAAAAAAAAAAAAAAAAAAAAACTGGTAGTTGTAGCGATAATAATAATAACAATAATAGTAACGTTATCAGTATAATAACAACAAATACCATTTTAACAATAAAAAAATAAGAATGAGCGCCGGGAGTCGCTTGGCTATACCGAGGGGCATAGTCCGTAGGACAATAAAATTTTTTTTTCTTTTGATGATAAGGTTGTACGAAATTTTTTTCTCTCTTTTTTGATAAATAAGCGCAAGTGAAAGTATAAAAAAAAAAAAAAAAAAAAAAAAAACCACATTGTAAAACCACACTCAATGTAAAGTAGTCGTAAACAGAAGCCCGCTTCGCGGCAATTTCATATATAATTGTAATGTAAGGCAAAGCGCATACAAAAACAATATTGTTATACACTTAGCACACGATGAGAGGAGACTGAATGATTGTGAAAGAAAAAATATAAATGTAAAGGGAACAGTGGTTCTCTAAAAGAATGAAAGAATGAGTGTAGGATACCAAACTACATTAACAACACAAACAACAGAATACAACACAGCACACACACACACACTCGCAACAAATCCACAGGCTCAGTACCACCAACATCAGAAAGCCAGCGTCGTCGAGGGCGACGACGTCGCGGCCTCGGACGTGTTACGTACAATATGCTAGGCATATCATACTAACTCCCCCTGGTGACCACGAAGCCACCCTATCAAGAGGGTACCGACGGGAGGGGAACGAGGTAATATAAAGCCCGGCAAGCTTCAAAATCGGGAGAACGAAGGGAATACTCGGACAGACCGGCAGAACGAAGGGAAGACTCGCACAGACAGGGAGAGCGAAGAGAACACTCGGAGATATCGGGCAATTGATCGGGAACACACACACGCGTCTTTGCCTCATAATTAAGTATCTTGAATAAAGGTCTTTAAGGTTCCAAGGTTTTGATCGTTCTCGCGAAGCACCTCCTTACTTTTCGGTTTACCCACGTAACAATATAAATTTGGATGAAGATTCTAAAGGAAAAGAAAAAACTTTCATTTTTCATGGCGAGGGATTGGCAGGTCGGCAAAAATTTAAAAAAGTTGCGTATTTTTAGGGCGCTTACCTAAAAAATATGGATACTGCATTATGTTCCTCGGATACACTCAAAGTCATTGTAAGTATGAAAGTGCTTTGTCTAAGTATTTTTCTAACTTTACTAATAAATTATTAAATCTTTCTCGTATTTAATTTTAAAATTGATTTAAAAGAATATGTGCCAACTAGTCTTATGCTCAGCTTTGGCAAGAACTTTTATTATACAATAGGTATAAATGTAAATTGTCATATGTCTCAGAATCATTCAATTCATTTGGATGAACCTCATTTTATTGGAAAAAAATATGTTGATTAAAAAAATTTGTTTAATTTTTAGGTCTGTAGTGAATCTGTTCCAGTTGCGGGCATCAAACAAGTTGAAGAAGACAAGAACGAAAAAGCTTTCGCAGAAATCAACGTAAAATTTAAAGTCCAAGATGATAAGTATGATATGGATAAAGTTGAGGCGTGGCTCTACACAGACAAAGTCTTGTATATATATGTTCCTCAAAAAAATAAGCCAGTCGTTAATGAATAAACTGTAATCATCATTAAAAATATGGAATGATGCACGCTTATTTTCTACAAAAGAGTGTGTAGAAGGAGACAGAATAAATGACGTTATTTCATTATATAAACTATGTTATTCAATAATTATTAGCTACAATAGTTTGAAATACGATAGTTTTAATTACATTAATACAAAGATTAAAATTACCATTACAATGTACACGTTACATAGTAAAAGTTAATTAATACTCTTTCACAATTGTCGCTTTACTTTTCACTTATGCCAAATGCAGTTTTTGATTTAATACTCTTTACAAATTCTTATAGTTTGAGAGTCCACTACAAAAATGATTGTGTTGCAATAGGTATAGAAGAAAACTGTCTCATGATTTGTTTAAAAGCTTCTAAGATCTTCAACGTGTCTAAAACATTGTTCCTACAAAAAAAATTACTAAAAAAAATATTTATAAGCAAGACTTTACGTAGTGATTAAATTTTTCATTATGTTCTTGACCTTTTTCTATTTACCTTAGCAATTAATTTTATTATTTCACTTCCATGCTATATTTCTTTGTTTACATGGCATACAGTACGAAAAATTCACATCAATGCCAACAATTCGTTATACTGTGTCTTATTCAATTGTAATCGAGACAACCAACATAAGTCCTTGTTGTATTAATATTCTGAAATTTTATTACCGTAAAATAGTATCTTACTACGCTGTAATTGACCATCGATAGTCTTCATGTACGCCATATAGAAGCTTATGTGTATAAATGCTCTTGTCTGAGAGAATTAAAATTTTGTTTTATTTAGGAAGAATGGTCAATATAAAAAGAGTTCACGTTTGTGAGACATAATGTTGAATACCACTTTTTTTTTTAGAATTTTTTTCACATATGTAACGTCGAAAGGTATTAGATGCTATAATCATTATCTTTACACCTGATGCTGCATGTCAACAAGATGCGCACTTTTATTTTTGTATCTTTTTAACATGATTTAAAGTGTAATCTTACACTTAACGTCTTAAACTTTAGCAAAACACAAAAACAATTTTTGTTAAAACTATCATTACTTACCAAGTACAGCAATGATTTTATCAACGATCAACACTTTAATACTCTTTGTCAGTAATCAATATTAGTATCATTTTCTCATTCTCAGCTTAACGTGATGTTTATTCCTATTCGAAATTTTTCAAAAATCTACGACACTCCCTTGATTACTTCAAAAATATTAGCAAAGTTTTAGAAGGTCCAACTTCTTATTTTTTAAGAAATAAAATCAGAAACACTTTTGGTTTAGTTAAATACTCTTAATTTCTTCTATTCTAGCTTAAAAAACGATGATAATGAAGCTTATGACGGTTTAAATTATCTATGAAAACTTTAGTGAGTATAGCTTTAATATTTTTTAAAAACACTGATTCACAATTACTGTATCATGTTTTATAGATATATGTATAGAGTGGTCAAGTGATCGGCACTTTCGTAAGTTAGGTACTAATATACAAAAAACCTGCCCTTCAGCCGTAATTTTTTACTTTTCTCCAACGGCATGAAAACCACTATTTTCTTGGTGTGATTACTGTTTTGTTGATTTTCATACACACGTCTATATAATATTTTTTCAGCTTATTTGGAGCAAAAATGCTCTTATCAAACGTATATCATCTTAAAGTTTATTTTTTTGATTTACTGTTCCTCTATGACTTGCTTATGGAGTATAAGGCCACAAAGGACGCGGCTGCGGCTCTCTGTACTGGGAGTAAACTGAAAATGGCTTCCCATCATTGTACAAATGGTTAGTTTTCTTAGGTTTCCTAATTTTTTTGATTTTCCTACATGGTTTTCTTACTAAATACAGTACAATCCATCTGTGATACTTCTCATATAAAAGTATGAAAAGGCTAAGGACAAATCCACTAATTAAAAACACAAACAGTAGGGCGACCTCAGTAATACCACATGATGTAAATGAGGCTTTTTGGATAATGTCATCAGTGAGAAGACCTGCCTTTTTTTTTCGAGATGTTCTACCATTCTCTCTGTACTTCACAATGCTGAAAAAAAAAAAAAAAAAACATTTTTGAAGTTCTCAGACAATAATTTTTACTAAAAACACTTACTGATGATTTAAAAATTGAAGAAGTGGGTCTCCTTTCCTTAAAGCAATAGCTTTTTTTCTAGAGTTACGTAGTGGAATAGCTAAGATTTTGCAAGGAAACGTGAGACTTACTGGATTTTGGAATACGTCTAACGTATAGAAAGCTACCTTATCATTGCATACCTAAAATTTAAATAAGTTAAAATCAATTATACGCTAAAAATTAATCTAATTCCATTTATTAAGCTTCTACAGCTTTGAAAAACGTTTTTAAATCGTTCTGATTAAGTGTGCCAGCCGGTTACCAGATTTATACTTGCGCTAATGCACACAAGCAAGCACGCAAATATGCTGTATGCAAAAATGAAAAACTTTCGTTGTAAGATTCAATAACGTATTTGTAGTACCATTTGTCAAGTAAAACGTTTAAGATACTTTTAAGGATTCGTGTAGCATTTTTTTCCAAACCAAAAATCGTTTTTAGTGTAGAATATAAAAAAACTATTTTTTGACATTCAATTTTACCACTGTTTCAAGAAAAGTTTAAAAATATTATAAAAAGTAATAGAATAATAGTTTCATACATGGTGACACATACCACCAGGTAGAAAAACTATGATTAGAGACTACTGTGAAAGATAAAACGTTGATAAATATTTTTCAAAATTATTAATACACAAACTGAATATTTTACATTACCTGCTTCAAAGCATCTTCTGGTATTGTAGGTAGACTATTCTTATCCTTCAAAAACAATTTCAGTTCATCATTAATGTCGTTCTTCGAGCTCTAATAAAATGTCATAAGATAAAGTTTTTGAGCATAATAAAAATAATATATTCAATTAAAACTCTATAAAATTACCGAGAAAAACGTTAGTATGTCAGAGTTTTTTACAATGATCAGTTGGTACGTTTTATCCTCCAGAAATCCACGTGCATTTTTAAATGGAATGTGTGATATTGAAACTGTCGCGAAGCTGGTAAAACAGCCTGCGTACATTGAAATAATAATAAATGCAGTCAGATATAGCGATAGCCTTGCCATCTTGGATGATATGGAATTAAATTGTATATCTGTAAATTTTAAAAGAATGTAAGTGTAGTCAGACATACTAAATTGGTACAGGCGTATTATATAGTTTCTTAAATTACTACCCTTCTTAAGTTATATTCAACAGTATATGATGATCATACAAGTGCAAAATCATACATTCTGTGGACTTAAACAATCACCCATAAATTTTCAATTCTTTGCATTCCCAGAAATCATACAAATTTTTTTGCCTAATTGTCGCGAAAACCCCTTACCCAGCTCTTCGGAAGATTAGTAGAACTGTCAGGGGATTTTTACGAAGCAGGGCCCAAGGGACTTTTTGTGCTTACCCCAGTTAGATGCGCACCACGTACGTATTCTATTTCTTTTTACTAAGGCTGCAGTAAACTTCCAAAGATAAAAAAAAAACGCCTAAAGTAGGAACAGAAATTTTCCTACCATTTGAGGCTTTTTTCATGACATTTGGAGATTTAAAGCGCCCTCGGTAAGAAAGAAAGCATTCGCCACACAATCGCCATCCAACCAAGGCTTTTTCTCAAGGTCCAAAGTACTTGTTTACCGTAGAGCCCAAAATGATTTACTTGGCACAAAGAGTGCCTACGGACACAAAATTACACTTTGTACTCTCGGAAAGAAAAATATCATACGTGATTTGGGGATCAACAAGCTGTGTTCTTTGTGCTATGGTGAGGTAATGTACCATTATTAATGCGAAAAAAACCTTATTACATTATTTATTCTACCAAGAGCACATCTGACACCCGAAAATGCCCAAAGTCGAAATGACTAGTTTTAGTACCTGGTATTTCATGTCTCCACAGCAAGTACCGGGCCCTAGAGACTCCAACCTTTTAGATACTTGAACATAAAAGTTAATTATATAATACTAACCCTCCCCCCCCCAGCTTTGCCTGAGACTCAATAAATAGAACACCGTAGTGTGTTGACATGTAATGTGAAATGTTTTTCAATTAAAAATTTTACATCTATTCTTGACACTTCTCAGAACAAAAAACTTATTATTTAAAACGCATTTGTTTAGAACCCGCACAGTTTGTTTGGTCAAATAATAAGCTGTAAAAAGTGAAAAAAATATAATTATGCTGAAAAGTGCTGCTCCTTCCTTGTGTCATGAAATAACCTTTAGCCCAAAAGGACCATTGATTTAAATTTTCTTTTGGATAATCCATGAAAAGAGCTATTTTTAAAGATAGCTCCCTTGTCTACTGCTCTTGTCAAGTAGGAGAGTTTGATTTGTATATGTATACGTACATACGTACATCAGTGTTGGCATTCTACTACCGTCAGTCATTTATAACCATGAAGCTGATTTTCACGTCGTTCTTGGCAAATATCTTTGGAAAGTGCCCCATTACCAACATTTTCCATGACAGTGTTGAGAAGAATAGAGATTTTTCTACAAGTACATCATAATTTGTCTGTTCAGGTTTTTTATTCTGAGTTGGGTTGTTACCTGTAAAGCTGAAATTTTGATGCTCTGCCATTTGAGCTCATGTCAAATAGTTCAACTTTGAGCCGAAATATCTCGAGATTTTGCTCCACTTGGGGTATAAACAAGGATATTGTTGGATTCAGTAGATCAAAATCTATTGAATGAAACATATTTCGTTCCGTAGGTTTTCGCAAGGGAGCTACCTTAAGGCTGTAAAAATTAAAAACTGACAAAAAATATGTAATCACAAAATTTGTTTCTCTTATCTGACAACTTTAGTACCAGATCAACAAAGTCCTGGAGATGAATCTCTACATTTTTTATTGCCAAAAAAGTACAAATACATATTCTACCTATTTAAACATCTGTAAGATTTAGGAGATTACTGTGAGGATAATAATAAAAAGTTTTTGTTTTTATTTGTCGATTTTAATGCTGCTGCTTCAATCTCGATAAATATTCTGCGTCGGTTTCTTGATGCCCAAAATTGTATACATTAGATGCATTTGAAGTTTTCCTTCCAATTCGGCCTCTTGCGACTTTTGGCATGGTTAAGACTTTTGTGACTCCTAAGGGCTGTTTTTTAATCAATTTTGTTAATTTCTGATGTATTTGTTGGCAAGGTAGTTCGACGTCCGATGACCCTAAGGCCTGGACTGGTGAGCTTCTTAAGTAAACTTTTTCTTGACTGAAGTTTCCAGCAAACGTGACTGCCTCGAAACATCAGAGGATTTTCTCTGGTCTGTTATTGTAGCACCACACTGATCAAGGGGAAAACTGTAACGTTTGAAGCTTTGGAGCTAGCTATAGAGCTCTTTTCCAACGGCTTCTGGTATTACGCTGAAGACGTTGATGTCTAGAGCACCTTTTTATTTGCAGGTTCAGTTGTTTTGGTGATCTTAAATGAGGAGATTGGTTATAGTGATATTTGTCCAGTGAATGATGTCCCGTTGGCTCAAGTTTTTTTTTCTTCATAGCTATTATAGGTTTGCCCAGCGCAGACCTTGGAGAGGACCAGTGATTCTTGGTTGAATGCTTAAAGTCGAGATGATAATATAGGGTCATCGGTGACCGGGGTTCCCAGCCTTGCGACGAACAACTCTGCTCATGACGTCTGCCAGTAAATGACTGACTTGGTTTAATAGTGGCCGGCTTTTTATAGTCTTTTAGTTGACGAATCGTCTCCGAAGATCGTAGTAAAAATGTATTTTGTGGCAAGGTAATTTAAACTTAGGTGGCCCTTAAAAGAACCGATGAGATTGATGGTTAAGTAGGGAACGTAAATACTTGTAATGGCTCTGAAAAGAGCCAGTGGTGAAATTTCCAGTTATTCCTTATTATTATTCTTAATGATGGAGAGCTGGTTGCGGGTAGCTTGACTCTTGTCATTAGAGTCTCTGTGTACGGAGACCATGCTTGAGGGAGGTACGCCGATCGAAGAATGTCTCGTCTTTGGATCGTTCCCCAGATAACCAACCGCTCATCGTTAGTCGGGAAAGTGAGTCTGGAGAATACCTTCTCTGAGGATATGTCGTTGAGACGACCACTGATAAGGAGAGCATTGTGGCTGCCCAAACTTCTCAATATTGTTTTTCCTGGCTTACTATTGTAGCAAAATCTGCTC
Source organism: Copidosoma floridanum (assembly GCF_036245765.1). Taxonomy (NCBI): domain Eukaryota; kingdom Metazoa; phylum Arthropoda; class Insecta; order Hymenoptera; family Encyrtidae; genus Copidosoma; species Copidosoma floridanum. The sequence continues at coordinate 40,984,650 of NW_028321881.1, forward strand.
TTGTAGCCCCAGGATGATTGAAAAAATGTTTATGAAACCACAAAATGCTAAAACAGATTGTGCTCTCGCTCGACATATCTCCTTGTTTGTTGCCGGGAGGTTAGCATTTAGAAAACTGGTGCATTCTGCCATACCGAGTAAATCAACGATTTCAGGTTGGTGACCTTCAGAAAAAGTGTAATGACAGTGGATCTTGCGTGATCCCCCCCCCCCTCCAACCCGCCCCTCTTGACGTACTTCCAGTTTCCATATACCCTACACCATACAACATCATACAACGTCATCGCACCATACTACAGCACACACTTGGAATTTATTTCTTTTTCTTTTGACTAATTAAAAAAAATAAATAAAAAAATTTTAATACTGTGATGTGTCATGCCTTGCTCACCTTGCAGTCAGCAGCAAGATACGGCACATATAAAATTATTCTTTATTATGATTTACTTTAGGGCTAAGCGGATAGGAGAGGTAGCTGGCAATCAGTATACATCTAAGCATTTATTTGAATTTATTAATAACTCAGAACTTATTAGTAATTCTATACAACGCTTACTCTGCCCGACTATCCGACTTTGCCTGACTCAATACAATCTCAGCCCTGCAGGTGCAGGTTCGGCAGTTGCTGCTCGGCACAATGCTTGTCTACGGAAGGGACGGAATAAATAGGAAATAGGCCTACCGTTCTTTTGTTGCAGCAGGGATCTCTCTGTAGCACTATCCTCGGGCACCAGGAGATCCGACGAGCAGGGGTTGGCACTCGAACCCAGCAGTCCTTGACTGCGTGTGTGTGAAGGTCGTAGTGGCAGTCCGGGTAGCCAACAGGTAGCCGTTGTTGTGCGTCTCCGGTGGCCGCTCGGTACAGCACACAGTCGTATCTCGCACACACACCCGTAGAACTATATAATGTTTCGGAGCCCTCGGATTATACGTCCCGGCGGGAAGCAGACAAGACGGAGAGTGTCTTTCTTGTCGCCTTGCCGATTCGTGCTCCCTGATACTGTAGCTACCTGCCTGTGTATGCGTCATTGCGTACACAGTACACACACCCACCGCTGCACACAGTCAAGGGCTGGCAGTGCTACCTATAGTAGGGATGAGTGAAGGGCAGCGATGGGATATAGTTCCGGCCAGATTTGGGAATTCTCTAGGACCCAACCTCTCTGACGTGGGAAATCACTAGATCAAAAAAAAATTAGTACCGAAGGTGACGCGCGAGATTCAAATAAGGTCCAATAACACAAGCATCCATCATCTGATGACCCGGGGCGCTTACTGGCCACTCTTTTAAATAAATAATTATAATTAAATAACACAAGCGCCTATCACCTATTGACCCAGGGCGCCTACTAGCCACTCTTTTAAATAAATAATTTTTAATAACACCAGCGCCTATCACCTTTTGACCCGGGGCGCTTACTGGCAACTCTGTTAAATAAATTATTATTAGTAAATAACACAAGTGCCTATCACCTGATGACCCGGGGCGCTTGCTGGCCACTCTTTTAAATAAATAATTATTAGTAAATAACACAAGCGCCTGTCACCTGATGACCCACGGCGCTTACTAGCCACTCTTTTAAATAAATAATTATTAATAACACAAGCGCCTATCACCTAATAACCCGGGGCGCTTGCTGGCCACTCTTTTAAATAAATAATTATTAATAACACAAGCGCCTATCACCTATTGACCCGGGGCGCTTACTGGCAACTCTGTTAAATAAATAATTATTAGTAAATAACACAAGCGCCTATCACCTGATGACCCACGGCGCTTTCTGGCCACTCTTTTAAATAAATAATTATTAATAACACAAGCGCCTATCACCTAATAACCCGAGGCGCTTACTGGCCACTCTTTTAAATAAATAATTATTAGTAACACAAGCGCCTATCACCTGATGACCCGGGGCGCTTACTGGCCACTCTTTTAAATAAACAATTATTAATAAATAACACAAGCGCCTATCACCTGATGACCCGGGGGCGCTTACTGGCAACTCTGTTAAATAAATAATTATTAGTAAATAATACAAGCGCCTATCACCCAATGACCCGGGGCGCTTACTGGCCACTCTGTTAAATAAATAATTAATAATAACACAAGCGCTTATCACCTAATGACCCGGGGCGCTTACTGGCCACTCTTTTTAATAAACAATTATTAATAAATAACACAAGCTCCTATCACCTGATGACCCAGGGCGCTTCCTGGCAAAACTGTTAAATAAATAATTATTAATAAATAACGCAAATAAATAAAAAAAATAAATATGAAAATAAGAAAGAAATTAAATAAAGAAAATACAAAAAAATGAAAAAAAAAGTAATAAAATGAAATATAAAAAAAATAAAACAAAAAATGGAAAAAAAAAATAAAACAAGAAATAAAGAAAAAAATGAAAAAAATGTAATAAAATAAAATATGAAAAAAAAAAAAAAAATAAAAAAAAAAAATTAAACAAGAAATAAAGAAAAAAAATATATATATAATAAAAAAAAAACAACAAACCAGGGGGGATAAATGGGTCATGGGACCCACGGTAAGAACGAAGTTCTTCAAACATAAGATGAGTATGGACACAATTTCTCAGGTAACAAGGGGGTCACCAGACCCACAGGAAGAACGAAGCTCTGTAAACGTTAGTACTGCATTCATGTTGTTTACTAAAACAAACACTTGAAAAACGAATGAAAAGAAAAAAAAAAAAAAAAAAAAACAGTTCACTACTTACGATGGTTGAACTTCGTGAGAACGTCGTGCATGAATACAGTACTCACAAAGTTCAAACATCGTGAGTAGTAAACTATTTTTTTTTTTTTTTTTTTCATTCGTTTTTCAAGTTTTTGTGTTAGTAAACAACATGAATGCAGTACTAACGTTTACAGAGCTTCATTCTTCCTGTGGGTCTGGCGATACCCTTGTTACCTGAGAAATTGTGTCTATACTCATCTCATGTTGAAAGAACTTCGTTCTTACCGTGGGTCCCATGACCCATTTATCCCCCCTGGTTTGTTGTTTTTTTTTTTATTTTATTTTCTTATTTACTGTGTATCTATTTATTTGGTTTAATTATACACTAAATAAAGAAATTATTTATTTAATGAAATATACTTCTTAGGTTAATGTTTTTTCCGAAAATTTGAAAATCAGTATATATTAGCAGAATAACTTTTTTGTATAAATAAGCATTTACTTACTTATCATTAAATTGTTTTTTTTTTAAATGAATAAATAATTGTTTATACAATTTTTTCGCATTTTTAAAAAATTTTTATAATTAAAAATAAAATATTTTGTCCTGTATAACTACAATAATTTATTTTTATTGCATTTTCTTCTCGTACAATTTTTCCTTTGTGATTGACGTGATCTTTTGACTTAAGAACGTTTCTCACATACTTAGTGGGGGAAAAGTTTAGCTCAAAATTTAGAGAGGTGACAGGAGCGCAAATTTATGCAGCAACGGTGGAAATTATATTTCTCATATTAATGTATTTACGTATACGCTTTTACTTATACTTGATCCTTTTTTTTTGTATTATTAAAAAAAAAAAAAAATTATAGATCTATTTGAAAATAAAATAGGTTTATCTAAAAATAATCTTTAATACTAACAAAAATTGGGAGGTTCATACAGATCTTATGAATGCAATTTCAAGTGATTTTGCCATAAGGTTACAATACATGTTAAATTGCAAATTATTTACATTAAACATGTGAAAAAAGGTACAATTAAACAAATTGAAATTTTTTTGGGGTATTTCTTCTAGTATTTTTAGTATTCTTTTGGTGCTTGAATAATATCTGTTAAAAAAACTTATGTGTGATGTACGTCCTGAAGGGACATACATTTACTGGCATGTACTACTAAACTATTGAAAAAAGCGGTACAACAGGATGGTTTATTTTAATTTTTGAGGTACAATTATATTTTGGATATTTAATATGGACTAGGAATAAATGTGTGAGCATATATAATAAATGTGAGCGTGACGTTACAGATGAAATCAGCGTAGGCAGTAGGAAGTTGTTTTCAAACCATCGGAAGGTTCAATCAAAGTGCACAGTCTTGTACTGGCCAGCCTCCATATTGTCTGTGTAATTATATTATCTGCCATATAATTTTATAAAAGTATAACTTCTTACTTGGGTACCCAAGCAGCCACTGTCCACTGGTTTATTTATCAGTGGCACTCGTCAACCTTCGTGGATTGGGATAGAGTTCAACATAATTCACTTGCCCACTAGAGAACAGTGTTGTCGGTAGCTGCAGGATATCCATCTGCACGACTTCCAGCTCTATGCTTCGTGCACTGTCGATGATCGGCTGTGGCACTGGATACTTTTCTTGGGGATATAATAACCAGACTGACTCAATTCTATTGCAGGTAGCTTTGGTTACTTCTACACCACTTAGCAGATCCTACTAAAGTGAAGTAAAAATCCATTGTATTTTTACAAAACTTTCAGTTTATTTATTATTGCTAAGGTCGATGTCCCAGTACTCGGTCATGTCCCAATAGTCGGTCATCTGGCTGATTTTTTCACCATAAATTTCCAAAACATATACTAAATCGGGTAGCTATTCAGACACTAAGCAATTACTCTTTTAATACAAGTTAATGTATAAACAAAATTGAAAATATAACGAAGGCCAATAAAAGAAAAAAAGTGACCGACTATTGGGACATTTCGTCTGCTTAAGTGAGCGAGTACTGGGACATCCACCTTATTGTTATTAATTTTTTCAAGATTCAAACTGTACTAAAACCACCTAGGGAGTGTTAAGAATCAGTATGCAAAATTTTAGGAAGATCGGTTAAGTAGTTTTCGTGGTTAGCGATTACAACGATTTTAGCGACTTTGCTTTATATATTAGTAAGATAAGATAAGATATTGGGAATTTGTATTTTAAATACGTGATTTTTTAAACGTCATTGATTTACTGTTGGGGTACTTACTTTTGATCCTTACTTTTGATACCCCAACAGTAAATCAATGACGTTTAAAAAATCACGTATTTAAAATACAAATTCCCAATATCTTATCTTATCTTACTAATATATAAAGCAAAGTCGCTAAAATCGTTGTAATCGCTAACCACGAAAACTACTTAACCGATCTTCCTAAAATTTTGCATACTGATTCTTAACACTCCCTAGGTGGTTTTAGTACAGTTTGAATCTTGAAAAAATTAATAACAATAAGGTGGATGTCCCAGTACTCGCTCACTTAAGCAAATGAAATGTCCCAATAGTCGGTCACTTTTTTTCTTGTATGGGCCTTCGTAATTTTTTTAAATGAGATTATATATCAACTTGTTTTGAAAAAGACATTGCTTAGTGTCTGAAGGGCTACTCAATTTATATGTTTTGAAAATTTATAGTGAAAAAATCAGCAAGATGACCGACTATTGGGACATGACCGAGTACTGGGATTTCGACCTCATTTTAGGTGACAAAGAACACGCATGTAAGAATCATTATACGATCATCAAAAATTAATATTCGTATACATTATCTATGACTATATAGATGAACGCTTAAAACATAAAACTGGCAAGTTAAGTGACATAAAATATGAGTGAAAAGTGTGCATAATAAGCTGATAATCTTAATGGAGGTTAGGACTACTGTAAGCAATTGACAGTTTTAAACTACAGTCTGTGCAGAGCTTAGAAAATAAATAATAAAAATTTATGCAAAGTTTGAACAACTCTGGGTGCTTATAAAACAAGAAATGGGGAAAAAAAATGCTATGAATTTTACATGCATTTTTATGGGAGATCGCCAAAAGCGACTCTTTTAATAAAAAATTTTAATATAATCACCAGTCACATTTGTTCAAAACTATAGTCAACAGCAAATGAGTATCTACTTTATAATTATCTAAAAACAATAACGTCGATTAGCTGCATGTAAAAAAGTTATTTTTGAATAATCTAGAGTGTAACAACTCAATATTAAATTATATAAGTTTGTGAATTTATTCAAGCCCCCCCCCCCCCTTCCGTGGTTCGGTTAGGTTCTGTCGGTTCTGGGACCAAAATCACAAAAAAATACGCGTTTGCGATCGAATGTAGTTCAAGAATAACCGACTGACCTGGTTGTCGTTCTTGGTCCTGTCTGGTCCCGTATTTTTGTCGCTAGAAAAGGTTAGGTGTTTTGTTTACATTCGTGGCAAACGATAGAGGTGAGTACAAATTAATAAGTGTAAAGCAACAAATTCTCATAATTGCGGATTTAGTTATTCGTAATAGACTGGTACTGTTATCTCTCTAGAATGAGGTGAGTACGGGAATGGTTTACCTAAAGACTTTTCAGTTGACCACCTGTGTTTTATTAACCAAGTGCAATTGGAACAACAAAATAAATACTTTTATCTAATGAGAGTAGGCCGAGGCTACTCCTAAAAAGTTATTGTTCAAATAGCTGATACTATTCAACCTCTGTAACTTCATCAGAGACACTGTTGGGTGAGGAGGATATGATTTTGCATTTTTATCACTAGGACCTATATATAGCTACAGATCCTAGTGAGAAAAATGCAAAAGCTAAATAGAAGGGGGAGGCCAGTGGTTCTCCCCAAATGTGACTGGCAATTTTGTGGGAAATTCCAATTGGCGATTGGGTGCAAGACGCAAATACCCAGATAACTCGACACACAATATTTTACATGCACAATAACTTGATGAACTAATCCCAAGCTATTTAACCCAATAAACCAATGGTCCAATAAGCAGCCTCATGAGTTTAAATGAATAATAAAATTTCATCGAAATTCCATGGAATGGTTATTTTGAGGTAAAAAAATTTGAATTTGAAATATTTATAACCTTATTTTTTTTTAATTTTAATACATTTTGAATTAAACAGGTTTTTAGTAAGCGTATTTGGATTTTTTTGATTATACTCATACCTATTTCTTCAGTATCATTTGCAATAATTTTAGTATTACATAAAGATAGAAGAGGATTCATTTATAAATTGTCGGATGGTTTTTTGAACGTATGACGGATGTTTGTCCATCAAGAATTCACAGGTAAACTGTTAATGGAGGTTTCTTGTAATAATACAACAAAGACTTCAACATCATGATCGGATGGCACTTGTGTGCCGAATCTAAATTTCTTACCAAGGGCATACCCGACCCTCAAAAATGCCCAAGGTACGAAATATTCGTCACGTCATACTAGTGCCATCATTATGAGGACTATTTTGTGCATCGTGGAATAGCCCTAGTTTGATATCGATCGTGTCGGTAATGATATTTCTCGTTTCAAGGGCGCTGTCAACGTTTAAATGTCACGAAAACGGCTTCGTGTTAGGAAAAAGTTTTCATCACCGTAGTGTTGACACAGTATAGATTACTAGTATATATTACGCACCTAGGGAGCGAAGTATTATTACTGCTAAAAAAAATTTTGCTACACACTGCTTTTCAACATTAATACTTCTTTTATATCTATTTTCCTTACACTTATGTGGCAAAACATCTTGAACGCACCTCGTATCGGACGATTTCCCGCACTCGTGTGATAAACTTTCACTCGTGGCCGGTAACGGTAGCTCATGCGTGTCAATCATATTTTTGCGGGAAATCATATTTTTCACACTTGCTATGTAAATAACTATTTATTTCTTTTAACTGTTCAACCATCAATCAAAAAAAAGCAGCAACTGAAAGTCCCTATAAGTGCTAAAAGGAGAAAAAGTAATTAAAAACAATAAATTATCCATCAATTGGATAAATGGCACAAAATCTTCCAATGCTTTTATATAGTTGAAAATTAGTTAACAGTGATAATAGCGACACACAGTTTTTTAGAAAGCCTCTCATTCTACAAACTAAGTCTTCCTTACTGATTGCAAGCATTTTAAACTTCATATGCTTATTAAAACACGTTTTAATCTGTGCAATGTGCTTTACTCCATCTAGTTTAAATTTAGTATTTTTTATTTATCGTTTGCCACATCAAATTATAAAATATACGATTCAACAAAGAATTAGAACAAAGTAAAGACAAAAGTTTCAATTTGACAGGTGACTTACGTCTTCTAGTTTTCAACTGAATTGGAAAAAAATGAAGAAACATTTCTGAATGGCACCTCTGTATGGGCTTTAATAATTATTTCATTCTTACTTTTTCAGTAATAAGATGTCATAATAAAAACCCATTAATGATATTGACAACAAATACACTAATTAAAACCTTAATTGAGTCTGTTCGTAGGATAATAATTACATAAGGTCATACATGTAATGTCATTGTATTTATTAGGGAACTCGTTTACGAAGTAGATATTACGTTTGGGAAAAACATGTCGACGCGCTTTATTTTAGCCTCAGAATCAATTAGGTATTTCCTCAATCACTAGTAGTTCAAAATAACATTTACTAAAATGTATGATGTGTTAATATAATTCATGTTGCTGACGACTTTAAGAGGTAGTGTTACAAAACTGTAGAAAATTTTACATCTTATGGCTTTTTATTGTTAAACAGCAAACCTTGAAAAATGTCAGACAAACTTAAAGCATTGAAAATGCTTTAAAATCTTAACGCTTTATTTGAGTTTTAAAAGCACATGTATAGATTGTTGACAAAATATCTCTCAAGGGGATTGTCTACTTTTGACAGGGGAGGGTGGTGTAAGAGAAAGGTCCAGGGAGAGGTCTAGTTTTTTGTCTCTTTTGGGTTAACCTTGCCCACGAATATCCTACACATTATAGCATTGACAGATTGACGATTCTCAAATACATTCATCAATAACTTTTCTCTCATGAAAATAATCAAATGAAAAGATTATTACACGTTATGCACATGTTCAACTTCTTTTCTTCATATAGTTGTGCCAATATTTGACAGTAAATTTAATTAATATATTTACGTAGAAGATCTTATTTCGACGATTTTCAATAAGAAGATATAGACGATATAGACAATAAGAAGCTTTTTATGGTCACTATCAAAATTTATTGTTTTTCAGTTACAACATTTCAGTCAATTTAGTAAGTATAGGCTATGGTCCCCATCAGATAAAACTGTTAAACATTATTTGAATGAACGAAACGTTTAAAGTTGGAATTTGTCTTACAAAATTAAAAAAATGGGCTACCAAAAGTACACTGCCACGCTTATAACATCATAACAACAATATTATGATTACGTCGGTATGATTTTCAAAGTTGCAAATCAAGAGGCTCACACTCATTTATACCACAAATGTGCAACAGTTGTAGTATATAATATATGTGTGGAATTGCGTTTTAACTTCATTAATTTTTACATCTAAAGAAGAAAGATTTATAATCATGTTGAAGTTTGTTTAAATCTGATACTCGATTCATGATATTTTTATCAACAAAAATATACATCATTTGAAAAAGTAATCTCTAAAAACCATCACCATCAACGTCTATACTTTTACAGAATATAAATTTACTGTATGATTTTTTATTGCGATACTCAACAAAAACTGATTTTTCATTAACATCTAGCCAAACATTTAGACTAAAGTTTTCCAAGACTTACATTACAACAGTCTATGTTTGTTATACTATATGATTCAGCATAAGCTAATCAAAGATCTGGTAAATTTTGTTTACATTTAACTCAAGATTTTGTAAAAACGAATAAAGCAAATTGTATAACTTAGGTATGTAATCAGAAAAAATTAATTAATAGTAATGCATGAGATCATTTTATTTTTCAACATTATAAAAATATACACTTCAACAACAGCTTACTTTAATAATTCTTCAACTCATAACTATTAATGTGGTATAACTGATTCAATGATGCATTTTCCCTTATTGTCTTTCAGAAACTCTTTCTAAAATAAAGAAACGAAACAAAAGAATTATTGGAATGTTATAGAACATTTCAACTCGCACAGATTCAAAATAAAAAATAATAACTTACACCACACGTCAAGACCTTTTTCGGATGTCTAAAATGTTTTTTACAGTGTTCAGCCGCTTCTGTGAGACAATTTCCTACAGGACCCATCACACCTTGCAGTACTTTTTTCACTATTTTCATGATCTGTGGATACCAAATCGATTTTAATTATTGAATTTCACCTTAATACGTAAGTATAATTGTGCAGTATAGTACAAAATAGTAGTGAGAAGTACGAAAAGTTTAATGTGGCTCCGCTTAAAAAACTGGGATTCATCGATGCCGTATAAGCAGTGTGTTTATATTAATCGTCATCAAAGAATAGTTGAAATGCAACAAAAAATGTCATTTGTAAATAATTTATATGATTAGTTTTAATAATTTTAGGATAAAAATTACTCCTCTCGAAGAACAATATTTTTATATTTTGAGAATACATGGAAGATGAAAGAATTTTTACCGATCGAGTAATGTGCATACAAATGTTTTCAAAAATATTTAATGAATCAATCAATAATACATATACCACCAAAATTATTGACACGCTACTGAAAACTTATAGTAACAATACAATTTACAGAAAACATTTATGAAGAATCACTTCATCTTGAATATTAACACGTTACTAACTCAAACTGATGTCTTAAAAATAATCAAAGTAATGTTTTTACAGTATGCCTAAAAATTGTATACAAAGTTTTTTCAACGTTTTTTTTCTTTATATGTTACACACTTAAAGAATGGATTTGTCAAAATTAAAGCTAATATTTTGTATCTTACTGTGTTTCCACGTTCAGTGATTTCCAACACCTGAAAGTCCTCTTCATCCTCAATAGTTACTTGCTCAGACTGAACAGCAACAATAAAGAAAAAAGCAACGACAACTCCAAGAGCGAAAATGTTACGAGACTCCAGCATAATTTTCGTTTGACAGGTGTATTGATTTGAATTACCGAAAATTTTTCTACTGACTCTGCATTCAGTTCAGCATCACTATTTAAGTATTACAAAATCAAGATAAATTTGGCATAATTCAAACTGCACTTGAGGTAACTTTTTTATCGCGTTTAACCAAATGTGTGAGACCAATAATTACACGCATCATTTGTTAAATAATTAATTCATTCTCACAACAGTTGCATTATTTTGATTCTTTAATAAGTAAAATATTAGAGGTAATGTATTAAAAAGCAATATCAAGCTGATGGTGTATTTTCATGGTTCCTATTGCCGTATATGCTATTCAGTCAGATATTATTGTTGACATGATAACTTATTCGTTAATTATACTTTGAGTAAAGTTAAAATAATAAACTCATTATTATTCAACACATGAGGAAAAATTTACCATCAATCGAATGTGATTGTGATTCCCAAAAAATAAAAAAAAATACCAACTTTTCCTCATATTCACGTTATACATTCTTTTTAATGTTACGCAATCATAAGATGTTATTAGCTTCAAAATCATAATTTCCGTTCCATTATAAACGCGTGAAATGCCAATAAATAAATAGTCTGACAGGATATTTTGACTGTTATTTCTCAAAACTTTTTTAATATTATGAAATTTTATCCGTTCCTTGTTGTGTAATGCAGATGAAGTCGTACTTGCAAGTTAAAATTTTCTTTTCTAATTACATAATTACCATCAAACATTGAACTTAATATTTGATGTTTCAATGATCCTACTCGCGCGTTTTCCTTGGCAAATAAAATTTTGTCAACGCTAGCCAATTGTAGATTTAAAGAACAAATTCGCTTAAGCTAGGAAATCTTGGCAAATATTTCTTCCCACTGCTCTATTATGCATGACTTTTTTTAGTCGAAACGCATCAGTTGTGAAATTCTCCTTTTTTTGCGAAATTATTTATAATTTTTAGTACCGATTTCTGACTCCTACTTATATCTTTAGAATTACTATGCAGGTTGCACCAGTTCATGTAAACTTTTTTTCGGTACACTGTACCTTCTTCAGACGAATAGCGCATAGCTACTGAGTATGCGGAAACTTTATTGAAATAATTAAATTTTATGATTATCATCAGTGATACCAATATAAAGACAAATATACGTCGACAAAAATATAAATGTAAATACATAGGGCGTCACAGATAAAATACTATACCAAGTAAACATAACAGTAGATAACTGGCGATCAGTGTGCGAATATTAAATATGTGACTTTCAAAATAGCTATAAATTTAAATTTAATAACGGTGAATCATTCAAATCAATTTGACACTATTACTGTATCTGAATTTATTTATTTCGATGGTTTAAAAAAGATTTAGTTTTTTTTCTTCATCACAAATAGAAAGTGCTTTGAAATCGGTATAAAAATTATGACCTTATTCAATTAAATGATTCGCATAGTTTGACGTGTCTGAACACTCATCATATTGCGATGTACGTTTATACGAGATATAATGTTTCTAACCTGTTTGGCCAATATATAATTTGGAGCACACATCAGAGCCACATTTTAAACTGTTAGACACTAGACAATTTTTCTTTGCTAACTTTAGTTTTGTTGTTTTTTATCATTTTTTGTAAAGTTTTATTGGTTTCAAAAGCAATTTTGACATTGAGTTTTTTAAAAAGCTTACAAATAACTTCAGAGAGTGGGCCATTATATGTGACAACAGAATATTTATTATATATTTTTAATTTTGTGTATTATAAAACTTCCTCGGAAAGAACATAAAACATAAACTAACAGATGGGCAAATAAATCATTTAACTAGCGATTTTCTGCAACTACCAGAACAATTATTGGAATCTTATGATTAGAATTTTTTCTTTGAATTATGATTGTAACTTTCTTTTGGTTAAAACAGCTTAAGGTAATTCGTTCGTTATCAGACTATCTATCAATCAGTGCTGGTTAAATTGTCTGGAATCTATTTTTCGTGAAGTTAAAGAGCAATAAAGTACAAAAATCGCCATTTAAAGTGTCTCTTTTTAAACATTATGAACTACTACATTTTTTAATGAAAATTTCTTTAAATTTTAAATTCAATTCTTCTTGTGGGGTTCTTTAACCACGAGCAACAATTTTTTTCTAGCATTAAAAATGACGTCACAAAACGATTGTTAATTTAAAAACTCATTTAGCTGCCCTGAACCTTACAGTGTGGCTAGGTTAAAGTTTCAGAATAAATATCGTTAAGGATACTAAGAATTTTAACACGAAAGAGACAAAAACATTTTTTTTTCAAATTTACTATAAAATTCGATGTTACAGCATATACAGATTAACGTAACTCTGATGTTTTACATTATACTGTATTGCAACCACTAATAAGAGTATATTTTTACAGAAAAAAAGTAATAGTTGTGGACATCTATTTTTAACAACAAACACGAATAATTTAGTATTTATTACAGTTAATCGAATTTTAACTTTTGTTTCGATTTAAAAAATAATTTAACTTCTGCAGGATATTTCTTGTTGATTTACATCAGTTCATAACTTTCACGCACAGTAAGAAAATGAAAAAAAAAAAAAAAAGTATTATACTTGAACACTTTGAGATGCTATGCTGTTCTCTGAACAGAGCATGCATTCAGGCATCGATGCATGTTAATAATAGATTTTTCGCAATAGTGTGCGGAAAATGGATGTTTTCCGCACTGGTATTAGTGTGGAAAATCAATTTTCCCACATAGTGTGCAACAAAGGTGTGTGGAAAAGGTTTTGCCACACACCGGAAAAAATTTTGCTACACACTGGAAATCAAAATTCAAACCTATTTTGTACCTATTTTCCTCACACATTGCGAAAAAACTTGTACGCAACTCGTGCGGGACAATTTCCCACACTCGTGTGATAGACTCGCACTCGTGGCCGGTGACGGTGTGTGAGTCAATCACTACTCGTGCGGGAAATCGTATTTCCCGCACTTGTTACGTAAATAACTATTCTCTTTCATATACGGAAATTTAAAAGTCCCTACTACTTACTTTGCCCTTCGTACTGATAGGGAAACTTTACTCAGGTTGTTCATTAAAAGTACGTTGTCGCAATCATTTTTTTTTTAACTCGAGAAAAATTAAACTCTATCAAGTGAAATTTTTTACAACACAGTACAATTCAAAACGTCAAAGTTACGTCAATTTGTTTATGTTGCAAAACTACATTTTATAAAAATTTATAAAAATATAACTTCTTCTTTTTCGTGTTTAAGTTCTCAATATTATCAAGTTCTTAATAAAATTTATTCTGAAAATTTGATCTAGCCATACTATAAGGTTCAGAGCAGCCAATTTAATTTTTAAATTAATAATCGTTTCATGACTTCATTTTCATTGTTAGACTGAAATTGTTGAGTGATTAAAAGTACTCATAAGAAGAATTGAATTCCAAATTTTGAGAAATTTTTATTTAAAATAGTAAAAGTTAATCTTTATTAAAAAAATAAATTTTAAATGGCGATTTTCAAACTTTTTTTCTCTGTAACTTCGCTAAAAATAGGTTTCAGATAATGTAGCCAGCAACGGTCTATAGATAATCAAGTAATAAAAAAATTATCTTAGCTGTTTTCGTAATACGATACCTGAAAAAAAAAGCTATAAGCGAAATTTAAAGAAAAAATCTAGTCGATTTTCACTACTTGTTAAATAACAAAAAAGCTGGCAGGATTATACCCCACAACTATTTTTCCATGTATTCTAATCGTAATACGTAGTGATTCCAATAATTTTCGTCGCAGTCTCCGAAAATTTCTTATTGACCATTTTTTGAGGCTTCATCTACCCACCTATACATAGATTACGGGGTTTCGATAATTTGGTTCAGTGGAAGAAACTGTAAGGTAATATTTTGGAAGTCTGTCTTAGAGTATTGGAATTTTTAACTTGGGCGTTTTCAACGAAAAAATACCCAAGATAATGGGAAAACCACTTTCCTGATTTTATGATGAATAGCGGATTTTTTTGCGATGAGATCTAGACTTTCAGGGACTTCCTTTCCGAAGAAATACAATACCTGGCAAGAGAAAAAAGTTATAGCAAAAAAAAGTTTTGCCAGACATCATATTTAAATCTTAGAGAGGCTAGCCACATGGTTTTCCGAAAATTAAGTAATGAAACCTGCTTACACAGGCTCTGATGAAGACGTTCTCATCGAATGTTTGTTTTCAATGACAAGTTTAAAAATTTTCAATTTCAGATAAACACAACCGTCTAAAAAACTAGTATGCTACTGAAAATAATAAATAATATAATTTATCAAAAATTGGATAGGGCTAGCTACTCTGTTAAAGAGGTGTTGTACTTTTAAGTTTGATTAAAGTACTAAAAATATACCTGTGTTGTTTAGTCCAGACGAAAATATTGGAGGTAAATGTTATTTTTAGGCAATTTTCCATAATTTATTATGTATCTCAAGTTTACTTTTCTACCATAAAAGATAATACTTGTTACATGATTTACCAAGGATAATAATACTTTGAAAAAAAAAAATAGCCAACTAAAAACTGTTTTTTAGGTTTGAACGTACCGCTATATATAATCCACTTAAAACGATCAATAAAATCGTATATCATTGGATGGATAACCAAGTTAAATGTGCTTTGCACCGAAGACTTGTATCAAGGACTCGTTTATTTGGGGAGAGAAAAGAGAAATAACGATAAAAAGGTCATGGTGGTTAAAGTACAGGAATAAGAATACATTAAAACCCTGCAAAAAATGCTTGTACGTTGTATGTCATACAATACAATAATTAAAACAGAGAAAATTCTCTTTATAAAATAGTGAAGTGTTATAGTACATTTACTATTTAACTATTGTATAACGTACACTTACTATTCTATAGTAAATTTTTTTTAAACTGAGTAATAATAAGTAAGACACAATCAAATACAAAGTTTTTCGTAAAAAAAACAATATTTGTGTTGAAAATGATGATAACGCTTTCATAACTGCAGGAAACTTGTTTGCATTAATTTCAATGTTTCCTTGTTCGTTTAATTAAACTTTTGCTTCTAAGTACAGAAGATATTTTTCAAGAATAGAAACGATAAGCTACTCAATTTCATCTGCATGAACAGTTTGGGAATAACAATAATCATCATTTGTTTATACAAAATTTAATTAAAATTACAATGCAACTATCCTTGGTGAAGATATAAACAAAACTGTAAAAAAATGTTAATGACGGTGATAATGCTATGTGCAGGTTGAGTGCATAATGCAGTATTTTTCAACAAGATAAAAACAGGCATCCTACAATGCGAAAAAACTTATGAAACACTCAATACTATTCGAAAATTGAAAAACTACTTATAAAAAATCGTACAATTAGAAAACAAAATTGAGTGCGCCAAGTACACCTAATTGGAGTAGTAATGTAAAGTAAAATATTTGTACAAAAAAAAATGATGAAGCTTTTTACCAATAAATTGGCAGTAATTTCTTGTACTGGTGAATATTTTATAAACAAACAATATTATATAATCAAGAACAAAAAATTACGGTTTTATTTATAAAAAAAGTGACATTATATAATTATTGAAATGCATTATCCAAAATCCCATGTGTTATTAGTACGATTCTAATCAAAGCTAAGTTTTGTTGCTGTTTTACATTTTAATGCCATACGCTGAAATACTCTTTTTACTTGTGCTTATATTTTATAAATATGATGTTTCAAAGCGTGATCCCATCGTCTTACGTGATCAATTATGGTATAAGCTCGTTTCGTTTGCTGAAATAATAATTTTTAATCAGATTCGATCAATGTGGTTTCTATACTATTCAAAAAGTATGCTTATTTTACAATAAAAGGCAATTTTCTCAGTTTACATTCAATACAAGCATATATGAGTAAAAATGGTAATTTTTCTTTACCATCTACACATCTTGAACAGCATTTAGGAAAAGGATAGTGATGGTACGCTCTCATCAGTTCTGGCCTTAACAGTACTTGATTAGGTTTGCACTTTTCCACTTTCGGGCATCTGCAATCGTTAGGTACTTTGTAAATTTATTTATTTTTATTTCTAAACTTTCAAGCTTTCAGTGAAAGAGTATACAATATAAGCACATCAGTTTTATTATACAAATGTAATTACTTATTTTAATTAATTTAACTATTCGTAGGTATAGAAACAAAAATGTACCTTAGAAAAAATTTTCAAAAAAATATATAGATATACAATCATAACGAACAGCCGCAACAGTATTTGTATGGGATCCAAGAAAATCAATTCAACTATTTACCTAGTTATGCTTGATGTTTGAGAATAAATTAAGGTTATTTGTTAAGAGCTAAAAAACTAATTTAAACAGGTGTATTAATAACAATTAAATTTAAAAAAATTCGTCACAAGAAAACCGATATAAGTGGTTAATTTAGAGAGTTCAATATTTATAAATTAAGTCAATAGATTGTTTAAATATAGTAAAATATATTGAAGCGTAAAATCAATTAGCAAATCAATAGTAATAGTTGCCATTTATAAGCAAACGAATCGTATGTTTTTCGGTAACATCATGATACCCCAAATTTTATCAAAAATGTTGGCAACGATAATCAAAAATAAAAAATACTCAGAATTTTGACACTTGTATAATTTTTAATGTAGAAAATGACAAGTTGAAATAAATACGCTGAAAAGCGTGTGCATTATGCTTATTTCGAGTTGTAAGCTAAGGCTTGTATAAGTAAAAATAACATACCTATGAATTTTTGCAATTTCTCCTTTATCATTGAAACTGTGCCTCTCGCAGTAATAGTCTTTTTCGAGGATGCGATACGACAACTCACCGCATTCCAGATACGTCATATTTTCTGTGCACAATTTTCAACTACCTGAGTGCATCATCGACAACAAAGAACAATATGATATTAACACTGATAAAAATTTTGAGCCATTTACTTACCCCGTGTTAAATCTAATAACGTAAAAAATACAATAATCGACCAAAAAAGGAGCCTCATCTTCGATAAAAAAAACGTGTTATTCTTCCAAAAATAGAATCTTACAACTAATTCAACATTATGTGCTTACATCCGTATTTATGCCACACACTGTTCGTATTCACCTCTGTGAATAAGAAAACCACATGCTATAGCTGAATAGGGTTTTTGATTATTCATTTAACCGACGTAGTTTTTAATTTTTTATTTAGAACTAATTCAATTCCAGTTATAAAATAAAAACCCATTAGCAATATCTTTATAGACGATTTATTTACATTTATTAGTTTTCGAAATTATTACTAGTGGTACTAAAAATATGGATTATAATAATAACCATAAAGTTGAAAAATTCAAGAATTTTGCATGTGTTAATTTATCTGCATCCTTGAAGCTAATAGTTCAGCAACCAATCCAAACAGTAAATTATAATGATTATGATGGTAGAGGACTGATGAATCTTCATAAAGTGTCCAACTTTTTCATATAAGTTGGTAGTAGATACTGGTTTTATTTACAGTACATACATAACGATTACCAAGTGGTTACTAACATGAAATAAATTTCTTTCAAGTAAAAGTAAATAAATCTGAATTTTACTAATAATGTCTTACCAGTATCAACTTTGAAAGAGCATCGGCTGTTTCACTTAAAGTTGAGAGACCTTAGGTATATCGACACCTAAGCCTACAAGACTACTTAGTATTAAACCGAATTAAATATAATTAAAGAGTCCCTAACTGTTATTTATTTTGCAATGTCATATTTACCGCAAAAAAACGTCCCCTAGAAGAAATGATTCCCATCAAAGCCGTAAAACATGTGAGCGAGTGATCTAACATAAACACTAATCCTCACGTATTTAAATTTAAAAAAAGTAAGTAAAGAAGGGATACTCTGACAGTTTTTGGAAAAAAGTATTAATATCCTTTATCAACCACAGAAAATCAAATTGTTACAACAAAAAAATCGTTCTTACTATCAACTGACCTTTTTTTAATAATAAAAAAATTGTTTTCTCTCAAAAATTATTAAATAATTAGTTTTAAAAGTTAACGTCATTTGCGGCTGAAGTCAGACACCCACGATAAGAATCTATAAGAGAGGAGGTAGTAGTCGGATATGGGAAAGCATTACTTGGACAGTAATGTTAATCAAATGAAAAAAATAATTTTTATTTTAGTTAATGCAGTTTAAATACTCACGAACTTTTTATGCCATTATTGCGTAGAAGGACCAATGCATTATGTATTTTTGGTGTGGCCGACTACTGCCCATTACAAATTTTAGTGTTATACCATGAAGGGTAATCTCGGACGGTCCATAAATTAAAATGAGGAAGAGCGACATAGCAAATCATTTATTTATTTGATAATATTGAATTTTCAGACTAAAAATTTTTATCATTCATTTAAATATTGACCTTCTGAGTTCAAATGTATTTTTGTTTGCTGTTACATACGTAAATAATTGTTTAATAGAATTAAACTTTACAGCTGTCCAGCTATACCGTCAAATTTTTAAGTATCCGGATACACCTTTCTTTACCTTTCTTAGTGTCTTAATTTTTTGGATCCATATCATTGAGGATTTATTAAGGACGTTCATTACAGTTAGAGAGAAAATGTAGAGTGCAGTAAGAGGGTAGCGAGCATGCGGTAGCGCTGATAACTGTTTTGCATGCATTTGTATACTCATAAATAGGCGTTTGACACTGTTTTTTTATTTAATTGCAAAAATAACTTGTCGATCTCTCTGAAAATTGAACATACTATCAATAGTATTGCGTAGGGCAAAATTCTCTCATGAATTCCATCTTCATGTGACTCTTCCATAAGGTTACGTGTTAAATTGAAGTTTTTTCCACGTTTAAAATCTAAAAAACGATGTAAAACAGTCTCGAATTTTATATATGACTTTCTAACATCATTACGAATATCCTGTTGAAATTTCAGGAAGATTCTACCCAAAACGCTATGTGTAATGAACGTCCTTAAGTTTACGTAAATCCTTTCGTAATAAGGTATTCTTCTAAATAAAATGGCAAACAAGATGGCCAAGTCTAGTAGTCAGTTTGCTCACATTGATTATGTAGCTTTGCCTTACTCAGATCTTAGATATCAATTTAAATGAGAGGCTGAAAATTTTACCATCTCTGGGGCCCTAAAGGCTGGTAGACTTACCGGAAAATATAACTACTGATTAAGGTTACTGATTGAAAGGTAAAGACTTACCCATAAAGATCATTGTTACAATAAACCGTTGTCGTGCTTAACAGTATTATATGGCTGATTCCATGGAAAGAGTTGAAGTTGTTAGATATTACAGTTGTAAATGTAAAAAATTTGATGATAAGTTATATCATTTTTTATGATACTGACGTCTGGCAGGAGTGTGTAGTATTCGTTCCTTAATAGTGTTAACTTAGTAGTTGTAAAGCCTTTATAAGCTTGATAAAACTTTGATATTAAAAAAAAACAATTTTTTTAAATTTATTATTACACAGATGTATACCCTGATGATTACTGTATTTGCTGCCCCTCTCTCTCTCTCTCTCTCTCTTTCTCTCTCTAAGGACGTTCGGTAGAGATAGAACCCTGTGATAATTTTTTTCGAAATTTTAACCAGACGTTCTAAATGTTATTACAATGAAGCTGTTAAAATTTCAAGAGGTTCGTCTGTTTTATTTCCAAAATATTGAATTTCAAAGCTTAGTCATTTCAACACGGTCGCTCATGCAGAAACTTATAAAAACTCAGTTTTGAAAAAATTGGCGTGAAGAACGACTCCCATTTTTTATACGTCACAAATAATATTATTAAATATATGTACACAAAGTTTAGCGATGATCGTCTTATTAGTTTATAAATGAAAAAATTAATTAATAGTTCGACAAAAACGCAATGGCAACGTCGCAAGAAGCAGAAAATTCAAAATGTTCTAGGACGTACATTTCAGTAAATATTTGAATATTATGGTTAATATTTATGTATTTCTGTATAAAACATAAGCTTATGTATATGCGTATGAGTGTATGTACATAGGTTCTACCCGTACACATAACAAAATGATGATTATAATAACTTCTTAATGGAATTTTTTATTTGAAATTTTTATACAATACAATTTTTTTACACAAGATAACAAAATCACATGCTTGTCGTAATCGCAAAGATTGGAGTCTTACTTAATTATTTAACATATCACTTTTAATGAGACTTTTCAAGGCACATAAGAATTCAAGAATTTTATTAACATTATCTTCTCTTTTGATAAAAGAATTTTGTTCATTTAATAAAAACGATCTTAAACTAGCGTCACCTTCCATAAATTTATCAACAATTACGTTAAAATCAACTTTATTTTGACTAAGATTTTTTATAACTGATTTCGAAATGATAGACGACATGGGGGAAAAGGTAGGTAAATATATTTTTTCATCATCGATTTTTTGAATCTTCGTAAGCACATCATTTTTAATTATTTACTCATGTTTATTAAATTGTTATAACGAATAAAAATCAAATACTTACATCTTTAGCACAAATACACTACAAATATATATACCACCTGATGTGTGTATATATGTGTGTACATGAACACTCGTGCATTGGAGACCCATGCGGCGATGCCAAGTCTTCACTTATCGCTACTTCCCCCTTGCCCCGCAATTGGTCCCCCTCCCCGCCATTTCTACCGAACGTCCTTAATTGGTACCTGGTACAGCCGAGGTATGATTTACGATTGTCATGAAGATTTAAAAATTCTAGAACGTTACACGGTTTTCTTTGTACAAATGAATAGTTAAGGTTTGTACTATATATGTCTATTATATTTTTTCATTTTGTGTGGAAAATTCTAAATCAAAAGCCATGTTAGTGTAAGGTTACTTGTTCAAATATTCAAACTCAACGAAGATTTTATTAAAAACTTTTTTTCTTTTCTTTAATACGTAAAAAAATTTATACTTGAAGATACATTACCATAGTCCTATAGTGACAATTCTGGCTCATCACTTTATCGTAATATTTGCTGATGTGACTTTTTAATTCTTTTCTTTCCATGCAACACACTTCTCTGAAGATTCAAGTGAATAGGAACTGAATTTTTTCAAGTAAACGAAGGCTAATTGGTAGAAACATGTTTAAACGACATTTTTTTTCCAGGACGGCAATTTCTACTATAACCGTACCAGTACAAAATAAAGTATAAAATACGACGTCGTTAATCAATAAACAAAAGCTATGATTATGTTATAATAAATATATTTATTTGTTAAGTTATTATTTATTTGCTCTACATGTTTTTTTAATATTCTCTTACACTTCTTTTTGCTACACATTACTTTACACGTAATTGCGCTCATGCATACATTTATTTATTTCTATCATACTACTACACTAATAAAAATATAATATTTAAGAATATTCACACTTATTATAAATAAACGATTTTTCATGTACACAAAAACTCTTTCTCATAGGCTTTTATTTGGTTTTATTGTCAGACTCCTCATGAGTTTTTGAAAGGTTTTAATATTTACACAGAATAACTACTGTTTTTTCATTTGTAATTTCAAGAACTCCTTATTTTTGGCCTCAATTTTGTAAACCCTTCAAGTGGGTACAACTGAGCTGAAGTCACTCTCTTGCAACACCATAACATTAATTTTAAAGAAAATAGACTAATTCATGTTATTGGTAAAAAATGCACTAAGTATTAGGTCTAGATATTGTGAAGGCAGATGCCACAGAAGTTGCCGTGTACCAATAATTTGTGGCAACAAATTAATGGATATTGCGCTAGGAACTACTCAATCAGTTGTGGTTACAAGAACTGGTACGTATTCTAAACTCTTGATAATTGACAGTGTTAAACAGTAAAAACAATCGTCGAAGTAAAAATACATTTAATAATGATTACACGGGTAATGTTTATTTAGAACAGCTGTATACTTGGGAAAATGACTTTAGTAGAAATTTCAAGACTGGGGACCACGGTAAGCTGAGACGACTCTCAGTAACAAAATAAATAAAAACAGCAGCCAAAAAATAAAATCAACTCCTCTTTCCTACTCCAGTACAAATAAAAATAAGAAAAAAGATCGTTATGAACCAGTCGTAAGGGATCTACGGACCCCTGGTCATAAAGAAGTTCCATTCACTTTTTTGTAGACGTTAGCTACGTACAGTCATAGTGTATACGATAAAATATCAATTTAATAAAATTTAAAAAATAATAATAAAATGTGTTCATCATGTACATTATAAATAACGATAAGTTATAGGAACCTTTGGAAAAAACAGGTTCAAGTACAGTAATAAATCTTGTTTGGTATTCGCATAAGATTAACGAGATCAAAAAAAATAAAAACAAACATAAATTATGACTGTGTCAACGCAACAGCACAATTATTCTTGTAAACCAACAATTCAGTTTGTAATAACAATTCAAAGTATAACTTAAAAAATGTAATTAGAAAAAATAATAACTGTCTCTAATTTTTAAAATAGCTTCTTATTGTGCAACTTTATAGCTATGTTTTCTCACGGTAACTTTTGAATTGACATGCCGGTTCCTCATTTTACGCCAAGCGAAAGTTTTTTGGTTTAATACATTTTTTTCTTCCTTTATTACCATAAGTGTGTTATATAGATAAATAATAAATTTCTAAAGATGTCTATTGTGTAACAAATTTAATAACAATAATATTAACAGTTGTCAAATTACTCTATGAGTAATGGAAGAGGAGATAATAACATACACGGCTGTATTACTATGGCGGAATCGAAAAAAATCTTATTACACCAATGGCGGTTATACGTATTTGGTAAGAACCAATGTAATTAACTTGGTAAAGATAATATTATGTATATTTTTAAAAGTAAACTAAAGTTTTGTTTCAATTTATCATTTCGCTTTTAATTGCAGGGCTTAGAAAGGATGGTAGGATTTTTTGGCCTCAAGTTGTAAACACTTTTAGTGGGTACAACTAGGCTGAAATTACTCCTCCACAACGCTATAGTATACATTTTCTAGAAAAAAGACAAGTTTACGTACTGGGAAAAAATATACACACAGTATTAGGACTTGGTACTGTGAAGAAAGATGCTACGGAAACAACGCTTCTACCCACAATATGTGGCAACAAATTAATGGATGTTGTGGTAGGGAGTACTTAATCCATTGCTGGTACAAAAACTGGTAAGTACTCTAAACTTTCGATAAATTCTTGTGTTAAAATAAACAAATGTCAAAGTAAAAGTAAAAATACGACTTATAATTATGATATGAGCAACGTTTATTTAGGAAAGTTTTATGCTTAGAAAAATGATTTTGATGGACAGTTCAAGACTAGGGACAAGGGCTAGCTGGGGTGAAGCCCAGAAAAAAAATAAAAAGATAGAAACAGCAGCCGAGCAAAAAATTCCCTTACTCCAGTCAAAATAAACATGAGGAAAAATATCATTATAAAAATGATATGGACTGGAAAGAAGTCTTCCTATGCTAAAGACACCAAAGGTGGATTATATATTTTCGGCAACAACTAATAAAGTTAACTTGGTAAGGATATTATTATCTATATTGTTAAAAGAAAATTAAATGTTCATTTAAATTTGTTATTTTGCTTTTTACTGCAGAGCTCAGAAAATGTAAAGAAGTATTTTGACCTCAAGTTGTACACTCTGAGTCGATACAACTGGGCTGAAATTACCCCTCTGCAACGCCATAATATTAGGTATTAAGAAAACAAACAAGTATACATACTTAAAAAAATATATGCACATAGTATTAAGGCTTAGCACTGTGAAGAAATATGCTACAATAGCTGAGCTTGTACCCACAATATATGGCAACAAATTAGTAGATGTTGGAGTAGAAAGTACTCAATCTATTGCTGTTACAAAAACTGTTGAGTACTTTAAATTTTAAAAAAAATGACAGTGTTAGAGAGAAAAGTAATTGTCAAAGTAAACGTAAAAATACGTTTTATAATAATAGCACGGGTAACGTTTATTGAGGAAAAACTTTATACTAAGGAAAATGATTTCGATGGGCAGTTCAAGACTGAGTCCCAGGGCTAGCTGGGGCAACGCCCAGAAAAAAAATAGATAGAAATAGCAGTCAAGGAAAAAATCAACTACTCGTTTCTCTTCTAGTCCAAATTAAAATAAGAAAAAATATCCTTATAAGAAAAAATTTGGCTGGAAGTGAGTTGACGTTCGCCAAAGACTGCAATGGACATTTAAATGTATTTGGTTACAACCAATACTATAAATAATACGTTGTAAATTTTTGAAAGAAAACTAAAAATTTATTTCATTCATTATTTTGCTTTTCATTGTAGGATTTAAAATATGTAAAATGATTATTTGGCCTCAAGTTTTTAACACTGTTAGTGGGTACAACTGGGCTGAAATCACTCTATACCGCATTACCATACTATTCATTTTAAAAAAAAGAGATGAATTTACATGATTTGTAAAACAATGCATACAGTATGAAGACTTGGTGCTGTGAAGGAAGATATCATAGAAGTTGCGTTTATACCCACAACAAGTTGCAACAAGTTAATGAATATTGCGGTAGGGAGTACTTAATCCATTGTTGTTACATTAACTGGTAAGTCCTCTTAACTTTCAACGAATGCCAGTAAAGAAGAAAAAGAATTGTCAGAGTAAACGTAAAAATATGCTTAATATAGTGTGACGTGGCAAAATTTGCTTCGTAGTTTTTGTACGTCACTGTCGACGCCCCTATTCTGAAAACGATGCGTGTTTTTAATCTAATCCTCTTATAACCGAGATCTCTATAATGTGTTTTAGCAACGACCAAAAGAAAGCAGGAGAAACGGGAAACACACGGGCAAGAAGAATTAAGCATGCGAAGGAATGAATGAAGTAAATGTAAGTGTCGAAGTTTTGGTACGTATAAGAGATACCGGAAGATAAGGTAAGGGCCAAATAAGGAGGTAATCGGCCGAGGGACGGGCAGATACTGATTTAAACAATCAGAAATTATCTCAACCTGGTCATAGCCACACTGGCTCTTATTTTGAAGCCTATGGCCAATTTAGTGAAAAGAAGACGAAAAAGAAGATAAGGGAGTAGAGCCCGAGAAGAAGTTGTTGAAAGGGAAAGGCCACTAAAAATTTAGCTGTCAAGAGAGAAGAGAGTATCGAAGTAAAAATCAGAGTATCCACGCCATTTTTATTTTGCTTTCTCTTCGAGTATAATACACGAGACTAACGTGTTTTTTCTGTTTTCTTTTGAGCCTAGTTGGGTTGGGCCTTCATCGAGACGTAAAGACTGACGCGTCGGGCAAAGCGTTTGAGGGAGAGAAGACAACCGAGTGAAGGTAAGAGAGAGGGTGCGTACGATTGTGAAAGCGAGGTGGAGAGGTGCATAGCACTGGTGCAAGCATGGGGTAGATCGAGAGCAGGCGCTGGAACGCGTATGGCAAAGAGTGTTTGCAACCTTTGCCAGTCGTAACAGCGATCCACTCAAGTGTCCTAGAGGTCGAGCCAAGAGTGTGTGTGTACCCGTCTAGCCGGACGCGTTTAGGGGGCCTGAGCCTGACTGAGAGTCGCGTGGATGGGAAAGAGAGTGTAAGTGTGCGTGTGAGCGTCGTGGTTGCAATCGAGGGATTACGCCATTGTAATTGAAACCAAAAAAGGTGTTTTTTTCTATTATAATTAGCACTTCAGGTAATAGTCAAAGTCACTCTATGTTGTTCATTTGACCAAGACACGAATCCCCTTTCCAAATAGATCTAGTGAAAAAAAAATCCAGAGAACGAATCATCGAGTAGAGATGTACTATAGTGAATTATCACGGTATTTACTCTTCAACAGTAAGATGCCTTGGGAAAGTATAAAAATTTTTTATAATAGTTATGACACAAGTAATGTTTGTGTGACTACACTTTTAGCGGTCTGTCAAAATGAGCCGTCATCACTAATTTTTATCAGTTAATTGCTTAATATATTACTCATACATGTTTTTCACATCCTAGATGTCACAAGACAATACATCAGATAAAGACCAATGGTCACGTCCTGACAATAAAGCACACCCTGATTGGAAAGAGAGTGTGAGTGGACAAATGAGACGTGGACAAAATCCTACCATCGTTAGCATCGTGTCCATGTCCCGAGGTCGCCGGCATATTGTGTGCCTCAGTGACGAAGAAAGTGTCCTTACCTTTAGCTCTAATGATGAAGGAGCCCTAGGTATGGATGTTTCTGAATATGGAGTTACGGTGCCTGGATTTGTACACCTACCGGCACCGGCTATTCAAGTCACTGCAGGAGACACACACAGCTGTGCCCTGCTGAAGGATGGTCGAGTGTACTGTTGGGGATCTTTTCAAGTAAGTAATTGCTTTTATATCGTTAAAACTTAAATGACATGTCTTGAATTGACAGATATTCGACAAGTACTATTGTACTCATGATTTATGAAAATTATGTAATTTCTTAGGATTTACATGGGCTTCTTAGCTTGATAACAAGCAAACAAGAAATAAGTCTAGTAAATCTTAAACCAGGCAAAAGATTCACCTAAATAATGTTTGGAGCTGACCGCATCGTATTGCTAGACAGTACAGGAAAAATTTTTACTTCTAGTTGTGTGGAGCAGGGGCCGCTGGGACGACTCCCAGAAAAAACAGGTAGGAACAGTAGCCGAGGAAAAAATTCCCTGCTGGTTCCCACCCCAGTTCAAATTAAAATTAAAAAAAAATTTCTAGTAAAAAAAACTTGGGCTGGAAGGGAGTCGTCCTATGCTGAAGACATTCACGGCAATTTTTTGTATTTGGAAACAACCAATATGGTCAACTTGGTAAGAATAATATTTGGTACATTTTCGAAAGAAAATTAAAGTTTTATTTCAATTTATTATATCACTTTTTATTGCAGGGCTTAGAAAGGGTGGTAGGATTTTTTGGCCTCAAGTTGTAAACACTTTGAGTGGGTACAACAAGGCTAAAATTACTCCTCCACAACGCCATAGTGTACATTTTCTAGAAAAAAGACAAGTTTACGTACTGGAAAAAAATATACACACAGTATTAGGACTTGGTACTGTGAAGAAAGATGCTACAAAAACTGCGCTTCTACCCACAATATGTGGCAACAAATTAATGGATGTTATGGTAGGGAGTACTCAATCCATTAGTGGTACAAAAACTGGTAAGTACTCTAAACTTTCGATTAATTCTAGTGTTTAAATAAACAATTGCCAAAGTAAAAGTAAAAATACGATTTATAATTATAATATAAGCAACGTTTATTTAGGAAAGTTTTATGCTTAGAAAAATGATTTTGATGGACAGTTCAAGACTAGGGACAACGGCTAGCTGGGGTGAAGCCAGAAAAAAATGAGAAAGATAAAAACAGTATCCGAAAAAAAATGCCCTGATTGTTTTTACTCCAGTCAAAATAAACATGAGGAAAAATGTTTTTATAAAAAAAATTGTGCTAGAAGTAAGTCGTTGTTTGCTGGAGATATAAATGGCATCATGTATGATTCGGGTTGCAACAAATTCACTTACATTAGTATAGACAAGACTGTTGTATTGTAACGGTGCCACACCGTTAGGCCACATTAGTAGGCTAGGGCAGGTAGGGAAGCAAGGAATGAGGGAGAGAGCGTTAAAGGGCTTAAGTAGGAAAGCGGTAAGGGAAAGTAAGGGAACGGGAAAAAGGCCGAGAGAAGACAGATTAGCTTGGGCCAGCGAACGTGCGTGAGGTGTTTTCTCTGTTTCCTCGTTTGTTTACGTTTGCTTTGGTGCGAGAATTTGTGTTGGAGTGATTGGGTGATCCACCGATAACGTGGATATCAGTGACCCTTGGAGGGAGTTAATTCGACGTCGCGGTACAGTGTTGGTGCTGTGACCTGGCTCCTGAACCAGAGGACAAGGTTGAGCCAAGGCCAGCCCCGATGACCTTGACCTTCGAACACAGCCAGTAGGGACACCTATTGGCCTCTGCACACTAACAGCGAATAGTTTCCGCCTATTCAAGGCACCAGTGCGGAGCAACCCCCTGCATCGCTGTAAGTACCTGCCAACAGGCATTTTATTGTAAAGGGCAGCGGCCCTAGATTAGCTCGCGTAGGTCTGCCCAGTTTGCGTGTTCACGCTCGACGTGCGAGAACACACATACACCCGCGCGTTTGATTGGTATTTATTTTTTATAATTCAATATATTTTATTATACCATATTCCTCGCGAGTAATTAATCTGAGTGCACCTGATCTTCTTTGTATCGTGCTAAAGCCGTCGTGAGAGGCAACGACGCCTAAGGTCGCCGCGATACTTGTCTCCTGCGGTGTCTCGAAGAGCGAGACCCGCGTATAAAGTTTTATTTGAGGTGTCACCGAGGGTACCCAGGCAACACAGGCCCAGTCGAGGTTGCAAATTCCGCCTCGCTACTCCACATCGGCTGCACCCAGTAATATTGGCACTCGACGTGGGGCGTCATCGCCTCTCGCGATGGCTTTAGCACCATACAAAGGGGATCGGGTGCACTCAGAATAATCACTCGTTGAATTAGGTATTTGCTGTGGGTCGCAAGTCAACAAAGGGAGCCAGCTGTACTTCCGCCAGTCGCTGTGTTTGTGACAACCTATCTGTCCGTAGCACGACGAGGCAACATGACCGATAGGTACAGGATAAAAATAGAGGAGGCTTTCAAGTCGGAGATGATTGTGATTCTTATCTTAAACGATGCATCAATTAGACTAACTTATGATTCATTCGGTCACTACATAAATGCCGGAAATGCTGAGGCTGTGCTCAACAGGTGGTTAAGAGATCTACCGACACATTAGATTTAACTTGAAACACTTTTTATAAATTTTTTCTTGAATACTACACAAATAAAAGAAGAAAAATAGAACTACCTATTTCAGATTAAACGTATATAGAATATTTCAACCATAATATTAATTTTACCTTTTTAAAATCTCGCAAAGATGTAAACAATTTCTGCTTTAAAAGTCGAAAAAAAATTTAACTTTGTCGAATGTAAAGAAACATAATTCAAGGTTGGCCCACAAATTTGAAAATAGTAACTGTGGAAGAAAATAAGTATTTTTTAAAAAAAATTAGAGCTTGCTGTTAAGGAAGCTCATTTAGAAAGGGGTTACCAAAAAGTAATACCAGCGTCACATCAAAAAGAATCCGTACTGATATTATAAGGCCATTTTTTAAACCTATGTTTCTTATAGTTATCGCTGCACACTCGAAATAGCTGGAGACTATTGATTTCGGTACTCATACAAGTGCAGAAAAAATGAGAAGTAAAAAGAGATATTTTCGATATGGGGTTTGTCACTACAGTTGGTTATAGATAATAGACCTGAATTCTTGAGCATGCTTTTTGATGATTTTTTTAAAAATTTATAAATTCAACATGATTTTTCGCCACTATATCATCCGGCTACTTATGGTGTGGCAGAAAATTTAGTAGAAATTTTTATAAATAAAGTTACGAAAGTTGCATTGTTAAAAGGAAAAAAGGATGCTTACTTTTTTACTCGATTACTTTTTTAAAACCAGATAGATCAGCGAGTACCTGATTGACGGCTGAGAGTTATGAATTTAAAAGATCCATTTGTCCAATATTTGCACATTTTTCGTAAATTATTTTAAGTATACTTCACACTTTGAAGTGAAAGCATAAATGAGGTAAAAGAATTCAATTCGCTAAAGAGGTTCGATACAATCCTTCAGCGGAGTGGCAAAGAGGCTCAGAGGTGTGGGAGGCTTATGGTATTACTGACAGAACGTAATACAGTTTGTTCCTACGACATAAATGCATTAATTTTATAAACCCAACCAAGTTTTAAATTCAATTGAAAAAAATCATGATTTACGTTTTAATTCACTTTAAAAGTCATTTTGAAAATACTTTAAACTGTACATTTGAAAAAAGGCTTTTTTAAAAGTAACTTTAATTGTTGGCTTATCAAGAACTATTGCACTATTTCTTTTCGTACTAACAGTGCAAAAATATATCAAATAAGATTTTTCTGAAAAGACTAAGAGAATGACTAATAAAGCAGTAGTTTTTTGGGACATTCTGATTATCGTTAGAATGATTACTCACTATTATTTTCCCAAGCTCAAAAAAACTGCATTAACACTAACGTTTATTCCTACAATCTTAAAGATAAGTAGATTAGTCGAATATAAAAGAACTTACTTAAAAGAATTTTACAGAAATCGCGATCTTTATCATGTAATTCTAAAAATAAAATATTATTTGTTACTTTCTTTGACAAAAACAACAGTTTGCTGTTCCTCACCTGACACTAGCAGGAATTCAAAATCTTTGACGAGTTCAGAACTTATCAATTGAGGCTTAAGGACCTCATTTTTTTTTCCAGTCTTACACTCTTTATCTGAGTTAGTCCCCCAAGTATAAATTTTTCCTAGAAAAACGTTTTACATATAATAATTACTAAACGTATTATTACTTATAAGACTATTATTCATCAAAAGTTGAGAATACTTACCAGTTTTCGTTACAGCACTGGATTGTGCAGTTCCAACGGCAACATCCATGCATTTGGTGCCACGGATTGTGGGTACATGCACAACCTCTGTAGCATCTTCTTTCACAGTACCAAGTCCTAATACTGTGTGCATATTTTTTCCCAGTATGTAAACTTCTCTCTTTTCTACAAAGTGTATATTATGGCGTTGTGGAGGGGTAATTTCAGCCCAGTTGAACCCACTCAAAGTGTTAACAACTTGAGGCCAAAAAATCCTACCACCCTTTCTAAGCCCTGCAATAAAAAGCGAAATAATAAATTAAAATAAAAATTCAATTTTCTTTTGAAAAAGTACCAAATATTATCCTTACCAAGTTGACCATAGTAGTTGTTCCCAAATACAAACACATTGCCGTGAATGTCTTCAGCATATGACGACTCCCTTCCAGCCCAAATTTTTTTTATTAGAAAATTTTTTTTCATTTTAATTTGAACTGGGGTAGGAACCAGCAGGGAATTTTTTCCTCGGCTACTGTTCCTACCTGTTTTTTTTTCTGGAAGTCGTCCCAGCTGCCCCTGCTCCGCACAACCAAGAGTGAACATTGTTCCTGTATTGTCTAGCAATACGATGTGGTCGGCTCCTGACATTATTTGTGTGAATCTTTTGCCTGGATCAAGATTCACTGGACTTATTTCTTGTTTGCCTGTTATCAAGCCAAGAAGCCCATGTGAATCCTAAGAAATTATATAATTTTAATGAATCACGAGTACAATAATACTTGTTAAACATCTATCAATTCAAGACAAGTTATTTCAGTTTTAACGATATAAAAGCAATAACTTACTTGAAAAGATCCCCAACAGTACACCCGACCATCCTTCAGCAGGGCACAGCTGTGTGTGTCTCCAGCAGTGACTTGAATTGCAGGTGCCGGTAGGTGTACAAATCCAGGCACCGTCACTCCATATTCAGAAACATCCCTACCTAGGGCCCCTTCATCATTAGAGCCAAAGGTAAGGACACTTCCTTCGTCACTGAGGCACACAATATGCCGGCGACCTCGGGACATGGACACGATGCTAACGATCGTGGGATTTTGTCCACGTTTCATTTGTGCACTCACATTTTCTTCCCAATCAGGGTGTGCTTTATTGCCTTGACTATACGTTAGGACGTAACCATTGGTCTCTACCTGGTCCATGATTTTGTGACATCTAGGATCTGAAATACATATACGAGGCATATATTAAGCAGTTTACTGATGAACATTAGTTATGACGGCTCATTTTGACAGATCACTGTAAGTGTAGTCATACAAAATATCAATTTCTAAGTAAAAGCTAATATTATATAGAACGTAATTTATCATTTTTATGTTTCGTGTATAGATAGTTTAATTAATACCATCGTAATCAATTATTTTAGAAAATAAAAGTAAATGAAAACTAGTAATAACAAACAACAATGTATAGTAACCAATAGTGACGTGTAGATTGGATACTGTAGTGATAATGGTCATTTATTATCATGAAGACTATTTTATAAGAAACTAGTAACTACTAGTTAATTTTTTATTTGCCAAATCTAGAGTAACAGGAACATAACCAAAAAGTTTTTTAATTGGTCATCATTTTGTAGCTGTTAGAATGCCAAGACTCATACTCACGATGAAATATTTTTGTCAGATGTTTATCACTGCATTTTTGCGTACAAAATTTTATTCATTTTGTTAACTTAACCTAGTCAATGGACTAAAGTAAGTGTATAACAAAATAAACGTATAGCAATTTAATTGAAATCGTGAGTAATTAAAACAAATTATCACTACTTCTAATTAATTACAACTGTTATGAGCAATACGATTATCTTCATTATAATCTATTTAGATTGCTATAAGTTATTGTTTAAAATAACTTTTGACATCTTTGACAAAAAGTAAAAAAAATGGCAGTTTCCGTACCTGGTGGCGAATGTCACCAGGTCAAGCATAAAGCCCAGAGGACTCATTATAATTGCCCTGGTTGAATGCACACCAGTACGAATCCTATTCTTCCTACTAAGGGGCTGCTAAACGTCCAAATAATAATAAAAAATGTTGAAACTAGAAGAAGCAACAACTGATAACAACTTATAAAAAAAATGACTCAATTTTTATTTTCAGTTTTATTTCAACTTAATACTACGCAACTTTTATGATCTGTTATGGTACTTATCGTTAGTTATTAACTTAGATATTTTTTTCTTTTATTTTAATAAGAAGCTGCGTCGAGGAAGAAAATACCTCTTTATACTTTGAAAAATCTAATAAAAAAAGTGTCAAGATAATACATACCGTCTTTTTTAATGATTTCCAAATTTTGTCCATAAATTTTCATTCGTTTTACGGGTACGTTAATATCATTTAAAAAATCTGAGGAATTCCGCTTCTTAGATGAATTTTGTGTTAATGACACTGTAAAGCAAAAACAAAGTACACGTAAGGTAACTTAATTAGTTTTACATGGGTAAAGGACTAAAAATTTTTGAGTCAAATGCAAGAGATAACTATGGAGATTTATATGAATGTGCTTCAATACTTTAAGAATTCAGCAATTTATATAACGCTATAATTAAGTTATCACATTGGTACTTTTTTCATCAACTGTTGTGATTTCTAAATGTATATGAGTTATGACATTGGAAAAAACCTTTTTATCGAATGTTTACAAATGTGGTACATTTTTTGCCATTTAGGGGCTGAAGATGACTTGAGGCTATTAGAGGCGCAATGGTCATATGTCTTCGTCTGAATGATGAGCCTCATATTTTATAAAGAAGGTGCTAACTTGGGCACAATGAAAAATTATTTACTGTTTTCGAAAACATACTCACAAAATAAAATACTTACTATAATGCTTAGAGATTACTAGTGTCCGTCTAGGAGGTTTTACCGGTTCATCAGGTATGATAAGATTATCTTGTAAATTTGAAGATTCTCTTTTATTACATGACTTTGGTGTCTGTACCTCTGTAGAGCAAAAACAAAGTAACTGTAGGTAAATAAAATCTTTTTTAGATATCGAATAAAATCTTTTTCTATTAAGCATTTTTCATCAATTTTTTTTAGATATGGAAGATTTTGATCATTTGGAGCTAAACACGACTTTAATGATAGATAGACGAGAATTTTATACATTAATGAACAGCTAACGAGCATCATAATTTTTATAGAAGGTCTATTCGCTATGCACTTATGGCAGATGGCGACATCAAGAGAGACAAATTATCGCTCGATAAGATCGCCATGATGCACGGAGCGTTGTAGACAATTTTCTTACTAAATTAAATGAAAGTTACCAAGTGTGAATTGAGCAAATAAGTCAGTAATTAAAGTTTTTATTATTTACCGTACGGTAATAAATTTTGTTTGGTGTTATCATTTATACTACAGGTTAAAGAAAAATAAAAACATGGACAACGACTTCAATAACACAACATCTATAAGTGCATGCTTGTACTTGTATGAAACTAGAAAAATACAAGTACTGCTTACATATATCTATTTGTCACGGCAAAGTGTTCAATAAATAAAAATACTTATGACAGGTTGAGTTTATTTTTTCACATACAACTCATTCAAAATAATGTTTTTTTAAATTTATTAAAAATTTTCGAAATGACTTCGTGAAATCTGGTAATATAAGTGTGGAACAATACGACGGTTGGGTAAAAGATAGAGCCAACTCAGATAATTGGTGAAAAAGGAGCCAACTCGAAATTTGGGTTAAAGAAGCAGCCAATTCAGGAGTAATTTTTTTTTTTATGAAGTTTTGTCGTGGTAGCACTGAAATTCACAATATAGATATACCTATAGAAACGAACCAAGATTTTTCATTAACCCAATGGTTCAGAAAAATAATTTATGTTACTGTAGTAGAGCGTACTACACTTATTTAATTATGTACTTTACAAGTCTGCTGCGATTAGACGTAATTCTATGATCAGACTATGGATGTAAATCATTTTAAATGTTCTTCAAAAAATTTTTAAATATTTTTGCATTTTCAAACGTCATATAAAATTTAAAAAAACCTATGTTGATTACACAAATGATTTTTTTTGTGAACTGTAGCATGAACAGTTATTGTAATCTTTAATTATTCACTACTTTTAATACACTAAATCTATGTCAGTGCAGCGCGTAAAATCGTATGTAAAGTAGATTGTACAATCTGGAGTAATTTTAATTTCTCTTACTTGCAATACTTTAAAAAAGTTCCACTTTTTATCAAGTGACGTAGATTTGAAATTAAAAATTTCTTTTATATAGGTATACCTATATTGGGAATTTCAGTGCTACCACAACAAAACTTCATAAAAAAAAAGTTACTCCCGAGTTGGCTGCTTCTTCAACCGGAACCTGAGTTGGCTCCCTTTCAAGCCAAATCTGAGTTGACTGCTTTTTCAACCCAAATTTTAAGTTGGCTCCTTTGTCACCAATTATCTGAGTTGGCTCTGTCTTTTACCCAACCGTCGAATTACTTTCACTCGGTAGCACCACCTAAAATAAGCACATAGCGAATGTAGGGTGCTGTTTTGAACCCGTGAGACTACTTTGCGCCTTGGAGCAGAAAAACACTTTGAATCTAAGGGGCTAGAACAGCTGATTTCGGACCATGATGCCATGCTTTAAATTCTTAGACTACTAGTTTTTATAAATGACTATAGAATTCATAGGACTTTTTTTGTTCTAATCTCACTTATTGAAAAACTAGTAAAAGTAAGTTTAAGGACGTTCGGT
This sequence comes from Copidosoma floridanum, assembly GCF_036245765.1. Taxonomy (NCBI): domain Eukaryota; kingdom Metazoa; phylum Arthropoda; class Insecta; order Hymenoptera; family Encyrtidae; genus Copidosoma; species Copidosoma floridanum. The sequence continues at coordinate 41,020,770 of NW_028321881.1, forward strand.
AGAGATAGAACCCTGTAACGAATCTTTTTGAAATTTAACCAGATGTTCTTATTGTTGTTACAATGAAGCTGTTATAATATCAAGAGGTTCGTCTGTTTCTTTTTCCGAGATATTGAATTTCAAAGCTTAGTCATTTCAACACGGTCGCTTATATGGAAACTTATAAAAACTATGTTTTAAGAAAATTGGCGTAATGAATGTCTCCAATTTTTTTATGTGTCACAGATAATGTTATTGAATATATGTACACAAAGTTTAGCGATGATCGTCTCATTAGTTTATAAATGAAAAAATTAAATAATAGTTCGACAAAAACGCAACGGCAACGTCGCAAGAAGCGGAAAATTCAAAATGTTCTAGGACGTACATTTCAGTAAATATTTGAATATTATGGTTGATATTTATGTATTTCTAAATAAAACATAAGCTTATATTCATGTGTGTGAGTGTATATATATAGGTTCCACCCTTACCCATAACAAAACAATGAATTATAATAACACATATTTATTTTTCTTAATGAAATTTTTAATTTGTAATTTTCATACAATACAATTTTTTTACACAAGATAACAAAATCACATCCTTGTCATAATTGCAGAGACTGGAGTCTGTCTTAATTATTTAATATATCACTTTCAATGAGACTTTTCAAGGCACATAAAAATTTAAGAATTTCATTTACATTAGCTTCTGTTTTGATAAAAGGATTTTGTTCATTTAATAAAAACGATTTTAAACTAGCGTCACCTTCCATCAATTTATTAACAATTACGTAAAAATCTACTTTATTTTGACTAAGATTTTCTATAACTGATTTCGTAATGATAGACGACATGGTGGAAAAGGTAGTTAAATATATCTTTTCATCAGCGATTTTTTGAATCTTCGTAAGCACATCATTTTTAATTATTTACTCATGTTTATTACACTGTTATAACAAATAAAAATCAAATACTTACATCTTTAGCACAAATACATCACAAATATATATACCACCTGATGTGTGTATATATGTGTGTACATAAACACTCACACATTAGAGACCCATGCGGCGATGCCAAGTCTTCACTCATCGCTACTTCCCCCTTGCCCTGCAATTGGTTCCCCCCCGCTATCTCTACCGAACGTCCTTAAAAAGATTTTTTAGTATCGACCGATGGGCACTAACAAAAAGCCTTTTTTTACTAACAAGGGCATAGCTAACATTTAAAGTAAACTATTAAACGGTGGTTCCTTGGCTTTAACAGAAGATTTTTTAATATGTTCAAAAACATGTGATGAAAGTACTTACTGTAATATCTAGCGATAACCATTTTCAGTTCAGAAGTTTTTGCATGTTTACCAGGTATGACTTGATTATCTTGTGGATCTGAAGTGGCGCTTTTGTTGAATGGCTTTTGTACCAGTACCTCTATAGAGCGGAAACGAAGTAAATATACGTCAATTAAAATATTTTTAAATAAATAGGATGTGAGAAATGTACATGATTTAAGAACATAATACATGTAGAAGTGTGGTTAGCCATCATAACAACTCATCATTTTACGCAAAAAAGTGATGACGGAACTACTTTGAGATTTTTTCCTGTTGGGAGTTGTGATTACTGAGTTCATTCATAAATTTTGTCACCAGAAAATTAGTATACTTCGTATCATGAGAAAAACAGTGGTATTCAAATTATGGAAGCAATTTGTGCCCAAAGCGCGACCGTCATTTTTCTTTCTGAGTGCCTAACGTTGTACTTTGTGCCTGTGGGCATACTTTGTGCGATAGGGCAACCAAGTACTTTGCATCCATAATGAAAAAGTATGAAATTTTTTTTTTTTACTAGTCACTTGATAGAATAAATAAGTGCTACATTATTTGAAGAGTAAACATCCCATTAACTGCTCTTTAGTAAGGTATTTTTGTATTTTCTGCAAGACAATTGCTTTCTACACCGAAGGTGAGGGTGGCAAACACTCAAAAAATAGCAAAATGCTTTTGTACAAGCAGTAAATGACATTGTACAAGCTCAAGAAATGTGGCACTGGACTCCCTGAATGTAAGGCAAAAAAATAGTTTCAGTGGGGGTTTGGAAAAATAATTTTTACTAATTTTTGTACCTATGGCGGGTTTTAGTCATTTGGAGACAAAGTACGACTTTGATGATAGATAGGCGCAAATGTTATACATTGATGGCTAACTAACGAGTACCGTTCACCCAACGTAGGGTCTTCAAGCCTCTAAAAAAAGCTGTTTTATACCCCTGTGACTAGTTTATACCTTAAAGTGAAAAAACACTTTAACTTCAAAGGGCTGGAATAGTAGATTATGTATTTTGATTAAGTACCAAAATATTTCATTTTAAAAACAACTGTCAAACTTCTTAGTATTTTTTTTGTTTTTTCTTCTAATTTAACTTATTAAAAAACTAGAAAAGACAGCTTCCAGAAGATTCTTAAGTATCAACCGATATTCAATAGTAAAAAGCGTTATGTTTTATTACTAAGGACATAGCAAACATTTAAAGGAGACCATTAAACTGTGTCTACGTGGCATCAACAGAGGCTTTTTTAATATGTTCAAAAACATGTGATGGAAGTACTTACTGTAATATCTAGCAATAACCATTTTCAGTTCAGAAGTTTTTGCATGTTTACCAGGTATGACTTGATTATCTTGTGGATCTGAAGTGGCGCTTTTGTTGGATGGCTTTCGTGCCAGTACCTCTGTAAAGCGGTAACAAAGTAAACAGAAATCAATATAAAGATTCTTTGAAAAATAAGGGGCTAGGAAAAGCAAATAATAATTGCACATATAATAAATATAGAGGTAAATCTAAAAAAAAGTGGTACTCCATCTCTATAACTCTTAATTTAACCTAACGCAATAAGTACTAAATTGCTGTGTGAACTTTTTCATTAAATATTGTTATTTTCATGTATATTCATGAATTTTTACACTAGGGAAAAATATTTTTTTTTAATTGTGTTTGAGGTATTGTCAAGTTTTGGTCACTTGTAGCCAAAGTGCCGTTGTAACCCATGAAACCATCTTGCGCCCCAGAGTGAGAAATCACAGAAGTCACTTGGAGACTAGAGGGCTGGAATAGTTATTTTTGTCCCTGATGGCACATCTTAACTGCGCAAAAAATGTCTAAAGTTGTAATTATTCAATGGTATATCTTAAACACAAGGCATTGTGCCCTCAAGTCACTTTGTTTTCAGGAATATTTATTCTACATTACAATGTCAAAGTAATGTTTGCAATTTATCTAAATCTAATACTGAAAATTTTAAAAGTATTCTCTTGTTTTCGATGCAAAAGAGCGTTTTCTATACCATCTATCTGCAATTTACATGGCTACTAAGCACATATTAGTTTCTTGTAAGAACGTTTGCTTACCTCTTTAAAGTTATCAAACTATAATAAAGTAAAGAGACGGATTTATTATAAATGTATAGATATATGTCTTGAACTTTTAAGGACTGTTGAGAGCACAACTTCGAAGAGTCACCTTGTGCTGTAGACGCATGAACATAATTTTCACCTTAGCCTACAGAGCATTTCCATGGTTGTTTAACAGCACTTTGCGCCTTCGAATATAAAATGTTATTTACAATATCGGTACCACGGTGCTATTATACATAAAAAGTCAAATATTTCGTCTACATGGCACAAAGTATGATATTTCTATTAGTGACTTTTAATAAATAGAAAGCACAAAACCGTGTGCTAAAAGAAACAAGAAACAGATTCTAGTATTTTTTCATGTATTCTCTACAGCACACATTTCACAATAGTTGTCCGAATGATGAAAATAGTTTAACGAGTCATTTCTAGAAATTGGAGGTAATAGGCTACAGAATCGCGAGCCTAAATCTTCCAACAACACTTAATACATAGCCATGCAAGCTCGAGGTCAAAAACCTTGAGTATTCGTGACTGAGCACCTTAATTTCAAGATTGTGTAGCAATATGAAAAAGCAGTAGTGGTGTGCAATACATGTACAAAATATAGAGGCAATCTAATCAAAAAAGTGTACAAGAAACTACGAACCATTTTTTGCTCGTTTCAGGGGTGTGTTATGATCATCATGTGACTGTAGCGATTTTCGTTTATTAGTTGTTTTTGGTTTCCATGCAGGTGTCACTGTCGAAAAAAACAAAGTCAACATTGATTAGTTAAAATACACCAGAATAAAAAATATGGCAGAAACTGTAAATACTGTAAATGCACGTGGTAAGTGAAGGGGTAGTCTTATATCTAAAGTACACAATGCACACAGAGTATTGTTTTCTATCATTTTAAGTAATGCAACGATTAAATCATCACTTTCAGATATTTTTTTGGCCATTAGAATTTTTTTATCTGATCATCAGGTTTGATACTAGGAAGGAATATCTTTCACGAATTTTTACTGGTATGATGTGTCTGCAACAGCAACTGTACTATTTACTATTTTTCTTTATGACATTTTGTGAACAATTTTACATGTAAAGAAACGTTGATGAAAAATATAATCAAAGGTTTGTCAGTGGGATTGACATATTCTTTTCAAAATATTCGTAAATAAATTCGGCAAACCAGTGAGCATATAACATTAAAAACCTCAATCAATTGTTATTGTAGTTAACTAATGCAAGCGCTTCCTGAGATAATTTGAATTTGAACTGGTTATTCAACCTCAGGCCAAAATATTTCCGCTCATTTTTCGGCGTTTTCTTATTATTTTTTTTTTTAGTATCACTGTAATAAACAATAGTTTGAACTTTATTTTTAAGTAAAATACTATTATTATATTACCATTTTAAAATTAATCTTATTTAGTTCATATAGTTTGCATGAAATTATTAGGTAAAAAAAAATGAAAAATGTTGGTAAACGACAGATTTTCAAATATTTTTGAATAAAAGAAAAAAAGTGTTCATAGTCCTAAATTTAATTATTTATTAAAAAGAAAAATTTAGACCATACAATACAGATGTACAACTTTTTTTTTATATTATAGTACGTCCGGTTTTTTTAATAAAGGCACTACTATGGGCACTTAGCACTTGGAAAAGGGACAAGAAAGGGATGGGAGGCCTCCCATTAAAGGAGGGGGGGTTGGAGGAAATTAGACAATTTTGCTGCGAGAAGGTCGCTGTTCGCTGTAACCCTCCTCGAGGAGCATTGCGTGGTAAAAAAGCACATGTGAAAATTCACAAAGGTACTTGCCCGAAAACTCGCACTGGCTGGGAAACGAACCATGGTCTCCCACGTGCCAATCCACGACCTAGCCGACTGAGCTACCGCGCGCTCAGATACATAATTATTTACATTCCTACAGATATTTAGTTACACCTATTAGAACTATTATTTGTAGTATTTCAAACATCTGTAAGATATATTTGAAATTATATTAAGATGTAAAACGTATTGCTAATTATATAAGACTTTATTCTCTAGATTCGTCAGATTTCTAACTGATGGGAAAGATAGCTAGTGATTCGAATTCATCTCTTTGTAATATTGCAAAATCTTGAGAATATCTCTTGCAAGAATTGTCACTATTTAATAGAAATAAATTTGTTTATAAATTGTATTTACCGATGTTGGGAAAAAAATTGTGTGATTAAATCAATTGACTGTAGTAAACTTCGAAAGTTATCAAAAGTACATAAAAAATTATTGTGTACAGATTGAATAATGCCTGTCGGGTATGCCCTCTGTAGGAAAAATAGGGTTCACACCTGTTGCGCACCCTTCCAGGGCAAGTACAAGAAGTCCCTCGGGCCTGGTGCTTGCCCTGGCAAGATGCGCCACCAGGTACGTAAAGTACCATTCTTCGAAGGTGAAAAGGAATTATTTATTCAAACTTTTATATGATACGCAAAATTATTCATGCAAGACACTATTTTATACTTATTGAAAATGCATAACTACTAACTGATATAAGGTACAAAAGCTAAGACGCTAAGTAAGCGCACTCCTTTTTTAATCTAACGATTTTTTCTATTGTGCAATGTCAGAAGACCTTTGTGTGTGACTTTTGGAGGAAACAAAAAAAAAAATCTCTTTACTGTACCCTTGCCGTTTTAAAACACTTTGCCAAATTTATGGTTCTATTTACTAAGTCGCTTATTATGAGCCTAGGAGTAGTGATAGTATAAGTTTGGGGCCTGATCGTAATATTACACGATTAATTTTGGTACATGCTTATCGTATCTTGTTTACTAATAACAAGTGCACAAAAGATACTCCAACCTTTTTTTATCCTCCAGTTAACACAAACGTGCCTAGTATCTCAAACCTGAACAAAAATCTTGTTAAGGCAATCGAGAGGTCCTCTAGAGGATACCTAAATAGCCAATGAAGGACGTACTGAGGCAAAGTAACGCGGCATACAGTAAGTCCTCTTTAGGTATCCTAAATAAATGTGTATCTCACCAAACTTGAAGAGTCTCTGAGAGTTAATATATCTTCCTATATTATATAGTAAACTCAGTGGGGCATTCCACACAAGCCCCCCACCGCCCCCCATTTGCCCCCCACCACCCCCCACCAACCCCCCACAAAATAAGGTAAAAATCCGTTATTTTCTTGCTTATTTTAACGTATCGTAAATTTTCTCAAAACCCCCCACGGCTCCCACTGACCCCCCGCACAATTCTTCATAGCCCCCCCACCGAACCCCCACAAAATATTATATGAACAGTATAAAAGTATGGTATAAGTCTTTATTCAAGCCAGGGGGTTCAACCACGTATGGCTTCATGGGATAATAACAATGTATGATTTAATATTTAATCAAATAGTTACAGAATACTGCACAATACTGTAATCAGCTAAACATAAATATAATTAATTGTAATTCGATTTACTGGATCTCTTGGTTTCTTTGTAAGCATAAAGTTTTTGGTGGGCTGACTTTTTTCGTTAGCATTTTGTAACGTTGTATTTTGCCAGCCCTGTCAATGTGTTAAAGTCTATTACCACATTCCTACCAAATCACATGGAAATATTGTATAGTATTTTTCCTCAAAACATCCCACATTCTTCCACCTACCCCCTATGGCCCTCCCACTGACCCCCACGAATTTTTTCATGGCCCCCACGGCCTCCCCACACCACCTTTTTGAAACCTGACCGTAATCATACCGTATTGACCTATCTTTAGACAAAACTGTTTTATTGCCATGCTTTATTTCTTCGTCAAGAAGAAATTTAAAGTTCTATAATTGATTTATAAGGGGTTGTTGCGCAAAACATCATTATTTATACAACTTAGTACGTTTAAAAATCAATTCATATGGAGTTAACAATATTTTGAAACCAAATATTATATACACATATATTGGTGCGCATAATTATTATATCATCATCAGTTATATAGTCCTTTATTACACAATTCTTCTTTTTACGTACATAAACTTTAGTTAAATTTAGAGTATCATTAATATAAACAATGAAAGTTTCGCATTACTTTATGAGTCATCTTATAAAGCCTGATGAAACCACAAAGACTTACGTCCATTTCTATTTTGTTTTAAATTAATGCTGAAATTGGTACACTAGATGAACACGATATACATTCATGATATGTATTATTAATTAATAAATTTTACCCATTCATAAAAAAAAATAATTAAATCATGTTATGAATAGTAGATACATTATTATATTCAAAAATTTCTTTCCAAACTATATTTTCAATCTCTAAACTGTTTTCTCTATCGACTTGAACAAAAACTCCATTTTTATTTTTGCATCTTGATAAAGCCACGTATAATTGACCATGAGAAAATAAAGGTTTTGTTAAGTATAATCCCACATTATCAAAATTTCGTCTTTGAGACTTATTTATAGTCATAGCAAATGCTACAACTAATAGGACTTGTTTTCTGTATAAAATAAAAGGTAATGATGAAGTATTTCCAGTATTTAATGTAATTCTTGGAATGAAAACTTTATTACCAATTTTTTTTCCCGTTACTATTTCGCCTTCTACGTTATACTTCCGTAATTTAGTAATTCGCAATCGTGTACCGTTACATAATCCGTCTGATATACTCAAATTTCGAATTAACATTACTATTGCACCTATTTTTAATTTAAGTTCATGAGGTGGCAAGCCTTCACGAATGTTGTTTAACATTTCTACGGGAAAATTTATATGAATATTATCATCTGATTTATCAACACCTTTATATGTTGCAGTATCGATGCTGTAATAAGTTTTAGTTCCCCATGTAATTTACTTAAAATCTTATTGTTTAAAAAAAAAGTATATTTATTATGTGAAGTGAGTATGACGTTATTGTCAAAACAGTTGCTGTAATTACCAAATATGTTGGTACAGACATCATCTGTTATGCAGGAATTAGGAATATTAAATGTTTCTATGTCCCCTTCTCCAATTGTATTACACAAGTCTCTCAACGTTCTATCAACGATTTCTAAAGCTTTTTTTGGAATCATAGAAGCCTCGTCTCATATTATTAAATCAACTTTCCTTAATTTTTTTTTTCAGTTTCAAATTCTAAAAATACACTTTTAATATTATCTAAGTCTAGAGTTAACCAAAAAGTTCTATGACTGGTCATGCCTTTTGGTAGTAATACAGATGCAATTTCTGTCCAAGCCATTGACAAAATATTTTTACCTCTAGAAATAAAATAATAAATGAGTGTCGTACATAAGTAGGTTTTTCCAGATCAACCAGGACCATCTACGAAATATACTTTTTTATCTTGTTCACAAATAGTTTTAAAAATTTTTCCTTGATCTTTATTTAAATTTGTGTACATTATATCGAACATTTTTTTACTAAAAGATATTTCCTTAATATTACAATTATTTATATAGTTGCTAATGGTTGGTGTCGGTAAACTAAAAGACTCACATGATTTACCTTCCGATACCAAAATTTTATTAATATGTAGAAGAGCACAATTATTATTATCATTATCAAAGTCTTCCGTAAAATATTTTTTATATTCATTCCATATTTTATCTTCTTGAATGTTATCTGAAATCAAAAACCAAGAAAAAAATTGTCTTAACTGGTATGGAAACATTATTGTTATGGCTTCTTTAAAAATATTGTCGATTTCAGAATCATGTTCTATTTAACCCATTGCAATTGCAGTATCCCTGAAATTTTTATATGTTATTCCATTATGTTTTTCAACGTCTTCAAACGATGTAGCCCCATGTAATTTATTTAAAATAAGTTTTAAAAAAAAGCGTTTATAATCTTTTTGAGATACTATGTTTAATCTATCCATAGCAATATTTTTCAGTGTAACTTTCCTTTTTTTCTAAATTTTAAGTTTATTGTCAAAAATGTAATGTTCTGGAATGTTAACATATTTTAGTGATTTTGCAAAACCATCTACTTTATTTAATTCAAACCAAGCTGCAAGGGGTGTTTGATAATTTTTTATTACATTTTTCATATTATTTTCTTTAAATATGAGTTTTTGTTTATTTTCAAGATGAACAGCTAGATTTACAACTGTATGACTTCTACCACAAATTGGATATTCTTGAAGTCTCCAAGCTGCTTTTATTGGACTTACATATCTAGCATCAACATAGCTACTAATTTCATCTACTATTTCTTCATTTAGTTCGTTTGATTTTCCTATTTTAATGTATGTTTAATATCATTAATTAACATGAATAGAATATTGGATTTTATTAAAAAGTTTACGTGTTTTTTTATTTCAGATAATAACTTGAATGTTTCAAGATAACTTGATGTATCAGGAATCACAAATTCCTACTAAAAATTTGAGGTGGTGACGTCAAATTTATCGTATTCAAATATATATTATTTTCCAACAATTACTTTACTGTGTAACTGAAACAGTTAAGAATAAATAAGGATAAATACACAAAAATTGTAAAAATGTATTTCTTATAAAATATTCGTAACTTGGGGGGTTGGCGCGCAGTGCGCGCAGGGGGGCGTTAGCCCCACAAGTGTATATATATATATATATATATATATATATATAAATTCAATGTGACAGAGTGAGATAAAATTATAATGAAATACACTGTTGTACCTACAGGTGTTTTATTATAAAATAAAAAATAGATTGGTGCAAAAAATGTATACTTGTTTAATAGTACATTACGCCACTAGAGCTGAAAGTGGTACTTTGCACCCGTGGGCGTACTTTGCACCCGCTGACTACTTTGCGCACGGGTGACCAAAGTAGTCAAAGGGTGCAAAGCGCGCACAAGGGTGCAAAGGCCTGCGGTCGAGTCGCGTATATTATTTTTCTCCTTAAAGGCGCAAAGTGAGATGAATACAATAATGATATCGGGTCATTGTTAAATTATCAAGTTCTTTATGTTTTATTTTATTCCTACCTCAGGCGTTTTTAAAAAAAAGACGAAGTAACGGACTGATGAATGGAACGTGCATAGGGAAAAAAAGAATCTTGCTGTTAATCGCCATCCCTGTAGCATCGGCATCGCTACACTCGCGCATCTACATTACCTACAATACCTACACAGCTGTTTGGTAACTTATACGCATGCGAGAGAAAAAACGTATGAAGCACACACACACACGCGCACACATACATACATATATATACATACACATTCGCGTATACATAATGCACACGACAGTCGTACAGTGAATCTGCAATCTGCATGACCCAATTCATCGTCCATACGTGCCTGTGTGCATACCTATACCATACCTATGTAGTTATATGCAATTGAGTGTACGAGGACGAGGACTGTATGCCAATTTGGAGTAAGTGTACAGGTATACGTGAACGTATAAACGTATCCTATATATCAACGCGTTTATATTCTTGTAGTTTGAAGTAGGTGCGCAACAAAGGTTGTGCGGGATCCAGGGGCGGCAGCCCTGGTGGCGGTACGGGGGGGGGGGGGGTACGCTCTGCCAAGCATCGGAGACTGTCAATCATTTAAAAAAATTTCTGCGTTTCTCCAAATACTATGTTTCTATTAACTAACCCTTAAGCTACCCTCATGTATACGTAGCAGCTAAAGAAAAATGTGAAGTGCTGGTATAAAGAACAGAGTATACTGAGAACGATACGTGGGATCCAAGGACTGAAGTCTCTCTTACTCCTCACCAGCTCTTCCCCCGCCTAACAACGATCGGATCGATCAATAAAACATCCAAATCCAGGGGCTTCGCCCCTCTCACTGCCCTGCATATAAATTGAATAAAAATTAGCTATTTAAAGCTTATACACTATAATTAAAAAAATTTTGACCGCGGGCGGCAATGAACTTTGAGTCCGAAAAAATTATGACATTAATAATATATGAGAAATTCACTGATATTTCAATTACTTCGCACCCTTGCGTACTCAAAGTACTTTGCACTCACGCGTGCCTAAAGTACTTTGCGCACTGGGAGTGGAAAAGTTCTTCTTTGAGCCCATGACACAGCTACGGAAAGTACTTTGGGCACTCACTTTGCGCCCGAAAGGGAGAAATAGTAGTTTTTCTACGAGTTTGAAAAGTCTTTGTTTGCGAACCAAGAGGTTTGCGGCCCGAACCGAAGGCGAGGTCCGTAACGAGGTTCGTAAAGGAGACTTTTCGAACGAGTATCGGAAAACTGCTTTTTTGCCCAAGGAAGTACCAGCCTTCCAAAACCACCCGAGGGCTGAAGATAACTTTTACGTGATGTACAATAATTTAAGAATGTTAAAGATGGCATTTAAATTAATGCTCTTTTCATGCATTAAATTTAAGAATCGTGCACTGAATTCTGTTTTACGTAACATGTACCAAAAAAATAATGTAGAACACGATAATTTTAAAGATACACAATATTTTCTCTTATTAAGCTCACTTGAAATATTAGTTTTTTGTTCAAACCGTTTTGGAGTATATAGTTCATGAAAAGTCAATGCAGTGAAATAAAAATTAAGGTACAGAAATAGTTTTGCATCAATGCATGCGAGGAAAAATTGCTGTATTTGTAACATAATTTTCAAGCAGTACAGCATTTCGTTTTAATGCGAGTACTGAAAAAATAAATGTTTTATTTGAATCGTTTTGCAATACAAGTTTATTAATTTCCCTGCAACTGCAGTAATATTATAATAAGAAAGATTATTTAACTCTAATGCATGGTGCTGTGAATAAGTGTACTTTTACATTATTTTCAAGAAATGTAGCAATTTATTGTATTGTGCGTACTTCAAAAATCAATTATTTACTTAACGCTTTTTCAAGTACAAGTTAAATAATTGTTGCGCAGTTGCATGAAGATTACAATACGCATGTGAGGATAAATTAGTGCATTTGGAACATAATTTTCAAACTATGCAGTAAGTATTTTCTATCAAATACGCATAGTCGAATAATCAATCTTTTACTTAGATACTTTTGTAGTAAGAGTTCAATTATTTTCCCACTTTTGTATAAAAATTAGGACACTCATCGCCGGTTAAGTGATAGAAGGTGCTATATCAACTTTGACAGAGGTAATATTTTGATTTCAACTCGATTTTTATTTTAACTTTAATAAGAGTAACGTCTTAACTACTTAATTAAAAATGATTCTTTTATTTATTATTTTACTTTCAAAACAGTACGATAAACCAACGCCAAAAAAATACAGATAATCAATCGTTCGCACGTATTCATCGCTTGACAATTGTTTATGATGTACAAACTAATGATGCACACGACAAAGCGAGCGTCTCTCTATATAACTCATTCTAAAAGTATATTTACATCGAAGATTGCTTAGCTTTGATTTGTTACAATGATTATGCAAATAATCAAAAAAACCTTTCTCTCTGTAAACCACATAAAGGTAATTTTTTGCAAGCAGAGTTTTATTTGATTAAACTTATAATACAAAATTTAATCAAGCCTCCACCCATTTAATCCAAACAGCAGCACGTTATTGTACCCTAGTATTTTAATACGTATTTATAATTACACAACGTATACCGATTCATGGCACTACTTTATTTATCACATAATTCTTAACAAAAATTAAATATGAAAAAAATATTATGGATCTCTACTGATTATGTGATTACTGAATTACAATGAGAGTTGCGGTTGGTTTGAATTTTGGACAACCCTCAGGACTCAGTTCATGGTGTACTGGCTATTGGCTGAAATTTTCCGTCTGCCGTGACGTGCCATGTGGTATCACCCTAAGAGTTATGATCGTTGCAGCAAGTCTCATTCTTGTACCTTCATCTTTTATTCGCACCGCCCAGTCGGAAGTGTCAGAATTACGTAGCCTGTTTATTGTCGATGCTTGTCACATTAAAAAGATCTCGTGAAAGCCTATGCTGTAAAGCTGAGAAAAAATTTGTACCTACTTCTAGTGAAAATCATCTTCTAGGCTGATCTAATTTATTCACAGGTAAAACATTCAATATTTATTATTTTTCCTCAACAACTGCTGTACGCTTGCTTGAACATCACGAGTCGCGAATTTCATTTTTTTTAAATGGAGGTTATAAAAAAATTTTGGCCACGTGTCGTTAGCAAATTGAAATTTTAATTTTCTCAGATCCAACTTTGACACGGTAAATTTCCAGGTTGTTCTTTTTCTGTAAGATGCTGCCTGAGAGAAAGAGATTAAATTGTCCTTGTTATCACTGACTATTTTGGAAATCCAACAACAATCAAACTTCGAATAATTAACACGTTTCGCCTATTGTAAGTTTAAACTAAATATATTTGTATTGTGCGATTCCCACACTTAGTGTTACGTAAGGAAAATATTGGTGAGGAGGTGCGTTTTTTTCAGTTCTTTATCATATGGCTTACGATGTGAGACTCCCATAGATGAGGATACACTTTTTCATATCGCAATGGCCTCCATATAACAAAGTAAGTTTCTTATGTAAATATATACTAGTGGGGCTTACGCCCCCTTGCGCGCACTGCGCGCCAACCCCCCAACTTTTGAATATTTGATGAGAAATACATTTTTACAATTTTAGTATCAAACTTGGGATTACCAGAAAATTTTGATTTTTGTGTTTACCCTACGGAAGTACCAGACACATATCCTACAGAAACGATTTTAAATGAGCTTTCGCATTTCATAGATCCAATGGTTTTTCCCCTATTTTTTCTTTCAGGAGATTTAGGGTGGAGTACAGGTTACTTCAAAAGTTATTCTAAATCAAACAAAAAACTTTCTATGTTGCAATATTACGCAAATAGACTGTCCTACAGACCAGATTATAAAAATTTTAGTCCCTTATTATACGGAGGAAGGTTAACTCAACAATTTTTTATACACTCATACATTATTGTTGTAACATGGTAATTTTTTATTTTTTGTTAACGTTCGTTTGTTCTTGTTTTTAATTATTATTTAACAGTGTAAAGGCGTGTCAACATAGCGGGTATTCAATACAGCTTTGAAATCGTGTTATGGTCGGTCGCATAAGGGCTGATTGGGAGCACCTATCTTTTCTCACACGATTACTTCAGAAATCGGTAAAGTGAGAAGAGCCACGTAGCGAGAGATTTCGAATCTCTCACAGGCGTTCGGTCACGACGCGCTTTTATTCTGTGAAACGACGATCGTTTCCTTGACAACTAGTTCTTTATATTTTTTGTTTATGTAATAACTTCAAGTGAGCGTGCTAGTTTTTTTCTAAAAATAGTCTCTGTCAAGTCGTCGTAGAGACAACACGAATCAATAAATCAGTTTAAGAAAAATAAATGTTGCACGGTTTTATTTCGTAAAACAAGTCGGTAACATTTTTGATTAAGCATAATCGTTTAAATTATTTGAGATACAATCAAAAAAATTGAAGAATAGAGTGTTACGAAGGATTATTAGATGCGATAGCTAACAGTGCATCAAATTTATCTAAAAATTTTGAAACAGAGGAAAAAATGGGAAATCTTTATACACTACCTTCTACGTATACAGGAAGTCCGAGATACATGCAGAAACATTATCAAGATGCAATGGCTGTTATGAGAAAATGTGATAGACCAGACTTATTTATTACAGTGACATGTAATCCTAAATGGAAAGAATTTTATTATCTAAATTTCCAAAAAATACAACACCAAATGATATTCCAAATATTACAGTTCGGTTATTCCACACAAAATTACAATCAACTTTAGATGACATTATTAGAAAAAATCTTCTTGGTAAAGTATTAGCATACGTTTATACTATTGAATTTTCAAAAACGTGGCTTACTACATGCACACTTATTAATAACATTACATCCTGATGAGAAAATCATAACACCTGAACAAATTGATAAATTTATTTCAGCTGAAATTCCTTCGAATAATATAACACTTAAAAATTTAGTGATTAAACACATGCTTCATGGCCCACATACAGATAAAAGTCCATGTATAAATAATTCTCACAAAAAGTGTACAAAAAATTTTCCAGAAACTTTTACAAACCAAACTACATTTAAAAATAACGGTTACCCACAATATGTGAGAAGAAATAATATGTCTAAAAAACATATTTACAAAAGTCTGAACATAAATAAGACTTATGTTGATAATTCAATGGTTGTTCCATAGAATAAATTTTTGTTAATGAAGTGTAAATGTAATTTAAACGTTGAATATTGTGCATCAATACAAAGCATAAAATATATTTATAACTACATACATAAAGGTAGTGACAGAGCATACATTAACATAGGAAAATCAAACGAACTAAATGAAGAAATAGTAGATGAAATTAGTAGAGTTACGTAGATGCTAGATTTGTAAGTCCAATGGAAGCAGCTTAGAGACTTCAAGAAAATCCAATTTGTGGTAGAAGTCATGCAGTTGTAAATCTAGCTGTTCATCTTGAAAATAAACAAAAACTCATATTTGAAGAAAATAATATCAAAAATGTAATAAAAAATATAATAATAGAAGAAACTAATGAATCATCATCATTTTTATGGAACTTTTTCAAAATTTTGATATTACAAAATAATATCCGTTCTAGTAATAACGAATTTTCAAAATTATTGTTAAGAATTGGAGAAGGGGACATAGAAATATTTAACATTCCTAAATCCTGGATAACAGATGATGTCTGTGCCAAAATATTTGGTAATTACAGCAACTGTTTTGACAATAACGTAATACTAACTTCACATAATAAATATACTTTTTTTTTTAAACAATAAGATTTTAAGTAAATTACATGGGGAAAATAAAACTTATGACAGCATCGATACTGCAACATATAAAGGTGTTGATAAATCAGATGGGGGTGGGGTAAATTTTGCCGAAGATATGTTTGCAAAGTGGGAGCATTACGAAATTCTGCATAGTTCAACACAAAATATTGCGAAAATAATTATTCAAAAAGATAAAATCTCCAAAATTAGCTATAACGATAATAATAAAGCAAAAATAATAGAATATGCTAATATTTAAATCATATCGGTAAGTGTAAAAAACGATATCATTACTATGAAGTTAAACATGCCAATAAAATTAGTTCATTAAAAGTTAAGCAGAAAAATTTGTCATCATAAACGGGAGGTGCCAAAAACTTTATTACAGATTCTTCATAATTCCTAAATATTTATTATAATAACTACTATTTGCCAAGCAGGTATACGTACAGATTTCCAATATGCCGAATTTTTCAATTCCGAATTCAGAAATTTTAAATAAATAAAAAATTAGTATTTGTTAAATTTAAAAGCTAAAATAGTAAATTTTGTATCATGGTCGCAAAGTACAAACATGAACGCTCGAAGGGCGCTGTGGTTGTAGCTTTGTGCCCAAGTTGCGAGCGAAATTTTTTTTGCAGCAGGCACAAATTGATATTTTAGGACCATAGGCACTCTTTACTTAGGTTTTTAGAAGTTGTTTTCTGTCCTCTAACCGGAAAGTGCAAGCATTTTCATCCCTTGGTCGCAGTGCTTTGCGCCTGGCCTCCCGATGGTTTAAAGTTCATTCCCGTCCTAGAATAATAAGTAATTAGCAGGCAAAAAGTGTGTCCACGGGCACATATATGCAAAAGATGTCTTTCTCACTTTGGGAACAAACATACAACAAACTCGCCCTTCGGGCGCACAAGTTATATTTTCCGCCCTAGGTAAGAAATATATCATTTTGCATGCATAGTCTGCACATAAAAGTGACTCAAAACAAATAGTACACTACGCACCTAGTAAGCGAGGTTAGGAATGTCTCGGTTTCACCTCAAGCGTTTATTCACGTGAAATCTAAATCTGCATTTCTTAAGCTCCGAACGTGGTGCATATTCTATTTTTCACCAATCCTCCGTCGAGAGAAGGGATTTTTGTTCCGCAAAGCTAGAGGAAAGTTCCTACTTTCGATACAGTATGGTGAAAAGTATATTACGCCACTAGGGTGGAAAGTGCTTCTTCCCGCCCGCGGGCGCACTTTCCGCCCGAAAGCCGAAAGTACTCGAAGGGCGGAAAGTGCGCTCAAGGGTGGGAAGGCCTCCGCTCGAGTCGCGTATCCTATTTTTCACCTTAAGGGCGCAAAGTGAGAACGTATTTTGTCTGGTTAATGATCACTTCAATAGAAATTTAACTACAGGATTAAAAATGAAAAATATTTATTTAAAGTCTATCTAATGTACACAAAGCTTATTTTTCTAGATAAATAATGAGATAAATAATGTTTAGTATTCTAATACTTATAAGTTTTGTAAAAATAACTGATACTTACATTAAATTAGTGTTGAAAAACAAGAACAGTGCAAGTTAAGATTTTATAAATAAAGGAATGCGCGCGAGGCATGTATCAAGAGAAAGGAGCAATTTAATTAGAACTGCAGTAGTGGCGCTGTAGCAAGAAACAGTTTTTTATGATATAATGAGTTGATTCACAGCGGTAAATTTAAACGAATTCTAAGATATTGCAACCTTTGTTAAAAAATAACGGAGGTGTTTTGAATAGTGTATTGACTAGAATAGTTGAGTACGAACAAAAACTTAAAGCTGGTATGCTAGAATATCTTGACTGCAGTGTAGATATTAGTGAACTTCCCTATTTATATATTGTGTTGTATATATAAAACTATGTTTATTGATTGATATGTCATGAAGAAGAACGTTAACTCGTATTTTGCATCACTTATTTAAAATTGAGTATGATTTCATTTTTATAAAATAAAAAGTCTAAGAAAGTAGTCAGTAAGGTAGGGAATTTTTAAAAATAAGTAAGAGTTAATCTTACTTTTATATAAAGCAAAAGCGCTAAAACCGTTGTAATCGCTAACCGCGAAAACCACTAAACCGATTTCGTTGAAATTTTGCACACTGATTCATTATACTTCCTAGATGGTTTAAGCATAGTTTTTATCTTAAAAAAGTTAATAACAATAGCAATAAATGATCTCAAAGTTTTGCAAAAATATGCCAGCTTTTCCCTTTAGTTCAGTTCAATCCGCTAGGTGGCGTCGACATTAAATCGAAGCTACCTGCAACATAATTAAATAAGTGTGGTTATAATAGGCTGGAGCGTCTCCAAAGTGTTGTGGTCGAGTTTCGGCAACTCAACGAGATGCATAGAGAATGCTTATGATGGTCTTGCAGCAGGGTATCCCAGTTACGGACGACACTCTTATCTAAGGGGAAAGGGACCTAGGTGTCCATTTACCCTGAAACTCGATGAGTGCGATCAAACAAAAAAAAACTAATTCCAACCGATGCCATCTCTGCCACAATACCAAGAGACATATGTAGCCAGAGCACAATCTGGTTCAACTCATCAGAGTTGTGAGAGAGTAGTCCCACCATCCCACCTGGTGCAGTAAGATAATTTGTGGCTACAAATGTAAGCAAGGGAAAACAGCTCTGAGCTCTGAGGGGCATTGGCAGCCACAACGGCTACCTTCTAGTTCGTCGTGTCTCCAATGCGCTTACCCACATGTTCCCGTCTGACGATTAGCGGTTGGTTATCCGGAGAACGACCCAAGAACGAGATATTCTTTGGTCAGCGGCGTACCTCCCTCCATCATAGTCTCCGTACATCGAGACTCCCAGGGTAAGAATCAAGCAACCCGTAGCCAGCTCTTCATCATCAGGAATAAGAATAGCCTGGAAGTTTCACCACTGGCGCTTTTTAGCGCCATTATAAGTATTTACGTTCGCTACTTAACCATCAGTTTCATCGGTTCTTTTTAGGATCCACCTAAGTGTAAACTACCTTGCCAACAAATACATTATCATTACCATTTTCGGAAGCGATTCGTCGACTAAAAGACTATATTAACTAAAGACGGGTTCTATTAAACCAAGTCAGCCATTCACTAGCAGACGTCACCTGCGGAGTTGTTCTTCGCAAGGCTGGAAAACCCGGTGACCGACGACCCTATACTACCCTCTCGACTCTAAGCATTTAACCAGAAATCACTGATCCTCTCCAATGTCTGCTTTGAACAAACCTACAACAGCTATGAAGGAAAAAAAACTTGAGCCAACGGGACAGCCTCCACTGGACAAGTATCACTAACCAAACTCCCCATTTAAAATTACCAAAACAACTTAATCTGCAACTAAAAAAAGGTGCATCAGACATCAACGTCTTCGACGTTATACCAGGAGACGTTGGGAAAGAGCACTACAACTAGCCCCAAAGCTTCGGATTTTGTAATTTTTATCCCCATCAGTCTGGGTCTTCAACAGCAAGCCAGAGAAGATCACCCTGAGGTATCCAGGCAGTCACAATTGCTGTTAACTGCAGTCAAGAAAGAGTTAACTTAAAAAGCTCACTGGTGTTTTTTAGGGCCATCAGACGTTGAACTACCTTGCCAACAAATATATTAGAACTTAACAAAGTGGACAGAAAACAGCCTTTAGGGGTCACAAAAATTTTAAGCATGCCAAAAGTCGCAAGAGGGTGAATTGGAAGAAAAACTTCAAGTGTATCTAATAAATACAATTTGACTTAGGTGTCAAGAAACTGACGCAGAAAATTTATCGAGATTGAAACAGCAGCATCAAAATCGACAACTAAAGAGTCCATTACGTGAGAGATCAGCTTTTCATTGTACCCTCACAGCAATCTCTGAAATCTTTAAAGATCCTACTTCAGATTTTTTAATGAGTAGAAAATGTATTTGTGTTTTTGTGACAATAAAAATTAATGGTTTAAGGTCCAGGACTTTGTTGCTCTGGTAATAAAGTTGTGAGAAATGAAAAAAAAAATTTTTTTTCAATATAAATTTTTTGGGGGATTTAAAATCTTAACATCTTTAAATAATAGCCGTTTCCGTGAATTTCACGGGAGAAACTGTAAATCAACGGCTTCTTATAGCCACCGATTATTTTATGGCATACAGAACGCACGTTACTTTTCATCATAATAATTTTTTTGAATTTTTACACCTCATTATTTAACAAAATAAAGTATATGGATTCGGAAAAAATTTGTTTTTAATAAGAACATTCTTGTTCTGAGATGTATCAGGAATATATGTAAAATTTCTAACTAAAAATGTTTCACATTACATGTCAACACACTACGGTGTTTTATTTAGTAAGTCTCGGGCAAAGCCGAGACGAGGGGCTGCTAGTTGTTAATAAACGAAAGTTCGCATGAAAGGTTGTGGGGGGTTGAGGCCCCCCCCCCTCGTCCAAAAAATCAACTGATCGTTTGATTAAAGAAAATTTACAACCATTTCTCGAACAAAAAAAAAAAATTAAATTAATCTAATCTCCCGAAAAAAAATATACTTGGTGTAATGAGAGTATGAGTATCAAAAAATGGCAATCAGGGAAATGATACTAAAGCCGTAGATATAATACTGCCGTATTGTAATATTATATTTTTTCTTAAGAAATTATATACAAAATATACTTATAATGGAATTTCATATAAAAATGAAGTCTTGTTTTGAAGATGTATAAAGAAAGATATTTGATAGATGTCGCATATAACATATTAATGATGTACAGCACCAACGACAAAATTTACTAATTTTTCTTATTTGCGGGCGGGAATGTACTTTCCACCTTAGGGCGGGAGGTTCCACTTTCCACCCGTGAAACAGGCACTGAAAGTACTTTCGGCCCTCACTTTCCGCCCGAAAGGAGGAAATAGTAGTTTTCCTACGAGTTTGAAAAGTCTCTGTTTGCGAACCGAGAGGTTTGCGTCCCGAGCCGAAGGTGAGGGACGTAACGATGTTCGTAAAGGAGACTTTTTGAACGAGTTCCGGAAAACTGCTTTTTCGTTCGAGGAAGTACCAGCCTCCCAAAACCACCCGAGGGCGGAAGAAACAATTTTTATTTCCAGTTTAGAAAGTAAAATAAATGTAAATACATGTCTCCTTTAGCAGCCTATGATCATTTTTACTCCGCGATAAATATCATTGTAATAGGTGGGTTCCAATGATATTCTTGATACAAGGGAGACATAAAAACAGATCCCATTTGCATGCGCAGTCAGCGCTGGTATTATACGTACAGACAATATATATAGATGCATATGTACATGGCCGCATTCGGTTGCTCGCTCGCTCGTTTCACGGGTTAACTCCCCATATAAGGCGCGCCTAAAGAAGTTTCACTTTAAAACAAAAAAACTATATTTGTATGTATTGCAGGTCTGTACTTAGGCTGTTTCTGTTGCGAAATCAGAGTATAATTCACGAATTTTTAGCAGGGTTGTGAGAAAAAATTTTTTTCTGCCTCGTAACCTCAAAATATCATCTTTACTGCTTGATTTTAGGTTCTTGGGCGGAAAAATTATATATGTAACTCGTTCGAATAGGCTTCTTTACAAACCTCATTACGGCCCTCACTTTTGGCTCGTGCCATTAACCTCTTGGTACGTAAATCGAAACCTTTGCAAACTCGTACGTATCGTACTACTACCTACGTCACAATTTGCACTGATATACATTTCTGAATGAGATATTGAGAACATTTTTCTCATATCATTTACAAAACTTGTGGAAAACTGAGATCTCACGAAATACTGTTTTTTAGTTTTTGTAAAAAAATTTATTTTTATTCATTGCAAATACACAATAGCATCATGAAGCATTTATCGTAATCATGATATACATAGCATACATTAAACAAAATGTCACTTTCTTTTATTTGTTTGGACCGGTGCTCGACACATGTAACACGTCATTCTATTAATGGCTTCATTTATCCATCTTTCAGCACAGCTTTTGCATGCCACTTTGTGTCCACAAGGTACCAATTCACAATTTGGAACTCTAGTGATGCATAATACACATTTATCTAAAAAATTAGGTGAAAATGAGCTCGAACGGTTCATAATTACATGCTTTACAAGAAAACAAATAAAAATTTTGATGTTGTGTAGCTAAAAAAATAGGATATAGAATTGAATTGAGATTATGACTGCGTGTTTTTATAGCAATGATGCAATAATACTTGAGAAGCAACAACTACATCTAAGTAGATGTCAGTAATTATTTGATAACTTTATTTTAACATACTTTTAATGAATAAGTTTTCATACACATTTCTGAAAAAGCTAATTTGTATTATTCGTTTACTGAATTTGAACTCGTTATTACAAAAAAATTTATTCACACAACTTATTGAAGCAACTTTGCAAAAAATGAAATGTATAAAAAGTTATAAATTATTTATATGCACGTATGTAAGGAGTTTTTAAGAATTGCACATGTATATAGAAAACTATTACAGTACAATTATAATTTATTTAAAAAAGGTTGACCTGCGTTACTAATCCACAGTCGCTTTTTGTTAAAATTTAATGAGCAAGTAAAAATAGATTAAAAACTTATTAAAAAGATACACCTAAGAGTACTACTAAACATAGAAATCAGTGAAATGTATTGAGTTATTTTTTATAGACTTTTACAAAAAAACACACTAAATAGTTTTTTAATTTGAACACAACTTAGAACTATTTTCGATGAGAGTCCTATTCAAACAGTTTCGAACATTTTGAGTAAAGTAACAGATGACCTCCGTTTCTTCGTAAATCATTGTCGACTTTTGTCAAGCATTAAGTTTATCAAACGTTAGTTGAACTTTACAGCCCACACTTAAAAGCTTGAAAAAAAATCATGCAGAGACAAGCATTTTAAAAAATATTCTGCTGAACCTTTCGGCCCGCACAAGAATATTTTTTAGAATGCTATCGGCAGGTTTTCCAACGGTGCGATTATTTTTGATAAGAGTCCTATTTCAACAGTTTAAAACACTTGGAGCAAAGTAACCGATCACCTCCGTTTCTTCGTAAATCCTTGTTGACTTTTGTCAAACCATTAAGTTTACCAAACGTTAGTTGAACTTTACAGCCCTTACTTAAACGCTCAAGAAACATTACGCAGAGACTAGCATTTAAAAAAATATTCTGCTAAACCTTCCGGGCCCGCGCAAAAATATTTTGAGAATGCTATCGGCAGGTTTTCCAACGGTGCGATTATTTTTAGCAAAAGTCCTCTTTCGACAGTTTAAAACACTTGGAGCAAAGTAACCGATCACCTCCGTTTCTTCGTAAATCCTTGTCGACTTTTGTCAAAGCATTAAGTTTACCAAACGTTAGTTGAACTTTACAGCCCTCACTTAAACGTTCAAAAAACATTATGCAGAGACTAGCATTTAGAAAAATATTCTGCTGAACCGTTCGGCCCGCGCAAAAGTATTTTTGAGAATGCTATCGGCAGGTTTTCCAACGGTGCGATTATTTCCAATAAGAGTCCTATTTCAACAGTTGAAAACACTTGGAGCAAAGTAACCGATCGCCTCCATTTCTTCGTAAATCCTTGTGAACTTTTTTCAAAGCATTAAGTTTATTAAACGTTAGTTGAACTTTACAGCCTTCACTTAAACGCTTGAAAAACCTTATGCAGAGATTAGCATTTAAAAAAATATTTTGCTGAACCTTTCGGCCCCCGCAAGAATATTTTTGAGAATGCTATTGGCAGGATTTTTGACGGTGCAACCGGTTATGATAAGTTGCCTTTCCTAATATTTCGTAAGGCTGGGAGCAAAGGTACAGACGACCCTGGATTTTTGTAAATCATTGTCGATAATTCTCAATCATGACTTTTGCCAAATTTCAATTGAGTTGAAACATTATGACAGAACTATGGTTTTGTTATAGTTTGATTCAAATTCAACTGTGGAATAATACTGGCATTCATGATAGTTGTATAAGCAACAAAAGTGAAAAAAGGCATTTTTCATACGAGTTGTGATTGAGTCGCATGATATGGTGGAGTTTCTGGGAATTAGACCCAGTTGAGCACCCAAATTTGTAGTAAGAGTATCACACGGTATGAGTTATCATCACTGGACACGAGTGTGAGGCAATTGGACGAGTATGGGAGATTCTCCTGCACGAGTTGGGTGCAATATTTTTCACAACAGTGAGTAGAAGATTTGTTTATCTACATAATTTTTAGTGCAGAAAATATAAAATTTTCTGCATAAGTGTGTACAAAAATTTTTCTCTACTGTCGATAGATTTTTTCTCACGCGTATGTGGAAAGTCAGATTTTTCTACACTGAACACAATGCAGAAAATTCAATTTTTGAGACATTTTTGTGAAAATTATATTACCAAAGCAATTCGTGACGTACCTATACTTTATATTGGAAAAAAATTGATGAACCTCTAAGCCAACACAATAAATAAACGGATTGAAATATCAACGAAGTCTCTATTTACTTTAACAGTAACCCTTAATTTGGTTAAAAATTATTTAAGGCAGTTACTCAACGAAAATTACCATTTTGCTACGACTTAAATTAATGAAGAGTAGCAGTAACGTTTCTCAAATCAGGTATATCAAGGATGAAAACAGTCATACACACAATGTCACTAACCTTGATGATATAAATAATTGACATTTATAACTTACTAAAATCGGTACAACACACAACACTTATCTGCAAGTCAGGAAAACAGAAAAAAATTGTGTCGGTTCTGATTAATTATGTAATTCAGACTCAATTTCTGAGTGCTGTAAATTGTATGTTTTCTGTACCAATTGGTTAAAGACTATACTAATATGTAATCGTCACTTGTCAAGTATTTCATAAAATATTCAAGTTTTATGATCTGATATATCTTAAATACAGACTTACATGCATAACTAACTATTACGAACCATTAAAGCTAAGTAACGTAAATCATTGTACATGCCAAGAACTACTACATTTACAGCATTCGACATACTACTATTTTTTTAGTTAATTTCTTTAATATTAAATCACTAGTTATGAAACAAAACAGAACCCTAACAAACGAATATTTCCTACCTTTCATACTACTTTATTTTTACAAACTATTGTTCCTTTCTAATATTTATTTTTAGTGCAGCAAGAAGGCCCACAAAGCTCACAGGCTAAGGACTCAAACATACCGAAATTTATCTCAACTGTTTGAACGACAAGTAATTTGTGATTTCCAAAATTTTTTTCTAATTAAAAGTATCCTTCTTGAACGAAATTTTGAATTAAGGAATTTACAGCTGGTGGTAGCGTATTTACTTAAAGACATTAATAAATATAATTTTATTGCAGATAATTTTAAATTGTTGATGTCATTGTTAATAACAATATAAACAACTCTTTTAAATCCCATCAAGTTCGTCCGTTTTAAAAATATGTTTTAAGCGTTTATCATTTAATATGGAAAGTATAGGTTGGTTGCGTAATAGCAAACGTTGTAGAAGTTTTACTTAAAAATATTTTTAAAAAACCGGTATGAACTTTAGAAACACGGTTTAAACACTATATTATGAAAAGGCTTAAATTGTCCGTAGCGTTCAATATATTAATATATTAATAATTTATAGATATTTCATGTCTAATACATTTTTATATGTGTGCAGTACACCCACATACGATCACAGAAAAATATGGCCTTGTCGCTACGTTATATATTATACTGTTATATAATTTTTTTATAAAATTTATTATTTTTCGTAAGGATGGATAGATATAAACATCTTTAAATGCATGTCACCCTGAAATCCGTGAACTGTTCCGTTCAACTCGTTGCTGCTTACTTTTTTAATGAATCTTTTGTACGAAAATTTCAATATATTCATTTTAATTCATCTAATAGTTTGCTTATAGATGTATAGTAACCCATAAATAGTTAAAGAATCATCTTTTTTTTTTCATAGCTGTCGCAATGATTTAAAATCTTGAGTTACTATTACGGTCATTCATAATATTATCGAGACTTCTTTCCTTACTGACTCTTGTATTTATTATATTTTTAATTTATTATAAATTTTGTACTAACTTTATCAACAAATAATGAGAAAATACACAAAGCTAATAAGTGTCAGAATCAATCAGGCCAAATTTTCTAAAATCATGTTTCGAATTGAAAGAGAAAATTTTCATTTCGTGATCGTTAGACGTCTGAGCAATTATTTAATATTTTTTAAGAGGCTTAGGATTTACACTTTGTGGTACTAAAAGTATATGAACACTAAATTATAATTTTTCGTGCCAACACATGAACTGAGCATTTGTATTTTTACTTATAATTTAAGGACGTTCAAAACACGAAGTGTTTCTGGGTTGGATCTTTCTAAAATTTTGACAGAATATGATGGAAAGTCGTATCTAAATTTTCAGACCGCTTTACTGCATCACTTTTTCTGTATTACGGGACACAAAAATCGCAACGCGTAATCTTACAGATCGAGAGACGATCCCGAATTTTACGGAGGATAAGGGTTACGGTTGTAAATTTAAAAATAAGTGTATTTTGCTAAGAGAATTAGAAAAGTACCATAGCGTATTTCCCGAATCCTTCGTATTTTTGCAATAAATCAATGTCAATGTATGTTTATCAACATAAACTACGAGACTGCAGAAAAGTAATGAAACTGTTGATAAAGAAGAATTATTGCGTGTCTACAAAAGCAACCCACATTTATAATATAGAACAATAACTGAAATTATTGAATGCATCGTTAAATGAAAGTAATCAACATTCGTAAAACATTACAATAATTAACATTCTATGTCAATGTAACTACGCATTTAGATTACTTCCGTAGATACGCAATAAACTTTCTTTATGAACAGTTTTGTTAGTTTTCTACAGTCTTACAGTGTATTTTTTGTAAATAAATATTACAATTGATTCATCGTAAAAACCTTACCGATTAAGGCACAATCCTGCAATAGTTTTCTAATACATTTACACTTAAGTTCACAATCGTCACCTTTATCTTCTGGATAATTTGCACTTAATTTATTATCGAGGAATTACATAAAATGACATTCAAGGACGAATAGTGCGTAAAATTCTCCCACATAATTTTGTATGATAGTGTTACTAAACAAATATTGTGTTAAAGTTTCAAAGCGATGTATGAGTTAATTTTTTTTAGATTTAAAAAAATTGTTAAGATTACGATTAAAGCGACTTTGGAAGGAGCGTGAAATAAGAAGACGTGTAACATTACATTTTTCTATGTTAAGCGTTAAGTGCCGACGCTTTGGTAGTTGAAAAGTAAACTAATTCTATTTCTACATTTCGCATTTAAACTGGTTCGCAGAAAACAGTATAAGCAATGAAATGTGGGAGGTTGCATGGAAAAATATTATGCTAACAAAGTGGAATGAATGTTTAGTCATTACTTTTATCCAAAATGTTAAGACACACTAAACACACGCAGTGAACCCTACTCTTAAATTTCAAAGCTTTTTTTTAAATGAGTTGCCTACTATTTCTTCCTTTCTATTCACCTTAAAATGTGGCTATATTTGAGATTCTGGATACCAAAGAATCTTCATAAATTAATTTCTTACCTAACAATTAAAAAATCTAATTTATTAAAGTATTGCTTTTCTTTTGTTCAATATTATTTTTTTTAAATTGATTTGGCACCTGATTATCTTTTGTACTTGATACAAAAACGGTGTCTAATTAGTACAGGACGTAAAATAGTACTAAAACACAACATACTTTATTTTTTTCAAAATCTACTAAATTTTTTTAATGATCCATGTATCTTATCTGCATTACCTAATACTTGAAAAATTTTTTCTGGTTTGATAAATCGTACTTTTATTGGCCTCATTTCTTATCAAAAAATTAGGACAATTAAACAATTTATTTCTCACAATTATTTGTTTGACCTGTTATGTTAACGCTGGTGTGAAAAAAAAAGTATAGTTCCGTAAGATGAAGTTAGTCTATCCCTTATTTGCAACTTGTACAATCAATTGCAATATGGTTTCAAAGTAATTATTTCCCAATTTACTTGGATGAATATAGCTTTACTCATTATTAAATACTAAGTAGTTATTGGCATGTTTTATACAGATAAAAAATTAAAGATAATTTTTTTTCAATTTGCTGCTTCTATCTTATTAATATTGTAAGTAAAATACTTTTTAGAAACAAAAGGGATTTCTTTGTAAAAAGCAACGTTTAAGAAATTTTATTTATATGAAAAATCGCTCCAGATGGCGCACTGTACATTGAAGCTAAAGGAAAAAACGGTTCCACTGACATGTTTACCACCAGTAGTGACAGTAAATGGGAAGTGTCACGTCCAGCCCTGATGTTATATATGATATTAAAGTTAGTGTTGTGGCCTCAGACAGTTATGTACACTTTTTGTTACATAGTTATGCTAAATTTGGATCGTTTCATATGTGTCTCAGCGATGTTATGTCCATTGTAAGCTATCGGTCTTAGACTTCCAAATCGTAAGGAACTTTGTATATTTTTAAAAAGCTGAATTAGCGAGTTAATACAGGCATTTAATGGTATCGCATTTTCC
Source organism: Copidosoma floridanum (assembly GCF_036245765.1). NCBI lineage: Eukaryota > Metazoa > Arthropoda > Insecta > Hymenoptera > Encyrtidae > Copidosoma > Copidosoma floridanum. The sequence continues at coordinate 41,049,476 of NW_028321881.1, forward strand.
TCAAATTCAGAGTATATTACTGCCTATAACCTATTATAGTTTCAAGATATGTTCATGAAGTTTTTCATTCATAAGTGAGGAAAATTTACTCAAGACACTAGTCGCGTAAGACCAGATATCAAAAGTACTTCTAAATAACGATAAACGTAGTTGCAGCCATCCTATCTTGAAAAGAAAAGTAATTTCAAATGAATCCCTGTATCCGTTACGTGATTGGCTTTGGCTGACTTTAAGCGAGTAAATTCAAACGTTTGATTTTAAGAAAAAAAAAGTTGTATTCCTCATGTTGAATATAAATACAAACTGTCTTTTTTAAAACTTAATCATTCTATTTGCATTCAGTAATGTTATGATGAATTAATAATTGGTCTTATAAATATATGGAATCGAATGCGTAGAGCGCGCATTGGACGAGGCCCCTTAGTGTTATAAATTGTGAAATCTCATATTCCGTTGCAATAGAACAGAGGTGATAAAATAATTTATATTTAAAACACTTAGAGATTACGAAAATGTCAATACTGCTAAGTGTTAGAGAAAAATGAATTGAAATAAACGAAAAGTTCATTAGACGGAGAAACACCAATGGACGTATTGAAAGAGACGGATTTACAAAACTGTTGGATACTTGGTAATACTTTTGTACATTATTCATGTTATAGTATACTTCTCTGTAAATATTTTGTATCTGGATGTAGATGTATGGTATATTAGATGAATCACTCAGAATAATACATTATAGACAGGAAAAGTAAACAATGCTGCAGATCACACGTAAATTGCAATTAGAGGCAAAGCTGAGGGTGACAAATGTGCGATCTCAGCATTTATTTATCCGGTGAAGCATGTACGATTTTCTTCGCAGGCACGAAATAATTTTAAAAAAAAATTAATTGCGAGGAGAAATTGCTACAAATACTTTGTACCTTCGAGTGGTGTTAAGCTTCGTATTGGCACAAAGTTGAAGGGCAATAAAAAAATTTTCCCTCATTAATTTCTAGCAATTAATTATAGATCTATCAAAGAACTGTCGGGATTTCGTACGTACAAAGTTATTGTAATTTAAACATCTTTAATCTTTTATCATCACAATCGAAAATATTTTTGATTCACGTTACCAAAAATGACGTTTTCGTTTTCATTCAGACTCCGTTCCTGGAATTTCCTTTTTTGAGCTGAAATAAAGTGATGAAAATTTTAATATTCTTGTGGGAGCTTATATAAATAATTAGAAACAATTTTTCGAACCCATTTAGCCTGATAGTGATCTGTCATCTTTACTAGTGGCTAAGGTTATTTGGCAAATAATATGCACGGTATGGGCAGAGGTAAGGAGAATCTAAAGTATATTTTTGCAACTCTATGGTGATCCTGTGAGTATCGTAACGGAAAGGTGGAATCGCATATTTTATTATAAACACCGCCAACTTCATAAAATAAAAAAATTATCTTATTACGAACAAGAAATATGGATAAAAACAACAATATTGACAAATCATGAAAAAAATACGTTTTCTTACCATGGACGCAAAGTAAACCTGCCGCTCTGTATCCACGGGCAGTAAAGTACTTTTAACCGTAAGGTGGAAAGAAATTCGCGGGCTCAAAGTATGCCCATGGGCGCGAAATTGTACTTTGCCCCCTTGGCAACGAAAATACCGTCCGGACCTCAGGCACAAACATACATCAACCGCACCAATCAGGTGCGCATTTCTGTTTTTAAATTATATGTAATTTCTAAATTGTATTAAAATTTCAAGGTTATGTTACGTGGGAAAGAGATTGGTAAGGAGGTGCGTCGCGAGAATGATCAATACTTATTTCTTTGAAAACTTTTATTCAAAATACCTCATTTATAAGGCAAAGTTGCGTGTGTGTTCCCGTTATTATCGCCCTGTGTCTTGATTTGATAACGCTCGAGTCCCTTGGTAACGCCCGACCCTCTTGATAGCGCTCGACTACCTGCTTACCCGGCTGCCCGAATGAATGCCACGATTTGAGGCTCACTAGATCTCATATTACCTTGTTCCCCTCCTGTCGATGCACTCTTGCCAAAGTAGCCTCACTGTGACCAGGGAAAGTTAGTATGATATTGTACGTTACAGTTATTTAGTTGCCGAAATGGAATATTAAGTACCTAGGACGCAAAGTACAACTAGCGCGCCCGAAAAGTGCGATTGTTATATGTTTGTGCGCAAGGTGCGTACTTCTTTTCTATGTTAAAGGCACGAAGGATGGCGTATTTTTTAATATTATTGAGAAAATTAAAGAATTCGATCATATGATTCAAAATTTTGTCACACAAATATATGTGTGTATATATATATATATATATATATATATACATTTTTCACAACTAGTCATGACACATGAAAGAATAACATTCAATTTTTTGACGATTGTTAATTTCTCAAGCCAAGCAATTAAATGCTAAACAGGTCTACATATGCTGACTCTCGAGAATCTACAGAGATCGTAATCATATTGAGTTTTTTACATAGTTAGGAAAAAACATGAGTTATATGAATTTTTTAAATATTTATTGTAGGTTTTTTTTTTTTTAATTATACAAATGAAAATCATGTGGTTGACATATACTTCTATGAGAAGTAACCTCTTTGTCTAGCTTATTTGGACAAAAATTTTTTATAACTGCTAAGGGATATTTTGGAAAACCAACCCACGAATGAATTATTGTTTAGTTATTCCATAAAAATTGTGAGGCATGTAACAGTGCATTGTAAATAATACCAACGTTAAACGTAACTAAAATATTGAGTTTGTTGGATGCAAGAGGAGGTGTGCGGTAAAGGGTGCTAAGCTGCGCGGGCTGGGGGGACTTACCCTTCCTTTCCCTGTTTATACTACTCCCAAACTTCCTTAAGCTTCACTTTGGTTATTTTTTAAATTGTCTTAGGTCTTTCAATATCTGTACAATTATTCATTAGTTTACGAAGGCAAAACTTAAATAAACTTCAAATTGTATTTACCTTTGCACCTTTCATTCCTTTTTTTATTTTTATTTTTTCGTTTTTCAGCGCGCAATCGCTCTTCTTCTGTGAGTGATTGGTTTAATATGCCATTATCCGATAAAACATGTCCAGTTAGTTGCTCTAGAATACTTCTAGTTTCAGAATTATCATGTTCATGAGTATCATCATCATTATTATTAATTGGTTCACCTCCTGCAGGACAAAACTTTATGTAAGTCTTTAGAAATGTTTAACTATATTAATGTTTGTATTAATTTTAGATCGCATCAAACAGTAAAACTAGTAGCAAATAGTAGTCAGTAACTTAAACTAATTATGAAAGTGATATAAAAATTTTACAATGCATAGATTTAGATGAGCATATTGAAACACTAACGCGTATATGACTTATAAGTCAAAATTTTTAAATATTTACCGGAAATTGTATCGGCAGTTGGCCTTTCTACAGTTCTAAGTAGGTCTAGTTGTACAGGAGAAACAAGAGGTGAGTTAACATCATCTATGTCTATTTTCGAACTTAGAATTCAAGCAATACATAAATAAAAATTGAGCGTTTTCTTTTTACTTGGGGCGTAAGTTTGTTAGCTTAAGGATGATACAGCAGGTACTGCCGTACCATGGTGAGGGCCCATACATGGGAAATAACTGTCAACAATAACAACTGATAGATACTTAATCAAACAATAACGTTTCTACACTTAAAAAAAAACAAGTAGCACTCCGGGAGTGCAGGCAGAAACAAAAACTTGAATTCATGGCGCGTTGGGCACTTTTTTGGGTGAGCATTTTTAGGTGCGCTTGCGACATGAGAAATTGTACATAAAAAATCAAGTTTATCAAAGCAATGTGGGCACTTTTTAAATGGACATTAAGTATAATAATATAGAAACTATATTCGAAGGAAGTGGTTTTATTAAAATGAGTAAATATTAGTAAATAGTAAATACAAAATTTATCAATTTTTTTAACACAATACCATAGCAGCAACACAAGTCAAATAAAATATTTAAATAAATAAATTTTCCGTTTAATATTCACATACAGATTACATACATAAATAGTATACCAAGAATTTCTTTCGAATTCGAATTCTTGCGCCTACTGTCTGCTGAAAAAATCATACGATTTTGAATTTGAATTCTCGTGCCAAGTAATTCGCGGTGAGATCCAGGCAGTGGAGCTATGTGCGATCAAGCATGAACTGTGAGCGTGGAATAATGCTGAGACAAACGCTGCTGCGTATAGCATGCAGCGCTCTTGCATACCTATACACTCTGGGTATACATATAGGTATGTAATCTCGTCTGTCGCGAGAGCACGAACGAATGCCCATGCAAAGAGCGCGTACAGTATACATATATTATAAGAATACACGCGGAGTATATCTGTGTAAAATCTCGTCTGTCGCGAGAACGGCTGAAAATGCTCACCCACTAAAGTGCCCAACGCGCCATAAGAAGTTTTCACTTCAAAAAATAATAACATATACAAACATAATTATAAAAGAATAAACACAAACAAAATTGTTCAAGTGTTGATAACTTTTGAATCGCTAGGGTAGGGTGGGGCAATCGGAGTGGCGGGCAAATCGGGGGTTTTCTTAATATCTTTTTGTGAATTTATTGATTTAAAAAAAAAAAACATTTTTGAAACGTCCTGACCCTAACGGTTTTTTTAAACATTTGAATATAGAAACAAAAAACCATATTTTTCAAATGAAAATAAATTTAAGTGTATTGTCACCTTGAAGTCAAAAAAAATGGTTTTTCCCGCCCTTGGGTGGTTTTGGGAGGCTGGTACTTCCTTGGGCGAAAAAGCAGTTTTCCGAAACTCGTTCGAAAAGTCTCCTTTACGAACCTCGTTACGTCTCTCGCCTTTGGCTTGGGCCGCAAACCTATCGGTTCGCAAACAGAGACTTTTCAAACTCGTAGGAAAACTACTATTATATCACTTTAATCGCACGAAAAATATTTGAAAAATTCTAAAAACTTTAATTTTGATACGTTAAATAAAAAATATAATGTATTAGCTTAATGTTCATAAAATAATTTTAATAAAAATTTCAGAAATTTTTTTCGGAATTGATCAATTAAAAAAGAGGGCCATGGGAGCGATTTCGTAACGTCAGTTTTGTCTGCTCTAACCTCAGAAAAAGAAATGTAGCCGTGATAAAACACAACTTGTTTTTTACTTATAAGAACTGTTTCCGTATTATTTATTTATCGAATTATTTGTAATTCAGTAATCAAGAAAGTAATGCAAATTTCTTATGTCAGGTGTCAGGTTATTAATAAAAAAAACAAAAAAAAAAAACAAAAAAAAAAAAAAAAAAAATGAAACTACAAAACCTCTCCAAATATATCACGCAAACCGCTCAAATTGACCAACTTTTTCCAACCTGACAGTCACTTCCGTTTGAACATTTTTAAAAATAAGTTTAAGTGTAAGTTAAAGAATAAAATATTTTTTTCAGTAGTTCGTAAGTTATTTACACATCATTCATACTTATTTTTAGTATCATAAATAAAATATCTTTCCAGTAATAGTGTTTAAAAAATGAGGCTGTGAAAAAACGCTCCGATTTCGCTACTCTACTCTATATAATGCTTTCAAGGTTAATATACTCAGTTAAACTCTTCCACATTTTTTTTCGAATCTCCATGATGATGTGTATATATATCTTCAAGTAAAAATATTCGTTAAAAAATTTACATGCATGTTTTCTTTTATCTTATTATTAGCTAAATGTTACATTCAATTCTCGTATGACGTCATTTTACTGTAGCAGTTTTTTAATAATTTATTACAGTTATTTCCAGACTACAAGTCTATTCAAAAACATCAAAATAAAAAAGATTTTTTGCATTTTTTGCTAATACTTTTCGTTTTCGAAACCCTCACGACCAATAAGATTATGTTCATGGATGCGTAGCAGCCAAAAACTTTTACTTTAGGGCCACTGGGACAAAAACATTAATAAATTTGATTTTAGTGTATAAAATACTTAGGAAAAAACGAATTTAAATTCATAAGACGCGTAATTTTACCTCTTCGCGAGTAACGATGTAGAGGTAAGTCTCTGACATTCGTATTAGCTGCTTCATTATCTGAGTCATCATGGTCAATTACATTCATAGTCGGCAAATCATTTTGGTAGCGATTAATGTTATTGTTTGACGCACCACCTGCAATAATACTCATATGTACAAATGACATGAAAAAATTTTGGTTATAAGCAACGGAAATTCATGTAAATATCTCATTAGTCTAAATAAAAAAGAAGTTATCGTATGAAAAATACGTACAGCCAAAAATTTAAATTTACCTTGTCGTGAATAATCACGTGGAGATAAAAAGAGACCGCCAAAATGGACACTACCTACATCTGACTAATTTTGGTTAATTGAAGTAGTACTAATAGCAGTCAATAAATTATCATCATGGTTTCGTGTACCACCTAGAGTTAAATTAAAATAAGTGAATACTTTTACATCAATATATTTATGAAATTCCAGATAAATTCGTAAAAATCTAGGCGTATACGAATTCCACAAAAGTCGTTGATAATTATATAGTTTACTACTCACACCTCTTATTTGCTGAAAAATTTATATGTTGTACAGTTTAGTAGTACGAAAAAAAATGTTTGTGTATGTTCTATCGGAAATCATTTTTTAGTAAATCGTTTGGGGTGTTGTTTTTTTTTTGTTTTGTATAATACAGTATTTCTTTATGTTAAAAGTATTACGTATATATACTACATATAGTACTTAATACTAAAAAATAACTACATTAAAGAACACCGTTAAAATAATACACATACATGTTTCTTTATTTAGCGTGAGAAGATTCGTATTTTTAATTAATGCTTACTTTATACGTGATAAACACTACTTTGAATTTCAGAAGGTAGAGGATTTCATCTCTATGGAGGCTGCGTCGTAGAATTTTTATTAAAAAGATATTTCTTGTACACTCAACGAATCGACGAATTTTTTGGTACTACTGGTACTCTGGAGTGCCTTATATTTTTGCCGGAGCAAACAGTTCAAGCACCCTTAAAACTTGTTGTTTTTGTGTAAAAAAATTTTGGTGAGAAAAAAATTGCGATCGCGGACCTCAGCGCCAGGGGTGTATGTATGTATGTATGTATGTATGTGCGTAATTAAGTTTTTTGACTATTTCATGCAGTTCTTGTCGGATTGTGCTAAAATTTGACACAAAGCTTCGTCTTTTATGTCTTACGTGATGGTTTAAAATCAGCAAGATTTCCTGTTTTAGAAAAAAATTGGCAGTCATTTCAAGATGGTACTTTCAGTAATAAAGCAGTTTTTTATCTATAACTTTGTTACGTGATATTTTCAAGGTTTGCTGTAAAAGTCAAAGTAGTAGATTTAATTGAAACAAAACTTTTTCTTTGTTATTATTTTCGTCCAGGATGTAACCTAAACATTCTGTGAGTTAAAAAGTGCTCAAAAATTGTAAAAATGTAGTTTTCCCCATCTCACTTATTTGTTTTGTATTTTCGATTATATTATTGAACGTAAAAGTTGTAGATCTCATTGAAATACAAATTTTTTATGAAAAACATTTTCACCTAGGATGTAACCCACACGTTCTATGAGCCAAAAAGTGTTTGTTAAATGAATAAAAAGTCGTTTTTCCCTATTCAACTTTTTTGTTTTGCATTTCAGATGATAAATTAAATGTGATAATTGTAGATCTCGTCAAAATACAACTTTTTTGTATTCAACATATTCCGTTACGATATGAAATTTGCACTCTAAATCGCAAAAAATGCTGAAAAATTTTAAAATTATCGTTTTCCTCTATCTATCTTACTCGTTTTTTTTTAGTTAAACATTTCAGATTACAAAGTAAATGTTAAACTCATAGAACATCTGTAAGATGATATTAATGCTATAAATCGCAAAAAATGATATTAAATGATATAAATTTTTTTAACAACCCTGCACTGAACAGTACCGACTTTCTACTCAGTGTGGTGATAAAAGAAATATACTTCCTTGTATCAGTCGTGCCCTTAAAAACTGCGTTTTTGCATAAATTGAGCCGCTTGTTTTATTAGTTAATCGGCAGAAGTGTGGCTCCATCCTATACCACAATTGGGATATTGGGTAAGGTAAAGCCGCACTTTTGCATATTTACTTTTTTATTAAATGTCTTCAATGTGCCCTGTTAAAGTTAATGCTTTCATAAAAAAATAAATAACATACATGAAAGAATACTGTGTTAAATGAAAAAAAAAAAAATAATAATAAAATAAAATAATTATAAAAATAGTTCTGAACCTAAAAACTGTACTAAAAAAATTCTTTTTGACACAAAAAATGTATATTAAATTAATCAGCATAATATCTTTATACAACATCCTGAATCTGTAAGCAATAATAGGTATAAGTGGTAATGTAACTCGATAATTATCAAGTCGTTTAAAAGAAAATTTTTATGATTATAGAGTAATTACCTACGATGTGATATAAACAAGAAATTTTTAAAATGCGTCGATTTACCTGATCGCAAGTACATTCGTGCAGATGCGAGACTGTCACTTTCACTGGTGTATCCTCTATCATTTTCATTATTATCTAATTCACTGTGATTACTGAGATGGTCAATGAATAATGTATCATTACTATTACTATCGTTATCATTATGCCTATTATTGTCTACATCAGCTGTAAATATGTTATTGTATCAACTACTTAATAATTATAATTAGTTCGACGGCAGTCTGAGAAAAATACAGTTTCCTAATTTATTTATTTTATTAAGCCGTTTTTATTAGAAAAGTGAAACTACAATATTCCTTGCTCAATCAATAATGGAGTATCAGGATCAGAAATCAATAATCAGGAAATTTTGTTTAAAAAAGGTACACTAAAAATATTATTGTACTAAGAACATTAGCTAATGCCAATATCTCTAAACAGAACGTTGAAGCTAGCTCAGTCAGATAGCACAGACGAAGCACAGTCTTATTTTTAAGAACCACAAACGCGTATCATGTAATGTAGCGCCACCACATGGATTAATGCTACAGCTGTATTGTATGCTATATTACATGGGTACGTGTTTATTGCCTCAGAGCAACACTGGTACTAATCTTCTACCCAGAGAGACTCTGAGGGGTGTTCTCGAATTCCGTTGAAAATATCGATATTTTATCTCGGGCTTTTTCAATACAAGGTGTACCCATGCTACCCAAAATCCACTGATCCGACTTTGAAGACAGTGGGTGGGTTTTTCATGTGATGTCTAGACAGCTTGGTCAGAAAAATTAATATTAAAAGTCGGCACGGTAGGGTTGATGGCGAATGAAAGATATAATTTTTCCATTAATTTAATATTTACTGGAGTGTGTTAGATACGATCGATATGCCTTGCAAACAGTACCAAGTATAATGAACGGCCGTCAATCGACAAAGGGGAACTTTGCTCGAAAGATTCGCACACCGTAGTTAGAAAAAAAAGTTGAAAACAAAAAAGTTTTCAGAAAATGCACAAGCTGAAAAGAGTATTAGAAATAAAATAAAATAATATCTAAGTTTCTCCATACGGTTTCTAATGAAAAAATCGATTGTCCGTTCCATAACTTTATAGACAGTTTATTTATTCAATAATAATTAATAGGCTTAGCATTTTTACACACACAAGGGATGGTTGACACACATTACCAAATAATTGTGATTTATTAAAAAAAATTGATTGAAAGTCGATGTAAGAAGATAAAAACTAACTTGTTCAGCATGGAGCTATAACTAGCCCCACGCCGGAGCAGCCTCACCAGGGGCGAATCAGACCTGAGAGGCCCCGGGGCTAAAAAATTTTTTTTGGTCCTGATCCATTCGGAAAACGCTACATATAGTTACAATTCTTCTATTCGCAATCCCTGCAACTTTTTGAAGCCGTAAAAAGTTGTCAGGCTGGGAAAACAAAGAGTTTTCCGTAGATACGTACATACACGGATGCAAAAAAAAATGAAATAAAAAATTATAACTTATGTTTCGGCTCTTGTGCCACCTTGGAAATTGATAATATATGTTTCTATCACTACTATAAGCGATCCCATTTAGTTTGTCCAGCCTTGTAAAGCCGCCAGGCTTGGAAAATGATGAGTTTTTCGCCGATACGCAAATACGCGTATACAAAGAAATCAGAAAAAAATTTATAACTTTTTTTTGGGCTCTTGTAGAACCTAGAAAATTAATAGAATATGTTTATTTTACCTCTACACACGATCCCAATAAGTTTGTCAAGCCTTGTAAGGCCGACAGGCTTGGAAAATGATGAGTTTTCCGCCGATACGCAAATACGCGTATACAAAACTCATAACTTTTTAAGCTTAGCGGCCTTGCACAGCTAAAAAAATCTAAAGAAATAGGAAGTGTATATAATAGAAATATATTTTATCTATTTTAATGGTATCACAGGAGCCCCAACAAAAATTATGATTTTTTTCCTATTTTTTCTGTATATGCAGATACGCGTATCAGCGGAAAACTCTTAACATTGCATGACTGGCGGTCTTCCACGGCTTTGAAAACCCATAGAAAGTGTACACAGGAGGAATGAAAACGTATGCTATTTAATTTTATCGTGGCATAATAGCTCTAAAATAAGATATTAGTTTTATCTTGTACAAAGTATGCATAGTTCGCATATGATTAGTCAGAGTAATATACCGTGTAAATGATGAGCCAGCAAATCACTGAGAATCTAGCGGATCTTGTCTGCCTCCACCTCAATTTATTGTATACAAAATAAAGGCAAAGAAGCATCACCCAGATAGTGGCCAGATTGCAAGTTTTTTTTTGTAAACATTATTGACAATTAATGGAGATAAAAGTTGGCTGACTATTTTTTCACCAAATAAAGACCAAGTTATTTAGAACAAGTAATCATCATCCATACAGTTGTGCACTTGCTGGCTTATTCAATAGGTGCGATGACACTTGCACGGCTGGCAAGCATTACCAAAGTACTCAAAGGGCTTGATGACTGCTTCTTTATATAATTTGCATTTAAAATCTCAAATAACTGACAGCATACTGGTCCTCTGATTATACTGGCTGGCTACACAAGTCTCATTATACCTGTCAATAGACCACCATGATGTATGATAGCTAAATAAATTCTGCTGCAGTAAATATCTTGCTTTTTCTGACCAAACTTGAAATCTGGATGTTTACTAATTTTCAATTGATCCTTTTTCATCCCAATAAATTTGTTACCTGCTTCATAAAAGATCAGCAAGTTCACAGTTCGCATATGATTGGTCAGAGTTATTTTTTTATAAATTATTTTTTATAAATATTGAAGGAGAGCAAGCTGCACTAAGTAAGACTTTTTTTGTAGTTACATATAAATAATTAAAGTAAATGAGTTACTTATTGAGGCTTAGTAACAGCGGAGAATGTATAGAACGTTCGAGAACGAATGAACGATACGTACATCAGCAGTATGGTTATTCGCGAATATTCTTCGTGAAAAATTTTGTAAAGATAAAAGAGGTTTATAAATAGGTATGTAGGTGCAATAATGTTGAAAAATTAAAAACTACATGTAACGATGTGTACTAATTAATAATATTTTATATTACCATACCAGTTTATAGAAAGCACTGTCGAATCATTTTGTAGCTATAATGTGACTTAAAGTTCTCGTTGATTGTCCTTTCAGTAAATCCTTCACTTTGACAACGTGCCAGAACGTTTTTTTTTTTATTTGACATAGCTAGGTATTGAGAAATGCAGACGTACAAAGAGATGGAGCACTTATCCACACGGATCACTGAACAAAAATGTAGTTTCGCATCAGAATTTTCCGAAAAAAAAGTGATATCAATTCTTTGATAAGCAGGCAACAAAGAGGATGAAACGACGCGGTACCCGGCTCAACTATAGCAATTTCTAGAATTTCTACTTTACACTAAGAAAAGGATGCTAGTAAGCTCAGTGTTACCAACTTACCAATCATAAGGCTACGTGCACACTGTTCTGCTGGAGAGCATCGTGGTACGCACGGAGTTCGTATTCCGTAAGGCCGTGGTTGTGCATAAGACGGAAATGACCAACCGAACGTCACAGCGGAAAGAGTCTCCCCACCACCGTTTTAAAAATTACGCTTACGCTGGGAAAAAGGTTATATTATGTGAGCCATATCATGGCTCCATCGGTAGCCGCCATTGTCTGCCCGACAAGAATGTGATCCAAAGGCTAAGACCAGGGCCTGGCCAGGCAAGCGTTACATCAATGACAGGGCCTGGGTGGACTTAAATATAGAGTTTATTACATAGTGTAATGAGTTTTACCCCAGGCTATGATCAGGCCCTGGCCATGGTATATGTATACATGTATAATAACATATATCGGCAGTAGAAGTTATGGTAAGTATATATGTATGTTTAACGCTTTTGAATCCAAACAACGAAAGATAATTTTAGCAAATGATAAAAAATCTTATACACGGATCATCGCTGCTTTATCAAACACTTTGACATGGAATGCTTAATTTTTAGGAGTATACAAGAAAATTATGACTCAACTTTCACAAATTTAAGTTTTTGTAATTATTACATCGTAGTCGACGACTTCTGCCGTTACGCTCTGCTATGTTACGCTCCTTGAAGGCCAAAAGCTGAGGCCCAAGAGTAGTTATAAATCCAAACCAGCCGCCACTCTCACCAGAATTGAAAAATTATAAGATTCGTAGAAATCAATTGTAATTTTATCATAATAAATTCTAGTATAGAGTTATGTCGTAATTAAAGTAAAGCCAGAAAGTTAATTTTTAAAACCAGCCGCAACTAAATTTCATAGACAAAAAATTAAAAGTTCTCGAATGTGGTGCTGTTTGCGGCAAGATTATAATTGATTTCTTACACGAAATTTGACCTTAAAAAATTAAATCTATGATTGATTTTCAAGTAGAAGATGAATTTTAATCTTTTCCAATAAAATTCCATTCCCTAAACCTTTTAACTCTACGTATTCAATAAGAAAAATGACGTCATTCAACGCTTCCTTCTAAAGTACGTAAAGTTTAAAGAATTAGGGTTTGAAAAAATGGGGTGGAGTTTTATTGGAAATGCATAGTACTAGCCGAAAATTGACCGCCAAGCTAAGGCACCTCTCATACGAACGCCGAAACAGCCGCTACTTTACCAAATGTTTTTTTTACAATAATATATGCTCGAAAACTGAGTGGTGGCAATTTTCGGCATATATAGGAGTGCTATTTTATTAATGCACAACGTTCGCAAAAAAGGTAATTTACCCTCCTTATATATGTAGAAAATTGCCGCCACTCAGTTTCCGAGCATATATTATTGTAAAAAAAACATTTGGTAAAGTAGCGGCTGTTTCGGCGTTTGTATGGGAGGTGCCTTAGCTTGGCGGTCAATTTTCGGCTAGTACTATGCATTTCCAATACAATGCCTAACGTACACATAATATGAAAAACAAAAACTCTATTCATAGCGATTGTTTACTGTGTAAGATTTTAAGGCAAACAGTTGTAAAAACATTTATGATTTTAAAATGAAGATACCATTAAAGCCAATAACATAACCTCGATATCATCGTGTCAATTGAGTCAAAGGAAAACGAACAGAGCTGGCTTATATAGTGACGCGAATATGACATGAGTAACTACAATTGACATCACTGTATGTTTACGATTACATGACATATATTTTTATTTTATTTACTACAATACAATAAAACTATTGAGATTGGAACTAAGCTGACACGCCAATTACAAATGTAAATTTACATAAGGTGATGAATTTTGATAAATTTTTAAAGCTGCGAGACTAGGCTCTGTCTAAGAGTGGGTATAGGCTCCGTGCACGAAAACACCCAGCGCCAGCTTGTGGCTCAATGGTGAGTCCGCGTAGTTACGAGAATACACGGCGTAGCATGGTTGCGCCTTAAGTCAACAATTTTTGTCATTAATATCAAGATGCTTTCTTGTAGCCCGATTATCTTAATAAGAATCCTTAACTTCTTAACTTTACGTTGATATTTTTTTCACCATGAGATTTTGCTTTAATAAGTTGTAAAAGAGACATATGTTCCTTTATTGCTCGTAGATGTGAGCTACATTGCATGTGTTAGTATCACTAAGTGTTCTCACTGTTCTCAGTTGTCTGTTCTCTTCTTTATCTCTCTCACACACTTCACTGACACATGCATTGTAGCTCACACGTTCAAGCGACAAAGAGATATACATCTTTTCTATAACTTATTAAAGCAAAATCTCATGCTGAAAAAAATATCATCGTAAAGTTGAGGAGTTAGAGATTCTAATTGAGATAATCGGACCATAAGGAAGGATCTTGATATTAATGAAAAAAATTATCGACTTTAAGCAACCATGCTACTCCGTGAATTCTTGTAACCATACGTGTACTCAACAGCCACAAGTTGGCGCTGGTGTCTTTGTGCATGTAGTGAGCTTCGAGGGAGTGAGTGTATAATCTTGGGATTTTAGTCATATACTTGTATATATGTATATATCCATACATATATATGTATATCGTGACGTATATATATATATATATTGAGAGTACACATTCATGAGTACCTTGAGTGTGTGTGTGCACTAGAGCGTTGGGGGGCAAAATAAGAATGGGGACTGCGCGAGAACCGAATTTGTAAGGGACGCGCACCGGGACGGCGGCGGTTGACGAGGTCCGGGAGTAGGGTTTAGCTGTAGAGGAGCTCGTAACGGAGAGCTCGTGAGAGCAGTTTTTTTTGGCTCGCCTCCGAGGGCACGACATGAGTAGCAATCCAAGGGGCCTGCGGAAGCACTCGGGCGTTTGATTTTCGCTGGGAATCGTTTGGCTGCATTCACATCATTACGGATTGCTGCACAGTAAGAGAAAAAGAGTAAGAGTTCCCTTCGAGTTCTGTTATCATCTTCTTATCAACGAAAGTTGATAAGTTCAGACCAAAAGGGTGGAAATCCCTGGTTGCTTAATTTATCAACCAAGTGGTGGCCTTAGGTCGGTGAGCGGATACGAAGGAGACCTTTTTTTTGTGTGTGTGCTGAATCTCCTGGTGTGCGTGATTTCGTTTGGAGGAGTTTTTCTCCGGCGTTTCCTTCCCCTTGGAAGTCATCACTTTCGTTTAACAAGGGGTTTATTGTGTTTGCGGAAAATTGAAGTGATTTATTTTTTGAACTAGGTGACAAGCGTTGATCTCACTTCTTGGGATCATTTAGTTGGTTGGTAGAAATCCCCGGGTGATATATCAACCGAGAGGTGACCTTCCGACCGCTTTTTCTGTCATCATTAAAGGTTTTATTCAGTTTTGTAAGTTGTTGGTTGAATAGGGGACGCTCTCGTGTAACGATCCACACAGTAGTACTGACTGCGTGTGTACTCGAATTCTAGACCTCCCTTTTGGTTACTTTTAAATATTGATTTTTGCATTCATAAATACTTGGAGACATTCAACCGTGGTACGTTTTAACTTTCCCCGTGATAATTTGATTTTCACATGTAGCGATCTCATACGTATGAGTCTGAATATTGTTGTTGAAAGTTTGAAGCTTTCCTGTTAAAGAGTCATATTTTGAATTATTACTTTCACACCTAGACTTAAGATAAACAAACACGATGTACAAGGTGAAATATTTGTGACGGCGAGATACAGGGGGAATTCTACGAAAACGAGTGTTCTGTGATAATGTAAATTTTCTGTACATGTTCTCGGGTGAGTTGATGGAATCTCGTCAATATTTTTTATTTTGATTTCTATTAAATTTGTAAAGAATCGCATTCTATGATTAAGTTTGATTTCGAGAAGTCAGAAGAATTATATAGAAAATTTCTTATCTTTTATTTTTTTTTTAACCATAAAAAATGCTCCCATGTAAGACAATCGATTTCAGTTATTTCAATGTTTTATGATTTTATGTGATTTACATTAAGAATCTTTTTTTTTTGCTTTTGTTAACTAAGAAAATTGAATAAACACCGAGAATTCAATAAGATTTTTATTCGAGTGCGTTTCCTTTTAGTTGTGTGTCTCCTCAGCTCCCCTGTCCGCCGTTATCTCACGATCCACTTTCGTCCACGAATTACCCTTAACAAAGAGGACCGTTTCATCTGGTACCCCTGGTGGGACAGAGGAGTTTTGGAAGTTCCCGCAGACAGATACGCGATTAGTCATTATTAAATCTACCGTTATTTTTCTAGTATGACTTTACGATCACCACCCGCCGGGAATGGCGATCTTAACACCAATATTTCACCAATGGACAATTTTAATTTGCCTATCGAAGCTGGGGGGGCACGGCGTAAAAACAATGCGAAGAAAAATACTAACAAAAATGTTCCACCGTCGACGCGCATTCTTCGTTCATCGGAGGAAAATATAAACGAAGCTAATGGGGGCACGATTGAACCCGACGTTAGTAACACCGAACAATTTTTGCATAATAATACGGGTCGCACTTTCTTAAGGGAGGAATCTAGTACGAATACAATTTTTCCGCGTGCCATTAATGCACCCCCAACTCAAAATTTGCTTGAAAAAAACTTTCAGCCTCTTGATGACGCACCGGTAAATACACAAGGTCGCATTCACGAATTAGAGGAGATGTGTCGCCAATTAGCAAGTGTAAATTTTAACCTTGACCGGACGGTAAAAATACAGCGGGAAGCATTAGAACAAACGAGGGAGGAACTTCGACGTGGTCGTCGCGAACAGGAAACTCGTCTTGAAGCTCTCGAGAGAGAATCTCAAAACGTGCGACAACTTAACGAAGGGGAATTTCAACGTAGGACAATTCGAGCTTCTGCCGCTGAAGAGAGAGCCATCCCAACTTTAAAATTAGAATTACCTACGTTTGGGGGGGCACCCTTTGATCATCCAACCCGGTTTGTACGAGATCTCACCGATTACGTTGAGGGCATGCGTGTTCACCCCAACGAGCTTAGATATGTTTTGGGACAGGCCTTGAAAGGGCCAGCCCACGATTGGTGGCTGTATATTTCGGGAACGATTCGGGATTTTCTACATTTTATCAACTGTTTTAATGAAAAATATTGGAGTGCAGAAATGCAGAATAAAATACGTAGAGAACTTGAATTTGGCTATTACCAAGCAGAGGGAAACATGTCACGGAGTGAGTACGTCATGTATTTGTATAATAAAGTCAGCCAATTAACTCATGGACCAACTGAGCGGGAAGCTGTAGGCCGATTTGCGTACCACTTCGATGCTCAAGTCCAGCAGTTGATCATAATGCGTGAAGTTAACACAATTAGTGAATTAACAAAAATATTGGATTCACTTGACATGATGGGAGGGTTAAATTCTCCTTACGAGAATGAATCTCTTTCGCGAATTCGTTTTCAGGCGCGTGATACTTCCACGCCGAATAGAAATGTACCTAACGTTGTAAATAGACAAAGTAATCGGTCAGACTCCCATCGTAATAATAATAGTAGCTTCAATAATTCGGGTGGTCAATTTTTACGTTCGAACAATCACTCCAGTTTTTCCAATTTATCCGGGAACGATCATTCTCACCCTCCTCCACACAGTAATACAGGGGGTGCCCGTGAAAATTGGAGGGCTAGGACTCAAGTTAACGAGGTTGATGTTGACGTTCAGGAAAACTAGAGGAGGTTGTGAATGATATTGCCCCGACATTCGCAACGCAGTGTGAGGAAAATTGCGGGGATTTTAGTAAAGTTTATCCATCAACAACTTGTTATTCCGTTAGTTCTTTTAACGTGTCCCCTGCGGAGGAATTGCTTAACGAAAGCCATTTCACGAATCATAGCCGCTATAAAAAGCGTAACTTTGCTTGTTGTCCAGAAATTCAGGCTATGATTAACGGCATTCCGGTACGAGCATTGGTCGACACGGGGAGCAGGGTGACTTGCATATCGGAAGAGTTTTTCGAGAAGAATAAGGAGGGTTTCGAGGGATGCTTATCATTTCCGACCGTTGGGATGCGAGCTACGGGCTTCGTCGGAGAGCAATCAGCGCGTATAAAAAAACAATTACGTTGCCTCACTCAGATCAACGAGTCCGAATTCTTTTTCGATTTTTTCATTATTCCCCGTTTGATGCGCGACTGTATTTTCGGGATAGACAGCCAAAAAATCATGGGACTAATGATCGATATCGGGAAGGGAACGATTCATCTTTCTACGGGTGAGAGGGTTATAAATATCGAATCCGAAAATAATGACACCAACAGTGAGATTGAGGGAGCCGATAAAATTCAATTTACGAATTCGGAACCAGAGAAGGTGTGTCGCGTTGGGGTTGAGGCATCAGATTTATCGGATCGAGAAATTGACGAAAAAGTTAATGGTCTCCAGGAAGTTTCTACCGAGGAGAAAAGTCTATTGCGCTCGTTAATCTGTCGATTCAGGCCGATCTTCCGCGAGACACCTGGATGTTTCAGACAATACGAACATAAATTAATTTTAAAAGACAATGAGTCTTATTTTCACAAAAATTACCCAGTTCCCATGAATTTACGTGACCAAGTTGACGCTGAAATCGAACGGATGCTCGCGTTGAACATCATTGAAAAATCTAATACTCCATATATAAATCCGTTAAGACCGGTCATTAAGGGTAATGGAAGTGTAAGGCTTTGCTTGGACGCACGTGAATTAAACAAAAGGCTCGAAAGTGATCATGAAGGTGCACTGGACGTTGATGATCTGTTTCGGTGTTGCGGAGATATTGGAGTTATGTCAAGTATTGATTTAACCGCGAGTTTTTGGCAGGTACCTCTCGAACGCGAATCGCGTAAATACACCGGTTTCTTACATCACGGTCGTACCTATCAACATTGTCGAGTTCCTTTTGGATTGAAGGTGAGCGGAGCGGCATTGGCGCGTGCAGCCGAAACTATACTTGATCAAGTCCGGGGATTTGTCCATGATTTCGTTGACGATTGGATTTGTTTATCGGACACTTTTACCGAACATCTTAAGCATTTAGAAAAACTTTTTCAACTTTTATATGAAGAAGGAGTCACGGTCAACTTCCGAAAAATTATTTTTTGTCGCAAGGAGATTCGTTTTCTTGGGCACATTTTGACAAAAGACGGGCTGCGGATTGATCCAGACAAGGTCCGTGCCATCCGTGAATTTCCACGACCTTCTAATATAAAACAGCTGCAGGGCTTTCTGGGTTTGATCAATTTTTGTTCGAAATACTCTGTTAAACTCACGGAAACCATCCGGCCTTTGCTTTCTCTCCTCCGAACGGGTATCAAATGGTGTTGGGGGGAGGAACAAAACCAGGCGTTCACAAAAGTTAAGGAATTGTTTATTG
Organism: Copidosoma floridanum; assembly: GCF_036245765.1. Lineage (NCBI taxonomy): Eukaryota > Metazoa > Arthropoda > Insecta > Hymenoptera > Encyrtidae > Copidosoma > Copidosoma floridanum. The sequence goes on from NW_028321881.1 coordinate 41,068,809, forward strand.
ATCAGATGATGTTGGCTCACCCAAAACCTAATCGGCCTTTTGTTTTGTATACGGATGCTAGCGGTATTGGACTGGGTGCCCTTCTCTGTCAAGAAGATGATTTTGGGTGTGAACGTGTGGTTTATATGGCAAGCCGTACGTTAAAAGGGGGAGAAGCCAATTATTTCACGACAGAATTAGAACTACTCGCCATTGTATGGGCCTTGCAAAAATTTCGATCGTTTCTATTGGGTACAAAGGTCATTGTAAAAAGTGATCATCGCGCTTTGTCTTATCTTTTTTCGTGTCAAACTTTAAGTGGTCGCCTTGAACGGTGGATGTTGGCAATCCAAATTTATGACATTGAAATCATGCATATAAGCGGGTCAGATAATAAGGCCGCGGATGCTCTGAGCCGCTATTTTTGTTTACCCGACGGAAAAGTAAATAAAGAATTATCCATCTTCACACTTTTGAGTAGAAATCCGAATCAGCATCTGTTGAAGGATTTCGAGAATCTGGGTGCAATTCAAGACAGTGATGCAAGGATAAAAACTATTAAAGATAGGATCGCCGTAGGAGACACGATAATGTCTTATTCAATGAAAGATTGTGTCTTATACAAATTCGTTCAGTCTAAAAATAAGGTGGTAATCCCAACTAATTTCTTGAAAAATCTAATTCATGAAATTCATGAAATTTACGGGCATATTGGGGTTAGAAAATGCTATCAGATGATTCAAGAAAGCTTTGTGTCTCGGAACATCAGGCGTCACGTAGCAAGAATTATTCGATCATGCGAAAGTTGTCAAAAGGTTAAGGTTTATACGGGACCATGCAATTTCGAAACACGTCCGATTATCCCCGATGGACCTAATGATCTCCTTTCAATCGATTTTTATGGACCGCTGCCAGCGGGTAGGGGAGGCGTTCGTTATATATTAGCTACTGTCGACGTTTTTTCTAAATTTGTCGTGTTGTACCCGATCACGCGAGCTACGACAGCCATCACGTTAAGCCGACTTAAAAATCATTACGTCCCAAATTATGGCAAGCCTAAACGCGTTCAGAGTGATCAAGGAACGCAATTCACATCAAAAAAATGGGAAATGGGACTTATAGAACTTGGTATTAAACCGGTTTTTTCTTCCATTCGGCACCCCCAAAGCAACACTGCGGAGCGGGTTATAAAAGAGGTCGGTCGTTTTTTCAAAACTCTCGTTATCGGTAAGCACAGTGGGTGGGCGAAATATGTTCCCATAATTCAGGATATTATGAATGAAACGTACCACGAGACTATAGAATGCACTCCAGGTGAAATTCATTTGAAGAAGAAACCGACTCGCTTTTGGGCGAAATATTTAAATCAACAGGAGAGCGTCGACATCCCTTACGATCAAAAACTTATATTTACCAAAGAAAAGATTCGAAAAAAAGGTTTGGCACGTGCAGATAAATTTAATCAAAGTCGCAGTCTTCAAGCTTATAATCTGAATAGTCTTGTCCTTGCCAAAACTTGTAATTTTTCCGTAGCGGATACAGGAATAACAGCTAAATTTTTATCTCCGTATGAAGGTCCGTTTGTTATCACGAGGATTATAAACAATGCCACTTATGAACTTACAGATCCGGGTACTCTAAAGATAAGAGGTATTTACCACGGAACTGAGTTACGACCGTTCATCACAAAAAATGGGGGGCAACCAAAGGAAGCGCCGGAGACTCTACAAAAAACTTAAACGCATGCAAATGCAGATCACGCGTATCCAGGAGAGGCTCCTCGCACTCCAAGCGCAGCTTACTATTGACCAGCCTACTCAACAATCCAGTGGAGGCGGGCCAGAACAAGACGATGATGTCCTGTTGATCAAGTTTGATGAGCCCTGGGATGAGATCGATGAAAAAAAATTCGATTTATGAATTTTTGTTCGGTTTCATCATTACTTCGTATTTTTTGTCGTGCTGTCTAAATGTCATCCTCATAATTCGATCTTCGTTTTTCTTTATTCTCGTCTTCATTTTTCCTACAGTCTTAAATAAGGGATGAAGACTTTATTCAGCCAAATCCAGCGAAGAATGGAGCATGCTAGTCGAACGGTCGAACGCCTTCTCAAACAAGAGGCAAGGCGTCACGCTAAGAAAGTCAGGTGGTCTACGTATAAGGCAGCTCGACGTGAAGCACAGTGTGAAGAACGAGAACGCCGACTATACGAACTATATCATGGGCCATCTCGCATGAGGACTGATCGACCAGATTGTAATGAAGTTGGGACACAAACGGACCGATCAGCGCTTCGAGATGCGTATCATGCACGCCGGACTAAAGAGCAGGAAAGATGTCGCAAAGAACGACTACGACGCATGTCTCTGGATCAGCGGGTTGAAGAATTTGGGCGAGTTCGAATTATGAGGAATCTCCGTAGTGGAAGACCGATTCATTTATCTCCTCGTAGTCCCAATGAATCAGGAACCAAAGAGCCGTCAAACTTGCACTCTTCGAATCCTCGAAAGAATTCGAACCATCGCAGAAGAAATGATTCGAGCCGAACGACGTGCCCTGCGGCGAGAGAAACGGTGTGGTCTGAAACAACGAAGAACGCATCACCGCCAAGGGTCTAACAGTCGTTCATCGCCATCTAGCGAAAAATCAATTTCCGGACTCACTATCCATGGGGTTTCTTTGAAACAACCACCAAGCAACCTCATGGGCCGCTGTGACGAAGGCCAAGCCCAGGAGTGTAGGATAGAGACGCTTGAGTCTCGATTAAGCGCTTCGCATCAAATGTTTACGCCAAGGCCAAAGTCCACAAGATCAAGTGTGGGTTCAGGCGTCTCTATAACGAACTTTTGGTCGAGCGATGAGTCGTCACATAGCGAGATTACCGGAAGGTTCAGCTCGAGTGGGGATGATTACGTTCATTTCTCTGATGGGCAAGCGGTTCATGTTGATGAGCTCGATAATATTGATTGGCGTTATTATTGTTATTCATTGGTCGGTTAAGCCTGTATTGATTTAGAAAATTTTTCCATTTATTCTTTTTGTAAAAATTTTGGGGGGGCAGATGAGAGTACACATTCATGAGTACCTTGAGTGTGTGTGTGCACTAGAGCGTTGGGGGGCAAAATAAGAATGGGGACTGCGCGAGAACCGAATTTGTAAGGGACGCGCACCGGGACGGCGGCGGTTGACGAGGTCCGGGAGTAGGGTTTAGCTGTAGAGGAGCTCGTAACGGAGAGCTCGTGAGAGCAGTTTTTTTTGGCTCGCCTCCGAGGGCACGACATGAGTAGCAATCCAAGGGGCCTGCGGAAGCACTCGGGCGTTTGATTTTCGCTGGGAATCGTTTGGCTGCATTCACATCATTACGGATTGCTGCACAGTAAGAGAAAAAGAGTAAGAGTTCCCTTCGAGTTCTGTTATCATCTTCTTATCAACGAAAGTTGATAAGTTCAGACCAAAAGGGTGGAAATCCCTGGTTGCTTAATTTATCAACCAAGTGGTGGCCTTAGGTCGGTGAGCGGATACGAAGGAGACCTTTTTTTTGTGTGTGTGCTGAATCTCCTGGTGTGCGTGATTTCGTTTGGAGGAGTTTTTCTCCGGCGTTTCCTTCCCCTTGGAAGTCATCACTTTCGTTTAACAAGGGGTTTATTGTGTTTGCGGAAAATTGAAGTGATTTATTTTTTGAACTAGGTGACAAGCGTTGATCTCACTTCTTGGGATCATTTAGTTGGTTGGTAGAAATCCCCGGGTGATATATCAACCGAGAGGTGACCTTCCGACCGCTTTTTCTGTCATCATTAAAGGTTTTATTCAGTTTTGTAAGTTGTTGGTTGAATAGGGGACGCTCTCGTGTAACGATCCACACAGTAGTACTGACTGCGTGTGTACTCGAATTCTAGACCTCCCTTTTGGTTACTTTTAAATATTGATTTTTGCATTCATAAATACTTGGAGACATTCAACCGTGGTACGTTTTAACTTTCCCCGTGATAATTTGATTTTCACATGTAGCGATCTCATACGTATGAGTCTGAATATTGTTGTTGAAAGTTTGAAGCTTTCCTGTTAAAGAGTCATATTTTGAATTATTACTTTCACACCTAGACTTAAGATAAACAAACACGATGTACAAGGTGAAATATTTGTGACGGCGAGATACAGGGGGAATTCTACGAAAACGAGTGTTCTGTGATAATGTAAATTTTCTGTACATGTTCTCGGGTGAGTTGATGGAATCTCGTCAATATTTTTTATTTTGATTTCTATTAAATTTGTAAAGAATCGCATTCTATGATTAAGTTTGATTTCGAGAAGTCAGAAGAATTATATAGAAAATTTCTTATCTTTTATTTTTTTTTTAACCATAAAAAATGCTCCCATGTAAGACAATCGATTTCAGTTATTTCAATGTTTTATGATTTTATGTGATTTACATTAAGAATCTTTTTTTTTTGCTTTTGTTAACTAAGAAAATTGAATAAACACCGAGAATTCAATAAGATTTTTATTCGAGTGCGTTTCCTTTTAGTTGTGTGTCTCCTCAGCTCCCCTGTCCACCGTTATCTCACGATCCACTTTCGTCCACGAATTACCCTTAACAAAGAGGACCGTTTCAATATATATATATATATATATATATATATATATATATATATATATATATATATATATATATATATATATATATGCTAAATTTTGCATTTTCAAGCTCACGCCTTTCTCCATGAGCCTCAAATGGCGGATATTGTCTACTGACTCCCTCGAAGCTCACTATGTGCATGGAGCCTATAAGGGACTGTAGCTGAAGTGTCCGAAAGTCATTGATTGGCTCCACCATTTTGAGGACTAACTGAGAAAATAACAAGCCAAGCGGAAATGAGTGTTTGTATGCGTGTGAATCTGTGCTTCCCTTTTCAAGTCTCTACTACTTCTTTCATCTATCCGATCCCGAAAATGGCGTCTTCAACCTTCAGCCACACTCCATTATACCCACTCTATAGGCCCTTCTATTGTATTGCCCTCAATGTTTCTATCCTTAAACTGTCTGGCGAACACTTGAAGCTCCGAGAGTAGACTCTTGAGTTCCGATCCCCGCAATTACTTTAGAAATTTCCAATTTTTTTAATGGAGAGCTGTGGAACATGCCCTTATTATGATTCTAATCATTTATATAATAAACAACTTGAACAGTTGTAAAAGTGAATAATATACAGTCAATAACTCATGAAGTCCCCAAAAACTCCTGCAACTCTACACTTTTCTCTCACCAAAGGCGCTGCTTTTGTTTTCCCCTACGACCTTCAAGAACTTGCATATAGCGAATACCTCGGTTAACCGAAGTAATTGTAGAAAGCAAGGTTTGAAATATATATTTATAGTGCGCTTAATTTTTTAGATCAACGCATATTCCGATATTCTTTCAGGATCTTCTTTTAGGATTACTAGCTCGTTTCAACGTTTTTTTTCCATGCAGGTGGCGCTGTTTCAGATTGTTGCCCGAAGCGAATGATCGACGTCCCAAAAATACTTTATCTGTCGCTTGATCTGTTGTCATATTTATCAGTGTTTGTTCAGAAATGCGAAAAATTCGGTATTATAACATGTTGTAAAAATTTTTTATGAATTTTTATTATTAGACCAGTATTCAGTTAGTATTTCATTATTCGGTATTTTTTTTAATGTGATAGTGTGATTCGGAAATTCTTTATTACATAAAAATTTTGATCAGCAACTTTTTTTTCATCACTCTTCACCGTACTGTTGAATATTTCGGTACATATAAGATACATAAAATGAACTTTTTATGTATGATCCATTATAAACAATTTAACTTATTCCTTAGTGCCCATTAGATTTTTGTATTTACCTACAGTATATTATGCAAAACTTCAGTTTTGATAATAATTGTTCGTCATAATTACCGCTTTGCAAACATATCTTCGGCAAAATTTACCCCACCCAATCAGATGATAATATTTATATAAATTTTCCCGTAGAAATGTTTAAAAACATTCGTGAAGGCTCGCCACCTCATAAACTTAAATTAAAAATAGGTACAATAGTAATGTTAATTCGAAAATTGAGTATATCAGACGGATTGTGTAACGGTACACGATTGCGAATTACTAAATTACTGAAGTATAACGTAGAAGGCGAAATAGTAACGGGAGAAAAAATTAGTAATAGTTTTCATTTCAAGAATTACATTTAATATTGGAAATACTTCATCATTACCTTTTTTTTTTATATAGAAAACTTTTCCCATTAGTTGTAGCATTTGCTATGACTATAAATAAGTCTCAAGGTCAAAGTTTTGATAATGTGGGATTATACTTAAAAAAACCTTTATTTTCTTTTGGTCAATTATACGTGGCTTTATCAAGATGCAAAAATAAAAATGAAATTTTTGTTCAAGTCGATAGAGAAAACAGTTTAGAGATTGAAAATATAGTTTGAAAACAAATTTTTGAATATAATAATGTATCTAAAATTCATAACAAGATTTAATTATTATTTTTTTATGTATAGGTAAAATTTATTAATTAATAATACATATTATGAATTTATATTGTGTTCATCTATTGTACCAATTTTAGCATTAATTTAAAACAGAATAGAAATGGACGTAAGTCTTCGTGGTTTAATCAGGCTTTATAAGATGACTTATAAAGTGATGCGAAACTTTCATTGTTTATATTAATGATACTCTAAATTTCACTTAAGTTTATGAACGTAAAAAGAATAATTGTGTATTAAAGGACTATATAAGTAATGATGATATAATAATTATGCACACCAATATATGTGTATATATTATTTAGTTTCAAAATATTGTTAACTCCATATAAATTGGTTTTTAAACGTACTTAGTTGTATAAATAATGATGTTTTGCGCAACAACCCCCTATGAATCAATTATAGGACTTTAAATTTCTTCTTGACGATGAAATAAATCATGGCGATCAGACGGTTTTGTCTAAAGATAGGTAAAGACGGTATGATCACGGTCAGGTTCCCCTAAAGTAGTGTGGGGAGGCGCTGGGGGCCATGAAAAAATTTGTGAGGGTCGGTGAGAGGGCCGTAGGGGGTAGGTGGGGGGATGTGGAATGTTTTGAGAAAAAATACTATACAATATTTCCATGTAATTTGGTAGGAATGTGGTAATAGACTTCAACACATTGACAGGGCTGGAAAAATGCAACTTTATGCTTACAAAGAAACCAAGGGATCCAATAAATCGAAATACAATTGATTGTATTTAAGTTTAGCTGATTATAGTATTGTGCACTAATCTGTAACTATTTGATTGAAACATACATTGTTATTATCCCATGAAGCCATACGTGGTTGAACCCCCTGGCTTAAATAAAGACTTATACTATACTTCTATACTATACATATAATGTTTTGTGGGGGGTGGTGAGGGGCAAAGAAAAATTCGTGGGGGTTGGTGGGGGGCTGTGGGGGGTTTTGAGAAAAACTACGATATGTTAAAATAAGCAAGAAAATAACGGATTTTTACCTTATTTTGTGGGGGGGGGGTGGGGGGTGGTGGGAGGAAAAGGGGGGCGGTGGGGCGTTTGTGTGGAATGCCCCACTGAGTTAACTATATAATATAGGAAGATATACATATACATATAATTTGTATTGTTCTTGATCATTGGTCACATGCCTCCTTCAGGCTAAATGACTGAATCTTAAACTGGTCACCAAGGAACATGTGTCCGTATAGCAAAATCATCGGTTTTCCCAAATACTTTTTTCACATTATTTATTTGGATATCTAGCGTTGCAGAAGAAAGATATTAATATAATTTAAATAATTATTTTCAACTTTATTTAAAAGTTTTTATAAAAAACAAATTGTAAACAACTCATCAAAATACTCCATTTTATTTTCGAATAAGCTTGATCACGAGATGATTTGCTGAATTACTATAAAAATGAATAACTGACAATCTGAAATATTTTTTGATTAACAAAAGTTTTATGGGTTTCTTATTTTTATTTGTAAAAAAGGTCTCTTGCGATTTCTGGTTAGACCTTCAGTTTTTGCAAAAGAAACGAAAGTTTTTCTGTACTCAGATATGTTAACTGGTGACTGATTACATTAGCGATAATGTCCATATTTATATACCATATTCAAACTGAATAATGATAAAAAAGTAATTTTATTATTAATCAACGTTAATAATTTCAGTCGCTCAAAACAAGCAGATAAATCTTGAGGAGCACGTTTTGAGCAGTGTCTCCAGTAGTGCTAGATTTATGTAACAAGAAAGAAAACATTAATTACACTCAATGGCGATCAGTTATACAGAAAGCCATTAGGTATATGCTTGAGGCACTTAATGATTGTACAAGAAAAACAGCAGGGAAGATTGCTAAGCTTATTTGCCAAAAGTTTTCCAATACTTTTAATGACGGAGCCAATATTGATCTGACTTGGGGCGTTGGTCACGAGTCCTTAAAATTGGAAATTTATAATGCTGCTCTGTATAAACGAGGAAAATTTGAAAAAGCTGAGAAAGTAAAAAGATTAGTTAATACAAATAATGTGGACAGTGATGAGGAAGACATCGAAGACAGCAAGCGAAAAAAATGAAAATACAGTTGAATGAATACAGATGCGTTGAATATGCGCCTCCAATTCCTGAAAATGAAAGTAGTAAATCTCAAGAATCCAAAAGACTTAAATTAGTACTTGCATTTCAGTCGGGAACAGAAAGTATACATTTGCAGCAACTTTTCTTTGATACGTACCCTACTGTACGAGCTTTATTGAATGCACGTGATAGAGATTTAAACCAGATAATCGAAAATTGGCCATACCTAAAAATGCAAGACTACATTGAAATACACTGTTCACATTTACTTGGTAAAGATGTAGCTGACGTGTGGAAAGATTCGATAACTGAAAAAATGAAGCCCATAAAGTGTTATTTACAGTATAGAGATATGAAACCCGATCTAAAGAATGAAGTTAATGTAATCGTTGAAGAATGTAAGCTTGCTATGATAACTACAAAAGATAAGACCCCTAAAAAACTTGTCGTTCAAACTTGTTTTCAAAGAAAATGAATCACGAATCTGGAAAATTATTAATATAAGTCAAATGCCAACAATAGTTTAAACTTTATTGATTAATACATTCTTTGTTCTGTTTTCAGGAGGAAGCTGATGAAAATGAGATCTGCGCATCGCTTAATGAACCTTACCCTCTGCTGATTATTTGAGGTAGGACACACAATTCGCGAAGTGTAGTTAATTTTGAAAGTAATCATTTTTTTTACAGGAAAATCACTGTATGATGACACTGCCAAGTGCAGAGTGGTTATTAATCGTCAGTTCTCAATTGACAGCGAAGATGCCATCACTGGAATTTTCATAACATTTTTAAGCTATTACTATTCTGGATTCTGTTATCCTTCTGAAATCTCGAGTACATTAGAATTCATACAAAGGTACTACTTTTGCATTTTTAAATGGTACTTTGCTCTGATAGTTTTAAATAATTATTTGTATTTTATTGTATTTTAGAACTATGTTTAAAATTATTCCTTCCACTGGTACCAAACGAGATCCTAAAGGAAAACGAAGAGTAGCGAATCATGATTCAAAAGTATTTACTTTAATTAAAAATATTAAAGAATTTTCATCAGATTTTTCTATAAATTAAAACAGCCAAAATAATACAAGGCATATGTGACTATAATATAAACTAATGTAAATGTAAGCTCTTTATGATGTCAAACATGTCATTATATTACATGTAAAATCAACAAAATAAAAAAAAAATTTTACTGTACGACTAAGTGTAATCATTTAAACAATGAAGTGCTGAATGTTGTGTCATCTAAAAAACGTTTTTACTGCTAAATTGATTATCAGTAAACCTCTAATGCTGTCATTGTAAGAGGCTGACAATACAATGTAATATATATTACCACTTGTTTTACTTAGTGCATATTAAATTCAGTGCACGTACAGTATTTTCTTTTGATTCTGTTGTATGTCTTCTGATTCATGACATCTTAATTATCAGTACCAAAAATAAATGATTTTGATACAGATACATGTCTTATGCACACTCAACATATAATACACGCGCTGGGATTAGTTTTCGGTGCTGTAGCATTGATTTTTATGTAATACACCACGATTCTTAGCACTGGAAAAAAATGTTTTATAACTATCTTCGGAATCGCGATTGTAATGCAAACGAGATAATTAGTTCACGGTGGTATATATTGCATTGGTTTTAATGAATTGTACCACGATTTTAAGCACCAAAAAAAAAAAAACACTTTTTAGGCATAATTTGAAATTTTCTCCTTTGTGTGCAAAAAGTAATGCATGCGCTGAAACAGGTTATTAGTATTGTCGCATTGATTTTAATGTATTGTACCGCGATTTTAAGTACCACAAACAGATATTTTTCACACATGTTCTGAAAATTTTTCCTTTACACATTAAAAGTAATGCACGCAATGAAATGAGTTTTTAGTGTTTTCGCATAAATATTAATGTATTGTACTTTACTTTTCTACATCAATTAAAATTTTTTTTGATGCATTTACTGCAATCTTGTGTTGTAGGCGTTAAATTTAATGCACGCACTGAAATTGGTGTTTAGTGTTATTTCATTGATTTTAATGCATTGTCTCCTACTTTTCCAATAACCAATAAAAATTTTTTTTTTTCATTTATTGGAATTTTTGCATTGCAGACGTTAAATTTATTACATGTGTTGAAATTGTTTTGAGCGTTGTTACATTAACTTTCAATGTATTTCCGACAAATTTCTTAAACAGCATGAAAAAATTTTACATTATAGGGATGAAAAAAGCTTCCAGTACATTTGCATTAAAATTAATGTAGAACCATCTAACAGTGTAAATTACGACTACTTTAACGCCGCAATTATAATCATTATTTAACAGAAATGTGCAGAGTGATAAAAAATGTAAACTTTTGGCATTATACTTAAGCTTATTGTGTATAATTTTGAGATATTGCATCTCAAACATCCTGACATTGCTTATACTTTCAATACTTAATATATACTAATATGTTAAATAGCTACATTAAGTATTAAAATAATAAGCAATTTAAGTACTTTTGAGACACAAAATATTTCATTTAATCAATAATTTACATATATATATACATAGGTTGGATTGTTTTTCTTTTATTAAACGATTGTCATCATGATTTGTTTACTGAATCTAGCAGCTCTCTTGCTCTGACAGATTAACTCTATTTTTGTCCCTCGCTTTAATTAAATTCACGCATATATTTATTGACTGTAAAAATGCTTTAAGTTTGGTTATGTACACGGTTATTTAGGACACCTAAAGAGGACCAACTGTACGCCGCATTACTTTGCCTCAGTAGGTCCACTGTAGGATCTGTATAAAGATCCTCACGAACTAAGGAGGTATCCTCAATAGATTTCTGTTCGGGAAGTATCAAAAAGGTTTGGAAAAAAAAAAGGTACCGTCTTGAAAGTTCCGTCTACGAATCAAACGTAACATTTAAAAAGCTCCGCCAAACCGTATAAGCCGAATTTACTTCCTCCTAATATCTGCGCGTACCGTGCTGGTACTTATTCTAAGTCAGACAATCGCAAAGAATTTGGAGGCAAAATATTGAAATGAGTAATCGAAGCTTATTTACTAAAATTCGATCGGTCTATCATTTCTGCTAATACTTCGAAAAAGATAACACAGAGTTAATGCAAAATTAATATATAATTGTATAGCGTGTTAACGTTAAATATAAGCAGAGGGCATTTCTGGATGTTCACAGCAGTTCCTTTGTCCCAGCCACATTCTTACAACTTCCACAGCTTCACGATTAGGGTCATGTTTGTGAGAGAACTAATCGATGCACTTATAAACAGCTATGTTATAAGGATCCATTTTAGTTTCTATTGTAATTTGCGCTCTTCAGTCACCTTTGTCATCTCTATTCCAGTATAAACGATGGTTTGAAGCTGATATTTATAATATAGATATCCGTAGGTGCGTAGGAAGTTAACATTTCTTAATTGTGCTAGCCTAATCATTGCTATTTCAAAAATTATCATTAAACAGAAATTTTGCAACAAACTTACGACATGTAAAACACAAACACAGTTACCCTATGACATACATTTTCAGTTCGTAAATATTTTTGGGACAACTTTTAGTTGAAAACAGTGGGTTTTAAGAAAAACGGCATTGAGAAACGTGTTTTGAAAAAAGCGTTCTCCTACCAATTTATCATTACTTTCATTTGCCCAAAGGGGTGTCTGACACATGGAGCTCATAATATATAATATATAAGCATACATTTCGGTATACATGCTAACGTTTACACATCTATGCGCTGCAATTGTGATTTATGGAGAGTTTTCATGTAATTTGCTCGAAAATTTGTAAAAGAAGCTACGTACCATTATTCGCACGTTTGACAGGTATTTCATGGTCATCTTGCAAATGTAGAGATTTACGTTTATGAGTTGACTTCTGTGCTCGTGCCACTGTGGAGCAAAAACAAATTAAATATAAGTTAATTAAATCAAGTTTGAATAAAAAAAGTAATAGAAAATGTGTATGGTGCTTGTTTGGAGTAAATGTACAGGTAACCTTTTTCTTAAACTCACATTTCTCTTGGCTCAACCTAAACCAAAAATATTTTTATCGTTACGTCAGCTGCGAGCTAAATTTTTTTTGTGTATAATCAGGATAGGCATGTTCTTAAATTAAGTAGAGCTGCCAACAATGTGATATCGGCTATAGGTATTTTTTAAGTTCATAGCAAATTGCACATAGCGCCAGCGATGATAAGCTCTACAAGTTTTTAGTTGTAAAATAATTAAATAAATTTTTAGGCAAACAAACGCTGGCTGTAGATAGTTTTACTACCTTTCAGTTTTAAAATAACTGAATAGAACCTTTGGCTGGCAAGTGTAGCTTATATTCAGCCACACAATTCTTTAGTTATTTATAATAATCAAATTAACTTTCAGGCAAGCTACGGCGATGTTTGCTTCTTTTGTTTTAATTTCTTAGCCATCCTCCCTACTTAACCTCAAATTAACTTCACCGATCTTACCAGTAAATTCAGACTGGACTCCTTCGCAAACTCTGCTGCTAAAAACAAATCAGATAGACTTTTTAAAGAAAAGACTTACTTCAATCTATATGGTACTGACAACAAACACCCATGGTTCCACAAAAAAGATCTCCCTCACTCGGTCATAGTCACTGTAAACAGAATGTGCTCTAACCACCATAGTCTTGCAGAGTCTCTTCTCCGCAAAAATATTTTAAATGATCCTAGATGCAAATGCGGTTTTTCAGAAGAAAATCTTAACCATGTTTTATGGAACTGCGATTTGTACAACACGCACAGAAGTAAATTATTTAAAGATCTCCAGAAAATAAATTTGTACCCCCCTTTTAATATCGAAAGCTTAATTGCGACTCCAAATGTCGCCGCCTGCTTGTTAGTCTGTGACTTTTTAAAAAAATGTAAGTTTTTTTTGTGATCATTGAATCTCTATGTATATTAAGATGCTGTACTTCTCAATTTCAAATAAATGTAAACATTTTTCATGTATTTCATAATTTGAATAAAGTAAGTGTAAATACCTCTTATGAGGCCTCTACACTATAATATAAAAAAAAACGATATAGGTGTATAGGTATCTACCGTATCTTTAAAATGCCATCACTCACCGCATCACTGCATGTGCGCCCCGTTAGCATACACGTATATAGGTATATATGTATACATAGGTGTACCTATGTACAACACAGTGAATGGTGTTCTCGACGTGGGACGCTGAAATCGGGTGGCGCGAGATTTGAAAATACAAACCCTCATAAATAGAATATAAACATGATAATTCAGTAATCCCATAATCTAATCAATTGGAATATTAATATTCACTCTGATAATTGATTGATTAATCAATTATTAATAAATATTTCATTTAATTTTCATACACCATAAATTAAAAGACATTTTTATATCATTGTGAACATTAATTTGCTCTAAGTTTTTATAATGCAGTGAGTAAGAATTATTTTATCTAACGTCCTTGTGGCTTAACAATATTTCTCCACTAAAAAAAGTTCAATTGCTTGTTCTACTGATACACACAGCAAAAACAGAATGCACTAAAAATTAAGTATACTTTAAAAAACTAACTATTAAAAATATAAATATACAGGTAAGTATAATTATATTTCATATTAACTATAGAAATAATCAATGTTATAGTTTGCAGTGATACTTCGTAAAATTAACTAATTTATTATTATTATTTGTTCTTATTATTATTTAGCTGCGCATACAAGTGTGACATCTTCAATTTGTGTAACTATTCGATTAAGATACTACTGGTAAGGCAACAAGAAAAGATTTGAAACATAATACTTCTTTAATCATATTCGAGATGATATTCGATCTTGCGATTTTCTTATTCTTGTAGTGTTGACGTGTCAAATATTAATCGATCATTCTTTCCGGTGGTTACAATTGACCATCTTTGACTGTTTCACGAACTGTGAAAACTTTTCTTATCGTTCACCACACTCAAAAAATGTAACTTGAATTAATATCAAAGAAAAAACTTGAATTAATAAGAACAAAAATACTTCAAAAATAAAAAATAAATAAATGATTATTATAATTTCATAAGTTGATAAAAAATGCTTTACAATAGCTTAAGCCTGGGTGTCCCCAACTACCACGTGTCTGGTAATTAATATTATTACTATCGTTATTATTATTATTATTATTATTATTTTAATAATTATTCATATTAGTAGTAGTAGTAAAAGTAGTTTTTTTTTTTTTTTTTTTTTTTTGTGGAAGGAGGGGAAATGCATTGTGGCACACCGCAGGGACAGCGGTAGTGTAGGACTCGGTGAATTTTTTTTATTAGACCACCCATACCCACTAAAAACCCCCCCCCCATGCCGCGTGGCTTTTGATCCACCCCGGAACCGCGTTAGCATTACTTCAGGGTGGAGCCACCAGTGAGACCAGTAGTAGTAGTAGGAGTAGTAGAAGTAGTAGTAGATGTAGTAGTAGTAGAAGTAGTAGTAGTAGTAGTAGAAGTAGTAGTAGAAGTAGTAGTAGTAGTAGTAGTAGTAGTAGTAGTAGTAGTAGTAGTAGTAGTAGTAGTAGTATTAGTAGTAGTAGTAGTAGTAATAGTAGTAGTAGTATTAATAGTAATAATAGTAGTAGTCGTAGTAGTAGTAGTAGTAGTAGTAGTAGCATTGTTATTATTGTTAATGTTATTGAAATCCTTGACCAGTGCAAAGAACGCGTTGCTGTAAGCATGAGGAATTTTCCATTTAAAGTTTGTGGGGTTTAGTTATATACATTACAAGTATTTGTTCATAATGTACTATAGAATTAGAATAAATTTTTTCTTACCAAATTGTGTAATTTTTTAATTTTTCTATAATATTTCTCTATAACAAAAATTGTTTATCAAGATCGAAATTTCACATCAGTAACGGTGTTTAACTGGCAAGAATACAATAAAAAAGCATCAGTGGGTTCTTCGAAATCAAAGGGGCCACGGGATCCTATCACACCTGGCACCTAAACTACATTAAAGTCTTGTCTAATGATTTCTATAAGACATTAAGGTCCTCGAATAGTTTTTATGAAACTTCATTTGAATAAAAAAATTTTATCTATCTTATAAAAAAAAATTATAAATAAACCAGAGAAAAGTGGGTGCTTGGGTACCCAAGTATGAAGTTATAATTCTATAAAATTATATGGCAAACAATATGATTGTGAGTATGAAAATACCTTCTATAAAACAATATTGTGTACAAAGGTGGTACAATTATCGTAGGAATAAGTGTACCTTCGTTGATTGGGTATGATTTTAATTAATATTTAATGAGTTAACGATTATAAACAATATATTATGGCACAATACAGTAAAAGTATATTACGCCACTAGAGCGCAAAGTGTCACTTTGCACCCGCGGGCGAACTTTGCGCCCGCCGAACACTTTGGGCCCGTGGGCAGAAAAGTACTTTGCGCCCTAGGGCCCAAAGTAGTCAAAGGGCGCAAAGTTCACCCAAGGGTGCAAAGGCTTGCGCTCGAGTAGCGTATATTATTTTTCTTCTTAAGGGTGCAAAGTAAAGTTATCAACTCTACATGTATAATAAAAAAATTAATTAAAGTTTATAAACCTTAAATTAGTATGCAAGCATTGCCATTTATATGCTTACTCCAGTAGATATATGTCGTAAGACTGCGTACAGACGCAACGCCAATACTTTTTACAACCCATTTGAATGCGCGAGTGCGAGAGAGAGAGGGCGAAGAGATGACGGATCGTTCGCCCTCTCTCTCGCACCCGTGCATTCAAATAGATTGCGTGCAGATTGATATTGCCGTTGTGTCTGAACGCAGCCTAGGCTGCCGATATTGCTGCTTTGCGTTATGTCCATTGCCAAAAACCATGCCTTTTTTTAGAGTCAATAGTATAAAATTTACGATCTGCCTGCCAATGTAGCGGTATGTATGTGTATACTGGCTCTACTAGTATTAAATGGTCTTCAGTCTCGACGGTAACAGAGTTACTAATATTCGATATTGAGTTGATATATGTGCATACATTTTTTTTCAAATATAAGTGTGCTGACTTCAAAGATGGTAGCATTAAATTGCTTTTATTTAAGGGAAATGAAGGTATGTTTCATGAGACAGGTTGTGCGGGGTCCAGGGGCGGCAGCCCCTGGTAGGGGTTCAGGGGGCGAAGCTCCTGGTTGGGGGGATAGGGGGAGGGGGCGAAGCCCCCCCAGCTACAAAACATAAATTGTTCGTTGTAAAAAAAAAAAAAATCCATTTTTATTTTTCAAAAATTGTATGTAAATATGATTTTATCTAAATTTTACAATTTAATTTCGAAAACTTATAAAATTTTGCCCCCCGACTACAAAACATAAATTGTTCGTTCTTAAAAAAAAAAAATCCATTTTCATTCTTCAAAAATTGTATATAAATATAATTTCATCCAAATTTTACAATTTAATTTCGAAAACTTATAAAATTTTGCCCCGTGACTACAAAACATAAACTGTTCATTCTTAAAAAAAAAATCCATTTTTATTCTTCAAAAATTGTATATAAATATGATTTCATTCAAATTTAATAATTAAATTTCAAAAACTCATTATAGAATTAAAACAATTCAGAATTATACTATTTCACATTATCATATAACTTTGAAAAACTGATACTTATGTGTTTTGCACACTATTTTAATGTGCAATGTGGGAAATTTGATTTTTAGAACTTCAAATAATGTGAAAAAAGACCATTTTATGCACACTAGTACAGAAAAAGTATGAATTATGGTGTACAAAGAATTGTGATTACTTTGCGCCCGACGGGCAGAAAATTACTTTGCGCCCTAAGGCAGAAAAGTACTTTTTCGCCCTAGGGCAGAAAAGTTCCACTTTGGGCCCATGACGCATGCACGAAAAGTACTTTGGGCCCTCACTTTGCGCCCGATAGGGAGAAATGGTAGTTTTCCTACGAGTTTGAAAAGTCTCTGTTTGTGAACCGAGAGGTTTCCGGCCCAAGCCGAAGGTGAGGGACGTAACGAGGTTCGTAAAGGAGACTTTTCGAACGAGTTCCGGAAAACTGCTTTTTCGCCCGAGGAAGTACCAGCCTCCCAAAACCACCCGAAGGCAGAAAAAATATTTTATATAGGATGGCTGCATGAACAATTGTCTGTTTATCGTAAAAGTAACGAATTGATTGTATAGAAATAGATACTTATTAATACATTAGAAAGCTGCTCGGCTAATATATACTGATTTCTAAGTTGTCTACGAAACCATTTCTTTAAAAGTTATTTTAATAAATAAGTTACTTTATAATTTAATTTATTAATAAATTAAATGAATTAATATACATTAAATAAAAATTTACATAAAAATAAGTTACAAACTATGCCACAAAATTCAGTAATCGAATTTCTTATGTCAGGGCCGCTCACAGCAAAGTGGTTAAGGGCCTCGTCTAGCGTGCACAAGGTTGGAGGTTGGAATCTATATGGAAACTGGTTTTTTATTAAATTTATTTATTTTTTGTTTAGAATTAGTTTTGAAAAAATGAAATAAAATCCATAAAATTCTAATTGAGTGGGGTGGTAATGTGATGTGGCGTCATGTGATGTAGAGAAAACCAAAAGTACGTCACGAGGGACGAGTTTCCGTCACTTTTTCTCAAGGTTCAAATTAGGAATCGTTGATTTACCCTCAAACATAACACGCCTATAGAAGTATAACTAAAAATTAGTCTGCATTTTTATAACTATCTAGTATTATTTACTATTTAATCTGTTTGTATTCTTAAATTCAATTGTCTTTTATAGAGTAAATTCAATACTTCACGAAACTAAGATCTTTAAGTATTTGTTATAGTATCTAAGATTAATAATATTGTTGACACAATTATTAGTTTGAAAAGACGATTTGAATAATAGATAGCAAGGAAATTAATTTTTCTTACTTTTGACATGATATAAAAGGCAGAAACATAACTACGTTTGGTTATGTATTAAAATTAAATAACAAAATAGAGAAATATTTGATGAGTGCAAATCAAATGAAATAACAGAACGATTAAAGCATGTAAAGCGTGTCTAACCTAACCAGTTACGCTTAAAACGCATCGTTTTTTCGTTCCTTAATTTGCAATAAATTTTGCAATTCTTATGAAGCAGTCTCAATAATTTCCAAAATAATACGCATAAAGACGCTAAACCAATTGCCGAAACCAAAATGTACATAAATTTATAACTGTCCAATTATGGAAATCACGGTAGTAAAAATTAATCGAGTTGCTACACACCATTGGATTCCCATTCCACGATATAATAAAATGCGTGTTACAATATCGTACAAAACAGTACATGAATACCGTGTAGTCTTCACAAAAAGATAACAGTTATTATTCAAAGAAGTTTTTGGAATTAGGCAATAAGCAACTACGGTATCTTTAATTTTCAATGTTTTCTTTAAAAAAATAACTATATCTACAATAGTTAAAGATATAGATAACTAATGATTTTCTTACCTACTACTGTGGTAAGCAAGCATTGCAACATCATTAGAGAATGTGTAAATTTTTCTTTTATCATTTGTACTAATATGTTTTTTTCATTTCTGGACAAAGTGTAACAAA
Organism: Copidosoma floridanum; assembly: GCF_036245765.1. Lineage (NCBI taxonomy): Eukaryota > Metazoa > Arthropoda > Insecta > Hymenoptera > Encyrtidae > Copidosoma > Copidosoma floridanum. The sequence continues at coordinate 41,088,011 of NW_028321881.1, forward strand.
GAGAAATATGATAAATTTAATCTTATGTTGCCTACCGAGTAGTTAAAATTTATTGTATCAAGCTTGTTAAATCAAATATCGTAGATTATTGAAGTTTTGTTTGTTTTACCAAATATTTTAGGATTTGTGCAATCTGTATTGTGAAACTATCAATAAGTTTAAAAAAGGTTTTATTGCAACATAGTTCAAAAGGTAGTGCCAGAGTTTAAGAAATTAGCTATCGACAAGATTTTTTTGTATTTCGCTATATTCAACAAAAATGTTGTTAAAAAAGAATCTAAAATAGCACATAAATAATCAGTCATGGAGAAGCACCAATATTTGTAACATAGATATTGAAGAATACAAGGCTTAAAATATTAGAAATGCAAGCGTTTAACTTGATAAAATGAGAAATTTAACTGAAGCCATAAAATATTAGACATCTGCTTGTCTGAATATGACCAAGAAAGATTAGTTATTAATAGAAATACGTTTTTACTGCCTTTTACAGGGTAGTACATGGGTTGGCGCTGAATTAACAAAGATTAAAAGCTTTTTACGAAACTAAAAAAAGGTCATAAGAGTTTTTGCTCGCAACTTCAAATACTTATGACAAATTCTTAGTCAATCTTATTTTGATATTTTGATTTTATACTGACCCAAAAGTTATTGGCTCCGTATTATACACTTTAGTTATTTTATACCTTAACTATAGTTGTAACAGGCATGTCTGAATGAATTTTTTATACTTTTGCTTTTAATATGGTTGCAGAAAATTGATTAAACGTGGCTACAATGGACTTAGTAGAAGAAAAAATCTTTGTACTTCGATGCCTGCTTTGTTGAACATGGAGAAAACCAGAAAGAATGTATGAAAGGCAGTATCGATAAAGTCCAGAAACAAAGTCATGATATCTCTTAAACTATGAATTTTCTTTCAATTATGCTTGTTTTTCTTCAATATCTCCTTTTTGTTGTAAGTTTTTGTAATAAAAACATTATAAATTTTTCATATGCACAATTATAAAAAAATTAGCTTTATTATAGTATATTGTTTGTTTTCAATTTATGAATTACTAACATTTAAAATACTCATTAATACAATACAAAAGAAACCTAAAAGAAACTTTGTTTGACCTTACGTCTCTTACGTTTTGAGATCACATAGTCGTACATACAAAAAATATAGGCCGCAAAGTAATGTTTGACTTGAAAACTGAGATTTATTTTGCACAGGATGAATTTTTTAACAAGAACAAATCAAAGTTTATTAAATTTCAATATCTCGGGTTACGTAAAGTATATCTGTATAAACGAATATTTACAAAGGAAATGTGGGTACTTTTATTTTTAAACCAGTCATTAATTCATCTCGTAATGAACAAGAAATTATTGTTGGTCAAGATGTCGACCTACTTGTGCTCGTACCTCAGTTTTTTAAAAGAATATCAAATTTTGACTGAATAAAGATGTAAGTTGGCAACTAATGGCTTAAAACCCATGTATTAAAGTATGTATACTAGACAAAATTATTTTTTTTTAAACTGGTTGTGCAGTTGTACTTAATGATAATAAACGTAACTGATTAAACTAAAAATTTACAACTAATATTACAACTGTACATTATTTAGAGTTAATACAACAGTTCGTACAGTAAAAACAAGTTTTTTAATTTTTGAAATAGTAACTTACTATTCTGGTGTATGTCCTGGAAACAAAAACAAAAAGCACGAAGAACATAAAACTTAACACCACTTGAAAAATTAAATTCTTGTAAATACGAAATTCTATTGAGGTTCTCAATGTAACGTTTCAAAAGCAACTGATACTTCAATAGACAAGGTGATTTTTATAACTTTCAACGACGAAAATAGGAATGTTAATTGCATACTAATGACTTGAGGACGTCTATGTAGTAAGGCAGTTTCGAAATCATTTTTGTTGATAACGTTGGCCAGAAAAGTCATTATGGTTTTTGGTATAAGAAAAAAAAGTAATATGTAGCATTGGTGCTGTAGTTCATTTAAATTTATCTTTTATAATGAGACAACGTTCAAATTCGTAAGAAAAAGAATTTTCAATTTTACTTATTAACCTTTAAAAAAACCTGTTTTTTACATATAGTTGAATAATCACCTGAATATAGAGAAAAAATGAAACTAATATTTTCTATAAAAATGCAATGGAATTCCTTATCTAGTATACGTATACCTGTGAACGTACTTAACTGTTGATTGAAAATATGCATGGTTAGAGACAAACGAAGGGTATACCAAATACTGTTTTAAACATTACTTGCTTTTGTAAGAAAAAGTAACAAAAATATGTAAAAGAAAATTAGAGACATTAAACTTAAAAAATCAGTCTCTAAACGAGTTTAAGCACAATACGTAAGTAAGCCTATACCAACGTTGAATTAAGTATTTGATCAAGTATGAAACTATATCCCTAGGTAAAAGAAAACTAAATCTTAGTACAACTCTTCAAAAAATGTCGGAAGATGAAGCTTGTAACAAATCAGAAACTAGGTCTTACTACAAGTCTTTAGCCATGTACTGGTAAAAAACCATTGTGTCAATTGAAACAAATGATGTTCCTCTACCATACTCAATTAACTCACATTGGAAATGTTGTACATCAATATCGTGAGGTTTTCACCCATACACAATACAAATTTTCAATTGTGAAATGGATAACTCTAAACAGATCCACTAAGAATTAAGCAGCATTCTTTAAATTAAAATATATCTGGAAATGAATGAATTTTTTAATGAATTTTTACATAATGAAACCGAATGTAGTAGGCAAATGCAAATCCATATAGAAATACAATACTTTCTTAGTTAAATCATAATGTGATATCGAGGTTGGCGAACACTACAACGTGTATCATATTACTTATTCTTTCCTTAGGGTTAAGACAAGAAAATAAGTTTCTTTACACATGCTAAAGTTTATGAGAATATCATTTAAAGTTTTCAAAAAACTTTACATTATTCTCCACCAACGCATTACGAGCACAGTCGCTGTTGGCTTCTTTTTATACAAGAACACAAGTTGTCCTATCGTCACAAATTCCGCATAAGATTTTTTTACACTTGAAACCCACTGTTTACCCTTTTACGTGTTTTTTAAATGTTTATTTTGATTCATTGCTTTTAATACTTATTTCACAGTATAATAAAATTCATGTTTCAATATTGTGTAAATCATAGTATACGAATACCACACTGTCTCCGATATAAAAATCAAATCGAAACGTTAATATTATCTCGTAAAAAGTTTTTAAAATTCGTTAATACGCACTAGGCATAGTTTTAATTGTGTTCTTTAAGAAAAATAACTTTATCTGCAATAGATAAAGATGTAGATAACTAATGAGTTTCGTGGCAACTACTGTGGTAAACAAGCATTTCAACATCATTAGAGAATGTGTAAATTCTTCTTTTATCATATGAAACTAACAAGTTTTAAGAAAAGTCTTACTGTATTTTTGTTTAAAAGATCGTGCTAGAGTTGAAGTAATCAGCTATCCACAAGATTTTTCTGTACTTTACCATATTTAACTGACGTATTATCAAAAGAGAGTCCACAATAGCACATATCCGTCATGGAAGAACAATAATATTTGTAACAAAGGTGTACAAAATAAAAAGCTTACAATAATAGAAATTTCATCGTTAAACTGCATTATAGGACTAATTGAAAACCAAATTTAAAAGAATTAAAAGTTTTTTAAAAAAAAAAAAGGTGAGAAGGACTACCATAAGCTTTTCGTTCTTTACTTCCAATACTCATGACAAATTGTAAGTCAATATTTTTGAACAAAAAATTTTTTGGAATTTTTTTATACTGATCCAAAAATCAGTGTAGATCGACAATGTTGAAATATTGACTTCGTGGTGTACTTCACCCGACTGACATAACAGATACAATTGTAACAGACTCGTCAGAATAGAATGTATATGCTTTTTGGTTATAATATGGTTGTAGACCATTAATTTAACGTGCCTACAATGAATAGAGCAAAAAGAAAAAATTTTGCACTCTAATGTCTGCTATGTTGAACTTTTTGAAAACTCGCGCGATTAGGTGAACAAGTACGTCTGCTACCCACGTTACCTCTTGACCTCCTGGACACTATTTATTTATTTCCATCACAAATATCTCGCTAAAATGGTCCTTTATCCACAATTTTTAATACAGCATATTACAGAGGAAGACTTCATCTACAAAACGTATATATTCAGTCAGCTGGGACATTTCATTTAGGTTTATTATAAACTAAAACAAATTGTTTTTCACGCTGCCCCATAGTAACACGTGCTAATAGTTACAACTTTGAGCTCGGATTTCTCTAAATTTTGACCAATTCGAAATATAATTTAGACCACCATTAAATTCAGTAGACTTTTATTTACAAGAAATAATATATCTCTGTTTGGGGACTTTCGTGAAGGACCCCCCTTAACCTTGGAGATCGACGGAAGTACAACTCTATACCGTTACGCCACCGCAACCACTAAGAAGAAAATTGTTCTGGGAGAAGGCAGAAGGATAAGTAGATGCGATGCTGAAGGAAGCTCTCTCTCTCTCCCTTTAGTTGGAACCGGCAAGGACGAAGGTCTTACACACGCGACGCGCTCTTCTCTCGTTTTGCATAAATAAAGAAGTTGATACTAGTTCCTTGACTATTTACTTCGAGCGCACCCAGGACCATAGAATCCCACGTAACACTATACTTTTGACACTTTCTAATTTTTCGCCACAACTGATTTAATTTGGCCAATAAATTGATTTTCAGACACTTGGAATTAATTGCTTAGTATTCCAGAGTGTACAAGAACACTGTCAATTTTTTTGCAGCCTCAAATTTTAATTAAATGCAGATACGGTCAATTTCAGCAAAAGATTGTTCACTTATCTATTAATAGTTTTTTTGAGGGATGTTTTTTGGAAATTGCGTTGTCAAACATATAACTGAAAAACTTTTTTCACACAACTCAAGTTGTGTTTGTTAGCTTGTTACGAATGTAAAAGTAAAAACGATTAACGATTTTTAATCTTAACTAATCATTTGTACTATTAGACATTCATTAACTGTTTTCTAAATCTTTCGCGAATTCAAATCAGTCTCTTATTATCTAGTTGAATGTAGATGTAAATTTTTCTCCTAACGTTAATATATTATAAATTCTAGTAATGTACTAGTGGTGCACATAACAAAGCAAAGACTTTGATTTATAGTCTAAAGTACTCTAAAAACCATAAGTTATGGTGTTAAAAGTGTTATTCTTTGTAGCAGATATATTTATGTAATAAATGTAAAAATTTAAGTTAGGAATGGTAAAAAAGAAAATCATGTCTAAATTTTTACTTAATTCTCTTAAATGTATTACCCCTATTTTTTGAATTATTGAAGACATTGATACATAAAAACTTAGATAACGATTCTTCCATTTAATGACCTTAAAGTTATTTTATAATTTAAAATACCTACGATAAAAGAATTAACGATTTTCTCGCTTGAAGCAATTTTTTCTTGGACTCAAATTTTTTTTCACTCCTTTTTTCAAAATCTTACCTGTATTTTACCACGTTTTTAATTATGGAACAATGATCTAACGCCCAAGGATAAGACTTTATCCAGGTCTTATTATTTTAGTATAGTAGAATGAGTTTTTCGGCCCAGAAAATTCTGACTATCTCGAAAAAAAATAAAAAAAAAGGTTACCGCAGTGAAAACCAAAAAAAGGTCCTTCCGAAAAATAGCCATTAAAAGTTGTTAGTCAACGTAGGTCCACTTTTCAAACGTCTTTTGCTTTGTCTATATTTACTTTACTACTTCTTAAAACGTCATTTATTTTAACTTGTTAAAAGTATCGTAAAATTGATTTTAAAAAATGGCTTTTTGTTCTCCAGTCAGTGGAATCGGCGGCTCGAAAAGCCGCCACTGGAGCTCTCGCTCATTTTCTACATACACGTTCTCCTCAAGCACGTTCAAAAAGAAATGTGCTTTTTTTGCAACCAATCTGTAAGATACTTCTAATGAGCAAAAATAAATGGCATTTTAGATACTTGTAATGTTAATATAGACAAGGCGAAAGACGCTTGAAAAATGTACCTATGTTGACTAACAACTTTTTTATGAACATGTTTCGGAAGGACTTTTTTTTGGTTTCGCTGCGGTTCGCAATAAGTTTAAATCTGATTAAGCTGAAATTTAGATGTGTGATAAGAACAATGGTATATGTCTTGTGTTAACATTTCAGCTCTAAATATTATAAATAATGCGAGTTATTAAATATCAAAAAAAATGGCTCAAAACGGCCGTTTTTTGCGATTTATGAAAAAACAGCTAAACCAATCTGAACACAACACGACTCATTTTGTTCGTCTTAAAATCCCATATCTTTTTTACGCTTTCTACACTTTTTTATGTACGATTCATCGGTTTTTTCTTCTAGACGCGAAAAATATGTTTTGACCGTTTTTGCCATTTTTTAGGGGCTCTTGCTGACATTTCTACTTGTTAAATTCTGTTTTAATTTGTTGTAATACATTGAAACAACTACACTTTTTTTTCGAGATAATCAAAATTTTGGGGATTCGTTATGATTTTTTACTGATTCTACCATACTATTTATTACATTTGGTATTTAGTGTAACTTTTTAAATGAATAGGGAGAAATCGGACACGTTGTTATATGACCTCGATATTTAATAGAAAAATGTCTATGAGATAAACATTAAATGAAAATATTTCTGTTTTTAGTCATTAAAAATTTATTTTGTTTGTTAGTAAATAATTAATTTGGTGGTATGACTGATTTGATGACGCATTTTCCCTTATTGGCTTTCAGAAACTCTTTCTGAAAAAGAAGAAAAAACAATGCTATATCACTAATTTTCCTCGTATTAAATAAAAAAAATAAATCACTTACACCACAAGTCAATACCTTTTTGGGATGTCTGAAGTGTTTCTTACAATGTTGGGCTGCTTCAGACAAACAGTTTCCTATGTTAATGCATCAAGGCCAACTTCTTAACGTTTGAAAAGAACAAGACTATTGAAGTACATATGTTTCCAAAACTGTGCAGATTTTGGTATCATCAACAAATGCACCAGTATTTTATTGTACTATCAAAATATGCGTAGAAAAAATTTGTATAAGTGTTAGATTATGTAACTCATGTTGTGTATTGTGTAAATAGTAAAAATCAAAAACTAGTAAATAATTGAACAGCAACATCTATAAAACAGGTTTTTTCAAAATATTATGCATTATGTTAAATATTTCCAATAGTGCATACCTAATAAAGGTTCACCATTGTGATTCAAATTTAAATATCAGCACTATTCATCAACATATTTCCTAAACAAGGAGAGTAAGCTTTTACAAAAACGAAACACAGCTACAGTTATCTAGTTAATCAATTTTTTTATTTTTAATTTAAAAAAATTTTTTTATTTTATAGAAATGGACACAAGATTGTACAACATTTTTTATTACCGATACCAATTTGAAAGTCAGCAACGTCGTGTTATTTATGCAAAACGTAAACAAATACGCTGTAGGTATAATCAGATATCATATGCACTAGTTTTTGGTACTATATGTTTATTTGACCAGCCTGATATCAATTTTTTCAATATGTACGTTTCCAAAATCGGCGTTTAACACTCAGAATAATTAGATTTGTTTGATTTTTCTATCAATTTATATAACTATTGGATTAGTTAGTATCGATTCAAGACAGTCTAAGCGTTGACAACCCCAATGTTTATCAACTACTCTTATTTTTTCAAATACTAGGCAACTTCCTTAATCTTTATGAAGATTGATAGAAATGCCTGAATGGGATAAATATGTACAACTTTTCTCCTAAAGCTATGCTTATTCTTTACACAGGTGCGTAAATGGCTAAGTTAAAGTCCTAGTAGTTATACAGTTTTTGGTTTTTATTCGAAATAGAAATACGTATCAAGAAACGTGTGCTACTTCTCTACATAATTTAAATAAATACATTCTCTTAGTCAAAGAAAGACTGCATAGTTTACTCAATTATTAGAGAATATACAAAAGTGTCTTTGGTGTTAAAATTAGTTTATTAGCCACCGTTTTTTTTAAAGTTTTTAGACTTCTGCGTAATGTAATTATAAAAATCAACAAAAATGGTGTGATGTAAGAAATCAGAGAAAAATTGTAATATCAGATCATAACAACTAGACTTACGACACCAGAACTTGAAAAAATATAAATCTTTATAAACTCCCACAAAAAATCTAACAGAATAACTAATCATATTAAAAATACAAGCAAAAAAAGTCCCTATAGTAAATAAATTACAGATTGTTCCTGCAAATTAGTAAATTGTACTTTTATAGACACCTTATTCACAATATTAAATAAACTATTACATAACAAGCAATAAAATATAAGTAGTGAATAGTAATGAGGAGTACTGCTTGAGTAATTTTGTTTTACTACCGCTTACAAAAAATTATTCCTATTATTATTTCAGCAGAAGGTTCTACTTTAAGTTGGTTACAGAATTTTTTCAAAGCAATTTTATTTGAAGGGCGTCTTAATAGACTAGAAAATTGCAACTTCTATTTTGTGTACTACAACTCATGGAAATAGTTTATATAAAATCATTTAACAAAAATATATTTCACTGTGAATGTGTGAATAATTTGCAATAATACGTAGAAAGGATATTTTAACTTGAAATTAAACATAAAAAAAACCTGATTATGGAATATTTCATATTCACTATAGAATACGTATTGTGTAAGTTCGTACAATGACGAGTTTGAAAATTTTAAATAGGACACATACGACAATTTTCAGAATATTGATTTAAATCTCTTAAAAAATGTAAAACCTGTGCTACGATAAATGTTATATTTGTATTAAATAAACAAACTACAAACTTACTGATAACGGCTCTACTGTCTAATGATCGAGAGTAGAAATACACGTAAAAGAGGATGTAATGGCCGTAGAGAGGACTGTATAACCAATGATATTCTGAATTAGATTTTTTGGTAATGCTCCTCGTGTCCTGGTGATGCTGCGATGGTAAAATCGGACCTGGTATGCCTGCGATGGATCAATCTAAATGAGTGATACACTAATACAGACTCCTTAGCACTGATAACCGATACAGGTACGCTAGAACGAGTGACTTGTCAATAATGACTTAAAACTTATTGAACACAAGTGTAAAGTCTAATCATATGCGGTTGAAGGAACAGTGACTGGTGAGCTAGAAAATAAATAATCCGGTAGCGCGTGGCTCTTGGACTGTGGATAACACGACTATGAAGAAGAGCGAGCCAGAATGTGTACGAGTGCGAGAAAGCGCACAAAAGTAGCTACTCTTTTGTATTTAGAAATTTGGAAAAAGATAGTGTGGGCTCATTATACCGTGAGTTTAGTGAAATGGTTTCGGAGAACCGTACTAATTACTAATTGTACGATTGGCTCTGCGCACGACACATGAAAACGTACTCACTGGGAGACTTGGATGAGATGAGTAGAGTAACTAATTATAGTGTCGATTACAATAATTTTAATAATGACAATAATTACAAAAGTTATTAAAATGATAATAATAATACTTTACAATTATTATTGATGAATAAGTAACACAAGTAATAAATACTAAAGTCAAACAAACTTTTGCAGTTCAACACAAATAATTTATGCTTATTCGTCTATACGATGTACACTTACGATACTTTATATTTGTTGGAACAGTTTGTCAACGTACGGTCATTGATACCATGTAAGCTATGATGTAAATGAGGCTGTGTGTCACTTAACATGTCATGTTTAAAAAGGCTTTGGAAATATGAAGTACTTTAAGTTGTACGAGTCTTCCGGTGACTTATATACAGATTCCCACATCCTAACTTGGGCTTTGGCACTTCATCAAAGCCAAGATAGGGAACGAACTGTTGATAGAAAAACATCAGTTAATCCATAAATATAGTATGGGCAATACGTCAGTTGTACCAAATAGTATGAAAGAAGTGCATAAATATTACATCCTTTAATTGTACGAGGTGCTTGCGTTTGAGACTGAGGCTAATGATTTCAAATACTGTAGTAGTTTTAATCTCAAGCATTAGAATCTTGTGTAAAAAAATCTTGTGCTCTTTTGTTAATATCTAGTAAAATTAATAAACCGTTCATTCATGTTTTGTACCGTCGGCTGGTTTTTTTGCATTTGTCACCATATAAAGCTAATGTTAACGTTAAGTTATGAATAACTATCGGATTTGCAGTAAATGAAGCTACGGTGTATAATGTAATATGTTTTTGTGTTGTTCAGCCATGCATGTTAAATCAGATTTTCTTTACTTTACTTACAGATAAACCTTAAAATAACGTAAGTCTTCAATTGCATCATGCAACTTTTGGGGGGTACGTGTGATAACATATTAGATATTACTTTTTCCTGAGGCAAAAGAGAAAAACCGTTGGCTACAATGTGCTATGTCGCAATACCATACACAAACAAAGTAATTAGAATAATTATGTTTCGGAGAATATATTAGCTATTGGTTTTGTTATCAGGTGTATATTATTGAGTTTCGTGTAAGTCAGTAAATAAGAATAGTAGAGTCCGATAAGCAGAAGTTAAAATTGTTCTTACTATAGCTTTTTTATTCCTTGTGAAACGCTTATTTTTTTAAACATTGTTAATAATCATGAAAAAAGAATTACTATGAATGATCCTATGAAAGCGTTGCTTTGTATATAGTCAGAGTTCTACAAAAAAAATTTGTGACGTTAAAATTTAAAATAGGTTGAAAAATTTAATTTTTTTGTACATTACACGTACAGTTGTATAAATGGTTTATACATTTATATATATTAGATCAATACAACTTTTTTTCATG